>NC_035445.2:40050614-41250614 GCF_002127325.2 Helianthus annuus | reverse complement strand
ATCCAAGTGATTCATCTTGTCTATCTGTTTTTACTATTATTTTATTTTTCAGCATTTTAGTTAGTTTTATTTTTCTAGTTTAAAAACCTTTTTCTAACATTTTGATTTGATTAGACGTCGAGGATAAACCGGTATTAAAAGATCTTGTGTCCTTGGATGACCTCAGTATCTTACCAACACTATACTACGTCCACGATGGGTGCACTTGAAATATGTGTGTTTAGTGTTAGTGAATATTATTGTGTTTATAAATTTAAAACCTGGCTAAAAAGATACCAGCCATAGACATAGAATTTTTCAATTCTAACACAAGGTATTTATTAGCTTGAATGTACTTCCGAATAGATCGATTTTGCCGTATCCAAACTAATAGCAATCCAACCCATTTCATGAATAAAATGTGGCCAATTATCCAACCAACAAAACTACAAGGAATTTGTCCATTTTTCGGGGTCTCAAATCACATAGTTTGGGCTCCTAGAATATGGCGCCCTTGGGGCTTTCTATTTGATTGTATCAAAAGGCCCAATGAATTGGGATTTCCCTATTGGTCCAGGTCATTTCGGGGCAAGCGGATCATTTATGATAAAGAGGATGAGCTTCAAGAGAATGATTCGGAGTTCTTGCAGAGTGGAACCGCGTAGTACCAGACACGAGATAGATCTTCCAAAGAACAAGACCTTTCTCGAATAAGCCAATTCATTTGGGACCCTGCAGATCCACTCTTTTTCCTATTCAAAGCTCAGCCCTTTGTCTCTGTATTTTCACATCGAGAATTATTTGCAGATGAAGAGATGTCAAAGGGGCTTCTTACTCCCCAAACAAATCCTCCTACATCTCTATATAAACGCTGGTGGTAAAGAGTACATGTGTTGAGCTACCAAAGAAGTAATAACCCCTAAAGAAGCTAGAGCAAGGCCTAATTGAAAATGAATCGATATATTAATTGTGTCATAAAGGCCCTTATGCCCACGTCCCAATCGCCCTCCCGGAGGGATATGTGCATCTAAAAGATCTTTCATACTGTGCCTAATCCCAAAATTAGTTCTATACATATGCCCAACAATGAGAAAAATAAATGCAATAGCTAAATGATGATGAGCCATATTAGCCAGCCATAAACTTTGGGTTTGTGGATGGAATCCCCCGAGAAGGGTTAAAATGGCAGTTCCTGCACCTTGGGAGGTACCAAATAAATGACTACTTGAATCGGGATTTTGAGCATAAAGATTCCACTGACCTGTAAAAAGTGGGCCTAACCCTTGGGGATGTGGTAATACATCTAAGAAATTATTCCATTGAACGGACTCCCCTCTGGATGCAGGAATAGCGACATGGACTAAATGCCCTGTCCAAGCCAAGGAACTTACGCCAAAGAGTCCTGATAAATGATGATTGAGACGAGATTCTGCATTTTTGAACCACGAAACGCTCGGTTTCCATTTCGGTTGTAGGTGTAACCAACCACAAATGGAACTAGAAATGTAATTATTACTGGAATTGTCACTACCACTTACAATGTAACTATCAATACAGATTTGAGACTGAAGATAACTGTCAATGCAACTATTAATGTGATTATTCCAAGTATACTGAGTATCATTCATGTAAGGATCGTGTTCGGGATTCTTACTCTTAGATCCATTATTCAGATAACTAGAATTCCGATAAAAACTATTCCGTCTTTTATATCAAATCGATCATAACCACTACCTACATTCCACGAAATTGTGCACCACAAATAGGAGCTAATAAAAAGACCCGCGATCCCATAGAAAGACATCACAGTTCCTTGTGGAAATGGGATCACTCCTTATGGACTCGTTGAGAATGATTCTGGTCTAGTTCGTGGCCTATTAAAAGTGGAAGGCGCTCTGGTGGGGTCCTCACGGACATGCAGTGGAGTACTTCATTTAATTTCCTCTGCAGTATTGGGCTTTGGCGGTATTTATCATGCACTTTTAGGACCTGAGACGCTTGAAGAATCTTTTCCATTCTTCGGTTATGTATGGAAAGATAGAAATAAAATGACCACAATTTTAGGTATTCATTTAATCTTGTTAGTCTTGGTCCCAATTCAACACTAAACAAGTCCGAACTAATTGAATACTTGTGACCATTTCTTTCTTTTCCGATCGCCTGAGAAAAGAAAGATCTTGTTGTTTCTTCAACAATTTCTGATCTCTAGTGGACCTCTCAGTAGGATTCGAACCCAGATGAAGTTCTGACCATCTGTCAGAGAAAAAGAACGAACGGATCTTGTAGGATTCCCAAGAAATTCTTCGATTTCTTCCGGAAGCATATGATTAATCCCATATGACCCAAAATATCTGACAAGTCGCACTATATGTCAACCCAAGATGCATCTTCCTCTCCAGGACTTCGAAAAGGTACTTTTGGAACACCAATAGGCATTAAATGAAATAAAAAAGAACTAAGTACTATATTTTACTTTGATGTGGAAACGTAACAAAGCCTTTCTTTTTATTTATAATATTGTACTTTATCTTTATAATATTGTACTTTATCCTAATCAAATTTTATTCATAAATTCTGAAAAATTTATAAAGAGAATAAGAAAAAATAAGGGAAAATGATTACGACTAGTGTCCTCTAATGATGAACAAGTATTTGGCGCTTTTATAAGATATCCACGATTATTCTTTATTTGTAATCCAATAACCAACTCAATGGGTTCCGTCAAGCTAGCTATATGCTGTGTATTATCGATGATTTCTACATAAGGCGGTAAGATGATATCTTGAGCAGTTACATATCCAGGGCCCCTGACACAAATAGACGCCTCACAAGTTCCATAGAGATTACTTCTCAATACGATTTCTTTCAAATTCATTAAAATTTCATGTACTGATTCTTGAATACCCATTATGGTAGCATATTTGTGTGAGATTTTCTCAGATTTTGCACGTGTGATACATGTTCCTTCGATTTCTCCAAGCAAAGCTCTTCGCATCGCAATGCCTATCTTTAGACAAAGACTCCGTTTTTTCCTCTTTTCGGATGGTAAATATTTCTCAGAACATGGAGTGTGAATCAAACCCATGTTTGAATTGAAATTGAGATACTGATACAAGTTCTTCCCTTCTGAATCAGATAGATTCATATCTGAAAGAGGTTGACAATAAGTTCTTTCAAAATTGACTATTTGTCCCTCTGTTAGAGGTGTTCCAGAAATGTCCCCAGCCTAGAAGGAAAGATCCTGCTTTTACTATAATTTTACTATGATGAAAAATTTTCTATTTTTATCGCTTTCTAGTTAGAATTGATTGGTTATACCTACCCAATAATCTAATATGAATGATTCACTCTATTTTCTGTTTTTGGGTCATAATCATTATGTAGGAAAGATGGCTGAGTGGTTGAAAGCGTAGCTTGGATAGGATAGCCTTTACGTAAGGATTATATTGCTCCCAATTTTTATGAAATACAAGATGCTCATTGAATGATAAAAAACAAATCTTCACTTCTACAATTCTATAGATTCAAGGTTCTATTCTAGATTAAACAGAGTAATTGAAGTCTCGTTTGTATTATGGTTTGTATTTTTATTATGTATAGAATAAAAAAATATAATAAAATTAAGGATTCATTGGGATTCTCAAATTTGGAAAATACTTAATGAATACGTATTCATATCAAATAATTGGTAGAATAGAGACTCATACAAATTAATCATGTGTCAGGAACTAGATTTGAACAGCAAAAAGATAAAGAAAAGAACTTTTTTTATTTGAAAAACCTATTCTGACATTTTTTTTCGATTATAACCGATGGAATCGTCCATTACGATACATAAGAAAGATAAATAAAAAATTGAAAGGCTCTGTAAGAAAAGAAGCCTCACAATATTTTTTTTTATACATGCCAAAGTGATGGAAAACAAAGAATATCTTTTACATATCCTCCGAGTTTGTCAACTTTTGGAGAAATGGCTGGGGACACAAGGATTTTAAGAAAGTTAGGAATCAGCGGCCTAATCATTTTTCTATTTTCTTTTTATTTTTTTTAGGATTTTCTTAATTTTTCAGCTTCTGCAGAACTCAGCACAGGTCGTGCCCGCTGAACACGCCTCGTGCCCAATCATTGGAACTGGCAATCCTGTTTTAAGTCAGACAGTAAGCTGAACATGGGGCCGTGCCCACTCAACACGCCCCCGTGCCCAAGATTCAGTTACTGAAAACAGAACCGTAAGATCCCGACGGTTGGTAATTTCTGACACAAAAATGAGTGATAATGATCTTTTTTTACTTTCGACACTCTTATGGTACGTGGTGTCAATTATGTGGAGGCGGTCATAAAGAATTAGAATGCTATTTTCTAAACTATAAGCCCCACTATATAGACCCATCGTTTTCCTGTAGCCTTTAGAGGGGCGAAAGTAAAAATAATCCTTATCTCTCCCTCGAATGCGCCCAACCGGACATTTTAGTAGAAATGCTTCTTGATGAACTATTTCAACTAGAAGATCTGGTTCTTAATTGGTTAAAAGAACTTAAGATGGATTTCCTTAATTCATCTCAAGACAATGACCAAGAAGAATTGTTGGGGTCGCATTCAAATAAAAACAACTTCGTTGTTCCCAACGTTACCTTCAACTCTAGCAAAGACTTGGACGATAGTCGTTCCTATGCCGATTGTGCCGTGAAGGACTCCCCATCGACTTCGTTCGATGCATACATAGACCTGAGCGATTCGGCATACACCTTCTTTAACGAGAGCCCGGAAAAGGGTTGGACATGTCCACCTACATTTAGCATAGGAATCACCCTCACCGACAACCTCTTGCGTTCTCGTCTTAATCTAGAGCAATTAAGGTATCTTAGGCACTTTGGGGTTGTTCCATCCAGTAAGGAACCGCCCGATCCGGATAAGTTCCTTGAAAATAGACAAACTTCATAATCAGCCTTTCGACACGGGGCCGTGCCCAGCCAACACGCCCCCGTGTCCACCAAAAGATTCCTTTCTGACTTTACGTCAGAATATGGGCAAAATGTGTCAGGATCTTGCCTGCACAAGGGGCTGTGTCCAGCCGACACGGGGCCGTGTCCAGCATGTTGTCGTTTTCTGTAAATGCAACCAAGAATCCCGCACATTTGGACCATCCAGGGACAGAGATTTGAAGGGATCTTCTCTCCTACCATCCTAGGTATGTTCTAAAAGAAGGTTCCAACAACCATCTTGTCCTTTCCTCTTTTATCCATTTCCTTCTTCTTCATCTTTCTCCAAAACCTCCATTAAAGCTTGAGATTTCAAGCTTTATTGTAAGGATTGTTGAGTTTTGTTCAAAGAATCTTGTTAAAAATAAGTTGTATAACGTTGTTTTAAGTTATTATTGTTTAAAGATGCTTCACAAATTAGAAAAATAACTTGAAACTTCAAGATTCCTTGTTCCAAAATTCTACAGAAAGGTGAACACGGGGCCGTGTTCATTGAGCACGGGGCCGTGTCCAAGTACTGTTTCATTAAAATAAGCTATTTCTGGTTTGTTTTCATAGAATGTCAAGTCAAAATAGTGGAACATCTTCTGTACATTCAAGAAACAGTCGAAGAGGGAGAAGGCCATCCATTGAAGCTACCCTTGTACACTACGTCATGGCACTACGGGAAGCTCTTGATGAAATGACTTCGGTGGAGGAGGTCCTAATAGACCGTATAAATTATCTTACGGTGGGGCTGGAAAGTAGTTTTCAAGAGATTAACCTCTTGCACCAGAGGTTAAATATTCTTGTAACACCTCCCATGGAACCCATCCTCCCTCAAGAGGATTGGAACCTAGCACTTAGAATCAACAACCCTACCGGATGGGATGACATTCCAGCGGAGCCTCCCCTTGAAGATCTATAAGAAGTCCCGGTGGAAGTTGTACCTCCTCAAACCGACGCCAACGAACCCGCCTTCCTCCTCCCAAGGGAGATAGAGGAGTGGCTCGCCGACGTGTGAGGAACCCATGCCCGGAGAAAGGAGTTCTTTGAAGCCACATCTAACCAAGAGAATTATCTCTTAGGAAATTTTGCTAATTAGAATAACTTTTAGGCTAGAACTCCTTGGTTTAAGCTTCTTGTGCTCACTTATCTAAATTATTAACTTCCTAGGATTATGTATTTCTCTCTATGATTTTAATGAAATGATGGTTTTAAGGTTTGGATGGTGTTGTAATAAAAACACACTCAGGATGGTAAAGGATAACAAAGGAAACGAGAAACATCACCCCATGCACGAAAACAGGGCCATCCGACAAAAAATTCTTCATTACAGCAAGTTCAGCACGGGCCGTGTCCGCCCAACACGGCCCCATGCTGCACAATCTGCAGAAAACGCCCAGTTCAGGTAACTGGACACGGGCCGTGTTCACTGAACACGCCCCCGTGTCCAGGCTTCTGTTTCTCTTTACTAAATTTTGTCACTGGCACCTGAACACGGGGCCGTGCCCGGTCACCACGGGGCCGGGTCCAGAATGCCAGTAACATAAAATTTTGCTTTTAACACCCTTTTACACATTCAATCAACCTAAAAACTTATTTTTGGGACACATTCAATCAACCTAAAAACATATTTCTTTTAACACCCTTTTACACATTCAATCACCCTTTTACACAACCTAGTCCTCATGTATGCTTTACACTGCTTTAATCTTAAAGCTCACCCTCAAAATAAAAAAATGATGAAGCATTGAAAAATGTTAATCATGTGTTGTTGAAGAAAAGATCTCCAAATGGGACACACCTAAAGACAAGCCATCATCTCTTTGTCTGAACGGAAGTTCTAACCTGAGCTCTCATGGTCTCGCATTTACCCATTTACAGATATCATTAGTGTACACTCACCTATAAGACTGAATATATGAGTCTGGGATACGGGAGTATATTCTGAGGTGGGACACGCGAATAAGTTTAAGTCCATTAAAACATTAATCTCGTATCTCGAAACAATTGAACTTTGTGTGAAAATTTAAGTGGATCAGTATACTGACAATCTAAGTGAATCGTTTAGAACTTAAAATGTCTAAAGCTTAACGGTGTTAGTGATTTGTCTCATAAACTGATATGATCCTCTTACACAAACTCACAAAAAAATTTGTATGTAAATATTTCTTTACTGCATTTCATTCTCAAAAACCTAAAAAGATTTTCAGTATGTTTTAGCATAAAATTTTGAAAAATGCAAAAAGATTTTCGATGACTGATATTGAAAAGCTGATTTTCAAAATTCCAAGTGCTAAACATGATGAGCAGGTTTGGGAGAGTTGTTGGTCAAGATGGAAAGCAAGATTAAAAATTGAGATAATTTGAGAAATGTCATATTATATCAATTGATATTTTGAATTTGTTTTATAAGTGGTTAGTAGAGAATATAAATTTGTCAAATTATAAATTTGTGAAATTTATTGAGAGGTAGAGGATGTGCAGGATAGCCAGGTTTCTGATCCTAAGAGTTAAAGAGAGCCAGGTTGCAATCCTGAACCTATGAAAGCCAGTTTATGATCCAAGCATAATTTAAAGGGGGAGTCTACTAAGCAAAGGGGGAGTCTGAAGAAAGTAGAGCCAGATTCGATTCCTGACGATTGAAGAACTTAAGGAATCAAGAGATCTGATCAAGAGATTGTGACGAGCCAGAGTTATGAAAGAGAAAAATACAAGACAAAGAGGAAATTGAGGATTGAAAGGTCAACATTCAAGGGGGAGATAGTTGCTGATGCTGAGAAAGAAGAGAAAGAGATTGAATGATACCTACACTATCAGATACTTTAGCAGGAGCAAAGACTGATAAAGACTGAAGATTGCGAAGACTCGACATCGAAGACTTCGTCAACATCCAAGGGGGAGTCTGTTGGTGCATATGTCTGTCGACTTCGTCTTGTATCGAGTCTTGTAATAGGAATGGTAGTTCAGGGCACGTTGTACGAGGAAAATAGGGTCTGAGTGTGATTCAGCTATTTCGCACGAAATGGCAAAGAGCCATTTCATACGGAATGACAATTGGCTATTTCGCACGAAATGGTTCATTGTCATTCCGTGCGAAATACCTTCCCCTATAAATACTTGATGTGCCTATTCATTTGTAAGGTTCCTGGTTCCGGTACCGAACTGTTGCCGACATGTCATTTGATCTGTATCAGTGTTAAATCAATATACAAGCTAATTTAAGAGTGAATCAAGCTGTATTCAAGTCTGTATCATTGTTTCCGCCTTTGATATGGATTAGAATTCTTCTGATAGACTCGTTTAGATCGATTCTCGATCCTACAGTGCTCTATACCAATCGCCACGTCCCAAGTCCCACCAGCGTTGTCCTTGATTGTCAAAGCCAACTTTCGATCCAAACCGTGATCTTGTGCCTACTTCTTTTTTAGACGCTACGAATAACAATTCAAATCTTTATAATTACAGTGCTTACACAGTGCTCATGCAATTAGAAGGAATATAAAAGAAAACATACATTAAAAGTATCACAAACTAAATAACAGAAACTTACATAATGATTGTCCACACGAAAAGTGACCGGTACTTCATCATCCTGATTCTGTTCAACACCAAGTTCAGCAATCGGATTAGGCACTTCATCATCAGATACTTCAATAAACTCATCTGTTGGTTCTTGTTTCGTAACACAGAGTTCAGGTGGGTAAGTTAAAAGGGCAGGCTTACAACTAAAAACACTTATCTCAAACGTCCTCAAATCAAGCATTTCAAAAACCACTAAATGGTCATCCGTAATAAACATCTCCTTTTTAATCCAACTCCACCCTGTTGTAATATACAGCTCATTGTCAATCACATCCATATGGACAAACCATTTACGTTTTCCAGACGACCGTACCACAACAGGATATGAAGGACATGTATTCAGCATCTTGTGATGAACGAACAATCTGTTGACATACTACACATAGTAAAAAACCATATATAAGTTCAAAGGTATAAATGCTATCCAAAACAATTTATGAATGTAACGATAAAATAATTTTAAACATTATATGTTCGAGTACCATGCAATTATCTCTGTCTTTCACATTTCCTGATTTGTAGTAGAAATATTCAGACGGCGCAATGGAGATATCTTGATAAAAGTAGAAGAGCCGAAATGAAGATAAAGCTTCTTCATACTGGAAAACCACCCAGGAATTGGATGGTAACTTCAATGAGGTGAGCAAATCTAACCATCCATTGAAGAGAAAGTAGTCGCCTGCAATGTTAATAACTTTCACTTTGAAAATCCTCCCATCGAGAGTCCGGATCACCGTATTCTTCGCCGGGTAGCTGAACGTCTTAATCCACTCCCCATATTTTGCCAGAAGTTTCTGAAAACGCAAACAATACGTATTATTAATGGCAATTATAAGATCAATACTCACTAAGGATTTCTTAAAACACCAAAATTCTGGTTTCACATGCTTCTAAGATCAATACTCACCAAGGATTTCTTGTCGTTGTTCCAGACATGTCCAGCAAATCCGTAAACCATTTCGCCTTTCAACGTATGACCATTACATGACAGCATAAAATTGAGATTTAATTAGGATCAATAAACCAACATAACATAACATTCAAAAGATGTCAATTCAAATAAGACGCTCGTTCTAGACTGTTGAGTATAATCAGGAAATCACTGATTTAATCTTGATGTAAATAACAACATAATGTATATTACAAAGCCAAATTGTATATCAAAAATCAATAAAAATAACAAAACACAAGCTAAAGAATTATCAAATCGACATCAAAAAACACTAACCAACCTAGTCTGAAACAAAACAACATCAAATCCGCTATGATTGTTGATGAGTAACAGACGACACTCAATGATTACATCCAAATATAGGTGGAAATCAAAACCATATAACAAAACAACATCAAATCGGATATCAAACCCTAACAAAAAAGGATTAACTTATTCGATATTAAAATCTTGTAAAAAAACCAATATAGAGCATCTATAAACTCAAAACGGCTGATAATAATCAACAAATAAGAGTACATGAACACAACAATTAAAACCCTAATACACAAAACATATATCTGTCGAACATCAAAATTGGCTATTAGAAACCGTAACGAACAAACTGTAAACCAAAAGAACATCAATCGGCGATTAAGATTCAATATTAACTACAGACATTCACTGCGTTCATCAAAAGATGGAATCAAAAGCATAGAAACAAACAAAACGAAATCGTGTGTCAAAAAACAATAACAAACAGAGAATCTAACATCAATATTCAAATAACATTCATTCATTCAATCAATACATAACAAAACCGTTTAAGGCAAACCATTCAAAATCAATCATAAAAGAAGAAGATCAAGGAATCATTACCATCGATGTTCATTATTGGGTATTGAAGATGGATTCAACGTTGTCGCACAGGGTCGATTGAGCTCCTGAGGAGGCAATTCGGCGTTTAGGGTTTTGATTGAAAAAGGAACGATGATTGAGAGATTGAGAAAGAGAGAGAGTATAAAAGAAACTTACAAAATACGCCAAACCAATACTCGCACCACACATATGCCACGTGGATTGCTTAGGTGGCTTAACCATGGGTGACATGTGTCCCCCAATGGTTTCTTTTATTATAGATATATATATCATTATCAAACTATCAATATAATGTTAATGTTATATTTATATTAAAGCATGTGAAAGCCCTTTACAAAGCTAATAGAATGATTGATATGACTTTTCATCTTGTGTGCACTGAGGAACTACGACATAATAAAAATTATAAAAAACAATTAGTACTTTAATCTAATAAAATTAGCAAGTGATGACCTTATAGAAATGTGGCATCTTACATGTTTGTATACCGACACATGTTATTTTTGTAATTTCACTAAGTGAATTTCAGTAAGTTTTTCCTAACATATAAATAGATGCTTATCATGAGAACTGCAGATATATTATAAAGATTAAAACATTATGCAAATGTATTAGAAAGATTAAAGCATCATGTTTTATAAAGATCCTACTTTTTTATACATTTGTAAACTTAAAGAATATAGAAAGATAAATTACTTATAAAACCAATCGAGTTATCATTTCATGATGTTTTTGGATTCTCAAAACCCTCAAATATTGAAATAGTTTTCTATATCTCGTATTATATTCCATTATCGCCTCTAACTGCAGCCAAATATTGCATTGCTATCTTTGTTGTTTCAGTTTTCTCACCTCCACTTTCACCACTAAACAGATATAGATGGTACCGAGTAGTTGCAAAACATGAACACATTATCTACAAGTAAAGTTATCTATCAATATATTAGTTAGCAACCAAACTATCCCTAAAATGATATATGTAATTAAACTGAGTAAGAGAGTGTATATAAGCAATATAGTACTTTAGGCTTAGGGAGTTATGTGGAACAGTGCATTAAATTCATGAATGCTTTATGTAAGTCGTTTGGGAAGTAGGATGACGCCAAGAATTTTTTTATAATTTGGTATATAAAATTAGATTTATTCAATCCGTGTAATCTACAAGGTTTTTAAAGATATGACTTTTTTATTATATAGCATACAAAATTGCATTTATTCAACACATACAATACATGGGGTTCTTAAAGATATAACTTTTTTTTATTTTTTAATATATAAAATTACATTTATTCAATCCGTGTTAAATAAGGTTTTTTAAAAATACATTATTTTATATAAAATTAAATTTGTTTAGCCCGTGTAATACACGGGGCTCTAAGCTAGTTATAATTATAAATCTAAAATACAAACCCTTAGATACAATGCCAAGGGTTTGTCTTTTAATATAGAGTTAAATGTTATTTTAGTCTCTGTGGTTTGAGTTATTTTTTCAGTTTAGTCCAAATGTTTCATTTTTCACCTGTGGGTCCAAAAAGATTTTACCGTTGCCATTTTAGTCCATTGGGTTAACTTCATCCATTTTTTTTGTTAACGAGAAGGGCAATTCGGTCATTTTATATGTAATTTCTGTTAACTAGAAGGGCAATTCGACCATATAAAATGATCGAATTGCCCTTCTCGTTAACAGAAAAAATGGATGAAGTTAACCCAATGGACTAAAATGGCAACGGTAAAACCTTTTTGAACCCACAGGTGAAAAATGAAAGATTTGGACTAAACTAGCAAAATGACTGAAACCACAGGGACTAAAATGGCATTTAACTCTTTAATATATTTTATTTTTTGTCCAGTTTTCTAATCGCACCCCCTGCTTTTTTACTATATTTATCGTACGATTCCTCTACTTTAACTTTCTTAATATATGTGTTTAGTTTCTCGACTTTAATGAAGTTTTTTTTGTTCTTTAGTTAACTTTGCTTATTTACATGTTTAGTTCCCAGTTTACTTCATGTTGGTATTACAATAGGGTGTTCTTTTGGCGGTAAGGTGATGTTAATTGTGTTATGGTTTTCTCAATTCACTTCGCATCTAAAGTAATGGTTGGAAGCGACTTTGTCATGTACTATTGGCTTCGTGACAGCGCGCACGCTGTTATTTATTTATCCGCCTTTACACCCTGCCGCAACATGACAGATCTTAATGCTAGTTTTTTAAGCTACATTGCACTTTTCGCCCTTTATGTTTCAATGTTTCGACAGGCGCTGTCCTTTAACTTTAAAAATTACACTGTATGTCCTTTATGTTTGCAATCATTAACGGGCGGTGTCCTTTCAGCTAAACCCAGCTAACTTTTTTATGTTAAAACCCCTCACGTGTAACTTTGTAAAACTCTCTAACAGTAGGGACCATATGTGCAATACCCAAATTCTGTTGGACCGAATTTAAAGAACATCCTTCTCTCCATCTTTCCAATTGAAACACCTCAGGCACCTTCACCGGGACTGTCGCCGGCCATCACCTCTGCCACACCACCACCACAATTGCCAACCATCTTTCCCTATCCCATTCACCTATGTTACAATCATAAACCCTATAATAGCCCTTAAATTCATTTCCTAAATTCGTGTTATGTGATCACTGATAACAAACAAAATCATGGGGCTTTTGTTCATAGTGTCAAGCCGAGTGGACTGATGTGACAACTCGGGTAAATTCCTGAATTTTTCGTTTTACTATGTAATTTCATATACGTCAAATGAATTGAATTTGGTGAAAGATTTTAATTAAACGATTGTGTGCTTGGTAATGTGTAATATGAATTACGGGAAACTGAAACCTGAAACTGAGATATTGGAATACGTTATTTTGTGAATCGAAGCGTTGTAAAATATTGTTCTGTGATGCGAAACGTTTTAATTAGTTATTTCATGAAACTTGCGAAACCGTCACTTAGTAAATCCAACCCAAGCCCACCCCCTCTCCTTCTTGCGCCACTTTTAGGCCCAACCCCACCCCATGTTTCCCCCATGCGAAACATAAGCCCAAACCAACACTCTCTTGTTCCTTGTAGCCCATTAGCCCAACTTCCCTTGTATTTTAATTATACGTACTTGGATTTGGGAACAAGAAAAATCAAAACAGAAACCCTAAACACCCCATAGAGTGCGACGGCCAAGAAGACCCCCCCCCTGTGCAATCTTGCTCCTGTTCAGCTTCTTGATTCGCCTCCTTCTTCCGCGTTATCCCTTCTCTTGCTCCAAGGTTAGTATTCTTGATTTGGATTGCGATTCATGGTGTGATTTTGTGGTTACGTGGCTGTGATTTTTTGTTATTTTGCTAGGGTTTTGTTGTTGCATGGTTAATTTCGGTTGAGTATGCGATTTGTTGAATTAATTGATGATATGTATGCATAAATGATCATTGGTGTTTACACGCGTTTTGGTGTCGTTTGGTTGTAAAACAGAATGTTGATTGATGAAAACAGCCAACTTTAGTTGGCTGTAAATGGACAGTTATAAATCGAAAAATTGATTTTCTGAAGTCTAAATTATACTTTTTCGAAAAACGCTTCAAATGGCATTGAAGTCATATTTTTTGGAGGTCGTTTGCTATTTTTAAAGATCCGTTTTGTACAGTAGCAAAAGCTGCGTTTTTTCTGCAGAAAATGTGTGTTATGTTTTTCGTCATAACTTGAAACCTAAATAGATTTAGGTTATGAAATTTGTACAGTAGATGGCCACCGGGTGTCTTCGTAATTCTCCAGCTAGAATTTCGTCAACCGGACTTACGATGAATTTTAAATGAATTTTTCCTTGTACTGCAGTTAGAAAGTGACGAATCTGACTACAGCCCGGTAAATGATTTTTATAAAACAATTGGTAATGAATTGGGTCCCGGTATTTTTACACAAAGTGACGTGGACCGTTTAGAACATTCTGTAAATTTTTGAGAATTTTTGGAACAAGATAACTATTTTAGAAAAATAGCCGAAAACAGCCCAGTTTTGGATGTTAAAGCCGAAACATTATAAGTTGTGATTTGTGTGTCTAGATGTCGGTTATGCTATCTGATAATGATCCAACTTGTTAACTGACAACGAAAATGTTATGTGAAGTATTGTGCGCTTGTTCATAAGTAGTCATAGGGGGAATATGTATATGTGTGTGAACTGTCAAAGTGAGTGTATGTTATATGGTAGATGCGTATAGGAACTGCATGCCTTATTTGAACACACTAATGAACTGAATGGTAATCATACTAGGACATGATTGACCTACCTTGACTGTTAACCATTTTAGGGACCAACCGAGCAATCAAAGGTAAGTTCACACTTTCGTCAAAGCATGGGATTCCCGGTGGTTTGGGAATGAGTTAAATAACAACTATCCCCCTTAGGTAGGATATAATATGCGTATTCTCCTTAGGTAGAATACGTACCTCCGCTCTCCTTGGGAAGAGCGACAACCTTAAACTTACTAGACAACAACTCTATCTTAAGTCCCTCATTTTTATATTGACTTAATCGTTGGGCCATTGGCGAATGAGTCGTTAGATAAATAGCGCTATTAGGTATGACAAGCCTCACACAGTGCCGCACAGGACGGGCGTGGACTAATGGACTTGGGCACTTAGTCAATGATGATAGACATTGACTCAGGGCACTCAACATAACTTAAGTCAGTAGTCGATACGGTACGGGTCTAGTGATTTGGAACTTCAGGGTAGCCCCCACAGTATATGGTTATGAGAACAAGGAACTTGACAACTTATGATTTTCGAAACAACTTATGGTTTTTGGAACAACTTTAAAATAGACACCCAACTGTGAACTCGCCAACCTTTTGTTGACTTGTTACCACATGCTTTGTAGGTCATTAGGTACATGGCAGGGGATTGCATGCGGAGTGATCGTTGTGGCAAGGAACCAACTATGGGGTTCCTAACATTAAACTTTATGTTTTAAACTATTTATGCGTTTTAGACTTTACGCTTTCGCTAACTTTTAAATTTGGTTTTTGATTTTTGGTTTGGTGAACTGTAAACATTTGGTTTGCTATGGTTTTACTTTACTTTAATTAAATGTTCAGTATGATTGGTGGTATGATCCTAGTCAGTCACACGCCTCGCGGTAATACGCCGCTTGTGGATTTTGAGGGTGTGACAACTGATGGTAAAATACCTCGAAAAGCTTATGTCAGTGGCCTTGGACGGTACTACCAACGACGGCGGGACAGTGAGTTTGAACTATTTTTATATTTTCCTTGGGTTTTTCGTTTTGATCTTCCACGTTGATGTGGAGAACACTAAACACAACAAAATTGTCAAAACAGTTTAGTGAAGAAACAGGAGAATGGGGAAGTCGACGGTGACAACGAAAGATTAGATGAAGATAAACCTGTAGCTGTTCAAAAGTTTGCTACTTTAGCCCTAATTTCCACCACAGAGAACCAAACCAAACCCTAATTTCAATTTTGGAATCTCAAATCGTTACAATTCGTACCCCAATTACAATTCAAACAATGTTGATGATTATGTACAACGGTCAGTATCAGAAGCCCCAATTGAATAATTCCTAATTTCATCTGCTTACAGAAGCAGAGAAATCCTAATTCGAGAAGCGAAAAATCACAAAAAACTGTCGATTGGAGGTGGGGATACGGTTGTGGTATGGTTCAATGCGCCTGCGCAAGGATTTTGGGACCATACCCCTTCAACGATGGATATGGCTTGGGAGATTGAAGAGATGCGAATGGAGACGGAGATGAAGCGAAACGAGTTGATGATCGAGTCATAGAAGCAGATTGTGGATGCTTTTGTGCAGGGTTTGGTAAAGTCTAGGAAGGTGCCACCAACAATGGTGAATCTGTAAGTTGTGATATGAAGGTTTTAGATTCTATGTTGAGGATATATGTTTAGTTTGAAGTTTGTTGATGATTGACGAAAGATTAGAACACTGAACACAACGAAAGATTTCTCAAGTAATTTAGTCTCCAAGATTCTTACATATATCATGGAGATTGAGAATTTTGAAATGCATACATTAATAGGGAAGGAGGATGTTCTTTAAATTCGGTACAACAGAATTTGGGTATTGCACATATGGTCTCTGCTGTTAAGAGTTTTATAAAGTTACACGTGAGGGGTTTTAACATTAAGAAGTTAACTGGATTTAGCTGAAAGGACACCATCCGTTAATGATTGCAAACATAAAGGACATACAGTGTAATTTTTAAAGTTAAAGGACAACGCCTTTCGAAACATTGACGTTGAAACATAAAGGACGAAAAGTACAATTTAGCCTTTTTTTTTTTTTTACAAAATACAAATTGTATGCCCAGTATTTTCTTATAAAACATACAAATATATAAAACCATTTATTATTTTCAAGAAAGTTAAACTTGGATAAGAATTAAGAAATGAGGTGGTGACTGGTGGGAGCTTATTTTAATAATTTGTCTTTTACATATACATATAAACTAGGTTATAACCCCGTGTAATACACGGGGTTGAATAAATAAATTTTATATACTAAATAATAAAACACTTAAAAACCTCATTTATTGTACGGGTTAAATAAATATAATTTTATATATTAAATAATAAAAAGTTTAAGAACCATATTGTACGGGTTGAATAAATGTAATATTGTTTACCAAATAATAAAATAATACATCTTGAATAAATGAAATTTTATATACCAAACAATAAAAAATTTACATCTTTAAAAATATGCGCATTACACGGTTTGAATAAATGTAATTTTCTGTACTAAATAATAAAAAATATATATCCTTAAAAAACCCATGTATTGTACGAATTGAATAAATCTAATTTTATATATCAAATAATAAAAAGTTATATCTTAAAAAATCTCATGTGTTACATGGGTCAAGTAAATGTAATTTTGTATAGCGAAAATAAAAATATTTAATAGATTAATACAAAGTTTGGTTTTCGTGATTAAAATAGATTATTCTGTTGTTGCAAAATTTGTTAACAATGTCTCAATAAATTTAACCCTTTATTTAAAACTCCGTAAATATATAAATGATAAATAATATTAGTTAATTTTATTTTAAATTTTATAAAATTTATTTGATACCAAACTAAATGTTCAAATATAATTAATTCAAAAAAATAATATTATAAATGAGAAAGAGATTAAACTAAATAATAATTATCCATAAGATATTAAACTAATAATATTTAGTAGAAGAGTTTTTTTGAACTGGATTTAGTAGGAGAGTTATCTATAATTAATTAATAAATTAGAAAAGTTTAAACTAAAATAATAATTATTTATAAGAGATAGCCTAATATGATACCAAGTGTTCCTAAAGTTGTTTCTTTTATTATATAGTAAGATAAAATAAGATAAGATAAGTGATTTATTTAAAATATAAATAATTATAAACGAATAGCATTAAATAATAATAATGTAATTAGATAATATCGTTCGTTTTGATAATTATTGCTCGATTATCTAATTTGATAGTGCCTTTTGTTTTGATAGAGTTTAATGACTATAGTTGAACACTTTACCTAATGATATAATAACTTTTTATATAATTATTTAATTACTTCTAGAATGTGAAAAATTTTGCAATGAATGACATTGTACTTACTTTTTGCTGGTGAGGGTAGGCCTGTAAACGAACCGAACGTTCATGAACTGTTCATGAACTTGTTCGGTGGGAAGTTCGTTTATGTTGGTTTATTTAATAAACGAACGAACACGAACAAAAATATTTGTTCGTTTAATTAAATGAACGAAAATGAACACACCTTGTGTTCGTTCATTTATGTTCGTGAACATTGTTTTATGTTCGTTAACGTTCATTTATGTTCGTTTAAATTTTAATAAATACATAAATAGTTATATTTATATAAATATTAGGTTTTTTAACTGCTTATATAAATATACCTAATTAGTATATCTATGAACCCTTATTTAGATGTGTTTTCAGATGAAATGTAATATATTAAACTTGTTTCTTCAATCATGTTATTTTTTGTTTATTCAAATATATTCAATTAATTTTTTTTATGTTCGTTTGTGTTCGTTTATGTTCGTTTAGGCTTTAAACGAACGAACATGAACATGCTCGATTTCTTAATGAACGAACACGAACAAAAAAATGTGTTTGATTATATGTTCGTGTTCGTGTTCGGTTGTTTACAGGCCTAGATGAGGGTTTAAGTTAAAGACAAATGATGTAAATTAAGTTTCTGTTAAAAAATGAAAGCTCATTCAAAATTCAGCTTATTGTATTTGCAATAGGAAACTTACTGACCTAAAGATTATGATTTAAATTAGATGATACCATCATTCTTATTTTCTTAACACTCAATGTAGCATACTTAATTTAAATTGTATTAGAATAGATATATAATAATAATAATAATAAAATATCTTTCAAACCAAAATTGAAAATTTCGTATAAGTCTTGTAAAACAAATACATTTTTTATAGTTAAATAATAAGCTTCACTCAACGTAAACAATTTTGTTATATTAATTAATAAATTAGAAAATTTAAACTAAAATAATAATTATCTATAAGAGATGGCTTAATATGATGACAAGTGTCCCCAGGGCCGGCTCTTGGGCCGGCCAATCCGTGCCGGCGCTCGAGGCCCAAATTTTAAAAGGGCCCGAAAGGTTTTTATAAGCTTTTATATATATAGTAAATTGTATATTTAATCTATGCATTCGTTTATTGTACATAAAAGTGTTGGTGGTGGAGTGGAAAAAATTATATCAAGATTATGTTGAGGTCTTAAGTTCAATGCTTGGCTCAATCACCAAGGTGTAATTTTTTTTTAATTCATTCCCCTTACCACAATTTTGGGCCTAATTTTTTATTTCGCCCGAGGCCCTAATTATTTTAATAGTTCTCGGAGACGGCTCTGAGTGTCCCTAAAGTGGTTTCTTTTATTATATAGTATAGATTAATGCAACAAATGACGACATGACGTAACATCGAGCTCGGTATTTTCACTGCCGGCCTGCTTTTATACATTTATAATTCATATAAGATCAAAGTCGCATTGATTGGATAACGACGTTACTTATATCCTAATTTAAATTTATTTAATACTTTATCCAATTTAATAGTATTTTCAAATAAAAAAAAGTACTGCTAAACATACTTTAATGTCATTTACGTAACAGTATTAAAATATAGCTATTTGTAATCCTTTTGATGTTTATCATCTCCGTTCTAATATTAACGACATATTAAGATAAAACTTTTACATGTCTAAAGCACCAAAACTACATATTATATTTATTTGTAGAGGATACTAAGTAAGAAGTTTGATTTAGATAGGATGAAGACTCAAAAGCCAGTTAGTGCGATTTGGTCAGAGTAGAGCTTCAGATGATCAAGCAAGGAACCTGCAAGATCACAGAGAAACAACACACCGTTAGCCTCGTCACAGGGAGGGGGGCATCTCTGTGACCAAGTTCGGGCGTGAGAATAAGTATCTGTGAGGAGGAAATAGGTCAGGGAGAGAGAGAGAGGAGAGTTTAGAGAGAGAAAGTAGCGGTTACCCCTTGCTGGAAGTCTTGGCGGGGTATTTATAGCTTTTGGGTGTGCTGATGTGGCAAGTTAGTTAGAGTCGGACCAGTTGCTATCATGGCGGTTATGGAGGTGGGACCCAGTTAGTTATGTCGCACCATCGTATATGTCCGATCCGTCTTATGGTGCAAGGTCCGGTCCGACCTTAGTGCGCCGTGATTCGGTTCTATTTATGGCGATGATTCGGTCCGGTCAGGGACGTATCCTCATCAAGTCCCCCTAGTTCGTAGTGTTTCTTAGATAACAGCTTCGAACTACGACGGCGCAATTTTGGCGGTCTAAATCTCTGATTTGCCTTTTCGTAAAATTTTTTGAATTTTAAATTTCTAGGCGGTGACCTTAGTTGGGTAACCGATAGTCACTTTATGTTTCCCGCCTGACGTGACGGTTGGTGTGCGTCAGCTGTCATGACGTGTCACCGTCTGATTGGCGTTTTTAAGTCGGTTCCACATCCCTATAAAAATGGGGAGAAAACAATCTTCCGATTTTACTTTTCACTTTTCATCATCTTTTTCGTCTTCTTCACTCCTCATCATCTTTTTCATCTTCTTCACTCCTTGCTGGTGAGAATCGACTCGTTTATTCAGGTTAGTAAACTTTTTTCTCGGTATGGCGAATAAAAGTAATCTTTCTGGTTGTTTTAATGTCTTGACCCAAAAGGGCTTAGACTGGTATGTGGAAAGCTATGCGATTCCCACATCGCTACACCCTGTTCTCCCGAAAAAGGACACGCCCATCTATCCCTTCGTTCCGGGCAAGATAGGGGTTTACACTCGTTTTTTTTACTATTGTAACTGTCGTCTTCCTTTGACGAAATTCTTGGTTGGGGTTTTGTTGTTTCACGAGGTACACTTGACTCGGATGAACCCTTTTGGCCTTGCCAAGGTGTGCCATTTCGAGTTGGCTTGTCGTGGTCTAGGGTCCGACCCGGATTTGGATGTGTTCCGGGCCTTTTACAAATTGAACCGGTCCTGCAACTAGTATACTTTTGAAGTCAGGGACAAGAACTCTTGTTGTTACACATGGATTACCACGAGCATAAAGGATTGGAAAGATCACTTCTTTCTAGTTGATGATCGATGCGTTCCGGAGTTCATGACATGGAGGCTAAAAAGGTCGAAACTCCCGTCTCCTCTTCCTAAAGACTTTGAGTATAACAAGAAGCTTTATGCTGACTTGATTAAGGAGGCCGGACGTATACAGAAATATCCGGAACACATTCTTGTCATGGGGAGGATTAGCACGATATGGGCCGAACCAGAGTGGTATCCTACCCTCCGATGGAATAAAGAGGGTCAGTTGTGCGGTGCTCTCCGTATTTTCATTGATTTGTTTTATTTTTTCTTCTTTTAGTTCGGCATTTCTGTTCGGTGATAGATATTACTTATCGCTTGTCTTTTGGTGCAGTTATGGGTTTAAGGAGGCATTACGGTTGAAGTCCTTCGACTCCAAAGAGCTAGATATCCGAGCCACCAAGACTCCGGAAGGCGATACCCCGTACTTACAACTTATGCACCAAAATCTTTATCAGATTCGTGCGCCCGATGCTCCTAGTGATCAAGGGGGTTCGGCAGTTCAAGCAAATCTGGCAGCTCAAGGCGGTTTCAGTTCTACCCCTGCGGGGAAGGTGTTACCTGCTGCGCCGATTCAAGCGGTAGCTACGGCCAATGTTGCTGGGAGCCGAAAAGATGGTTCAGCAGGGACGAAAGGTTCCGGTTCTAAATTTGTGATTGAGGATGAGGGGATTCATCTTTCTGTTGGGGAAACTGAGATATATGCCGGTGGAGAAAAGGGGAGTGATGGCCGAGATGAAGGCGAGGATGATGTGGGAGATGAAGAAGAGCAACCCCAAGTAAGTTTGAAAAGAAAGCGGGCTGCTTCGACCAAAAATGACCTGAAGCTCAAACAACTGAAAAGGAAGAAATCAGGGTTTAAAACAATTACCCTTGATGACGACGACCAGGTTACCGAGTTCTCCACTGCTGGAGGTGTATTGGCGGATTTAGATGCTCATCTTCATGGGGGTCGCACCCCGCGGGATCATTCAGCAGCTCCGTTAAGCCCGTTGTCTTTTGGCGAAGGTGGTGTTAAGGTCGTTACCGACTTACGTACATCCGACCTTAAGAAAACTGAACCTTCTCCTTCGGGTAAGTTCACTACAGGGGTCGCATCTAACGTATCTAGGCCGAGCCCTTCGCCGATTGATGGTGGGGACAGTGCCTCTTCTTCTCCTTTATGGTGTGACACTGAAGCTATGTTCTTGTCCCGGGAGTTAGGTTCGGGTGGTATTGAAGATACGGATGCGGCTCGTGCTCTCGAGAAGTATGTACCGGAATGGTCATTGGTGAATAAAGACAGGATTGTGGATGCTCTTACGGCCAAAATGTCTTTATTTCATTTAGGGACCCCTGCCGAGCATTCGCATTATCGCAAGATGAGCGGACCAGAGCTTGGGAATGCCCTGATGCTGAATCAAGCTCAGTCGAACTCTCTGGTGGTGGAAACGTACAAGCGTTGGGTTGAATCGGAATCATCGTGTCACAAGCTTAAACGTGAAATTGCTAAGTTGAAGAACGAAGGTGACGTCCGATCAAAGACGAAGCAAGAGCTAGTTTCCCTTCGGTCCCAGGTTGATCGATTGAAGGGGCAGGTGTCGGAGGCAAAAGAAGTCAACAAGTCTTCTCAGGCTTCGGCTGCAGCTGCTCATGAAGCTCGAGACAAAGCTCTCCAGGACCTGGAGGCTTTTATGTAACACCCCAAATTTCGTATGACATAATATAATGTTTTAATCGCAGTATTTGACGGAAAGAAATGGTAAACATAGATTTTTACCATTAGTAAAGTCTTATAAATTTTAGTAAATCTAAAATTCTTAGGTATGCATGAAGGTTTGCTAGATTAGTATGTAGAAATGGGGGAAGATGACATGTTATGAATAAATGAGGGGTTGAAAATGAAAAATGTGTTATTAAAACACATAACAAAAAAAATGCCCAGGGAATGGAAGTGGGTGTGTGTGTGCGACCGTGAGGAGAGACCAGGGGAAACTTTCCCCTCAAAACCCTAACACCTCTCAAATCATCAAATTAAGAAGGAAATTGAAGGTCAATCGAATGCATGTGATCAATTCCTTAGTCATCTAAGGGTTTCCCATCATGGGGTAAGTCGAATTATGTGATTTGATGCTAGTTAATGATAAGGGTTTTGATTAATCTTTGAAGTAGTATGAAATTGAACTTGTTTATGAGTTAGAATCATCATGTAGAACATGGATTATGCATGGTTTGGGTTAATTTGATGTTTATATGTGAAACTCATTTGGTTATGGTGATGATAACAACTTGAATGATCACCCATGTCCAATTCTTGCTTAATATTGATGTATTTTGGCATGCATGGTAGATTCTTGTTAGAGGAATTGAAAGAAATGTGATTCTAGTATGTTTAATGATTATGTAGAAATGATTCATGATGATTAGAAGGAGGAATTTTGGTGAATTATGTATGAGGTTAGAAGGATATGCATAAATTAGTTGTACATTAAGCTTAGATGGTAGTACGCACACAAGGTGTTTGATGAAATGCCTAAATGACAATAATATGTGAAATTCGTACCATACGCTTGAATGATGTGATGAATATATATGGAATGTTTGATCGTATTAGTTTCAACTTAAGAATGGTTATGGAACGAATGAGAATCCTAGAAAAGAGTAAACTTAATTGATATTGGCGTTAACTATAAAGATGTGTTATGAACGGAATCGTATGTATATGTGTATATGTAACTATTTGATTATGCGGCCAAATATGTCCTACAAAATGAGTATGAAGCGTAGATGGCATAATGACTATATTCCAACATGTTAATTTGTGAATGAATGTGTGTCCAAGTTGGAAGTTGAAATGCTTGATAGTTGACTTTCTGGAAAGTCAACAATGGTAGGAATGTTGTGAGGTAGATCTCTTATCATAAATGTACGGTTTAGGAAGTCAAAGTGATGCACGAAATGTTTATAGCAAGATATGTAATGGCGTGTTTATATTATGCGAGTAGAAAGGATCTCATTGTTAATCTATGCTATGAGTTGCAAGAAATCCATTAATGAAAGTCAATTGTTGAGCATAGATTTATTGTGATTGATGCTTTGTGTGGCCTTGTTTACTAACAAGGGTATCAATGTATGGTCATGTAAGGATAGATAGCATGTCTACGGGCGCAAGCACGGAGGCTAATGGGTCAAAAGAAAGCATGGAACCTATGCTTGAACTTGAACGCTCAAGGTAAGTGACTTCCGACTCACTTCTTAGTATGCATATAGATTTCATGTTCACGAGTATGGGAAATTATGTAAGATTATGAAATAATGAAAGTTTTAAGATATGTATTGATCTAGTTTAGATGAGGGAAGTTATCTAAGTCGAAGGTAATCTGATGGGATTAAACGGGTCAAGATGAGGCAAGGAAGCGGGTATGAACACGGATGCACAAGGTAAGTGATTTCCGTAATCACTTCTTAGATTGTTTAAGTAATATAATGTTTTAATTAATTAAACATGATGATGAGATCAAATATGTGATGAAGTCCTTCGTCCTAAATGTGGGATCCTAAAGCATATGTAGTAATATGGTACCTAAATGTGGGATCCTAAAGCATATGTAGTAATATGGTACCTAAATGTGGGATCCTAAAGCATATGTAGTAATATGGTACCTAAATGTGGGATCCTAAAGCATATGTAGTGATATGGTACCTAAATGTGGGATCCTAAAGCATATGTAGTAATATGGTACCTAAATGTGGGATCCTAAAGCATATGTAGTAATATGGTACCTAAATGTGGGATCCTAAAGCATATGTAGTAATATGGTACCTAAATGTGGGATCCTAAAGCATATGTAGTAATATGGTACCTAAATGTGGGATCCTAAAGCATATGTAGTAATATGGTACCTAAATGTGGGATCCTAAAGCATATGTAGTAATATGGTACCTAAATGTGGGATTCTAAGTTAAGAATTTCCTTAATCCGGAGGTAGGATTTTAAGTTAATATGATAGAATGTGAATTTACAAGCATGTAGGAAGAACGAGAGGTTAAACGGATAAACGGTTCAAAAGTTACGCGCGTTTTAGCGCGTACGAACGACAAAACATCAGTTTTGCCAGACGCCTTATTTAGCTGTTTACGGGTGTTTCTGGCTACGGGTAAAGGCAAGGCCCGTCGCCGACGCCTCTAGGGCCGTCGCCGACGGCCTCCCCAAGTCTCAAAAGCTGAAATCTTGTTATTTAAGTTGATTTATGTATCGTAGGCTTCGGTTTGTTACCCGTGGACTACGGCGTATGTAGATACGCATGAAGTGACGTAGATGTGTTTATATAAGAGTATGAACGTATGTATGTAATTGGTTATGTGTGATACGACAGTAATTCGGGGAGAATTAGGTAAGTGATATGTTCGAGTTAGTATGTATGTATGAATGTATTTATGTAATTATGTAAGTATATGTACGTGTGAGCGAAGGTATGCACGTGTGTAATTATGATTCGTTTTATGAATGCATGTAAGTATGTAATTATGTATGCAAGATCGGTATATATGTAGGTATCGGTATATGTATGAACGCAAGTAGCTATGTATGGGCGTAAGCATTATGTATTTAGGTACGAAGGTACATACGCGTATAGGTACGAATGCATATACGTGGATGCAAATATGTATGTATGTATGTATGTGAGTAGGTAGGTTTGTATGTAGATATGTATGTAATGATGTACATGAGTATATGTGTGGGTATGTACGTATGTACGTAGATGGTCATGTGTGAACACATAAATATGTATGAAGGTAGGTACGCAAGTATCCAATGAAATTGAGTACTAACGTTAATATTAGCGTGCATGGTGAAGGAAGTGTAACGCAGGAATGACAAAGAAGTCTCACCACGGAATGTATGATCAGATGGAAAGCTAGGATGTAAAGAGTTAATGGATCAATAAGTAAACGAGAATAAATCGTGTATGTTTATAAGGCATACTAACGTTATGAATTTATGTGGTGAGCGCAGGTAACACAAGTCATGAGGATCATCAAGGAATAGAGATCGAGGATCGAGTCACATGAAGGATTGTACGGGGTGTATAAGAATGTAATTTGTTATATATATAAGTTATGTTTTATTCTATAATTGAGTTAGTCTGATGTGTTTAATATAGAGGAGTTATTTTAAAAGTGAACTTTCAAGTAAGACATAAGGTTTATAATGAAAGAAATTTTATGGTACGTATTTTCCGCTGCGTCTTTTAGTTAAAGCGTGTTAGGGCGTTATAAGTTGGTATCAGAGCCCTGGTTTGAGGGAATCAAGTACGAGAAAGTAGGTACTTGAACTCAAACCTATGTGCTCTTGTGATAAGGAACCTGTACAATCCATGACTCGATCAAGATCTAAAGGTAGAAATGGTATGAAAACGTGTATGTATGTATTCATATGAAGAAGCTAACGGTTTGCTATGTGCAAGGTAAGCTTAAAAGTTTGGAGAGGATGATCCGTGAATGCAGTCTAAGGTGGATGCTAAGGCAATCAAGGATGCGAATGGACAGACGGACCCCAGGTACACAATGTTGATATGTATGGGTACCGTGGTTAAAAGAAAAAGGAAGAAGTCTCCTTGGGAGGGTAAGTACTAAACGGAAGACAACGATATTGTCTTGGTAAAATTGTAAAAATGTAGCACGAACTGAGACCCACTAATGCGGACATAAGGCGATGATTACCTGAAGGCACGGAATTAGTATGTGAATTGCGCACCTGGCCAGTACGCAAGAAGCATATGACGTTCGTGAGACCGTGGTAATTATCGCAGGTATGTCCGTTAGAATTGGGTAGCAGGTAGGCGTGCGGGTGAAGAGGGTAGTAAGGCTCTCGGGAAATTGAGAGTACTATGTAGGAATGAAAAGTATGAGGGATAAAAAATGAAGAATGTTGAATCCGTAAGAAAGTACGGATCAACAGGGTATAAATGAAATGTTTGAATCCGCGAGACGGATTCAAAGAATGAAAGGTGTAAAATGCAATGTTTGAATCCGCAAGACGGATTCAAGGAATGAAATGCAGAAAACGATATGTTTGAATATGTGAGACGGATTCAGCACTTGTAATGAATGAAAGATGTGAATGGATGATGTAAATGAAATGTTTGAATCCGCGAAAAGGATTCAAAGCACGAAAGGAAGAAAATGTATGAATGGTATGTTTGGAACCGCTAGACGGATTCAAAACATGAACGCAATAAAAGGCATGAATGTGACGTTTGAGTTCGTGAAACGGATTTAAAATATAAAGGGATGAAATTAGTCTATATAAGAAGATGCCGATGGTTCGACCATGATTGAGTTGAACGGGCCATGTAAGTTAGTATAAAGTAAAAGGTGATAGTGTAATGAAAGAAGTTTTGTATGAGTTACGCGTTAGATGTGTTAGAAATCGACTCTTGGGAGTCAGGATGGATGAAGGGCTACGACCCGGACAATAACTTAAGTATTGACGGGAAGGGTAAGTTTGGTAAGAAATACTGAAACGATGTAATAAAGTCTTTGCAAGTAAGCATGAAAGGAAAGAAGTAAGGGCATGTACTTCAATACATTTACGATAAGTAAGAAGTGCAATTAGACCTTGAAAAGTCAAAATGTGGCAAGTTGGCGAAATGACTAATAAAATGAAAGAAATGCGTGTAAGAATTGGAATGTGTGATATGGTATAGCATGTACGTAGGAAATGGTAGAAGAGTTATAGGTGAGTAACTCCTTAGTAAAATGAATGTTAGGATAGGCATGGTATGGTACGCGATGTCTGACTAGTATGACCCGTATACTTATCTAAACTAAATAATGTATTAAATAAGAGAAAAAGTAATGTAAAATTAATGGGATGATTTAAAGGTAATGTAAAAGTACGCATGGTACAAGTAACTGTAGAAAACGTAGAACGACGCTAACTATGGAGTTAAGCATGTAGGTGTAACTATGAAGTAGTAGTTTTGTTGTGATAACAAAACAAGAGTTAAATGTTATACAACGTGTGCTTGGAATGAAATCTTAAAGGATGAGGCAAAAGTATTAAATCTATTTTAAACAGATCATATGAAGGTAAGCATTATTATAAGTTTAAATGAATATGTATACTGACCTGCTACTAACGGGTCGAGGAAATGAGAATGTTATGTGAAAGTATGCCATGGAAAGTATAGACTTGTTAAGAAGAAGTCAAGTGTATGAATAATTACGAAATGAGATAGAACGATTACTTATAATTAAAATGTGACTATTAAGTCAAACACAGATGTGTGTGTGTAAGAGGAAAGTGAGAAAGGTTTCGGGGACGAAACCTTCTTTAAGGGGGGTAGACTTGTAACACCCCAAATTTCGTATGACATAATATAATGTTTTAATCGCAGTATTTGACGGAAAGAAATGGTAAACATAGATTTTTACCATTAGTAAAGTCTTATAAATTTTAGTAAATCTAAAATTCTTAGGTATGCATGAAGGTTTGCTAGATTAGTATGTAGAAATGGGGGAAGATGACATGTTATGAATAAATGAGGGGTTGAAAATGAAAAATGTGTTATTAAAACACATAACAAAAAAAATGCCCAGGGAATGGAAGTGGGTGTGTGTGTGCGACCGTGAGGAGAGACCAGGGGAAACTTTCCCCTCAAAACCCTAACACCTCTCAAATCATCAAATTAAGAAGGAAATTGAAGGTCAATCGAATGCATGTGATCAATTCCTTAGTCATCTAAGGGTTTCCCATCATGGGGTAAGTCGAATTATGTGATTTGATGCTAGTTAATGATAAGGGTTTTGATTAATCTTTGAAGTAGTATGAAATTGAACTTGTTTATGAGTTAGAATCATCATGTAGAACATGGATTATGCATGGTTTGGGTTAATTTGATGTTTATATGTGAAACCCATTTGGTTATGGTGATGATAACAACTTGAATGATCACCCATGTCCAATTCTTGCTTAATATTGATGTATTTTGGCATGCATGGTAGATTCTTGTTAGAGGAATTGAAAGAAATGTGATTCTAGTATGTTTAATGATTATGTAGAAATGATTCATGATGATTAGAAGGAGGAATTTTGGTGAATTATGTATGAGGTTAGAAGGATATGCATAAATTAGTTGTACATTAAGCTTAGATGGTAGTACGCACACAAGGTGTTTGATGAAATGCCTAAATGACAATAATATGTGAAATTCGTACCATACGCTTGAATGATGTGATGAATATATATGGAATGTTTGATCGTATTAGTTTCAACTTAAGAATGGTTATGGAACGAATGAGAATCCTAGAAAAGAGTAAACTTAATTGATATTGGCGTTAACTATAAAGATGTGTTATGAACGGAATCGTATGTATATGTGTATATGTAACTATTTGATTATGCGGCCAAATATGTCCTACAAAATGAGTATGAAGCGTAGATGGCATAATGACTATATTCCAACATGTTAATTTGTGAATGAATGTGTGTCCAAGTTGGAAGTTGAAATGCTTGATAGTTGACTTTCTGGAAAGTCAACAATGGTAGGAATGTTGTGAGGTAGATCTCTTATCATAAATGTACGGTTTAGGAAGTCAAAGTGATGCACGAAATGTTTATAGCAAGATATGTAATGGCGTGTTTATATTATGCGAGTAGAAAGGATCTCATTGTTAATCTATGCTATGAGTTGCAAGAAATCCATTAATGAAAGTCAATTGTTGAGCATAGATTTATTGTGATTGATGCTTTGTGTGGCCTTGTTTACTAACAAGGGTATCAATGTATGGTCATGTAAGGATATATAGCATGTCTATGGGCGCAAGCACGGAGGCTAATGGGTCAAAAGAAAGCATGGAACCTATGCTTGAACTTGAACGCTCAAGGTAAGTGACTTCCGACTCACTTCTTAGTATGCATATAGATTTCATGTTCATGAGTATGGGAAATTATGTAAGATTATGAAATAATGAAAGTTTTAAGATATGTATTGATCTAGTTTAGATGAGGGAAGTTATCTAAGTCGAAGGTAATCTGATGGGATTAAACGGGTCAAGATGAGGCAAGGAAGCGGGTATGAACACGGATGCACAAGGTAAGTGATTTCCGTAATCACTTCTTAGATTGTTTAAGTAATATAATGTTTTAATTAATTAAACATGATGATGAGATCAAATATGTGATGAAGTCCTTCGTCCTAAATGTGGGATCCTAAAGCATATGTAGTAATATGGTACCTAAGTGTGGGATCCTAAAGCATATGTAGTAATATGGTACCTAAATGTGGGATCCTAAAGCATATGTAGTAATATGGTACCTAAATGTGGGATCCTAAAGCATATGTAGTGATATGGTACCTAAATGTGGGATCCTAAAGCATATGTAGTAATATGGTACCTAAATGTGGGATCCTAAAGCATATGTAGTCATATGGTACCTAAATGTGGGATCCTAAAGCATATGTAGTAATATGGTACCTAAATGTGGGATCCTAAAGCATATGTAGTAATATGGTACCTAAATGTGGGATCCTAAAGCATATGTAGTAATATGGTACCTAAATGTGGGATCCTAAAGCATATGTAGTAATATGGTACCTAAATGTGGGATTCTAAGTTAAGAATTTCCTTAATCCGGAGGTAGGATTTTAAGTTAATATGATAGAATGTGAATTTACAAGCATGTAGGAAGAACGAGAGGTTAAACGGATAAACGGTTCAAAAGTTACGCGCGTTTTAGCGCGTACGAACGACAAAACATCAGTTTTGCCAGACGCCTTATTTAGCTGTTTACGGGTGTTTCTGGCTACGGGTAAAGGCAAGGCCCGTCGCCGACGCCTCTAGGGCCGTCGCCGACGGCCTCCCCAAGTCTCAAAAGCTGAAATCTTGTTATTTAAGTTGATTTATGTATCGTAGGCTTCGGTTTGTTACCCGTGGACTACGGCGTATGTAGATACGCATGAAGTGACGTAGATGTGTTTATATAAGAGTATGAACGTATGTATGTAATTGGTTATGTGTGATACGATAGTAATTCGGGGAGAATTAGGTAAGTGATATGTTCGAGTTAGTATGTATGTATGAATGTATTTATGTAATTATGTAAGTATATGTACGTGTGAGCGAAGGTATGCACGTGTGTAATTATGATTCGTTTTATGAATGCATGTAAGTATGTAATTATGTATGCAAGATCGGTATATATGTAGGTATCGGTATATGTATGGACGCAAGTAGCTATGTATGGGCGTAAGCATTATGTATTTAGGTACGAAGGTACATACGCGTATAGGTACGAATGCATATACGTGGATGCAAATATGTATGTATGTATGTGAGTAGGTAGGTTTGTATGTAGATATGTATGTAATGATGTACATGAGTATATGTGTGGGTATGTACGTATGTACGTAGATGGTCATGTGTGAACACATAAATATGTATGAAGGTAGGTACGCAAGTATCCAATGAAATTGAGTACTAACGTTAATATTAGCGTGCATGGTGAAGGAAGTGTAACGCAGGAATGACAAAGAAGTCTCAACACGGAATGTATGATCAGATGGAAAGCTGGGATGTAAAGAGTTAATGGATCAATAAGTAAACGAGAATAAATCGTGTTTGTTTATAAGGCATACTAACGTTATGAATTTATGTGGTGAGCGCAGGTAACACAAGTCATGAGGATCATCAAGGAATAGAGATCGAGGATCGAGTCACATGAAGGATTGTACGGGGTGTATAAGAATGTAATTTGTTATATATATATAAGTTATGTTTTATTCTATAATTGAGTTAGTCTGATGTGTTTAATATAGAGGAGTTATTTTAAAAGTGAACTTTCAAGTAAGACATAAGGTTTATAATGAAAGAAATTTTATGGTACGTATTTTCCGCTGCGTCTTTTAGTTAAAGCGTGTTAGGGCGTTATATTTTAAGGAAAAATTTGCTGTCCTGGAGAAAAGACAAGTTAGCTTGGAGGAAAGGCACGCGGCGGAATTAAAGGAGATGCAGAAGTCGTACGACCAACTCTTGGCCGAGTATCATCGTATGATAACTGGTACGTCTTTTAGATTACTCTTGGTGTGTATACTTTTTTCTATCTTACTGACTTTTACTTTTTCTCAGCAAAAGGTGAACTCGAGAGGGCTCGTGACAGGGCCGTCGAGTCTCATAATGCGTTGATTGACGAAGCAAAAGGTATGCTATCCCGTTGGGATACTGAGATGGTTGAGCTTTACGCACAAACGTCGGAGCTAATGCTTATGAAACAATGGTTTCTTACGGAGGGGGTTGCTTGGGTCGTCAAGCTAGTTCAGCAAAGCCCTGAGCTGGAGAAGGTGGTTGCTAATTTAGTCAACAGTGTTAATGCGGTAGGAGCGAACGAAGGAATAAAACAGGGTTTCAAGGCTGCTCATGACTCGGTTCGTTCTGCGGAAGAGGTTCCGGGCTATGATGCGGGAGCTCAAGACGTATTGGATGCTGCGGTGAAGGCCTTCGATGAACTTCAAATCTCTGTGCTTGACAAGGTGGCAGATTTAATGGATAAACCGTTATCAGTCATTCAACAAAGGAGCAAACTTCCTATTGTTGGAGAGGACGATGATGTAGTTCAGATTTGAAGTTTTTACTTTGTAATCATACAACCTTTTATTTTTCAGTGACATGTTTGTTCAGAATATTCTGGTAACACATTATGCATATTGTGATTCTTGTTAAATCAGGTATTTAACCTTGGCTATTTAGTATTTAGTTTGCGTCCAAACTTTTACTGTTCGCTTTGGGATTTGTTTCTCAGTTTAGCGGTCGCACCGGATGGGGGTGCTTCGCCTGCTTAATAGATTTTTATGTTTTTGGAACTATTTAAGCCTTCTCGATCGGCGCGAGGCATGGGTCAAGGCCCGTTTGTGCACGTTTAGGGAATTGTTCGAACTTATACATATGCTATTTTTATACTTGTAAAAGTACAGATCGCTTTATTTATTGCTTTGCTAGTCATTGGTCCGGGGAAAAAACATCCCGGTTACAAAGGAAATAGAAAGTTATCGGGGCATTACCCTCCCGAATTACATACGGAAACTTGGAAATAATAAACATAAAATAGCGATCTTCTTTAGCCGTAGCGAGCTGTTCACATGAAGCATTTCTTTAAGTGCACCCCGTTCCACGTCCGGGGTACTGGAGTTCCGTCGAGCTTTTCCAACACATACGAGCCCTTTTCACTAGCCTCTTTGACTCGGTATGGTCCCTCCCATTTTGGGGTTAGCTTGCCGGGAGCTTCGACGCGGCTCGCATCGTTGTTTCGGAGCACGTAATCTCCGACCTTGAATTTGTAGAGTTTAGCCCGGGCGTTATAGTATTTCTCAATCTTCTTCTTGTATCGAGCCTCCTTGATTGCCGCGATGTCCCGGCGTTCTTCTAACAAATCAAGGTTGGACCGGGGTTCATGTTCATTTTCCTCCCAATTCTCGCACCTCTGATTTGGGAGTCCGATCTCAGCGGGAATCACTGCTTCGGTACCGTAAGTAAGACTGAACGGTGTTTCTCCGTTGCTAGTCTTGTGCAATGTTCAGTGCGCCCATAAAACGTTTGGCAACTCGTCCGCCCAGCCTTTTCCCTCGTAACCAAGCCTCCTCTTTATCCCATCGACGATTCGTCGATTTATCTATTCAACATGCCCGTTACCCTGAGGGTGAGCAACCGAGGAAAAAACTTGGTTAATTTCCAGATTTTCACACCAGCGTTTGAATGGGTTCTCTGCAAACTGCTTTGCATTGTCACTTATGATGTAGAGTGGAAGACCGAATCGGCATACTGTTTGTTCCCAGAAGAAACGTGTCACGTTGTAGCCGGAGATGACTGTAAACGGTCGAGCTTCCACCCACTTGGTGAAATAATCCACCACGACTAGCAGGTATTGAGCGCTTCCACTTGATCTTGGAAAAGGCCCGACGATATCGACGCCCCACTTTTGGAAGGGCCATGCAGTAGTAACCGGTATCATTTCATTCTTGGCTCGGAGGCTGATTGGTGCGTGCTTTTGGCACTCGTCACACTGTTGGAGCTCTTTTACGGCGCTTTCATGCATCCCGGGCCAGTAATACCCTGCGTTTTTGACTTTCGTCACAATCATCTTAGGTCCGGCATGGATACCACAGATGCCGTAGTGTATTTCCCTGATGATATAACTAGCTTGCTCCGGGTCCAGACACTTTAGCAGCGGTCCGAGAAAGGTCTTTCGGTATAAGCCTCCTTCCTGCATCTGATACTGGAGAGAATTGATCTGGATTTTCCTTGCTTCGGCCTTATCGACTGGCAAAACATCGTGTACCAAGTAGTTAATTAGGGGCGTCATCCATGTCTGTGTCGGAGCTTCTACTTGCATAACTTGAGGAGCAGAAATCGATGGTGCAGTCAATACCTCTACTCTTACTTCTTTGGCTAGGTGACTAAACGACACGGATGCTAATTTGCTCAGTGCATCGGCCTTCTTGTTTTTGCTACGAGTGACGTGCTCCACTTTACAAGAATTAAACAACGCCATAATTTGCCTTACCTGTTCAAGATACTCGATCATGTTAGCTTCCCTTGCTTCGTACTCTCCGTTCACCTGATTCGCTACGAGCAGCGAGTCTACATGGGCTACGACGTTTCTTGCACCGACCTTTACCGCCAATCGTAGACCTGCTAGTAAAGCCTCGTACTCGGCTTCATTATTGGAGCTCTTGAATTCTAATCGGAGCGCGTATGTCATATCTGTGCCCTCCGGATCGGCGAGGATTAAACCTGCCCCTGCTCCTTCGGCACTAGAAGCTCCATCGGTATACAGGGACCACGGCTTTTCTTGAGCTTTTTCGACTTCTTCCGTCTCTTTATCTTCCGGAATTTCAACTAAGAAATCCGCTATTACCTGTCCTTTCAACGGACCCTTAGTTCGGAAGGTGATGTTGAATGCGCCCAATTCAATCGCCCATTTTGCCATTCGACCCGAAACTTCGGGTCGTCGAAGAACGTGCTGGATTCTCTGGTCTGTTCGTACCTCGATTGGGTGGGCCTGAAAGTATCGGCGAAGTCTTCTTGAAGCATGGACTAGTGCCAAAGCTAATTTTTCCAAGTTTGAGTATCTTGTTTCGTAATCTTTTAACGTTCGGCTTACTTAATAAATGGGGATTTGCTTCCCGGTTCGGTGAGCAACTAGTACAGCACTAATGGCTCCATGTGACGCGGCTAGGTAAACGGTCAGTACTTCATCTTTTTCTGGTACAGTGAGCGTTGGTAAAGTACCGAGGCATGTTTTGAGCTCTTCGAAAGCTCGTGCGGCTTCCTCAGTCCATTTGAACTCCGATTTAAAGCTTTTTCTGAGCACGTCCATGAACGGGAGAGATCTATCTGCTGCTTTTGATAAGAACCGATGGAGAGCAGCTAATCGCCCGTTTAAAGATTGAATTTCTTTAACCGTCATCGGAGCCTTCATTGTAAGAACAACATCGATTTTGTCTGGATTAGCCCGTAGGCCTTTTGATCCGACCATTACCCCCAGGAACTTTCCTTCTTCCACTCCGAACGTACATTTTTTGGGGTTCAACTTCATGTTGATGCTTCGGAGCCGAGTAAAGGTTTCAAGTATGTCTTTCAACATGGCAGCTTCGTCGTGACTCTTGATCACTATATCATCGACGTACACCTCTAAATTCCGCTCGATCTGGTCTTTGAAAGCTTTGTTCATTAGACGCTGGTAGGTGGCACCGGCGTTTTTCAAACCAAATGGCATCTTGGTAAAACAATACACTCCCTCATTGGTGACAAAGGCTGTCTTATCCTCATCTTCGACCGCCATTTGTATCTGATGATATCCCTTGTAGGCATCCAAAAAACATTTTAATCTGAACGTGGCGACAGAATCAATCTTCTCATCAATCTCCGGTAGTGGGAAACAGTCTTTGGGGCACGCATCATTTAAGTCGGTGAAATCGATGCACATTCTCCATGAATTATCTTTCTTTCGGACCAAGACGGGATTTGACACCCATGTTTGATACCGAACCTCTCGGATGATCCCAGCGTCTAGAAGACTCTTAACATCTTTTGCTATGGCTTTTGCACGATCCGGCGCCATGTGCCTTTTCCTTTGTGCTATTGGTTTGATTGATTCTTTTACGTTCAGGTGATGTTGTGCCATAGATCTGGGGACTCCTTGCATATCAGAGTGTTTCCATGCGAAAACATCTATCGAGTTGCTTAGCAATTCCCACAGGAGCTGCTTTGTTCGTTTTGGAAGCTGAGCGCCAATAGCTACTTGCTGTTCGGGAAAATCCGGATTGATTGCCCAAAGTTCGGTAGGTACGTCGGACTTTTTGGAGCTTGTTTCTGCTGCATGTCTTACTTCGGCGACAAATGAGTTTGTCTCTGACAATATGGTGGCGATGCCCGCTTCGGTGGGGAATTTAATGGCACCGTGTATTGTGGAACTGATTGCTCCGAGAGCTCGCAACCCAGGTCGCCCAAGTATTATGTTATGTGATGAATGAGTTCGAACAACCAAGAAGGTTAGCGGTACTGTTCTACTCTTGTTACCGTCTTTGAATGTGGTCGGGAGAGTAATCTGTCCTTTCGGACGGACTACCTCTCCCGAGAAACTTATCAGAGGGGTAGATACTTCGATCAACTTCCTTTTTGTTTGGGGATTCAGCTGTTGGAAACATTGGATATACATGATCTCAAAGGCGCTTCCTCCGTCCACATAAATTCGTCGGACCAGGTGTCCGGGGACAACAGCTGACATTGTAATCGATCCGTCCCGAGCATCATCGGGATCGACCGGAGGGAAGTACGTTGGTTGGTGCATCCATGCCACCATATGCTGGCTCGACCGCTTTACCCCTCTTGGTTCGGCTGACCGGATAATATTGATTCCGGGCTCGGTGTTCGGATTGTCAACTGTTGTTGCTGGCTTCTTCCCATCTTTTACTTCTTTTACAAGGTGTGAGAGTTTACCGGATCGAACGGCCTTTTCGATTTCCTGCTTTAGAGCCCAACATTCATCAGTTGTATGGCCCTTGTCTCGGTGATATTCACAATATTTCTTGGAGTGCTTATCCGAGGTGGGTCGTTGCTTCGACGGCGTAGGGAAACGGGTAGTCTCCGTGCTGAGGATTTCGCTCGGCGACTTTGTTAATTCGGAGAAACTATTGAATCGCACGTTTCCTGTCCGAAAACTGCTTCGATCGGACTTTTGATACGGGCCATGGCTTCTGTTCCAGTTACTGTTCCTATCTTTTGGTGGTGATGCGTTTCGTCTCCACGATGTGGTTCGTGCTTTGGAATTCCTGGCAGTTGTTTCACTCGGCTGGCCGCAAGCACTCTTCCCTCGAATAAAAGCTCGAGCTCTTTCCATGAGTGTCTCCATGGTTTTTGGGAGATCTTCATGAAGTTTTTCCACCAACTGATTGTTCCGCACCCCGTGACAAAATCCCGAGACTCGGAGCTGATCAACTGTTCCGCTTATCTACATGCTTTCTCGGTTGAAACGGTCTATAAAATCTTCTACGGATTCTCCGTCGCGGCGCTTTATGTGATGTACCTCAGTAATGTCTTTTTTGCAACGACGCTGCTGACAAAAGTTTTGCAAGAATATACGTCGGAAATCCTCAAAGTGGTCGATCGACCCTTCTGGCAACCCATCAAACCACACCCTAGCCGATCCGGTGAGAGTTTGGGCGAACATTAGGCACCAAGCCGGCATAGGCCACTGCTCGACCTTAGCCGCTCCGGCAAACGCAAACATATGGTCATCCGGATCGAACGTACCATCGTAAAACTTTAACGTGGGAGGCATCTTTAGCTTAGCTGGGAGTGGAGCATTGACGATCCGTAACGTAAACTTCGATTGAGAAGTCATAGACGTGGGATGGTATGGCATGAGCAACTCTTGGTCTTGGGGATTTAGACCCACAGATCCCTGGAGAAACAGACCGTTTAGACCGTTATTCATCGGAGCACTTGTTACCGAGGAAAATTGCGCAACGTGTGGTATAGGAGTAGAGATCATAGAACTTACCAGAGATCCGAAGACGAAGGGTCCGACGGAGACAGGGTTTCCCCCTGAATAGGCATTGGTAAACAAGTTTGCTCGGAGACTTTGCAGCATCTCATCTTGCTGTTGCTGCTGCTGTAACTGACGTAACAGATCGGCGTTCCTCAAAAGAAAAGCGTTGTCGAAACTAGGTGGCGTGACAACTGGGGCAGTAACAGACAGCGTGGTGACAGAACTTCCACCTACAAGATTTGCAGCTGGAGGAACCGACGCAGAGCCTATCGAGGCTGCTGAGGCGACAACTGCTGCTGGAGCAATTGTGGAGTTAGCGTTTCCTTCCCATATATCATTGTAAGATGGGAAAGTACTGGTGGAGACTGCTGTCGTTAATTCTGCCATGACTTCGAAAAAACGAGAACAAGGAGACGAATTATGTGAATCCGAGGGGATGGCGCCACTAAAGACTCAAAAGCCAGTTAGTGCGATTTGGTCAGAGTAGAGCTTCAGATGATCAAGCAAGGAACCTGCAAGATCACAGAGAAACAACACATCGTTAGCCTCGTCACAGGGAGGGGGGCCTCTCTGTGACCAAGCTCGGGCGTGAGAATAAGTATCTGTGAGGAGGGAATAGGTCAGGGAGAGAGAGAGGAGAGTTTAGAGAGAGAAAGTAGCGGTTACCCCTTGCTGGAAGTCTTGGCGGGGTATTTATAGCTTTTGGGTGTGCTGATGTGGCAAGTTAGTTAGAGTCGGACCAGTTGCTATCATGGTGGTTATGGAGGTGGGACCCAGTTAGTTATGTCGCACCATCGTATATGTCCGATCCGTCTTATGGTGCAAGGTCCGGTCCGACCTTAGTGCGCCGTGATTCGGTTCTATTTATGGCGATGATTCGGTCCGGTCAGGGACGTATCCTCATCATAGGAATTTATAACAATTAAATTAGTAAGGAATGACTAGGATTAAAGAAGTGAAATCCTTCCATTTAAGAGGTGCGTGTGGTTTAAGAGGGGTATTATGTAAGGTTGTTCACGAGCCAAATCGAACCGAGTTAGGGTAAAACTCGGGCTCGGCTCGATTATAAACCGAGTTGATCGGCTCGGATTTGAAATCGAGCTGGAAATCTAAGCTCGGGCTCAACTTGGTTTTAAACCGAGTTGGCTCGGCTCGACTTGGTTTGGCTCGATTTTGAAAAGAAAAATTAATACATGACTCTGAAAATTCAGTAATCTAAAACATGGGTAAGGTTCGGCTACAAAGTCCATTTTTCCTACAAAGTGTACAAAGTCATAAAATACTACAATTTCAGCCTTAAAACACACTCAAAACCCACAAATAACATAGTGAAGATCAATAAAACACAATATCCAAACCCTAACAATACTAAAAAACTTCAAACACATCATCATACAACTATGAATATAAAACACAACATGATAATCAACATAAAACACACTAATGCTAGTCATTCGATAATCAAAGCCTTATCATCCAAAACACAACACAAAACCCACAAATATGGTGTTTTAGTAATCTTCACTATGTTATTTGAGAGTTTTGAGTGTGTTTTATGGGTGACATTATAGTGTTTTATCACTTTTTACACTTTGTAGGAAAAATAGACTTTGTAGCCAACTCTCACCCTCTAAAACATTATTCAATAATTCAAAAGAACATATCTAAAATAAGCTCAACCTAATACTTTACAAGCTAAAATTAAGTTTAACAACACAAAATACGTTCTTCATTTCAACGAAATACAATATAAGTTCATTAAAAATATATATATATATATATATATATATATATATATATATATATATATTAAAAGTAAAATAATTCGACCTAAGCCGAGCCGAATTGGTATGCGAGCCAATCCGGCTCGTTACGAGTTGAGCCGAGCTAGACTCACTTTCTAACAGAGCCGAGCCAGCTCGGCTCACTCACTTTCAAACCGAGCCACATCGAGCGAGCTTTTTCCGAGCTAAATCCGGCGAGCTTCGAGCCACGAGCTTTTGGACAATCCTAGTATTATGATCCCCCAACTGAATAATTTAGCTCTCCTCCACGGCTCCACACCCCCCCCCCAATTTTTTAAAATGTTAATAACTTTTTCATACGACATTATTTTTTTTATAAAAATCTCACCGTAAGCACGAGCTTTTTTATCTTTAAAACGAGTACTTTTGAAAAAAAATCAAAACCCCAAATGTGTAAAATACAATAGTAAAACCCAATCGTAAAACACAATTCACAATGGTAAAACCCATATCAAAAAACGCAATTAAAAAATACAGATCGTATAAAGCAATTCACAATGGTAGAACCTAAATCGTAAAACGCAATTCGAAACCCCATATTGTAAAACACAATAGTAAAACCCAAATCGTAAAACACAATTCACAATGGTAAAACCCAGATCATAAAACGCAATTCAAAAACCCAAATAGTAAAACGGAATTCACAATGGTAAAATCCAGATCGTAAAACGGAATTCACAATCGTAAAACCTAGATCGTAAAACGCAATTCACAATCGTAAAACCTAGATTGTAAAACACAATTTGAAAAATTCAAAAACCCATATCATAAAACGCAATTTGAAAACCCAGATCGTAAAACACAATTCAAAAAATTCGAAAACCCATATCGTAAAACCCAATGATTGACAAAATTCTTCAGATATCTTACACAGATCGAAGACGATTTCTTAGGATTTCTTTAACGATTGGCGAAATTTGAATGGTAGAAACACTGATCAACGATAGAATCAAACGAATCGAGTGATTCACTTCAAAATCACGAGAAAAAAAATGAGAAATTGGATGAAATTGAATTAAGTTTCTTCAAAAAAGTTGAAGAACACGTTGACTGTGTGTTTGAATAATTGATTGATGAAGAAAATCACATTATAAAGTAGTGATTATAAAGAGAGAAACCGAAGAAAATGTTGAAAATGGTAGGTTTTGAAAATGCAGGGAAAAAGAAAGAGAGGGGATGAGATGAGATTGACCAAAATACCCTTCCCTTATTTTTCAATTTTGTCAGGTGTAAGGACAAGATGCCTTTTTACGCTTCCTAGCAAGATCAAACTTCTTATTTGATCCTTGCTCTATATTTATTATCATCATTTTTAATAAAACATAGAATTTGTAGAAGACCAAAGTGCCTTTAATGTTTTTTTAACGAAATTTTTTTTAATCTCTATCGTTAGTTATCAGTTTGCACGAACCGAGCAAATCAACAATATTACATTCGTGCAGAGCTAGGGTTTTGAAATTGTTCATCCGCACAAACTGATCTTTCTATTCGCACATATCAACTCATTTTTCATCAGCAAACTTCAAATCATTCCTCATTCGAACATAACTAGGGTTTTCAAAGTCTTGATTTTCAAAACTGATTAAGTGTTTGATATTTGTTTACATGTTATTCCCGAGCATTTCAAGATCATGGCTGAGTTTGATAATCTAAGATGGAGGAAATAGTATACTCGATATTATCGTAATAAGTTGTATGATCAGTTTAAAGAGGCAAAGAAAGCAAACAGGTGGTATGCTGAAAGAGAATGCTACTTGGATCCACAAGGAAATCCGGTGGTTTATTCCGAGAAAGTGAAGTTTGAAGATGTGTTAGCGGTTATTCCAACGTGTCAACAATTTTATGCGAGAAGGTCGATAGAGAAAGCAAACACTACTCAACACTACCGAAGGTAATGGAATTGAAGAAGAAGAAAGAAGAATACTTTCCCTTTTTAAACCAAGGTGTTTAAAGAGTTTGCATTTATCAAAAACCACTCCCCATTGATAGGTGTCTTAACTGGTTACATTTTGAAGTATAGTAATAACATTTATTTTACTTAATAACCATTAATCTTATAAATTAAGTAGTTTGAGTTTTGTTTATCATGACGCATTGTATTAATGGGATTTTTTGGTGGATCATCCGACGACTATGCATGTTAAAAAATCATTGAAATTGGTTGAATTGTTGAAAATGAGCTAAATCGGTCAGTTCTGCGGATTACGAGTAACACAGTTTTACTAACTAGATTTTACGGATCGATTTATGATTTGGAATTGTTGGGTAAATCAAATGAGCCGAGATATTAAATCTTTTAGAACTATATAAACTAAATAAAAATAAATAATTCTTTTTCATTTATATAAAATAGCGCAACTATAATGCCCATACTTGTTTTTAGTTATAATATGTATAAATTATTAATTTTAGCAAACTCGTGGTCTTATACCACACGGTGTGGAAGGGCTTGAAACTTAGGCGGTATTCGACACGTGGACGATATGTCAGTGCGCGTCTGAAAAGTGACGTGGTGGGAAAAAGAGGGTGTGGGAAGGGGCATGGAAGAGGGGTGTTATTTGACACGTGACACCTATTTAATATTATTATTTTTATTTAAAAATTATTTAAAATCGGTTTAATTTAATTTAAGAAAATTAATATTAATTAAATTAAAAACATAAGTTACATAAACTTAAAAATAAAAAAAATACATAAATTTAAAAATAAAAAAACTACATAAACAACAAATCCTCTTCGTCTTCGTTAAAGTCATTTAGTGGAAGGCTCCATATGTATTCAACCAAATCCGTTCGAAGGTTGTGATGTGTTGTATCATGTTTTATTTCAATCAAGTTCGCTTTTTTTTCTTGATCACTTAATTCTATGGTGCTTGGTTGTAAAAAATGGTGTGAAATATGTTTGTATATATAGTATTTTTTTTTTTAAAAAGTTTTTTTTAGGGTCAAACTAGTCATTGAACGGCTAGCTTAAATCAACCAACAAAGCGCGTCCACGTCGTGCAGCGTTGCCATCAACGCCAGTGAAGAATCCCAAGCCCAATTAACAACGCCGTGAATAACGCGGAGGGACGGTGTGAGAGTGTGGGCGTCGATTGGCAACAACATCGAGAAAGAACGCCCACACGTGTGGTCTTAGCACTATTTCCACCTTTTTTACGTAATCGCATTAATACCAAAAGGTGACACGTGTAGTCCTTTTCTAAGTTTCGAAGAATCAATGGTATGATTCTGTATCAAAAAGTCTAGTCTGAAGCGTCAAATTTGAACCAATATAGCCGGTCCGACCAACCCAACTAAGATCATGTGTAGTGGGAGGGGAAGATAATGGCCCATCCTTGGGCATTATCCGTCATGTGCGGTCCAGTCAGCTTTTGGGCATTATGGGACATTGAATGTAGTGGTATAATGCCCCATCTAATGATAACCTAATTATTTTTTTTTATTTTTTAATTAAAACTAATGATATTTTATTAAATAAATAAAAATTACATAACTAATAAAACACAAACAGATAATGCTAGTCGTCTTAATTTTTCGTCTTCGCTTTCGTCATTCTCGTCATCTTCGTCTTACTCGTCATCTGATTCTTCTTCACCCTATTTTATTAAATAAAAAAAAATTGAATAAATAATAGAACACAAACAGATAATGCTAGTCGTCTTAATTTTTCGTCTTCGCTTTCGTCATTCTCGTCATCTTCGTCTTACTCGTCATCCGATTCTTCTTCACCCTCGTTTGGAATATACCGAACCGACCATGCGTGTTGAACCAAATCAACCGCTAACGCAGTATGTTCGCATGCACTCGTAACCGCCTCTTGCTCGACCTCCTCATCGGTCGAGTCACCCTCATCGGCTAAAAACTCTTTGTAATAAAAATTGGCAACGGACGACGAGGACGTGGGAAAATCTATTTTTTTATAGAAATGGTTTGTAGTTTGAGGATGTTATGTAGGTTTTGGTTTTTGGTTTGTATTAAATGGAGTGTAAGGTTAGTATATGTATAAAAGTGAAATAAAAAAATAATATATCCGTTATTTTGACCATTGGCAACGGTTCTATGGGGCAAACAAATCAACATCAGGCGTTTAAAAAAGGACGCCCTAACCCATTTTTACAAAAAAAAAAAAGGCTCCCGGGACGGTTATAGGGCGTGATTGGGCGTATTTTAGGGAAAAAAACGGAACCGTGATCTTCACTGATGACTACATAACATACTTCACATATGCAACCACAAAGTGTTGCACTGTAGATATTATAGTTATAGTAATATTTAAAGTTCGCTCAACCTTTATCCAAACTCATAAAATTGTGGCCTTTTCATAATAAAGTAGTTATATAATCATAATAATGACTTACCATCACTATTAGATTTGACTTGACATGAGCTTAAACCAAAAACAAACTTGTCACATTGGAATCACGCTACACAACATTAATTATATAGATAACTAAAAGAAATTAACATACATTTATATATTTGAAAAATATGAGATTCTTAATCAACATATGGTACTTGATGTTGATGATAATAAATTTATGTGTGTAACAAGTAACAACTTTAATTGTAGCAAAGAATATAAGCATAGCATATATTAAATTTAAGAGTTAATTACTGTTTTTGTCTCTGTGGTTTGTCAAAAATCACTATTTCAGTCCATTAGTTTAAAAATTGCGATTTTAGTCCCAGTGGTTTCACTTTCGTAACCATTTCAGTCCACCTCGTAACCATTTCAGTCTCTGTACTTACAGAATAAATGGATTGAAATGGTTACAAAAGTAAAACCACAGGGACTGAAATGGTTACAAAAGTGAAACCACAGGGACTGAAATTGCAATTTTTAAACTAATAGACTGAAATAGTAATTTTTGACAAATCACAGAGACAAAAACAATAATTAACTCTAAATTTAATTAGTCCAACTGAACACATCCACGAATATATCCCATAACACTCTATACACACAAATTGAAGAAATGAAACTAATTATTATTAGGGTGAAGGGGGCACCCCCCTAATTAGGCTATAGAGTGTGGTCATTACCCTCATGATCACCATGACCCTCTACATAGGCATCACATCATCCATCTTTAATCCATTATTAAAACCACTACCCTAAGGGTGTGGTCATGACCCAAACCACTATCCCCTTTATTTTTGTTAATTTGTTTTTGTCTTAAAATTATCAAATGGGAGGGTCGTGGTAATCGTGGTTTAATCCATGGGAACCACCATCAATCAAGGAGGTGGATGGTATACCATTTAATTAATGATCCTATGTGGAAATAATGTTCCAATCCATGACCCCCACACCCCATAGCCTTAGGTGAGGGAAAACTTTTTTTAACCCAATCATACGTTGCCATGTCATTTCCCCTCTATAACTTCCCTCTTGTCCAAAAACGTACGGGGTGCACCACTCTTAGGGGAATTGTTTTTTTATTCAAAAAAAAAAAAGAAAAAGAAAAATTTTCATTGGTCCATCAGTTCCCTCTCTCCTTCCTTTCTTCGGTGACTCCCCACCGATTTGGCCCCCCGAAATCTGTCACCGTCTGGATGGCGGCACCACCACCGAGCGGCAACAACGGTCCCCGCAAGGGGTTACCGATTGTGCCCCGCTCCCCCTTAACTCACGACCAAAGCTCTCATTCGAATCATTCCTAAATTTTACGAGGGGCAACAAATTTGAGAAACTAAAATGAGATTTGTTTACTAAAACAAAACAAACTTCGTGATAGTATTAGGGTGGAAGGGATGAAGCCTTTCAATCCTTAAGCCTAATCAATTGAATTTTGCTACCTCATTCTAACCATTTTCAACCCCTTTCATCCTGAAAGGATTGACCAATCACTTGAACCCTTTCATTCTAATCCTTTGCCAACGTTCACCTTCCCCCTCATTTTCCACCATCCAGCAACGGGTTCATGAGCCAACATTTGAAGCCGTGTCTCCATCTAGCTTGACTTGCGACAGTGTTCTCATGAACCCTTTCCAACCCGAGCTCTCATCTAGGAGATGGCCCGAGCCCCCTTAATCATTTGCTTTTCACGAGTAACTTCATCATACTTTTATAGTTTACCGATTACAATAACAAAACTTTTTATTTTTACTGGTTGCAGAAGTTACTAGGCGCTCCCAACTTGGTCGACTATGGAGTAGATAGTACGAGGCCCAGACAGAGAGTATTCAGACATGTTGAATTATAAAGAAAGTAGTTTTCGGGAAATCATATATATGTCAAATATCATAAAATTACTAGTATTTATAACAAAATACGTGAATATCAATATAAATAAAAATATATATTCAAATAGTAAAGTATTTAAAAATTTGATGTTAATTTCTTAAAAATGATATTCATTCTTTAATATGATAGACATATAAATTATGTTATTTTAAAGTAAAATTCTGTCCGAGTTGACAAACTAGATCTGATTTTAGTTGAGATTAACTACGTTTGATCGATCCGGGTAATTAGGCGGAGTTGAAAAAACTCGTCTCGACAACATACCTTATAGCAATTACTCGGAGAGTACTCGATCTTTTAGACCTTGTTTTACAATGTTGATTTTAGTAATTCTAATACGTTATGTTGCTATAATTTGCAATGGTTCTTATAAAAAAAATAATGTGAATTGTTATTTATATTAATAATTATATAAATATTATATAATCAACAAAATAAATGAAAATAACCTATTGCTTTAAGCAATTAGCCTTAAATATTATATATAAATATTATATAATCAACAAAATAAATAAAAATAACTTATTGCTTTAAGCAATTAGCCTTAAATATTATATACTAGTTTATAGATCCATGTATTACATGGGTTTTATGATAGAAAATGAAAGGCTTTAAGATAATCATGGAATTAAATGAATTCTTTGAGAAAATAAATGTGTTTTCCATTTATATAACCTTGAATGAGTTTTTTTAAAATAAAATTATGTTATTGTTGAGGTTGGTTACATTTGAAGGACCCAACGATTATGTATGTTATTATAGAGGAAGGTTAACGTACATTACGGCTTAACGTACATCACGTACGACAGGTAATTACGCACGTTCATTTTAAAATCACGCACGTTATAACTCAAAAATCCAAAATCACGCATGTTGAAATACAATAATCACGCATATTGAAAGCATTAATCACGCATGTTATAGAACAAATCACTCACTTTGTCGTACGTGAAGTATGTTAAGCCGTAATGTACGATATACTTTTTCTCTCTCTCTATATATATATAGGGAGATGATCATGAGAAAACTACATATATATGAGAAAACTAGAAAACTAACTAAAAGCCACTAAAAATGAGGGGGGAGACTTTTAATGAATGAGGGGGGAGTTTTAATGAAGGAGGGTAAAATTGGAACAAAAAATATATAACTTTTCAAACATTTCCCATTTCTCCATACATTATCATTTTAAAACCAAATGGCACCATAAGATCACAAATTTTCTTATCTTTCATTCAAGTATATTCGAGCATATTTTTTATGACATAAAAAAAGATTTATGGTTTCGTCTTGTTTTTAATAATATTATTATAGTAGTGCACATGTGCAATATAACATGTACTACAATGTGCATTATATGCTTAAAATTAGCTTTTTGAGTATAGTTTAGCTTTTAGGGTTAGTTTTTTTGGAGGTTTAGGATTAGGATTAGGTTTTTGGGTGTGGGGGGGAGGGGGGTTTAGGTTTTTGGGGGGTGAGGGTGGGGGGTTTAGGTTTTTTTCGGGTTTATGTTTAGGGTTTAGTTTTAGGTTTTCGAGAGGGTGAGGGTGGGGGGGTTTAGGTTTTTTGGGGGGTGGGGGGGGTTAGGCTTTTGGTGGGAGGGTGAATTTAGGTTTTTGGGGGGTGGGGGTGGGGGGGGTTAGGTTTTTGAGGGGTGTCGGTGGGGGGTGGGTTAAGTGGTTTAGGCTTTCCGTATTAGTGCACATGTGCAGTACAACAAAAAAATTTTTTTTTTTTTGAAATTGTTTTCCATACATAAAAAGTAGCGATTTTTCTATAAAAAATTGTAAAAAAAAAATTTGGTATGTTTTTTAGGTGTTTTTAGGCTTTTTTAGTTAGTTTTTTGGTTTTCTCATTTAAACTAGTTTTCTCATGATCCATCCCCTATATATATATATATATATATATATATATATATATATATATATATATAGGATTAGGTTCAAACGTGAACATTTTCTCCAGCGTGAACTGCGTGAACTAATCTGGGCCCTTAATTTTTATGATCTTTAGATTAAAGTGAGGGGCATGATAGTAAATATGTGGTTAATTGTTTTAATTTAATTAAAGGAAAAAGGGTATAACTGTAATTTCCATTTTGAATTATTCCATAAATCACGTTCAATCTCATAAATCAGTATTCAAACTTTATTGAAGATTCAATTTTCTCTCACCTTCGCCGGATCCTTTCAAACCCCTGCACTCTCCCTCATTCTCTTCTCCGGCAATCACAGCAACGCCGGCGTTGACTGATGTTTTTCGCAGCCGTTTAAAGAGAATCCCTTCGAATCAGGTCCATAAATCCCGTCCATAAATCCCAGACGAAACAGCATCGATCCCGTCCATAAATCCCAGGCGAAACAGCATAAATCCCGTCCATAAATCCCAGACGAAACAACATAAATCCCTTCGAATCAGGCTTCAACGGTGGTCTAGATCTGATGTTTTTCGCAGCCGTTTTATCGCCGGAATCGAAGCCAGATCTGATGTTTATCACTGGAATCGAAGAAATCAGGGTAATTTTCGACGGATCTGATGTTTGTCGCCGGAATTGAAGCCAAATCTGATGTTTATCGCCGGCGATAAAACGGTGGTCCAGATCTAATTTCCGACCATGTAGGTATGAAGTTTGTATTTTTTTATTGTTTTTGATGTTTGAAAATTATTATTGTTATTGTTTTTGATGTTTGCTTCTCAGCTTACTCGTTATTATTTACCTAGTTTTAAGGCGATGTACACATGTGTATTCTGGTTTTTGCTCTGGTTTTAAGGCGTTGTACACATGTGTACTCTCATTTTGCTCTGTTTTTAAGGCGCTGTACACATGTATATTCTGGTTTTGCTATGTTTTTAATGCGATGTACACATGTGTATAGCGTCTGTTTTTGTGATATCTCATATTTTTTTTGTGTATTGAATGTGTAAAGTTGTCAATGTACACTTGTGAATTATGCAAAGTACTAATTGCTGAGTTTATTGTGTTATTATAGGAGACGTCGTAAACGAGGAAAATGGAGATGGAACGTCGATAAGGATGATTCACGTATGAGGTCGATAAGGATGATTCACGTATGTTTGTTTTGCTTGGTCGATAAGGATGATTCAACATACAACGCGGTGAATAGTTGTAAAAGACTGTCTTTTTTATTTTTCCGATTATGTTGCGTTTATTGTTTTCACGAAACTAGAACTTGTAATTGTATGTTTTCTTTGGTTTGGCAAACATTATGAAAATTGTTATTTGCTTAATATAAAATAGGTTTACAAGTTTTGTTTATATGTATGTATTATGTAGCTAATTACACATATGTACCATACTGAGTACACATGTGTACTGTTCAATTCATATCAAAGTACACATGTGTATACCCGTTGAAATATGAATGTTATGTGAATCTTAAAAATCATAAACCGAATTCTGGTGGTGAAATCTAAAAAATAAAAAATAAAATAAGAGATAATGTGGATAACGAATTTAAAATAGGAAAGATGTAACTTTTTTCAATTACTAAAATAATGATTTAAATCTAATTTTTTATATAATTACAATCATACCCTTAACAACTAAAAAGGAAATCAATGGTCCAGATTAGTTCACGCAGTTCACGCATGGGAATAGGTTCACGCTGGAACCCTACCCTATATATATATATATATATATATATATATATATATATATATATATATATATATATATATATATATATATATAGGGAGCCGCTAGAATGAGAACCACCCCGAGTTGTAAGAACCGCGAGAACTACACCCCACGGAGCGCCGTTCGCCATGATTTTTTTTACAAGTAGATGTGTATATTATAAACACAGCCGTAAAAAATCATGGCGAACGGCGCTCCGTGGGGTGTAGTTTTTTACACCACAAGTTTGGTGAAAAAAAAAGAAAAAAGAAAAAAAATTAAAAAACACCAAACTTGTGGTGTAAAAAACTACACCCCACGGAGCGCCGTTCGCCATGATTTTTTACGGCTGTGTTTATAATACACACATCTACTTGTAAAAAAAAAATCATGGCGAACGGCGCTCCGTGGGGTGTAGTTCTCGCGGTTCTTACAACTCGGGGTGGTTTTCATTCTAGCAGCCCCCTATATATATATATATATATATATATATATATATATATATATATATATATATATATATATATATATATATATATATATATATATATATATATATATATATATATATATATATATATATATATATATATATATATATATAGTGGAAAGTTCAAATGAGAAGAAAAATTTTGTAAGAATAAAAAGAATAAGTTTTAAACCAATAGAAATGCTCCATTTTACTTCATTTAATATGTGTTTTTAATGTTATTAACAAGGGCTTATAGGTAAATTTCTAATTGTAATAATTAGTTAACTAATTAGAAACTTGTAACTCACTTTTAAATATACTCTTTCAAGATAAAATAATTTATGGTGAAGGACAATTCTTGACATGTGTAGGATAAATTTTAGTATGTGTAGGATAAATTGTTAAATGTGTATGATAAATTTAGATATGCGTAGGGTAAATTTCGGTAAGTGTAAGATATATGTAGGTTAAATTTTGAAATGTGTAGGATAAAATGTTTTTTTGCTTTATTAATGAGAGATAACATAATTAATGGGAGGAGTTATAAACTATTTAATGTTTTACCATTATGCCCTTTCTTCTTTTTCTTCTCAAATTAAATTTCTTCTCAAATGAACCTTCCCCTATATATATATTGTTTATTTATACATATGTTTAACATTTGTGAAAACGATAATAACAAATTATAAACATGATGAGGTTGTAAATTTTTGTTTACGTCAAATAGTGATGGGTGTATAAATTTTTGGTTATCTCATATTTTTTTGATTAATATGTTTTTATTTAGTAAAGTAGAGATATTATATTAAAGTATAGGTAAGTAAATAACTAATATTAATTATTGAAAATTAAGAATCTTGAAGATATATAATCATGAATATAAGATTATTTCTAATATATATTAAATTCAATTATTTAATAGTCTTTATATTAATTTATTATTATTTATTATAAGGTTGAGATAACATGATAAATTGTCACATGGCATTTTAGTAAATTTTTTTAATTTTAAGATAACGCCATGTAGCATTAAAGTTACTCCTTTATTAGTATTAGATTAAACAAAATAAATGAAAATAACTTATTGCAAAAAGCAATTAGCCTTAAAATATAGCCAAACAGAAACCTCTACAGGAATTAGCCTTAAAATACAGCCAAACAAAAACCCCTACAAACAAATACTCATTGCATAAAGTTGCATATACATTCTTTATTAGTCAGTGAGGTGGTGGTGGAGTGGTAAAGGAGAGAATTGGTGTTCTAAGGGACCTAAGTTTGATTCCTGGCATCCTCATTATTTTCTGTGGCACCTGGTGATGATGGAGACTAGGTGAATAGGTGAAGATCGCTAGTTCGATCCTTGAACTGAGTGAGTTTTATTTCACTGCACTTTTGTGCATTCGGGCGAGTGTTCACGGGCTTCGGCCCTAGGTGAGGGTTTTCCCCGGTTTGGAGGCGAGTGTATCCCGATGTGATGAATTTCACCAGTAGCCCATTTAAAAAACATGGCAGACTGACAGGTGTAGGTTATGTCTGGTGGTGGGCCTGATACGCATCGTATAGGCCTATACGATGCGTATCAGGCCACTGTTTTTTTGAATTTATTTTTTGTTGTGTTGTGTCGAATGTGAACCCGAGAAACGAAAGGGATTTCGAGCAGTTGGTCGATGATATGATTGATAAAGATCTTGACACGATTATTTCCATTTTCAAGTATTATTAAAACCATTCATGTCACACCCCGACCGCGTATAACATGCAACCGCGGCGGAAACGCCGGGGAGTGTTGGGACAGAATTAATTGTTTCACAACTATGGCATACAAAGTTATATTTTATTTATTAAACACGAGTGTTACATTGTTTCAAAACAGGAAGTAAAGTGTTCAGAACATATTCAAACTAAGTCTATCTTCGTTTTATGTCTCTAAGGCACAGGTCCGCCCTAGTATCACAGTCATCATCCTAAGCGATAGCTCCTGAAAACACATGTGAAAGTAGGTACGTCAGCATAAAAATGCCTGTGAGTTACATAGGTTTTGTGAAAATGGGATTCATGACTTGAGTTTAAAGAAAACGTTTAATAACAGTCAGTCATGAACCTTGTAAATTGTTTTGTTTTGTAAATCATATGAAAAACGATAAGATCAGATGATATGTATAAATAAAATGTAAGGTTAAATGAATAACCTAGTAAAATGAGTTTGTATAAGATAAGTTGTTTGTGAAACAATGTCTTGTGAAGAATGTGTTATTTGTGTAAAATGTAATATGTCTATATAGAAATGATTTAGATAACACTACGATATGTAATAATATACAAACATTTATATATAGGAAGTACCAGCGGCGTATCCACCATGTTTGTATCATATTACATACGCCACGTTACTCAAACCATTTACCCAAACCAACCACTAATGTAAATTGTTCATATATAAATCAATTGTCAAGCGTTATTGTGTAAACCATATCAAAATGTCCATGTCTGATGTAAACCACCAAATGTGTATATCAATGTCAAATTGTTTATGTTTAATGTAAATCATTGTAATGTGTATCCAAAATATCATGTATGGCATGTGAAAATATATCAATTGGGCCATAGGTAAAATGCACAAAAACAGGGTAATGAATTAAACATAGTTTAATTCCAAGTTATGTTTTGTGGAACAATTGCATGCTATACTAATACAAACATTTATGCGGTATTGTGAAAATTCATACATTCAAGCCTTTGTGACTGTGATGATTAAAGGTCTATATGTGTTAATGTTTATCGAATTCGATCATTCCTTCCAATCCAAAAAAACCCGAGATTTCAGGAATGGGAGTTGTCAAGTCCTATGGTACCATTACCTACTAACGAGTGGCATAGCTAATGTTAATGAATGTACATTGTATCATTTGAACAAACCAAGTGTCATACCAAAATGTAAGCATGTGATGAATAATTGTACTAAGTATGCACACAATGGGCATACATAGCATAAAATGTAATGTAAAATAATGTACTAAGTACGCACACAATGGGCATACATAGCATGAAAATGTATTGTAAATCGATTATACTAAGTATGCACACAATGGACATACATAGCATAAACACAATGAAATCATGTACTATATATGTACTAACGAACATAATAAGTATATGATATGAAAGCATGAAAAGCATGAAAGTAGCAAGTAGGCACACGTGTTTCACCCCAAAACGGTTTGGAAAACAGTAAAAGAGGGGACTATGTACTCACATGAGATTGCTTTGAAGTCCTTGAGTAATAATCAAATAATGCTAGAGATCACGGATATCAAACGACACCTAATATAGGTAACTATGTTAATATACCGGACCTAAATCGGAGGATTTGGATAGAATGAGGGTTTGTAAACCAAACAAGTATGGGGACTCGTGTAATATGGTTTAACAAGCCTTCATACTAAAATGAAACCTATCCTAAGTGCTTACGACCCATTACGACCCGTTTAGGTAGCTTATGCTACTTTAACGCGTCGTTCGCGTGGAACGCGTTTGGAACGCCTAATGTCGTGACCATAAGGTATAACCTCGGAAGGTTATTCCCTATACAACTATGGTCACCTAATGTGTTTGGTCGGATCCTAATGATCGACCAAATGGGTCGGGTTCGAAAGTATAAGCGATTGTATAGATCGCTTACCTTATGACCATATATAAGCACTATACTAAAAGTGACGAGCTAAGCATGTTAACACATGCTTAACTAAGTTTAGAAAACAGGTTTGGTATCAAAACAAACGGTTTTGATACCTACGAGTAGTTTGGTTACAAAATACGCAAGAATGCGCATTTTGGCCGAAACTACGACTCGTCACTGAGCCTAGATAACGTGGTAATCAGTAGGTATAGTCACTACGGACTATAACCATCGTGATCACGCTCACGTTATGAAGTTCCAACGAACTTCGTGTTGACCATAAGCTGGTCAACGCAGAAAGTCAAACAAAGTTTGACTTTAGCACTAGAAAGCGAATAAAAGAACGAAAGAACACTTACGAAGGGTCCCCGAAAGCTAATCTCGATCCAGGAGCTCAGGTATGAAGCAAAGGCCTCAACTTAGAGCTTTAGATTAGATTTTGTGGGTTTTTAACCAAAAAGGGGGGTGGGTATTTATAGGAAAAGCAAGACCGTTAGGATCGTTTCTTGAATATCGTGCCACGATCCAATCCGTACACTTGTCGCAAAGTTGTGGTGGTTTATTTTGCCCCCACCATAGGGTTTTGACACGTGTCGTTGCCCTTTGGGTGATCGAAAGGGTGCTGCAAGTGGATTAAACATTGAATCTGGTCTGTAAGTCTGACGCGGCCCGCGTGAGGATTTAGTCAGGGCTTACGCGCCCCGCCTGGGAGTCCAGATCAGAAAATAAGTTTCATAAATGACAGTTTAGGTCCCTGTTGTGGTTTAAGGCCATTTCCGACACGTTCAAGGCCCGTTAAGCCATCTTTAAGGCCCTAAAATGATGCCTAAACATTGAGGACATGAAACATGCTTAAAAATATGTCGGATGTTGGTTCGTTTGGCCGTACGATCGCGATGTTCGGTTAATTACGACGGAATGCGCATAAGCGCGAAAAACGATCCAAATGACGCGACGAATGGATTTTTCTCATGCCAATGACTAAGGCATAATATTAGGATGCTTACATAAATTTTTGGATGTCCGGATGTATTCAGAACGTAAGTTATGCGCGAAAGTGCAAACTTGTGCACTTTTTGACACTTTTAGTCCCTGAATGATCCAAAAGTTTATTTTAGCACACCGAACCTCTCAAAGCCTATTTCTAAGCTATGTAAAGGATATTTAAGGTGTGTTTAACTTATGGTCATGTTCCGGAATGTTTGTTACAGTTCAAATTGGCATACTTTCGCAGTTTGTCAAGTTTAGTCCCTTTAAGCGAATTAACTTGTTTTTGCCATACCAAAGCCTTCAAAACTTATTTCTAAGTTATGTAAAGGTTATTTAAGGTATGTTTAGTATATGTTGATGTTCCGGAGTATTTGTCGCATTAAACTGAGTACGTCTACGCACCAGTTTGCGTATAATTATCTAGAAAGTGATGTAGAGTTTAAAATTGAACAAAAGTCAAAACATGAAAAATGTAAAACACAACCAAACAAACATTGGGATCAAATAACATTGTTTTATTAATAATTGAACTGTTCATAATAATTTCGAGCACAAATGTTACAGTCTCCCCTACTTGTGGAAATTTCGCCCCGAAATTTATTTAGAGGAAACTCGTGGAAAAAGATGCGAATATTTTGCCTTCATTTGATCTTCGCGTTCCCAAGTAAACTCGGGTCCACACTTAGATTCCCAGTGAACCTTGACCAAAGGAATGCGATTGCGTTTAAGCCCCTTGACTTCACGTTCCATGATTTCCACCGGTTTCTCAACAAATTTCAGTGTTTTATCAACACGAATTTCGTCAAGCGGTATGTGGAGGTTCTCATCAGCTAAACACCTCTTGAGATTGGACACGTGAAAGGTTGGATGAACATTTCCAAGTTCAGGAGGTAACTCAAGTCTGTAGGCTACCTTACCGATTCTTTCGACGATCTTGAATGGTCCAACGTATCTAGGTGCAAGTTTTCCTTTCTTTCCAAATCTGATCACACCTTTTCAAGGTGAGACCTTAAGTAATACACGATCACCGACTTGAAAATCCAAGGGCTTCCGTTTTAGGTCCGCGTAACTCTTTTGACGGCTTCTAGCTGTCTGAAGGTTATCACAAACTTTCTTAACTTTATCTGTTGTCTCTAAAATGAGGGCAAGTCCAGTAAGTTGAGCTTCGCCGATCTCATTCCAGCAGACTGGTGAACGACATTTTCGACCATAGAGAGCCTCGAAAGGAGCCATGTTGATGCTGGAGTGATAATTGTTGTTGTAGGAGAATTCAATCAACGGAAGATATGAATCCCAACTACCACCAAAATCGATCACACAAGCTCTAAGCATATCCTCCAGTGTCTGGATTGTTCTTTCAGATTGACCATCCGTTTGTGGATAATAAGCTGTGCTCAGATTAAGTTGGGACCCCATAGCAGATTGCATGGTTCTCCAAAAATGAGAAGTGAAACGAGCATCTCTGTCAGAAATGATGTTCAAGGGAACACCATGTCGAGCTACAATTTCATCCACGTAGATTTGAGCAAGTTTGTCAGCCGAAAAATCCTCACGGATTGGCAAGAAATGCGCTGACTTGGTAAGACGATCAATGACTACCCAGATGGCATCATGACCTTTCTTTGTGCGCGGGAGTTTAGTAATGAGATCCATGGTAATGTTTTCCCATTTCCAAACTGGGATCTCTGGTTGCTCCAATAAACCAGAGGGACGCTGATGTTCAGCCTTAACCTTAAGACAAGTAAGGCATTTTGATACATATAAGGCAATGTCTTTCTTCATACCAGGCGACCAATACTGAATACGAAGATCCTTATACATCTTATCTGAGCCAGGATGAACAGAATAACGAGACTTGTGGGCTTCATCCATAAGCAAGGTATGAAGGTTATCTTGGCTTGGGACCCATAAACGGTCCATGAAGTAATACGATCCATTGTCCTTCAGTTCAAGAGCAGGTGTTATGTGATAAGGAAATTCCTTATCCATCAAACCTTGTGAAACACAAGTTTGTTGAGCCTGAGAAATACGGGCTTGGATATCGGATTGAGCTTGAACAACAGATTGGACACGGACACAAAGAAGCTTAGTACGTTCCTTGCGACTCAAAGCATCGGCTACGACATTCGCCTTACCAGGATGGTAGCGAATTTCGCAGTCATAGTCGTTTAGAAGCTCCACCCAGCGTCGTTGCCTCATGTTGAGTTCTTTCTGATTGAAGATATGCTGAAGACTTTTGTGGTCTATGAAAACCACACATTTTGTACCGTACAAGTAGTGTCTCCAAATCTTAAGAGCGAAGACAACTGCACCCAACTCAAGATCATGAGTGGTGTAGTTCTTCTCATGTATCTTCAACTGCCTTGATGCGTATGTTGTGACTTTGTTTCTTTGCATCAGGACGCAGCCAAGACCTAATTTAGATGCATCGCAATAAACGACGAAATCATCATTGCCCTCGGGCAAAGTTAGGACTGGCGCGTCGCAATGTTTTTGTTTCAAAGTCAGGAACGCTTCCTCTTGCTTGGATCCCCAATCAAATGGCTTTTTCTTCTGAGTTAGAGCAGTTAGAGGAACTGCAATCTTTGAGAAATTTTCAATGAAGCGGCGATAATAACCCGCTAGACCAAGAAAAGAACGAACTTCAGTAGGAGTAGTAGGTGTATCCCAATCCTTAATCGCACTGATCTTGGACGGATCTACATGTATACCTTGTTCGTTGACAATGTGTCCTAAGAATTGAACCTCTTTAAGCCAGAATTCACACTTGGAGAATTTGGCGAAAAGTTGCTCTTTCTTTAGGAGTTCCAACGTAAGACGAAGATGTTGCTCATGATCAGCTCGCGTCTTAGAATATATCAAAATGTCATCAATGAAAACGATGATGAACTTATCCAAATAAGGCTTGCAGACCCTATTCATTAAGTCCATGAAAACAACAGGAGCATTAGTCAAACCGAATGGCATGACTGTGAACTCATAATGTCCATAACGAGTGCGGAACGCTGTCTTGGGAATATCTTCTTCATGCACACGAAGTTGATGATATCCAGATCGCAAATCAAGCTTTGAAAAATAAGAAGCGCCTTGCAATTGATCAAAGAGATCATCGATGCGAGGTAGGGGATATCGATTCTTGATGGTAAGCTTGTTAAGCTCACGATAATCGATACACATCCTAAAAGATCCATCCTTCTTCTTGACAAAAAGAATGGGAGCACCCCAAGGTGAAAAGCTAGGACGGATAAAACCTTTGTCAGAGAGCTCCTACAGCTGCTTAAACAACTCTTGCATCTCGGACGATGCAAGACGATATGGAGCTCTGGCAATGGGATTTGCACCAGGTACGAGATCAATACGGAACTCGACTTGGCGTGCTGGGGGTAGACCGGGTAACTCTTCAGGAAATACTTCAGGATAATCCCGAACAACAGGAATATCTTGAATAGACTTACCTTTGCCCTTATCTGCTACGACATGTGCCAAAAATGCCACATAGTTCTTCCGCAGATACTTCTGAGCTTTAAAACAAGACATGAGTTTGAGACCACCAGCAGGTTTCTCACCACGAACCTGTAGGGTCTCACCTGACGAAAGCGGCATGCGAATGATCTTCTCGAAACAAACTATCTCTGCGTGATGCTTGGCTAACCAATCCATACCCACAATAACGTTGAAGCTTCCAAGTTGCATATGCGTGAGGTGAATGGGAAAAAGATGGTTGTTAAGGTTCAACTGGCAGTTGCGGAGAACAGAATCAAGAACAATGGGTTCACCGTTCGCCACTTCTACTGTCAATGGTTTACCTAGTTTCGTTCTAGACACGCGAAGCAATGGTTCGAAAGATAACGACACAAAACTCTTATCGGCACCCGAATAAAAAAGAACAGATGCTGGCTGATTATTAATAAAGAACGTACCGTTCACCACATTATCATCTGCTTGTGCCTCTTGTGCGTTCATGTTGAAGACTCGACCTCGAGCCTAAGCCTGATTCTGATTGGCATTCTGATTCTGGTTGGCTAGCCTTGGGCACCGATTTCTGTGGTGGGTCAGATCCCCACAATTGTAGCACGAACCAGGAGGAAAATGAGGTCGTGCAGCTTGACCTTGTTGCTGAGCAAGAGGCTGAGCTTGGTTCTGGTTAGCAGGAATGCGGCAGGTGGCAGCAAGATGACCATTTCTTCCACAGTTGGTGCATTGACGACACTGAACCTGTGGTGGGTGATGGCTGTTACACCTGTTGCACAAAGGTGCATTGCCAAGATAAGGCTTCTTGGCTGGAGGCTGTGCGGGTTGGTTGGGAGCTGCCTGGTTAACCTGGGCAGTGACAGCAAAGTTTTGGGAAGCCTTACGCTTCCTTGACCCCTTAGTAGAACCATAATCCTTTCCCTTCTTGTTTTAACCTTTCTTGCTATCCTCGTTGTCAGACGCCTGCTTCTTTCCCTTGTCACCCTTCTTGTGCAGCTTTCCCTTTCGAATCTGCGACTCAGTCCGTGTCGCTGATAACTCGATTGCCTGACGGAGTGTGGTAGGGTTGTTACCAGTAATAATGTCTTGTACCGAGTCAGGTAGGCCGTCGGTGTACCTTTTGATGGCCTTGTCGAGTGGGGCAACCATTGTCGGGAAAAGCAGACTCAACTCCTCAAACCTATCTGTATAAGCCCGGTTCTCGCCACTGTATTGCTTTAAGTCGTCAAACTCTTTCTCCAACGCTCGCTGCTCATGACGAGGACAGAACTCCCTCATCATTAGTGCCCTAAGTTCAGCCCAAGTCTGAGCTAGAGCAACTTCTGCACCGCGATCCCTCATAACCCTATTCCACCATGTAAGAGCCATCTTCTAAAACACACTTGAAGAAAACTCGACCTTGCGATTGTCAGGACACTGCACGTGACGGAAAGTATTCTCAATGCTCTCGAACCATTGAAGAAGCCCAGTTACACCCTCAGAACCACTAAACTTGAGTGGTTTAGCCGAGTTAAAATTCTTGAAATTGCATGGAGCATTGTTGTTGTTGTTGGCTTGATTCCATTGAGCAAAGAGGTTTGGAAGTGCAGCAGCCATTTGCTGTGCAATAATTTCTGCCAGTTCGGCATTTGCTAATTGATTGTCGCGTCGAGGAGGCATTCTAGAAGAGGAAAACATGAAAGGAAATGAGGGAGATGATTGGATGAAGAGAATGAGATGAAACAAAATCAACAAAAGCAAAGATGGTGGTTATGCATCGCTAAGCAAACAAGCGACACATAATGTCTAATCAAAGTAAATGGGTCGAAAATAATGCATTGCGAAGACATGCTCGCCTATAAGTGAACACTCACCCCAAGAGTTCCCAGGTAAGAGTGACTGGTCCGATTATGTGGATTTGTACAAACACTCTAGCCTTAGACAGAAAACCCGGGGTACAGGCATTCACTCTTCCAGTTTGCACGTGTTCACACTATTAAAACCCAAAACTTCGACGAGATTTTGAAAATTCAAAGAGGTTCAAAGCCATATAACAGGTGGTTCAAAACCTAGTAATCAATCATCCTAGAACAAATGATTAATTTTCAAAGCGGATTCGGAATCGCTATTCTCGTTGTGGTTATCACCTAAGGATAGGTGAAGTGCATGTTTTGAAAATCTAAACACAAGATAACTTGTGTTAGGGTCCTAGAAAGTTATTGTCTAGGTCAAAGCATTACTAATAAACTAATTCCCTATAACCATTGGCTCTGATACCAACTCTTCTGTCACACCCCGACCGCGTATAACATGCAACCGCGGCGGAAACGCCGGGGAGTGTTGGGACAGAATTAATTGTTTCACAACTATGGCATACAAAGTTATATTTTATTTATTAAACACGAGTGTTACATTGTTTCAAAACAGGAAGTAAAGTGTTCAGAACATATTCAAACTAAGTCTATCTTCGTTTTATGTCTCTAAGGCACAGGTCCGCCCTAGTATCACAATCATCATCCTAAGCGACAGCTCCTGAAAACACATGTGAAAGTAGGTACGTCAGCATAAAAATGCCTGTGAGTTACATAGGTTTTGTGAAAATGGGATTCATAACTTGAGTTTAAAGAAAACGTTTAATAACAGTCACTCATAAACCTTGTAAATTGTTTTGTTTTGTAAATCATATGAAAAACGATAAGATCAGATGATATGTATAAATAAAATGTAAGGTTAAATGAATAACCTAGTAAAATGAGTTTGTATAAGATTAGTTGTTTGTGAAACAATGTCTTGTGAAGAATGTGTTATTTGTGTAAAATGTAATATGTGTATATAGAAATGATTTAGATAACACTACGATATGTAATAATATACAAACATTTATATATAGGAAGTACCAGCGGCGTATCCACCATGTTTGTATCATATTACATACGCCACGTTACTCAAACCATTTACCCAAACCAACCACTAATGTAAATTGTTCATATATAAATCAATTGTCAAGTGTTATTGTGTAAACCATATCAAAATGTCCATGTCTGATGTAAACCACCAAATGTGTATATCAATGTCAAATTGTTTATGTTTAATGTAAATCATTGTAATGTGTATCCAAAATATCATGTATGGCATGTGAAAATATATCAATTGGGCCATAGGTAAAATGCACAAAAACAGGGTATTGAATTAAACATAGTTTAATTCCAAGTTATGTTTTGTGGAACAATTGCATGCTATACTCATACAAACATTTATGCGGTAATGTGAAAATTCATACATTCAATCCTTTGTGACTGTGATGATAGACCTTTAAACAAATTAAAGGTCTATATGTGTTAATGTTTATCGAATTCGATCATTCCTTCCAATCCAAACAAACCCGAGATTTCAGGAATGGGAGTTGTCAAGTCCTATGGTACCATTACCTACTAACGAGTGGCGTAGCTAATGTTAATGAATGTACATTGTATCATTTGAACAAACCAAGTGTCATACCAAAATGTAAGCATGTGATGAATAATTGTACTAAGTATGCACACAATGGGCATACATAGCATAAAATGTAATGTAAAATAATGTACTAAGTACGCACACAATGAGCATACATAGCATGAAAATGTATTGTAAATCGATTGTACTAAGTATGCACACAATGGACATACATAGCATAAACACAATGAAATCATGTACTATATATGTACTAACGAACATAATAAGCATATGATATGAAAGCATGAAAAGCATGAAAGTAGCAAGTAGGCACACGTGTTTCACCCCAAAACGGTTTGGAAAACAGTAAAAGAGGGGACTATGTACTCACCTGAGATTGCTTTGAAGTCCTTGAGTAATAATCAAATAATGCTAGAGATCACGGATATCAAACGGCACCTAATATAGGTAACTATGTTAATATACCGGACCTAAATCGGAGGATTTGGATAGAATGAGGGTTTGTAAACCAAATGAGTATGGGGACTCGTGTAATATGGTTTAACAAGCCTTCATACTAAAATGAAACCTATCCTAAGTGCTTACGACCCATTACGACCCGTTTAGGTAGCTTATGCTACTTTAACGCGTCGTTCGCGTGGAACGTGTTTGGAACGCCTAATGTCGTGACCATAAGGTATAACCTCGGAAGGTTATTCCCTATACAACTATGGTCACCTAATGTGTTTGGTCGGATCCTAATGATCGACCAAATGGGTCAGGTTCGAAAGTATAAGCGATTGTTTAGATCGCTTACCTTACGACCCTATATAAGCACTATACTAAAAGTGACGAGCTAAGCATGTTAACACATGCTTAACTAAGTTTAGAAAACAGGTTTGGTATTAAAACAAACGGTTTTGATACCCACGAGTAGTTTGGTTACAATATACGCAAGAATGCACATTTTGGCCGAAACTACGACTCGTCACTGAGCCTAGATAACGTGGTAATCAGTAGGTATAGTCACTACGGACTATAACCATCGTGATCACGCTCACGTTATGAAGTTCCAACGAACTTCGTGTTGACCATAAGCTGGTCAACGCAGAAAGTCAAACAAAGTTTGACTTTAGCACTAGAAAGCGAATAAAAGAACGAAAGAACACTTACGAAGGGTCCCCGAAAGCTAATCTCGATCCAGGAGCTCAGGTATGAAGCAAAGGCCTCAACTTAGAGCTTTAGATTAGATTTTGTGGGTTTTTAACCAAAAGGGGGGGGGGTATTTATAGGAAAAGCAAGACCGTTAGGATTGTTTCTTGAATATCGTGCCACGATCCAATCCGTACACTTGTCGCAAAGTTGTGGTGGCTTATTTTGCCCCCACCATAGGGTTTTGACACGTGTCGTTGCCCTTTGGGTGATCGAAAGGGTGCTGCAAGTGGATTAAACATTGAATCTGGTCTGTAAGTCTGGCGTGCCCGCATGAGGATTTAGTCAGGGCTTACGCGCCCCGCCTGGGAGTCCAGATCAGAAAATAAGTTTCATAAATGACAGTTTAGGTCCCTGTTGTGGTTTAAGGCCATTTCCGACACGTTCAAGGCCCGTTAAGCCATCTTTAAGGCCCTAAAATGATGCCTAAACATTGAGGACATGAAACATGCTCAAAAATATGTCGGATGTTGGTTCGTTTGGCCGTACGATTGCGATGTTCAGTTAATTACGACGGAATGCGCATAAGCGCGAAAAACGATCCAAATGACGCGATGAATGGATTTTTCTCATGCCAATCACTAAGGAATAATATTAGGATGCTTACATAAATTTTTGGTGGTCCGGATGTATTTAGAACGTAAGTTATGCGCGAAAGTGCAAACTTGTGCACTTTTTGACACTTTTAGTCCCTGAATGACCCAAAAGTTTATTTTAGCACACCGAACCTCTCAAAGCCTATTTCTAAGCTATGTAAAGGATATTTAAGGTGTGTTTAACTTATGGTCATGTTCCGGAATGTTTGTTACAGTTCAAATTGGCATACTTTCGCAGTTTGTCAAGTTTAGTCCCTGTAAGTGAATTAACTTGTTTTTGCCATACCAAAGCCTTCAAAACTTATTTCTAAGTTATGTAAAGGTTATTTAAGGTATGTTGAGTATATGTTGATGTTCCGGAGTATTTGTCGCATTAAACTGAGTACGTCTACGCACAAGTTTGCGTATAATTCTCCAGAAAGTGATGTAGAGTTTAAAATTGAACAAAAGTCAAAACATGAAAAATGTAAAACACAACCAAACAAACATTGGGATCAAATAACATTGTTTTATTGATAATTGAACTGTTCATAATGATTTCGAGCACAAATGTTACAATTCAAGCCAACCAGTCTACAAATACCAAGACTGTGTCACACCCCGAAATTATCAGAGTTGGCGTGACAGGACTGGTATCTTCATTGCACAGCGGAAGCAAATAAGCTAAGACTTATAGAATGCGAATGCCCACTAAGTACTCGACTCCACATGGTCCTCCTATTCCAACCGTGCCATAGCTTTGAAAAGTAACCTGAGAAAGAACATGCGAAAAAGTCAACATAAAGTTGAGCGAGTTCATAGTTTGTTTGTAAAAGATTTAAAATAAATCTTTTGAATAACTGGTTTGTGAGATATTATTGAGAAAACGACTTTAGAAATCATTTTCTTGTCAAGTTATATGGAAGCTTTGTATTCGTATAACTTCGTATTTGTAACACATTATGTTCGTAGAACCATGTATTTGTAAACTCTTGTATTTGTAAAATTTGTATAGCCGTCAATGCCCACCCTGACTTTGACTTCATGCCCGCATAATCCCTATGCTTTGAATTTGTATAAAACCTTTGTAAACAATGTAAGTATGTATGTAAATCCCGGTATGAAAGAAAACAAGGAAAAGATCACCAATGGTTTGCAAGGCCACTGATATGTGTGACGGTGTAGGAAGACTCAAACCTAGCAGACTTTGTACCGGGCTTCCGGCTGGAAGACATAGTCACCACATGGCCCATTCTGCGGACTCATGGATGGGGCTCGCTACACCCAAATAGATCTATCACTCATGCCCCTCGGTCCTGATACGAGGATTAATGGTCCCAAGTATCCGCCTACCCTATCACATGATCTATGGTTCTTTCCTAGGCTAATCATACCAATGGTATTGTAAGTAATCCTTTTGTAACATGTATTTTACCCCAGCCTCTAAGACTGAACCTCCCCAGCCTCTAAGGCTGAACCTCCCCAGCCTCTAAGGCTGAACCCCCCAGTCTCTCTATATTATCACCAGAAGATCCATCCCTAGTCATGAAAATCATTCACATTTCGATAATACGCATTTGTTTTGTAAAAACCGGTATATTTAGTATGATCCATTCGTAAACCATTTGAGTTCCTCGAAATCCATTCGTAATATGATTTAGAAATATGAGTTTTCGTTCGTTCAAAAGTTTGTATGTTCTTGCAAAACGTGCATGTCTTTCCACCCCCGAAAACATTTATAAAAATGTAAAACAGTAAAAAAAGTAGGGGTTATGAACTCACCTGAATATTTCTGTGCAAAGCTAGCCAAATACGAATTCGCGATGTCGTTTCCAAGACGAGACTCACTAGCGTGCATTCTACAATATTCCTAACATGGAATATCTAATAAATTTCTAAATAATGCGGTAACTAATCTACGTGTTACCGAGCTTTACCGAATAGTTAATCGAACGATTCAACGGTTAAGTTGTTAAGTTGATGAAACGATTAAGTTATATTCATTTAGCTCGTTTATTGTCGGTAATAAAAAAGTCTTAGTAAGACTTAGCTCTCGAGAGGTTTATAATATATGAATAATCATATGAAAATATATTACTATATCGGTATAATCATGTTAATCGTCTCGAGAATTCGTAGAATAGTTATATGAAAACAATATATAACCACTCGTATCATGTTTCGCGTCTTAACAAAATATAGGTATATGCCGTTTAGGCATTTAAAATAATTATAAAAAGTTATATTAATTTTATAAAAGTATCATCGAGTCGTGCGATGTTTGAAATAAACAGATAAGTTATATCTTGTTTTAGAAAAGGATACGAGCCGTTTGATGTTTAAAAAAAATATACAAACTATATTTTATTTTAATAAAAGAATCGTCGTGTTGTTTGATATCCGAAATAAATATATGAATTATATTTATTTTATGAAACGAAACTATATTGTTTGATATTCGGAATAAATGAATATATAAATTATATTTATTTTTTTATAAAGGAATTGACGAGGTTTCAAAACTTAGAATGAATATAATAATTATATTTATTCGTTGTAAATGGTTTCCGAATCGTTGCTTTCGAAAGTCGTAAAGTGTTGTCATTTGGAACAAATATATAAACTATTTATTTTCACTAAAAGGAAGTCGGGTTATTTGATGTTGAAACAAATATATATAATTATTTATTTTACAAAAAGGATTCGTATTGTTGTATATTCGAAAGAAATATAGAAACCATATTTATAAAATAATCCGTGTTATCGTAGTTTCTTGTACGTTATAAAGTTTCATCGAAAGTAAAATACATTTGTGTATGTATTCATTTGATAATTTCGTTTTATAATAAAACTAGTTTTATTTTAAGGATTTTTCTCGAAAAACGGGAAGAGTTTCCTCTATTTTTGGATGCCCCCGACAACACAAGTTGTCGTTATTTTCAAAATTCAACAATATAATCAATATCAATATGTTAACTTTCATCATATGTATAAAATGTAAACTAACTTTCTATCGAATCGGTTCAAGCTCGTTTTCACGGAGGTTATTAAAAACTAATTAACGTAAATAATGATCGCGATCTAAATTCTTTACCGAGTCTTCATGTGTCGAAACGTTAACTGAGTTGACCGAGTCATCTGAGTTGACCGGCTGACTTTGACCGAGTCAACCGGGCTGACCGAGTTGACTCACTGGGTTGAACTGAGTTGATTAATGAGTTAACCGGGTCGAGCCAAGTTGCACCGAGTCGACCCATTTGACGAATTCTGAACCTCCGTTGACCTGAACCGATACGCGACCCGAACCGAACCCAACCCGCTGACTTGTTGACCCGAACCCATCTGTTGACTGAGTTGACTCGGTTTGACCGAGTTGAACCGAGTTAAGCCAAACATTAACTCGAACACCGAACCCGAGCCGCACCGAACCACCATCCAGAATCTGACCGGGACCCGAGCTTGAACCGTAGTGAACCCGAACAAAACCATAAGCCGCTTATGAACATCGTCTCTATCAACAACAGTGGCCAACATAAACAAAATCATCATCATCACCTTTAGTTTGCAAGAAGTAAAAATAATGGGAGGTGATTACCGGGATACTCGTCGGACCGAGACAAGGACCGCCGGTCCGAGTCTCCGACCGCTGGACCATCGCGCCACCGTCATCACTCCTGCCGCCGCCGTGAGCGGCAGCGTCGCTGCCACTGTCGCCGTCCTTTCTCTCTCTTCTCTTGTCTCTCTCTCTTAAACACCCTCTCTCTCATCTTGATCTTTTTCTCTGTTTCAGATCTCCGTCTTCGGCGATGAAGAAACCGAGATGGTGTGGGTGGTGTCGGAGCAACACAGCGGCTGGAGGGGGGGGGGGGTTTGAGTGGGTGTGAAGAGGTGAGGGTGTAGGTGTAACACCCCGTGTTTTCGAATGTCAATGTCAAAGTCAAAGTCAAAGTCCAAGTCAACTTTGACTTCCTTGACTATTAATGTTTCTTTTTACTTTTTGTATTATGTGGAGTAAGTGTTGTCTAAATGAAATGATCGAATGTTAAATCAATGCGACCGATTTACGACTGTGAATATTAGGAAGTAACAATGCGATAAAGCTAATCAATCAGTAATTAAGTTAATCTACTCATCAATCGAACTCGAGACTCGAACTATGCGAAACTGGTGTGGTATTGCTATGTGTGTGTGTGTGCCTTATGTGTTACTTGTGCATGTTTACTTTATGTTTTGTGTGGTATTCAATCGAATCAATCGAAAATCGAATCGAAACTCGAAAAGTAATCAAACTCAATCGAAACCGACATCGAAACGTGACTTATAGATGATTGTATGTTAGATATAGTAGTTGGGACTGAAAGTAATTTGACTAGGAACTCTATCGTATTCATATCATCGTCCATCGAAATCGAAATATCGAAAACCGTCGCGAAATACTCGAAAAGGGGTTCCTGATCGAACAGGAATCACTGATCGAACAGGCTAGCCGATCGAACATGTTGTTCGATCGAGCAGCCCAACTGATCGGAGACCCTGGACGATCGGTTACCACTTTCCTCTTTTGGAGCCTATAAATAGCCCTATCATTGTCCCTCTTACTACTTTTGGAAAGCTCTGACCGAACCAGCCCTTGTTCTTCACCTTTTCTCAGATTTCTCTCAACTCCGATAAGTTTTCACTCTAAATCTTGTACGTTTTTGATCATTACACGATTCTACACCTTTCTATCTTTCAAAACTTCATTTCTAACTGTGAAATCACCAAGATCTAAGTGTTCTTGGGTGATGTCATCATGGTGTTCTTGAAGAACATCATACCTTGGCCTCATTCAACCATGAATAGCTTATATCTAACCGATTTCCACATAAACAAACAAGGAGATCTTTCATAGATCTAAACATTTTCACATAAATCCAAACCCTTTCAGGAGGATAAAAGCGTTGAAAGAAATAGATACAAGTTTTCTCAATCTTTTACACTCAAAACCTTAAAACCGATAGAGACGAAGCTCAAACCAACTAACTAATCAGTCAAGAGGTTCAAGATTCGGATTCTATTTACGAGGTTCACCGATTTCGGGTTAAATATCAAACTACCGTTCCGAACAATTCACTGGCCGGACTTGGGTGATTCCTGTCCAAACTAGTGAAGCAAGTAAGAACCCACGTTCTACGGTTTAACTCGGTGTCAAAATACCTTAAAATCATGACAAATAATCAAACAGCCAAGTGCTAGACGAAAGGCCGACCAGGTCAGAATTGCTGGCCGAACGGCTAGGCTGTTCGAACGAACAGCCCAGCCGATCGGACATACCAGCCGATCGGCCGGGCCAGTCGATCGGCTAGCACATGGTTCCACACTTTTCACTTTTCAAACTTCATGAAGTATGCTATTGACGAAGTGATGTTCAATCGAATATGCTACTCGATTGGTAAACATTACTCTTCGGATCATGAGATACTATGCTTCCACACTTAATCGATTTTGCAACTCGTTGTAGTATGGAGTGCCAGCCGATCGAACAGGCTGTTCGATCGAGTGACATCCTCCTGAGAACTACTTCTGAAGTTCCTAACCGATCGGTTAAGCCGGCCGATCGAACAGACCGTTCGATAGATCGACCTGAAAGGTAAGAACACTTCAGTGTTCTCAAATGCTACAACGAAAACTTCAAAAGTTCAAACCATCATACACAAACACATCAGAGGAAGAAACAATCCACTCGGATGGTCCAGCCGATCGAGCCTACCGGCCGATCGAACAGGACTGTTAACCGAACGAACGGCCCGTTCGATCGAACCTGCTGTTCGATCGACCAGGCTATTCGATCCATTCACACTTGTTTACATTTCCGCGTTATTCATTGTTGTACTATCGAACTATTCAGGCTAACCCTACTCTCAGCGCTCCCTTCAATCCATAATCAATCACTGTGAGTATACTCGAATTCCTTTTTGCTTTAGCACTTTTGGGTGTTACATACGTTACTTATCAAAATCACAATCGAACACACTATTCAAACTATTTGAACGCTAACCGATTGCATGTATTACGTGACTAAATGTATGCTTGTTGTTATGTTTACACGTGGAATGCTGTCTACCTGCCTTAGCAACGTAGTACTATAGTTTGGACTCAGCGCCCGTTCACACGGGGGTTGTTAAGGACAATTACTTGCATGGATTACGGTGGTAATCATGTATTGCGAACTGTCTCGGACAGTCAACCTGCAGTCGTTGGTATCGATAGGTCCATGTCGATAATTAACATGCATCATTTCCCTCTGTGTACGTGCTGGTTATGCGTAAACTATTCGAACTCTATATGCTATTATTAAACTTGTATGCTCACCTTTACATTTTATGTATTGACCTTATTTTAACGTATGTGACAGGTGTTTAAGATGTTTGCTTGCTAGGGAAGTAAAGCTAGAATAAAGCTTTAGAGGCCCCCGACAAATAGTTGTCTGTCAGGAACAAGCAACTAGGGCATAGTTGTCTGTAGATCTTGTTAGGCTGGGTCTTTAGGAGCATTTGAACAATATTTATGATTTGTATTAACTTAAATCTGAGTTGTCGGAACAGAACTACTTGTTTGGATGTTATCTGTAATAATGTATTTGTTTTTTTCGGGATACGGTATGGGACGTATCTTTAACTGGATTATATAGATAGTTGTTAAGGAAACTTCTGAACAATCTGTTTCGCTCAGTGCCATGCCCCGATGATTCCGCCATCGGTTGGGGTGTGACAGATTGGTATCAGAGCCATAACTATAGGGAATTAGGCTAGACACGACCTAGTCCGGGTTGCTGTCTTAGAAACCTAGACTATAGTTAGGAACCAATAGACCAAGCCTATATGCCTCATTATTCTTGCTTTGCACTACACAGCTATCACCTCATCATATGACGCCGAACGAGTAATCTAGTCAAGATTAGGTGTGAAAGCCTCAAAACTCTCGACTAAATTATTTGTTCCGGCTGCAATTTATTCACAAATAAGGAGATTATTCATCGGGAATAGGTGTGGAAACCGCAAACTCTCGACCGAATTATCTGCTCACCCTCCTCAAGTTTCCTGAAAACAAGGAAGAAATTGCTAAGCCAGGGGTGAAACCCTAACCTTGGCAATTTATTCCGGACATGTTTTTTTTTATCTCACCAAAGCTTCGATGGACTCCAACGACCTGAACTCACAAGTATGACCTAAGAAATGCGTGTTGAATGCCCAAGAATCGAGGCAGAAGCACGAACCGAAAGTCAAAAAGTGACGACAAGTCTACTGCGAATAGTCGAATCGCTTTGGGTCGTCGATGTCTAGTAGCCGCAGATAATCTATTTCTCGATTTCATGTGTTTCGATTCTGAGCCCGCAACCGCAGACTCTGATGATTCATTGATTTTATGTGTTTTATGTGTGTTTACCTGTTTATGTGTTTTATTTTGATGATTCGCTCGATTTTTGCTACCACTTTGATCGACACGCACGACTCCCATTGCTATTCTATCACAATACGATATTCGGTTACAATCTAGACGGAACTATGCGATGCTACGCTATACGACTATACGATGCTACTTGATGTACTATACGCGACCAATATATACGAACGACACGTGAGCTTTGAATGATAGGTTTCTGTTTTCTGACTGCTTCTATGCTTAGATGTGAATTAGTATATATGCCTCTGTGTTTCTATGCCCTACGTGCTTATGTGCTTCTGTGATTACGTTGTGCCTATGTGTTTATGTGATATGTGTTTCGACGTGTTCCTAAGCTTTAGTAGCCTAAGACGTGTGAGGCGAGATTCGATTTCGTGGTGTTGAGTCCTGTGACGATGTCTGTTGCAGACCATGTCGTCGTCTGGATCCCGACACCACCTGACTCGTCAGGAGAAGAGAGATAAGCGTCTCGCCACCATCATCGCCAAAAGTGTAGCAAAGGCTGTGAGCAACGTTTATGAAAACACCAGCAAGTCGTCTGAAGAATCGCGAACAGACGCTCCCAAAGATGCAAACAAGGCTGCTTTCAGTTTCAAGCAGTTCAAAGCATGCGGACCCAAAGAGTTCACCGGAGAAGATGGCCCTACCGCCATGTTTCACAGGTTTGACTCAGTCGAAGTCACTCTGCGCCAGAGCGGATGTCCAGAAAATCTCCGCACTCTCAATGCTACAGGTTTCTTTCAGTCCCGTGCTCTAGACTGGTGGACGGCCGAACGAAACAAGCGCGGAAATGATGCAGCTTACGAGCTAACATGGGAGGAATTGAAGGCAATTATGATCGATGAATTCTACCCTCCTCATGAACGCCAAAAGCTGGAGGACGAGTTTTGGACCATCAAGCAGAAGGATGGAGACAACGCTGCTCTCACTGCTCGCTTCAAGCAGCTTAGCATCATATGTCCCGATCAGGTCAAGACCCCAGATCAAACCATCAAGAAGTACATTCGAGCTCTGCCCGACTGTGTAGCCGACTTTGTTCACGCCGCTAAGCCAGCAACGATTGAAGAGACTTACCTACTCGCCGCTGAGATCAATGGCAAGCGAGTGAAGTCTGGCTTTTGGGATAAACAAACCAAGTCTCTGCACCAAGCCACCGCAGCACCCACCGACTCATCTGCTCAATCCTCCAAGCCATCAAGAAGGAAGAAGAAGCACAACAACAACAGCTCCAGCAACAAGAGTTGTGCTGCCGCAACAACTGCTGCTCCTCTACAAGCTGTACCAGCTCAGCAGCAACAACACCACCGCTCAGCTCTAGTTATCAATGCACCGCCAGCGAAGCGTGCATACACAAGCCCTCGCCCGCTCTGCCCGACATGCTCGTATCACCATCCAGTGTGTCTAGCCTGTCGTTTTTGCGCTCACTGCAACCTTTACGGTCATTTCACTGCGAACTGTCGTTTTGGTCCCCGTCAAGCCCTAGTGCAAGCTACTGTCAACCAAGCTCTACTCCCCGCCCCTCAAGGCCAACAAGCAGCTCAAGCACCTGCAGTCAATGCTCGAGTCTGCTTTGCATGTGGTGATCCTAACCACTTTGCAAACAGGTGCCCGAACAGGGTGGTTAAGCAAGAGCCCCAGCAGCCCCAGCAGCAACAACAGTAGCCCCAGCAACAGCAGCAAGCAGCCCATGCTCGAACCTTCAACATCAATGTCCGTCAGGCTCAGGCAGATAACAACGTGGTTAATGGTACGTTCCTTGTGAATGGTATTTATGCATCATGTTTGTTTGATACTAGAGCCGATAACTGCTTTGTGTCGTTTGAATTCGAGAAGCTCCTTAGTTGTAAGCGCTCTTATCTGTCCTCGTCATTCGAAGTCGAAGTCGCTACTGGAAGAACTGTCGCCGTTAACTCTGTTCTCCGTGATTGTACTCTAGAGCTCAACAATCACATCTTTCCAATCGACCTTATTCCGATGCAACTCGGAAGTTTCGACGTCATAGTAGGCATGGACTTCCTTCGCGAAAACCATGCTGAAGTTGTGTGCTTTGAAAAGATGATTCGATTCTCGCTCGCAAATGGTGATCTTCTATGTGTATACCGTGAAACAGCGTCGAAAGGTCTCAAGCTCATGTCATGTGTTCAAGCCAGCAAGTATCTCCGCAAGGAATACCGAGCCTTCTTGGCCAACATTGTAGTAGCGAATAAAGAAAAGAAAGAAATGGTGGTAGACCATGTACATGTTGTTTGTGAATTCCCTCACATGTTTCCTGATGATCTCCCAGGACTCCCGCCAAGTCGTGATATCGACTTTCGTATTGACCTCATTCCTGGAGCTAACCCCGTTGCCAAAGCTCCTTATCGACTCACTCCATCCGAAATGCGGGAACTCTCAAACCAACTCCAGGAATTACTTGAAAATGGCTTTATTCGCCCAAACACCTCTCCTTGGGGCGCGCCAGTCCTTTTCGTCAAAAAGAAGGACGGGTTGTTCTGGATGTGCATCGATTATCGGGAGTTGAATAAGCTAACCATCAAGAACCGATACCCCTTGCCCTGAATCGACGACCTATTTGATCAACTACAAGGTGCCAAGTGTTTCTCGAAGATTGATCTACGTTCAGGCTATCATTAATTGCGGATTCAAGAGGAAGACATCCCCAAAACCGCTTTTCGAACCCGATATGACCATTATGAATTCGTTGTTATGCCTTTTGGTTTAACTAACGCACCCGCGGTCTTTATGGATTTGATGAATCACGTGTGTAAGCCATTTCTAGACCGTTTCGTCATCGTGTTCATCGATGATGTCTTGATCTATTCCAAATCGAAAGCCAAACACGCGCAACATCTACGTTTGGTTCTCGAGTTACTTCAGGGGAACCAACTCTATGCCAAGTTCTCCAAGTGTGAATTCTGGTTAGAAGAGGTTCAGTTTCTGGGTCACATCGTGAATAGTCAGGGAATACACGTCGATCCCGCGAAGATTGAAGCCGTCAAAAGTTGGATTACGCCTAAGAACCCGTCTGAAGTTCGTTCTTTTCTCGGACTAGCGGGCTATTATCGACGATTTATCGAAGGATTCTCTAAAATCGCTGTGCCGCTTACCGCTCTTACTCATTAAGACAAGCCTTTTCTGTGGGGAACCGCACAAGAGCCTGCCTTTCAAACCCTCAAGCACATGCTGTGCAACGCACCGATTCTTACGCTGCCCGACGGAAGCAACGATTTCATTGTCTACTGTGATGCTTCCAACCTTGGTCTTGGTTGTGTTCTCATGCAGCGAGACAAGGTTATAGCTTACGCATCTCGACAGCTCAAGATCCACGAGAAGAACTATACAACCCATGACCTCGAGCTAGGCGCGGTTGTCTTTGCATTGAAGACTTGGAGACACTACCTGTATGGCACTAAGTGTACAATCTACACTGATCACAGGAGTTTACAACATATCTTTAACCAAAGGGAACTTAATATGCGTCAACGCCGATGGGTAGAACTCCTCAACAATTACGACTGTGAGATTCGTTATCACCCAGGCAAGGCGAATGTGGTTGCCGACGCGCTCAGCAGAAAAAGTTATGTGCTCAGTATCCGAAACGTTCAAGCCCAGCATAACCTCGAAACCCTTATCCGCGAAGCTCAACATGCTTGCTTTAACGAGCGTACACTGAAGAATGAGAGGATCTACCACGATGGAGCTCAGCTTGTAAGCAAAGCAGATGGGATTTTCTACTATCTGGACCGAATTTGGATCCCTAAGCGAACTGATCTGCGAAAGATTATCATGAATGAAGCCCACAAATCCCGATATTCCATTCATCTTGGTGCCGATAAAATGTACCAGGATCTTCGTTACAAGTACTGGTGGCCGGGTATGAAACGTGATATTGCTCTTTACGTTGGAAGTTGCTTAACTTGTGCAAGAGTCAAGGCTGAACATCAAAGACCTTCTGGCTTACTCGAACAACCGCCGATACCTATATGGAAGTGGGAGAGTATAACTATGGATTTCATAACGAAACTCCCGCCCACGCCATCAGGTCACGACAGTATTTGGGTTATAGTTGATCGTCTAACAAAATCAGCCCACTTTTTGCCGATACGAGAAGACTATAAGGGTGGGACGACTAGCCCAGATCTACACCGACGAGATCATTTGTAATCATGGTACGCCTCGCGACATCATCTCTGACCGTGATGCTCGGTTTACTTCTCGATTGTGGGAAACTTTTCAAGCGGCCTTTGGTACGTCGCTTAATCTGAGTACTGCATTCCATCCACAAACCGACGGACAGACTGAGAGAACGATCCGTACTCTTGAAGACATGCTCCGTGCGTGTGTCATAGATTTTGGTGGTAGTTGCAACAAACACCTGCCATTAGTCGAATTCTCGTATAATAACAGCTATCATGCCAGCATCCAAATGGCACCTTTCGAGGCCTTATATGGAAGGAGATGTCGATCGCCTATTGTGTGGCACGAGATCGGTCATTCGCAACTAACCGGTCCCGAGATTCTACAAGAAACGATTGACAAAATCCACCAGATTCGAGTCAACTTGGTCAAAGCTCGAAGTAGACAGAAAAGTTACGCCGATAGAAGACGTAAGCCCCTTGAATTTGACGTTGGCGACTACGTACTCCTAAAGGTATCCCCTTGGAAGGGTGTAGTCAGATTCGGCAAGAAACGGAAACTAGCGCCTCGATATGTTGGACCTTTTAAGATTCTGGAAAGGATCGGAAAAGTCGCCTACAGACTCGAACTACCGGAGGAACTCAATAACGTCCACCGACTTTCCATGCGTCTAACCTCCGAAAATGCCTTGCTGATCATGATCAAATCGTACCACTCGACGATCTTCAGGTCAACGAAACCTTACACTTCGTGGAAAAGCCTGTCGAAATCATGGATCGCCAAACCAAGCAACTCAGGCGCTCACGCATCCCTATCGTGAAGGTCCGATGGGAAGGCAAGCGAGGCGCGGAGTTCACTTGGGAACTCGAAAGTGACATGAAGGCCAAGTACCCGTAGTTGTTTAAATAGATCTGAAGCATCAAATTGGTAAACGAATCACGGTGATGTGCAGCTTCGAGCCTAATTTCGGGACGAAATTCCTTAAACAAGGGGAGGCTGTAACACCCCGTGTTTTCGAATGTCAAAGTCAAAGTCAAAGTCCAAGTCAACTTTGACTTCTTTGACTGTTAATGTTTCTTTTTAGTTTTTGTATTATGTGGAGTAAGTGTTGTCTAAATGAAATGATCGAATGTTAAATCAATGCGACCAATTTACGACTGTGAATAGTAGGAAGTAACAATGCGATAAAGCTAATCAATCAGTAATTAAGTTAATCGACTCATCAATCGAACTCAAGACTCGAACTATGCGAAACTGGTGTGGTATTGCTATATGTGTGTGTGTGCCTTATATGTTACTTGTGCATGTTTACTTTATGTTTTGTGTGGTATTCAATCGCATCAATCGAAAATCATCGAAACTCGAAAAGCAATCAAACTCAATCGAAACCGACATCGAAACGTGACTTATAGATGATTGTATGTTAGATATAGTAGTTGGGACTGAAAGTAATTTGACTAGGAACTCTATCGTATTCATATCATCGTCCATCGAAATCGAAATATCGAAAACCGTCGCGAAATACTCGAAAAGGGGTTCCTGATCGAACAGGAATCACTGATCGAACAGGCTAGCCGATCGAATATGCTGTTCGATCGAGCAGCCCAGCTGATCGGAGACCCTGGCCGATCGGTTACCACTTTCCTCTTTTGGAGCCTATAAATAGCCCTGTCATTGTCCCTCTTACTACTTTTGGAAAGCTCTGACCGAACCAGCCCTTGTTCTTCACCTTTTCTCAGATTTCTCTCAACTCCGGTAAGTTTTCACTCTAAATCTTGTACGTTTTTGATCATTACACGATTCTACACCTTTCTATCTTTCAAAACTTGATTTCTAACCGTGAAATCACCAAGATCTAAGTGTTCTTGGGTGATGTCATCATGGTGTTCTTGAAGAACATCATACCTTGGCCTCATTCAACCATGAATAGCTTATATCTAACCGATTTCCACATAAACAAACAAGGAGATCTTTCATAGATCTAAACATTTTCACATAAATCCAAACCCTTTCAGGAGGATAAAAGCGTTGAAAGAAATAGATACAAGTTTTCTCAATCTTTTACACTCAAAACCTTAAAACCGATAGAGACGAAGCTCAAACCAACTAACTAATCAGTCAAGAGGTTCAAGATTCGGATTCTATTTACGAGGTTCACCGATTTCGGGTTAAATATCAAACTACCGTTCCGAACAATTCACTGGCCGGACTTGGGTGATTCCTGTCCAAACTAGTGAAGCAAGTAAGAACCCACGTTCTACGGTTTAACTCGGTGTCAAAATACCTTAAAATCATGACAAATAATCAAACAGCCAAGTGCTAGACGAAAGGCCGACCAGGTCAGAATTGCTGGCCGAACGGCTAGGCTGTTCGAACGAACAGCCCAGCCGATCGGACATACCAGCCGATCGGCCGGGCCAGTCGATCGGCTAGCACATGGTTCCACACTTTTCACTTTTCAAACTTCATGAAGTATGCTATTGACGAAGTGATGTTCAATCGAATATGCTACTCGATTGGTAAACATTACTCTTCGGATCATGAGATACTATGCTTCCACACTTAATCGATTTTGCAACTCGTTGTAGTATGGAGTGCCAGCCGATCGAACAGGCTGTTCGATCGAGTGACATCCTCCTGAGAACTACTTCTGAAGTTCCTAACCGATCGGTTAAGCCGGCCGATCGAACAGACCGTTCGATAGATCGACCTGAAAGGTAAGAACACTTCAGTGTTCTCAAATGCTACAACGAAAACTTCAAAAGTTCAAACCATCATACACAAACACATCAGAGGAAGAAACAATCCACTCGGATGGTCCAGCCGATCGAGCCTACCGGCCGATCGAACAGGACTGTTAACCGAACGAACGGCCCGTTCGATCGAACCTGTTGTTCGATCGACCAGGCTATTCGATCCATTCACACTTGTTTACATTTCCGCGTTATTCATTGTTGTACTATCGAACTATTCAGGCTAACCCTACTCTCAGCGCTCCCTTCAATCCATAATCAATCACTGTGAGTATACTCGAATTCCTTTTTGCTTTAGCACTTTTGGGTGTTACATACGTTACTTATCAAAATCACAATCGAACACACTATTCAAACTATTTGAACGCTAACCGATTGCATGTATTACGTGACTAAATGTATGCTTGTTGTTATGTTTACACGTGGAATGCTGTCTACCTGCCTTAGCAACGTAGTACTATAGTTTGGACTCAGCGCCCGTTCACACGGGGGTTGTTAAGGACAATTACTTGCATGGATTACGGTGGTAATCATGTATTGCGAACTGTCTCGGACAGTCAACCTGCAGTCGTTGGTATCGATAGGTCCATGTCGATAATTAACATGCATCATTTCCCTCTGTGTACGTGCTGGTTATGCGTAAACTATTCGAACTCTATATGCTATTATTAAACTTGTATGCTCACCTTTACATTTTATGTATTGACCTTATTTTAACGTATGTGACAGGTGTTTAAGATGTTTGCTTGCTAGGGAAGTAAAGCTAGAATAAAGCTTTAGAGGCCCCCGACAAATAGTTGTCTGTCAGGAACAAGCAACTAGGGCATAGTTGTCTGTAGATCTTGTTAGGCTGGGTCTTTAGGAGCATTTGAACAATATTTATGATTTGTATTAACTTAAATCTGAGTTGTCGGAACAGAACTACTTGTTTGGATGTTATCTGTAATAATGTATTTGTTTTTTTCGGGATACGGTATGGGACGTATCTTTAACTGGATTATATAGATAGTTGTTAAGGAAACTTCTGAACAATCTGTTTCGCTCAGTGCCATGCCCCGATGATTCCGCCATCGGTTGGGGTGTGACAGATTGGTATCAGAGCCATAACTATAGGGAATTAGGCTAGACACGACCTAGTCCGGGTTGCTGTCTTAGAAACCTAGACTATAGTTAGGAACCAATAGACCAAGCCTATATGCCTCATTATTCTTGCTTTGCACTACACAGCTATCACCTCATCATCTGACGCCGAACGAGTAATCTAGTCAAGATTAGGTGTGAAAGCCTCAAAACTCTCGACTAAATTATTTGTTCCGGCTGCAATTTATTCACAAATAAGGAGATTATTCATCGGGAATAGGTGTGGAAACCGCAAACTCTCGACCGAATTATCTGCTCACCCTCCTCAAGTTTCCTGAAAACAAGGAAGAAATTGCTAAGCCAGGGGTGAAACCCTAACCTTGGCAATTCATTCCGGACATGTTTTTTTTTATCTCACCAAAGCTTCGATGGACTCCAACGACCTGAACTCACAAGTATGACCTAAGAAATGCGTGTTGAATGCCCAAGAATCGAGGCAGAAGCACGAACCGAAAGTCAAAAAGTGACGACAAGTCTACTGCGAATAGTCGAATCGCTTTGGGTAGTCGATGTCTAGTAGCCGCAGACAATCTATTTCTCGATTTCATGTGTTTCGATTCTGAGCCCGCAACCGCAGACTCTGATGATTCATTGATTTTATGTGTTTTATGTGTGTTTACCTGTTTATGTGTTTTATTTTGATGATTCGCTCGATTTTTGCTACCACTTTGATCGACACGCACGACTCCCATTGCTATTCTATCACAATACGATATTCGGTTACAATCTAGACGGAACTATGCGATGCTACGCTATACGACTATACGATGCTACTCGATGTACTATACGCGACCAATATATACGAACGACACGTGAGCTTTGAATGATAGGTTTCTGTTTTCTGACTGCTTCTATGCTTAGATGTGAATTAGTATATATGCCTCTGTGTTTCTATGCCCTACGTGCTTATGTGCTTCTGTGATTACATGAATCTGTGGATTATGTGCCTATGTGTTTATGTGATATGTGTTTCGACGTGTTCCTAAGCTTTAGTAGCCTAAGACGTGTGAGGCGAGATTCGATTTCGTGGTGTTGAGTCCTGTGACGATGTCTGTTGCAGACCATGTCGTCGTCTGGATCCCGACACCACCTGACTCGTCAGGAGAAGAGAGATAAGCGTCTCGCCACCATCATCGCCAAAAGTGTAGCAAAGGCTGTGAGCAACGTTTATGAAAACGCCAGCAAGTCGTCTGAAGAATCGCGAACAGACGCTCCCAAAGATGCAAACAAGGCTGCTTTCAGTTTCAAGCAGTTCAAAGCATGCGGACCCAAAGAGTTCACCGGAGAAGATGGCCCTACCGCCATGTTTCACAGGTTTGACTCAGTCGAAGTCACTCTGCGCCAGAGCGGATGTCCTGAAAATCTCCGCACTCTCAATGCTACAGGTGTCTTTCAGTCCCGTGCTCTAGACTGGTGGACGGCCGAACGAAACAAGCGTGGAAATGATGCAGCTTACGAGCTAACATGGGAGGAATTGAAGGCAATTATGATCGATGAATTCTACCCTCCTCATGAACGCCAAAAGCTGGAGGACGAGTTTTGGACCATCAAGCAGAAGGATGGAGACAACGCTGTTCTCACTGCTCGCTTCAAGCAGCTTAGCATCATATGTCCCGATCAGGTCAAGACCCCAGATCAAACCATCAAGAAGTACATTCGAGCTCTGCCCGACTGTGTAGCCGACTTTGTTCACGCCGCTAAGCCAGCAACGATTGAAGAGACTTACCTACTCGCCGCTGAGATCAATGGCAAGCGAGTGAAGTCTGGCTTTTGGGATAAACAAACCAAGTCTCTGCACCAAGCCACCGCAGCACCCACCGACTCATCTGCTCAATCCTCCAAGCCATCAAGAAGGAAGAAGAAGCACAACAACAACAGCTCCAGCAACAAGAGTTGTGCTGCCGCAACAACTGCTGCTCCTCTACAAGCTGTACCAGCTCAGCAGCAACAACACCACCGCTCAGCTCTAGTTATCAATGCACCGCCAGCGAAGCGTGCATACACAAGCCCTCGCCCGCTCTGCCCGACATGCTCGTATCACCATCCAGTGTGTCTAGCCTGTCGTTTTTGCGCTCACTGCAACCTTTACGGTCATTTCACTGCGAACTGTCGTTTTGGTCCCCGTCAAGCCCTAGTGCAAGCTACTGTCAACCAAGCTCTACTCCCCGCCCCTCAAGGCCAACAAGCAGCTCAAGCACCTGCAGTCAATGCTCGAGTCTGCTTTGCATGTGGTGATCCTAACCACTTTGCAAACAGGTGCCCGAACAGGGTGGTTAAGCAAGAGCCCCAGCAGCCCCAGCAGCAACAGTAGCCCCAGCAACAGCAGCAAGCAGCCCATGCTCGAACCTTCAACATCAATGTCCGTCAGGCTCAGGCAGATAACAACGTGGTTAATGGTACGTTCCTTGTGAATGGTATTTATGCATCATGTTTGTTTGATACTAGAGCCGATAACTGCTTTGTGTCGTTTGAATTTGAGAAGCTCCTTAGTTGTAAGCGCTCTTATCTGTCCTCGTCATTCGAAGTCGAAGTCGCTACTGGAAGAACTGTCGCCGTTAACTCTGTTCTCCGTGATTGTACTCTAGAGCTCAACAATCACATCTTTCCAATCGACCTTATTCCGATGCAACTCGGAAGTTTCGACGTCATAGTAGGCATGGACTTCCTTCGCGAAAACCATGCTGAAGTTGTGTGCTTTGAAAAGATGATTCGATTCTCGCTCGCAAATGGTGATCTTCTATGTGTATACCGTGAAACAGCGTCGAAAGGTCTCAAGCTCATGTCATGTGTTCAAGCCAGCAAGTATCTTCGCAAGGAATACCGAGCCTTCTTGGCCAACATTGTAGTAGCGAATAAAGAAAAGAAAGAAATGGTGGTAGACCATGTACATGTTGTTTGTGAATTCCCTCACATGTTTCCTGATGATCTCCCAGGACTCCAGCCAAGTCGTGATATCGACTTTCGTATTGACATCATTCCTGGAGCTAACCCCGTTGCCAAAGCTCCTTATCGACTCACTCCATCCGAAATGCGGGAACTCTCAAACCAACTCCAGGAATTACTTGAAAATGGCTTTATTCGCCCAAACACCTCTCCTTGGGGCGCGCCAGTCCTTTTCGTCAAAAAGAAGGACGGGTTGTTCTGGATGTGCATCGATTATCGGGAGTTGAATAAGCTAACCATCAAGAACCGATACCCCTTGCCCTGAATCGACGACCTATTTGATCAACTACAAGGTGCCAAGTGTTTCTCGAAGATTGATCTACGTTCAGGCTATCATTAATTGCGGATTCAAGAGGAAGACATCCCCAAAACCGCTTTTCGAACCCGATATGACCATTATGAATTCGTTGTTATGCCTTTTGGTTTAACTAACGCACCCTCGGTCTTTATGGATTTGATGAATCACGTGTGTAAGCCATTTCTAGACCGTTTCGTCATCGTGTTCATCGATGATGTCTTGATCTATTCCAAATCGAAAGCCGAACACGCGCAACATCTACGTTTGGTTCTCGAGTTACTTCAGGGGAACCAACTCTATGCCAAGTTCTCCAAGTGTGAATTGTGGTTAGAAGAGGTTCAATTTCTGGGTCACATCGTGAATAGTCAGGGAATACACGTCGATCCCGCGAAGATTGAAGCCGTCAAAAGTTGGATTACGCCTAAGAACCCGTCTGAAGTTCGTTCTTTTCTCGGACTAGCGGGCTATTATCGACGATTTATCGAAGGATTCTCTAAAATCGCTGTGCCGCTTACCGCTCTTACTCATAAAGACAAGCCTTTTCTGTGGGGAACCGCACAAGAGCCTGCCTTTCAAACCCTCAAGCACATGCTGTGCAACGCACCGATTCTTACGCTGCCCGACGGAAGCAACGATTTCATTGTCTACTATGATGCTTCCAACCTTGGTCTTGGTTGTGTTCTCATGCAGCGAGACAAGGTTATAGCTTACGCATCTCGACAGCTCAAGATCCACGAGAAGAACTATACAACCCATGACCTTGAGCTAGGCGCGGTTGTCTTTGCATTGAAGACTTGGAGACACTACCTGTATGGCACTAAGTGTACAATCTACACTGATCACAGGAGTTTACAACATATCTTTAACTAAAGGGAACTTAATATGCGTCAACGCCGATGGGTAGAACTCCTCAACGATTACGACTGTGAGATTCGTTATCACCCAGGCAAGGCGAATGTGGTTGCCGACGCGCTCAGCAGAAAAAGTTATGTGCTCAGTATCCGAAACGTTCAAGCCCAGCATAACCTCGAAACCCTTATCCGCGAAGCTCAACATGCTTGCTTTAACGAGCGTACACTTAAGAAAGAGAGGATCTACCACGATGGAGCTCAGCTTGTAAGCAAAGCAGATGGGATTTTCTACTATCTGGACCGAATTTGGATCCCTAAGCGAACTGATCTGCGAAAGATTATCATGAATGAAGCCCACAAATCCCGATATTCCATTCATCTTGGTGCCGATAAAATGTACCAGGATCTTCGTTACAAGTACTGGTGGCCGGGTATGAAACGTGATATTGCTCTTTACGTTGGAAGTTGCTTAACTTGTGCAAGAGTCAAGGCTGAACATCAAAGACCTTCTGGCTTACTCGAACAACCGCCGATACCTATATGGAAGTGGGAGAGTATAGCTATGGATTTCATAACGAAACTCCCGCCCACGCCATCAGGTCACGACAGTATTTGGGTTATAGTTGATCGTCTAACAAAATCAGCCCACTTTTTGCCGATACGAGAAGACTATAAGGGTGGGACGACTAGCCCAGATCTACACCGACGAGATCATTTGTAATCATGGTACGCCTCGCGACTTCATCTCTGACCGTGATGCTCGGTTTACTTCTCAATTGTGGGAAACTTTTCAAGCGGCCTTTGGTACGTCGCTTAATCTGAGTACTGCATTCCATCCACAAACCGACGGACAGACTGAGAGAACGATCCGTACTCTTGAAGACATGCTCCGTGCGTGTGTCATAGATTTTGGTGGTAGTTGGAACAAACACCTGCCATTAGTCGAATTCTCGTATAATAACAGCTATCATGCCAGCATCCAAATGGCACCTTTCGAGGCCTTATATGGAAGGAGATGTCGATCGCCTATTGTGTGGCACGAGATCGGTCATTCGCAACTAACCGGTCCCGAGATTCTACAAGAAACGATTGACAAAATCCACCAGATTCGAGTCAACTTGGTCAAAGCTCGAAGTAGACAGAAAAGTTACGCCGATAGAAGACGTAAGCCCCTTGAATTTGACGTTGGCGACTACGTACTCCTAAAGGTATCCCCTTGGAAGGGTGTAGTCAGATTCGGCAAGAAACGGAAACTAGCGCCTCGATATGTTGGACCTTTTAAGATTCTGGAAAGGATCGGAAAAGTCGCCTACAGACTCGAACTACCGGAGGAACTCAATAACGTCCACCCGACTTTCCATGCGTCTAACCTCCGAAAATGCCTTGCTGATCATGATAAAATCGTACCACTTGACGATCTTCAGGTCAACGAAACCTTACACTTCGTGGAAAAGCCTGTCGAAATCATGGATCGCCAAACCAAGCAACTCAGGCGCTCACGCATCCCTATCGTGAAGGTCCGATGGGAAGGCAAGCGAGGCGCGGAGTTCACTTGGGAACTCGAAAGTGACATGAAGGCCAAGTACCCGTAGTTGTTTAAATAGATCTGAAGCATCAAATTGGTAAACGAATCACGGTGATGTGCAGCTTCGAGCCTAATTTCGGGACGAAATTCCTTAAACAAGGGGAGGCTGTAACACCCCGTGTTTTCGAATGTCAAAGTCAAAGTCAAAGTCCAAGTCAACTTTGACTTCTTTGACTGTTAATGTTTCTTTTTAGTTTTTGTATTATGTGGAGTAAGTGTTGTCTAAATGAAATGATCGAATGTTAAATCAATGCGACCAATTTACGACTGTGAATAGTAGGAAGTAACAATGCGATAAAGCTAATCAATCAGTAATTAAGTTAATCGACTCATCAATCGAACTCAAGACTCGAACTATGCGAAACTGGTGTGGTATTGCTATATGTGTGTGTGTGCCTTATATGTTACTTGTGCATGTTTACTTTATGTTTTGTGTGGTATTCAATCGCATCAATCGAAAATCGAATCGAAACTCGAAAAGCAATCAAACTCAATCGAAACCGACATCAAAACGTGACTTATAGATGATTGTATGTTAGATATAGTAGTTGGGACTGAAAGTAATTTGACTAGGAACTCTATCGTATTCATATCATCGTCCATCGAAATCGAAATATCGAAAACCGTCGCGAAATACTCGAAAAGGGGTTCCTGATCGAACAGGAATCACTGATCGAACAGGCTAGCCGATCGAACATGCTGTTCGATCGAGCAGCCTAGCTGATCGGAGACCCTGGCTGATCGGTTACCACTTTCCTCTTTTGGAGCCTATAAATAGCCCTGTTATTGTCCCTCTTACTACTTTTGGAAAGCTCTGACCGAACCAGCCCTTGTTCTTCACCTTTTCTCAGATTTCTCTCAACTCCGGTAAGTTTTCACTCTAAATCTTGTACGTTTTTGATCATTACACGATTCTACACCTTTCTATCTTTCAAAACTTGATTTCTAACCGTGAAATCACCAAGATCTAAGTGTTCTTGGGTGATGTCATCATGGTGTTCTTGAAGAACATCATACCTTGGCCTCATTCAACCATGAATAGCTTATATCTAACCGATTTCCACATAAACAAACAAGGAGATCTTTCATAGATCTAAACATTTTCACATAAATCCAAACCCTTTCAGGAGGATAAAAGCGTTGAAAGAAATAGATACAAGTTTTCTCAATCTTTTACACTCAAAACCTTAAAACCGATAGAGACGAAGCTCAAACCAACTAACTAATCAGTCAAGAGGTTCAAGATTCGGATTCTATTTACGAGGTTCACCGATTTCGGGTTAAATATCAAACTACCATTCCGAACAATTCACTGGCCGGACTTGGGTGATTCCTGTCCAAACTAGTGAAGCAAGTAAGAACCCACGTTCTACGGTTTAACTCGGTGTCAAAATACCTTAAAATCATGACAAATAATCAAACAGCCAAGTGCTAGACGAAAGGCCGACCAGGTCAGAATTGCTGGCCGAACGGCTAGGCTGTTCGAACGAACAGCCCAGCCGATCGGACATACCAGCCGATCGGCCGGGCCAGTCGATCGGCTAGCACATGGTTCCACACTTTTCACTTTTCAAACTTCATGAAGTATGCTATTGACGAAGTGATGTTCAATCGAATATGCTACTCGATTGGTAAACATTACTCTTCGGATCATGAGATACTATGCTTCCACACTTAATCGATTTTGCAACTCGTTGTAGTATGGAGTGCCAGCCGATCGAACAGGCTGTTCGATCGAGTGACATCCTCCTGAGAACTACTTCTGAAGTTCCTAACCGATCGGTTAAGCCGGCCGATCGAACAGACCGTTCGATAGATCGACCTGAAAGGTAAGAACACTTCAGTGTTCTCAAATGCTACAACGAAAACTTCAAAAGTTCAAACCATCATACACAAACACATCAGAGGAAGAAACAATCCACTCGGATGGTCCAGCCGATCGAGCCTACCGGCCGATCGAACAGGACTGTTAACCGAACGAACGGCCCGTTCGATCGAACCTGCTGTTCGATCGACCAGGCTATTCAATCCATTCACACTTGTTTACATTTCCGCGTTACTCATTGTTGTACTATCGAACTATTCAGGCTAACCTTACTCTCAGCGCTCCCTTCAATCCATAATCGATCACTGTGAGTATACTCGAATCCCTTTTTGCTTTAGCACTTTTTGGTGTTACATACGTTACTTATCAAAATCACAATCGAACACACTATTCAAACTATTTGAACGCTAACCGATTGCATGTATTACGTGACTAAATGTATGCTTGTTGTTATATTTACATGTGGAATGCTGTCTACCTGCCTTAGCAACGTAGTACTATAGTTGGACTCAGCGCCCGTTCACACAGGGGTTGTTAAGGACAATTACTTGCATGGATTACGGTGGTAATCATGTATTGCGAACTGTCTTGGACAGTCAACCCGCAGTCGTTGGTATCGATAGGTCCATGTCGATAATTAACACGCATCATTTCCCTCTGTGTACGTGCTGGTTATGCGTAAACTATTCGAACTCTATATGCTATTATTAAACTTGTATGCTCACCTTTACATTTTATGTATTAAACTTATTTTAACATATGTGACAGGTGTTTAAGATGTTTGCTTGCTAGGGAAGTGAAGCTAGAATAAAGCTTTAGAGGCCCCCAACAAATAGTTGTCTGTCAGGAAGAAGCAACTAGGGCGTAGTTGTCTGTAGATCTTGTCAGGCTGGGTCTTTAGGAGCATTTGAACAATATTTATGATTTGTATTAACTTAAATCTGAGTTGTCGGAACAGAACTACTTGTTTGGATGTTATCTGTAATAATGTATTTGTTTTTTTTCGGGATATGGTATGGGACGTATCTTTAACTGGATTATATAGATAGTTGTTATGGAAACTTCTGAACAATCTGTTTCGCTCAGTGCCATGCCCTGATGATTCCGCCATCGGTTGGGGTGTGATAGTAGGGACGTCGGAGAAGGCTGCTGTACGTCGCCACGCGCCGCCACCGCCACCCGGTTCGGAAAACTGTCACCGGAATAGGGATTGGAGGGTATGATTTAGGGGGGGTTACGCGCCGCCACGCGCCAGAATATGGTTGCCGGAGATCCAAAGCCGGCGGAGGCGCCGCCGCGGCTCCGCCATGCACCGTCCGGCTCCGCCGGTTTGTTTGTCGCCGGAAACTGCTTCTAGAGAGAGAGAGCAGAGGACATGTGTGTGTCGTCTGTTTGTTTGTGTAAAATGAGAAAAACAAAGGGGTGGTCCCCTTTATATACAAGAGTTTGTATAATGGGATTTGGGCTTGGGCCCAAGGCCCACAAGCCCGAATCCTGCGTTTAAGTGGCCCGAAATTCTCCACGAGACCCGTTTTCAAAACCTGAAACCGTCGGAACATCATAATATATAATTTTAGTTCTAAAAGTGCTTAAAATAACACCCATAATCGTTGTCGTCGCGTTTCACCGTCGGTTGCATATAATTCGCATAAAAGACGTCGTTCGCCGATTTAATCCGTTTTTCGATTCGGTTTCGACCACGGATGTAAAAATTTAATTACGAAGCTAAACTATATCGTAAAAATTTAATATTTGTCGGCGTTGTCAGTATTTTGTTCGGTTTTAGTTTATTACCGTTAGATTTCCAGCAGTTTCTGCGCAGATCGTCACACGAGCACTGTAAGGTCGAATGGACGTTCCTAGCACTCCAAAGGCCTAATTAAGTTAATTTGTGATGTAAACACTATTTATTATTCATCGCCTATTAATCACGTAATTAAGAGCCGTAAATCACTGGTTGTCACATTCTCCCCCCCCCCCTACAGAAATTTCGTCCTCGAAATTTAGACTATGTTATCTCCTCAGAATTGTGTTGTTCGCAGGTAAGTCCGAATAATAACAAAGCGAATGACCGCGTAATGGAAACAAGACTTATTCGAATCATGTGAATTTAATGACATTCCTCAACAATAAGAACCCAACGGTTTAAAAGAAATGTGTTTCAAAAATTGATGTCAAAGGAAACAAGACGTATAGGTACAGTCACTGATGTGACTAAGTTAACAGGGATCCAACAATGATCAGGAACTCCGACCAATCGAATTCCATATGAACATTTACAACATGTAAATGAGTTTTAGAAGCAATAACATCCACTGGATGAACTTAGAATCAACAATCTCAAATATAATAGTTTGCATGAAACGCTCGATCGTGATCAGCACAAGCTGCAAGTTATACCGACGCCACAAGGTGTCGTAGTGAATGAAGCAATTCAATAATAGGGGTGATCGAATAAGTATCACCTGTGTTTTGCATGAAACGCTTAATCATGATTAGCCCAAGCTACAAGTTTGTACTGACACCACAAGATGTCGTAGTGATTAAATAATTCAATAATAGCGGTGATCAAGCAACTCACCGTGTTTGAAGTCAAATGAAAGCACAATGAAGTAAATATGAAACTTTGTTCAAACAACATCATAGGATTTTTCGATTGAAGAATGAAACATCAATGAAATAATGTTTTCGATCGAAGATGAAGAAGCAATGAATATCGCAAAACATTCGATCGATGTTGAAAGGACCGTTAGTAGGTACGCCGGAATATGCAATGAATTTTGTGTACCATCGTTTTAACACACGATTGTGTTAAGACTGCTTTAATAGGATAAATCAAAGCGGATTTAAATCCATGCATAAGATGCGTAAACGAGTTTAGCGCAAGCTTCAAATTAGTGAAACACCACCACAAGGTATCGAAATCAACAAACAATTTAATGGAGTCGAATGCCAAACAAGTTTACTTCGACTCGTAACAAATGAAACGTTCGTTAAAACGAATTTGAATATGATGTTTTCAATACATCATATGGTGTCTTGAATTGAATATGTGTAATGGACAAGCTCAAACAATTGAACTTGGTTTTAGCGCAGTCCAACAATAAATATATATATGTATCAAAAAGGAAATTTCGACATGGTTACGACGATAAACCATGTATGTAACTTGAAAAGAATAGAAATTTCAAGAAAATGTGTTGACTCGATAATAAAGGAGCCAACAATTGCACTAATGCGGGTCATTCGAATCACAAATCAATAATTAGGTTTAGCGAAATAATATTTGAATTTTGATGAAACGCTTATTCGAAACGAAACCACATGCACAACAAACGATGCATGTGTAACATATGAATTTTCAAGAATGAAGCAATGAGTGTTCGCTATAATGAAAGAAATGATCGTGATACAATGACCATTAAGAGGAGTAGGGATGCAAAAGTCTACTCGCTTGATGCAAAAGTCGAAATTTCAATAAAAGAACTTTAAGGACTTTACCTGGGGTTTCATGTGATGACCGGTTATTAGGTGATATTACCATGGAATGTCGAACATGGCGTATTCGTCGTTAATAAGATAGGGGAATACGAAGGCATGCGTCTTCTCTTTAGCATGACTCGTGTCGTTGCAGGATCGCGTGCCAAGCTGCCGCTTTCTGATCGATAGTCCTCCTACTGACATGAATCTAGTGTCGTCGTTGAATTGCGCCATCGTGTCTTTTCAAAGGCCTCGCCTCGATAGTCGTATGTGTCGTACTTCAACCTCCGTTGAGGTATAGCTTAAGTTTCACGTATACCTGTGCACTAGCGTTACGTTTCGCGTAGAATGTGATGTACTCCGACATAATTTGAGTTTCATGTATTCTCGTGCACCAACGTTTCGTTATGCGTAGGCTGCCTACTCGGGAAGTTAAAATATCATAGACAATATGGATAATAGTGTGTGCCCGAGTTAATATTCGTGGTTCCTACGTGATGACCTTTAATGAACTTCAGCATAAGTTTCCGAAGGTTTTAAATGCATGTTTACTAAACTCTTAGAGTGTTGTGTACTGTATATAATTGTTTTATGCACCGTGTGTAAAACACCACTTTAGCGTATGTTTGAAAACCAAATTTTGACTGTTTGTTTTTCGGCAACGGTTGGAGACCATATTCGAGTACTAGGCGTTCTGTATGTATTCAACGTCTTAATAGTCTAAGTCCCAGAGAAAAGTGAGGTTAGAGCCTAGGTATTCCTACAGAAAACCTTATTCGCTGTAACCTATAGCTCTGATACCAATCTGTCACACCCCGAAATTATTAGAGTTGGCGTGACTGTGACTGGACTGGTATCTTCATTGGATAGCGGAAGCAAATAAGCTAAGACTTTTAGAATGCGAACGCCTACTAAGTACTCGACTCCACATGGTCCTCCTATTCCAACCGTGCCATAGCTTTGAAAAGTAACCTGAGAAAGAACATGCGAAAAAGTCAACATAAAGTTGAGCGAGTTCATAGTTTGTTTGTAAAAGATTTGAAATAAATCTTTTGAATAACCAGTTTGTGAGATATTATTGAGAAAACGAATTTAGAAATCATTTTCTTGTCAAGTTATATGGAAACTTTGTATTCGTATAACTTCGTATTTGTAACGCATTATGTTCGTAGATGTATTTGTAAACTCTTGTATTTGTAAAATTTGTATAACCGTCAATGCCCACCCTGACTTTGACTTCATGCCCGCATAATCCCTATGCTTTGAATTTGTATAAAACCTTTGTAAACAATGTAAGTATGTATGTAAATCCCGGTATGAAAGCAAACAAGGAAAAGATCACCAATGGTTTGCAAGGCCACTGATGAAGACTCAAATCTAGCAGACTTTGTACCAGGCTTCCGGCTAGAAGACATAGTCACCACATGGCCTATTATGCGGACTCATGGATGGGGCTCGCTACACCAAAATAGATCTATCACTCATGCCCCTCGGTCCTGATATGAGGATTAATGGTCCCAAGTATCCGCCTACCCTATCCCATGATCTATGGTTCTTTCCTAGGCTAATCATACCAATAGTATTGTAAGTAATCCTTTTGTAACATGTATTTTACCCCAGCCTCTAAGACTGAACCTCTCCAGCCTCTAAGGCTGAACCCCCCAGTCTCTCTATATTATCACCAGAAGATCCATCCCTAGTCATGAAAATCATTCACATTTCGATAATACGCATTTGTTTTGTAAAAGTCGGTATATTTAGTATGATCCATTCGTAAACCATTTGAGTTCCTCGAAATCCATTCGTAATATGATTTAGAAATATAAGTTTTCGTTCGTTCAAAAGTTTGTATGTTCTTGCAAAACGTGCATTTCTTTCCACCCCCGAAAACATTTTTAAAAATGTAAAACAGTAAAAAAAAGTGGGGGTTATAAACTCACCTGAATATTCCTGTGCAAAGCTAGCCAAATACGACTTCGCGATGTCGTTTCCAAGACGAGACTCACTAGCGTGCATTCTACAATATTCCTAACATGGAATATCTAATAAGTTTCAAAATAATGCGGTAACTAATCTACGTGTTATCGAGCTTTACCGAATCGTTAATCGAACGATTCAACGGTTAAATTGTTTAGTTGATGAAAAGATTAAGTTATATTCATTTAACTCCTTTATTGTCGGTAATAAATAAGTCTTAATAAGACTTAGCTCTCGAGAGGTTTATAATATATGAATATTCATATGAAAATATATTACTATATCAGTATAATCACGTTAATCGTCTCGAGAATTCGTAGAATAGTTATATGAAAACAATATATAACCACTCGTATCATGTTTCGCGTCTTAACAAAATATAGGTATATGCCGTTTAGGCGTTTAAAATAAATATAAAAAGTTATATTTATTTTATAAAAGTATCATCGAGTCGTTCGATGTTTGAAATAAACAGATAAGTTATATCTAGTTTTAGAAAAGGATACGAGCCGTTTGATGTTTAAAACAAATATAAAAACTATATTTTATTTTAATAAAAGAATCGTCGTGTTGTTTGATATCTGAAATAAATATATGATTTATATTTATTTTATGAAACGAAACTATATTGTTTGATATTCGGAATAAATAAATATATAAATTATATTTATTTTTTTATAAAGGAATTGACGAGGTTTCAAAACTTAGAATGAATATAATAATTATATTTATTCGTTGTAAATGGTTTCCGAATCGTTGCTTTCGAAAGTCGTAAAGTGTTGTCGTTTGGAACAAATATATAAACTATTTATTTTCACTAAAAGGAAGTCGGGTTATTTGATGTTGAAACAAATATATATAATTATTTATTTTACAAAAAGGATTCGTATTGTTGTATATTCAAAAGAAATATAGAAACCATATTTATAAAATAATCCGTGTTATCGTAGTTTCTTGTTCGTTATAAAGTGTCATCGAAAGTAAAATACATTTGTGTATGTATTCATTTGATAGTTTCGTTTTATAACAAAACTAGTTTTATTTTACGGATTTTTCTCGAAAAACGGGCAGAGTTTCCTCTATTTTTGGATGCCTCCGACAACACAAGTTGTCGTTATTTTCAAAATTCAACAATATAATCAATACCAAATATGTTAATTTTCATCATATGTATAAAATGTAAACTAACTTTCTATCGAATCCGTTCAAGCTCGTTTTCACGGAGGTTATTAAAAACTAATTAACGTAAATAATGATCGCGATCTAAATTGTTTGTCGAGTCTTCATGTGTCGAAACGTTAACTGAGTTGACCGATTCAACTGAGTTGACCAGCTGACTTTGACCGAGTCAACCGGGCTGACCGAGTTGACTCACTGGGTTGAATTGAGTTGATTAATGAGTTAACCGGGTCGAGCCGAGTTGCCTCGAGTCGACCCGTTTCACGAATTCCGACCCACTGTTGACCTGAACCGATACGCGACCCGAACCGAACCCAACCCGCTGACTTGTTGACCCGAACCCATCTGTTGACTGAGTTGACTCGGTTTGACCGAGTTGAACCGAGTTGAGCCAAACATTAACCCGAACACCGAACCCGACCCGCACCGAACCACCATCCAGAATCTGACCGGGACCCGAGCTTGAACCGTAGTGAACCTGAACAAAACCATCAGCCGCTTATGAACATCGTCTCTATCAACAACAGTGGCCAACATAAACAAAATCATCATCATCATCACATTCAGTTTGCAAGAACTAAAAAGAATGGGAGGTGATTACCGGGATACTCGTCGGACCGAGACAAGGACCGCCGGTCCGAGTCTCCGACCGCTGGACCATCACGCCACCGTCGTCACTCCTGCCACCGCCGTGAGCGGCGGCGTCGCTGCCACTGTCACCGTCCTTTCTCTCTCTTCTCTTGTCTCTCTCTCTCTATTAAACACCCTCTCTCTCATCTTGATCTTTTTCTCTGTTTCAGATCTCCGTCTTCGGCGATGAAGAAACCGAGATGGTGTGGGTGGTGTCGGAGCAACACAGCGGCCGGAGGGGGGGGGGGGTGTTTGAGTGGGTGTGAAGAGGTGAGGGTGTAGGGACGTCTGAGAAGGCTGCTGTACGTCGCCACGCGCCGCCACCGTCACCCGGTTCGGAAAACTGTCCCCGGAATAGGGATTGGAGGGTATGATTTAGGGGGGTTACGCACCGCCACGCGCCGGAATATGGTTGTCGGAGCTCCGCCGCCGGCGGCGGCGGCGCCGCGGCTCCGCCATGCACCGGCCGGCTCCGCCGGTTTGTTTGTCGCCGGAAACTGCTTCTAGAGAAAGAGCAGAGGACATGTGTGTGTCGTCTGTTTGTTCGTGTAAAATGAGAAAAACAAAGGGGTGGTCCCCTTTATATACAAGAGTTTGTATAATGGGATTTGGGCTTGGGCCCAAGGCCCACAAGCCCGAATCCTGCGTTTACGTGGCCCGAAATTCTCCACGAGACCCGTTTTCAAAACCTGAAACCGTCAGAACATCATAATATATAATTTTAGTTCTAAAAGTGTGTACAATAATACCCATAATCGTTGTCTTCGCGTTTCACCGTCGGTTGCGTATAATTCGCATAAAAGACGTCGTTCGCCGATTTAATCCGTTTTTCGATTCGGTTTCGACCACGGATGTAAAAATTTAATTACGAAGCTAAACTATATCGTAAAAATTTAATATTTGTCGGCGTTGTCAGTATTTTGTTCGGTTTCAGTTTATTACCGTTAGATTTCCAGCAGTTTCTTCGCAGATCGTTACACAAGCACTGTAAGGTCGAATGGACGTTCCTTGTCACTCCAAAGGCCTAATTAAGTTAATTTTTGCTGTAAACACTATTTATTTTCGCGTTAATCACCTGTTAATCACGTAATTAAGAGTTGTAAATCATCGGTTGTCACAGGCTGTATACGGATCTCTATTCGGTCATCTTTCTAAGCTTTTACACACGAATATGTGGTTCCCAATTTGCGGAACATAATCCCAGACTGTCTAAAGAAACGCTTTTATCATGTGTCGTATTAGATGTGTTATGGTGAGATTTTTCAAGTTTGCACAGTGGGAGAAAAAACCAGCACCTCTTTCAGTATTGTCCTTTAAATTCGCATAAACATATATTCGTTTCATAACCTCCTCCTATAAATCAACCACAACTCACCCAATACGTCTTCTCTGGATCACACATGATAAAAGCGCTTCTTTAGACAATCTGGGATTATGTTCCGTTTCTTCAAGATTTACGTCTGATGTCCAAGTTTGATCATATTTGACTTCATATGCGGCAATTCAATGACTTTCTTAAGTCACATATCCGACAATAGGGCCCACAGATCTTATGCCCACCCGAGACCGACCTCTGGATCACACATGATAAAAGCGCTACTTTTGACAATCTAGGATTATGTTCTGTTTCTTCAAGATTTACGTCTGATGTCCAAGTTTGATCACATTTGACTTCATCGGCGGCAGTCCAATGACTTTCTTGAGTCACATATCCGACAATAGGGCCCACGGATCTTATGCCCACCCGAGACCGACCTTTTGATCACACATGATAAAAGCGCTTCTTTAGACAATCTGCGATTATGTTCTGTTTCTTCAAGATTTACGTCTGATGTCCAAGATTGATCACATTTGACTTCATCGGCGGTAGTCCATTGACTTTCTTGAGTCACATATCCGACAATAGGGCCCACGGATGTTATGCCCACCCGAGACCGACCTCTGAATCATCATAGAAGACGTGTCGGGTTCTTCTGCTAGTGGTCGGGCTTCCAATGCTCACACAGGGTGATAAACAACGTGGATATCATCATAGAAGCATTGGGATTCAAGGGTTTATTAGTCAAAGTTAACATTTAGATTCAGAAAGCAGATGATTTTGTACTTGGTTTATTCTCTTTAATCTATTAGAACGATCCTTGTTTTGTCACGTATATGCGTTTAATTCCCAACATCCTTGTAGTGTTTAGAATGTTTGAAGGAAATGTTGGTTCAATACCACCGGTTTCTAACTTTATGCTTGCATCCATGACGTGATGTCGTGGTCACAATCAAATTTAATCCAATTACAACTAATTAGCTAGCGGTAAGAGGGTATCGAACACAGGGAGTTTGTGGAATATGTGTTATCTAAATGGTTTATCTATAGTACTAAAGTTAACTAAATTTCAAGAAAAGTAAATTCAGAATTTGGATTGATTGGTTTTAATTAACTAGATTAAACTAAACCATATTGCAATTCAAATGTTGGTTTTGAAAACAGATTAGGAACAAGCGACCATCCTAGATTTCAGGTTTTAATCCACACTAATGTTTATGCCAAACTAGAAAGAACCATATAGACATGGCTCGTGTTTGATTATCTATTTGTGATGAAAGGGAACTAAGTACTCGGATTATAAAATGCGAGGTTGTTACCCGATGATCAATTGACAATTATCCAACCCTAATCCCTCCCATGATATCTCGATTGCCAACGGCACTAAGAACGTAAGGTTTAGACTAACATCAAACAAGAATCAACACTTTACAAATAAACACACAAACACCATAATAACTTAAAAAAACATTCAAAGTCATTATTCTAGAAATTCAAGTAGAAACAAAGTGTTTCAAAAGTAAACCTTACATCTAGGATGATCACCACGAATTTAGCCACTCATGACTTGGTACATCATCATCACACAAGGATTAATGTTCATATGAATCGAAAACACAAACCAATTGTTTAGAATTGTTTAGAACTAAGAAGAACCAGCCAAAATCGCCCCAAGAACTTCTCCAAAACATCCCACAATGATTGCCAATGAAAAGACACCATAAAACACCTTAAAAGTGGGGAGTTACACTTTTTTCGCAGGCTCCACCGTAAGCTACGGTGGCCACCGTAGCTTACGGTGGCTTAAAATGGCTTACGGTGGATTTAAACTGTCTTACGGCATCAATTTTTGTCAAAGTCTACCGTAAATTACGCTAGCTACCATAATTTACGGTAGGCTTCAGCAATCAATTTTGTTTTCTTCATAACTTTCTCGTTTCAACTCCGTTTTCTACACCGTTTTCGCCTCCGTTCTCGTAATTTCATCCTCTATCATGTTATCTTCTTAATTCTTCAATTCCAATTTTTTTTTCATTTATTCTCTGTCTTTCAATCTCCTATCCAGTCGTGTCTATTCGAAGCTTTATTTCCATACTTTTAAGCTCCAAATGTACCTGAAACACAAGCAACCGTAGTTATCTAATTCAAGACAATTACATGATCAAATGAGGGATTAACTTGTATTTTAACACACTTATGGGTTATCCCATGGACCACCCGTCACATCCCCACACTTAACCGTTGCTTGCCCCAAGCAACCTATTACAAATCATTCCAAGTGCATAAGCGACCAACATAAATCAAGCATAAACATGTCATCCTTCTACTAGCCTTTCCCTAACACCCAAACAACACACCCATCACTATATCTCTCCTCTCGGTGACAAGTAAACACTAGCAAAAATATGCTAGACACACAAAAGGCAAACGGGTGATTGCACAACTATATGCTTGTACCTAAATCGGTCCTCCGCCTAACAAGTGCCAAAACATGAATGCAAATCAAAGGGACTTTAAGGTTATAACGTGGCTAGACATACGGGTAGGAAATGGAAATATATATGTAGCAGCGAAGGACTTAACCCGGTCTTTTTATTACACATTACACTAACAAAACAAAATATAAACTTTTATATACAAGACAACTCATTCATCATTTCATTTTTTCTTTTTTTTTTCATTGCTTTTTCACTTTTTTTTTTCTTTCTCCTTTCTCTTTTTTTTTCCTTTTTTTTTAATCAAAGTTATCAAAGCAACCTTCAACATAACATCAAACGTATCTACACACCACTAAAACTACTACTAACACTATAAGACCGGGTCAAGTCGAGTAAAATTTTAGGAGACTAGCTAAGGGGTAACAAATGATAGGCTTTAAGCACAAAATGGGCAACTAAATGTCCAAACCCCCGCCCCTCTCGCAACCATGCTCATATATATAATTTATGAGGTCTAACCCCCCAAATCCCACACTCACACACACTAAAGACGAGGCTACCTAAATGCCCTTATCCTTTTCGCATTCATATCCAACTAAGGCCTTATCAAGGCACAAGTTCTAATGCACCCCCACCCATAGCCACTCTCATCAAAGACAAGTATTATTTATTTACATGTGTGGCTTCAACTCTCACCAAGAAAAAAAGGGTATTAAGGGTTGCCGGTGCATCAATTGGGGTTAATCCAAGGTGTTTAAATTCTCACATTGTTTCGCTTGATTTAAAAATTTTTCAAAAACCTCAAAATTTACTCCCATCCCCACACTTGGGATACATTGACCCTAATGTATGGTTTTGGGAAGAAGTGATCGCTAAAACCATTCAACATCAACCAAAAGCTTAAAATCTCAAACCCCAAATTTCTTTTTTTTTTAACATAAAGCAAACGAACTAACTACCAATATTTCAAAGCTAAAGAACATAACAAGACTAAGGAAAGAGTACATTGACCTGGTGAAGTTTGCCACAACAGATGTTGTAGATAATCCGACTTCCTATCACCACCTTCACCCAAATATCCGCATATCTTCCCCACACTTGAATGTCGCCATTTTGAAACATAGAAAGAAAAAACAACAAGATCAATATAAAAACCCGGGTTGCCTCCCGAGCAGCGCTAAGTTTCGAGTCTTCAGCCAGACCGTGCCACCCCCATTTATGGTGGCTCAAAGAATCGGTTCCTGTCACTTCCATCACTACATCGTGCCATTGCGTAAATGCATCTGTCCCGCTTCGATTCGGTGGGTAATTGAATACACTCCTACTTGATCCTGTATGCGTTTCTTCACGATTCGGTGGGTGATTTATTTTCATTCTTTGATACACATTTTTCATACAATCACTAGACTCACCACCCTTCGCCTCAATGGACTCATAACTAACCACTCTAGTTTGAACATCAAAGGACAACTTACGGTTCTTTTCGGTCATGGTAATAATCCCGTCTCTACAATTGATTTGAGCATTTGTTGTGTATAGAAACGGTCGACCTAAGATTACCCTTTGTTGTGCTGCCATTTTGGTAGAAGCATAGTCTAGAACTAGAAATTCCACCGGGTATTCAAACTCTCCCAACTGAATCTTAACATTCCTAACCATTCCCCGTGGACGCCTCCAACTTTCATCCGCCAAGCTCACCATAGTGTCTACATCTTGCAGCGGGCCAAAGTCATACATGTTATACAACTCGCCTGATAGCATGCTCATGCATGCCCCATAGTCCAACAATGCATGAGGAATTTTTAGTTTTCCCACTCGAATAGGCACGAGTGGTACTCCATGCTCTTTGTCATTTTCAACCTCGGCATCTTTTCCCATACCTGCACTCACTTGACAAGAAGAAGTTAGAAATGTTTCATTAAATTCACTATTAGGAACGGTACTTACCACATTGATATTAACACTTTTAATGTTTTTGGAATTTGTCACCGCGTCACTTTGTAGTTGACCTTTTCCTTTCTTCAAGATTGCCACTTCACTTGCAAGTTGACCCATTTGAGTGGTCAAAGATTGGATAGCTTTATCAACGATTTCATCTTTTTGCATGCGAACATCGTCCATTTGATTTTCTTCGCTGCATCTCTAGTTGCATTGCCTTAAGCATCTCCATAACTTCATTCCCACTTGATGAAGTTTGACCCGAAGAACCACTTTGACCACCCGATTGTTGAAATTGACCTTGGTAGCCAAAATTGTTTCCACCCCGATAATTACCTTGATTGTATTGTTGACGAGGTGCAAAATTAACTTGAGCTCCTTGGAAATTTGGGTTAGCTTGATTCGTCGGGTTCCCATATCTAAAATTCGGGTGGTTTCGTAACCCGGGATGATATGTGTTCGACTTCATATTATAATTTCTACCATCCCCACCTTGACCTTCAATAACATTCACTTCTTTATATTGCCCTCTGCCTCCTTGGCAATTTTCGGCCGCATGCCCCAACTCATTACAAAGCGCACAAACATCATAAATTTGATTCGAAGTTTGAACACTACCATCATCTACCACATGAACTTGTGGTCTCGTTATAACATGCCTTGCCCGTCTAGAAGATTGAGCCTTTCTTTTTGAAGTAACCGCCATTTGCTCTAAAAATTGCCAATCATCATGCTCAAAATTCGTATCGAATGTACCATTAGTGATTGACATTAAGTCACGAGCATCCTCCGAACTCAACCCTTCGTGAAAAGTGTTTAACAACTCCCAAAGTTGTATACCATGATGCGGGCGATTTTTCAACATCATGTTGAACCTTTCAAAAGCCTCATGAAACATCTCCCCCAGTTGTTGTTGAAAACTTCTCAAACTCCTTCTAGCATCATTTGTCTTTTGGGCCGTGTAGAATTCTTCTAAGAAAATTTGTTGCATGTCGGCCCATGTATAAATCGATGCGGAGGGCAAAGTATGAAACCACCTCTTTGCTTTGTCTTCCAATGAAAATTGAAAGAGAACCAACTTGACATCGTCCGACGAAAAACCTTGACCCCTAATAGTGTTGCATATGGAATCATATGTCTCCAAGTGGAAATAAGGTTCTTCCGTTGCTAACCCTTTAAACTTTGGCAAACTTTGGAGTGCGGTTGTCCTCACCTCAAAAGTCCTTCCATCCGGGTGATGGGGAATCACTACCGGAGAAGGATTGTTAGTGATAACGGGTCAGAAATGAGCTTCAATTCCCCGCACTACCTCTCGGTGATGTCTTCATGGAGCACCCAATGGTACTCTTGGTTGACCCATTTGCCCTTGCATAGGCCCTTGAGGTGCAAATGGTGGCTGAAATTGGTATTGTTGCATTGGTGGTTGCTGAATCGGTCTTTGAAATTGAGGTTGTGTGTTTTGTGGATGAACTTGATGTAAAGGCGTAGGACGTTGCAATTGTGGCCCTTGTGGTCGAGTATGTTGTACCCCTGTCGATAACCTACCCATGACTTGAATTTGTTGTAACGGTTGACTTTGTTGACCAGCTCCTCCTTGAGGTCCCAAATATCCTCCATCACCCCTATAATAAAAGCCTTCTTCTTCATACCCGCGAAAATCTTCTTCATAACCATCATCATATCTATCCCCTTGAATACCCGAAGATTGCCCAAAGGGAAGGGATGAGTATTGAAAGCCCAATTAGTTCGATGGTCTAAATGTAGAAGTAGTATGGACAATGGTTGAATTTGGTGGTATTGGATAATTAGAAGATGATTGACCCGTAGTTGGGGGAAAAAGTGTGACAATAGTGGAATGGTGGTAGAATGGCTAAGGGTATGATTGGGTTCAACTTGAGTACTAATCGGTTGTGTGGTGTTGGTTGGTGTAGTGTCATGAGGTGGAGTAGGATTTGTAGTGGTGTTAGGTATGGTGGTGTTTGGTGATGGTTGTGTGGAAGTAGGTATGAATGATGAGGTCGTTTGACCCGTTGTGGGTGGTATTTGGGATTCTTGCATGATGTTTCGTGGTGTGATGGGTGAAGTGGGTGAACCAATAATTCTGTTTTCCCTTAACAAGACTCGGTTTTGCCTCAACATTCTTTCAATTTCCGGATCAAACGATAGTGGTGACGACTTGTGAGAGTCTCTAATATGCATACACCTGTAGTACCTGCACACTAAACATAACCAGCGTAAACCCGAAAATAACAAAACAAAACTATTAAACTAACACTCGTTGCACACTACTCCCCGGCAACGGCGCCAAAATTTGACGTGATGTCGTGGTCACAATCAAATTTAATCCAATTACAACTCATTAGCTAGCGGTAAGTGGGTATCGAACACATGGAGTTTGTGGAATATGTGTTATCTAAATGGTTTATCTATAGTACTAAAGTTAACTAAATTTCAAGAAAAGTAAATTCAGAATTTGGATTGATTGGTTTTAATTAACTAGATTAAACTAAACCAGATTGCAATTCAAATGTTGGTTTTGAAAAAGATTAGGAACAAGCGGCCATCCTAGATTTCAGGTTTTAATCCACACTAATGTTTATGCCCAACTAGAAAGAACCACATAGACATGGCTCGTGTTTGATTATCTATTTGTGATGAAAGGGAACTAAGTACTCGGATTATAAAATGCGAGGTTGTTACCCGATGATCCATTGACAATTATCCAACCTAATCCCCCCCCCCATGATATCTCGATTGCCAACGGCACCAAGAACGTATGGTTTAGACTAACATCAAACAAGAATCAACACGTTACAAATAAACATTCAAACACCATAATAACTTAAAAAAACATTCAAAGTCATTATTCTAGAAATTCAAGCACAAACAAAGTGTTTCAAAAGTAAACCTTACATCAAGGATGATCACCACGAATTTAGCCACTCATGACTTGGTACATCATCATCACACAAGGATTAATGTTCATATGAATCGAAAACACAAACCATTTGTTTAGAATTGTTTAGAATTAAGAAGAACCAGCCAAAATCACCCCAAGAACTGCTCCAAAACGTCCCACAATGATTGCCAATGAAAAGACACCATAAGATACCTTAAAAGTGGGGAGTTACACTTTTCTCGCAGGCTCCACCGTAAGCTACGGTGGCCACCGTAGCTTACGGTGGCTTAAAATGGCTTACGGTGGATTTAAACTGTCTTACGTAATTTACGGTAGGCTTCAGCAATCAATTTTGTTTTCTTCATAACTTTCTCGTTTCAACTCCGTTTTCGCCTACGTTCTCGTAATTTCATCCTCTATCATGTTATCTTCTTAATTCTTCAATTCCAAAATTTATTTTTTTTCATTTATTCTCCGTCTTTCAATCTCCAATCCAATCGTGTCTGTTCGAAGCTTTATTTCCATACTTTTAAGCTCCAAATGTACCTGAAACACAAGCAACCGTAGTTATCTAATTCAAGACAATTACATAATCAAATGAGGGATTAACTTGTCTTTTAACACACTTAAGGGTTGTCCCATGGACCACCCGTCAATCCACCACAGTGAATATTGACTTTGTTTGAATCTACGAAGAAATTGGTCGAATTCACGGTGAGTGGAGAAATTAGCGACGGAGAAACTGTTTGTATTTGTGGATTTTGGTTGGTTCAGAAACTTAACAAGAGAAGCAACTAAAAAAGCAGTGAACGGTATTTAACGTACACACCGCATTCGAAGATCCTTGCATCTCAAGATGAAAACCGCAACCGTTTTTTACTACGGAAACGGTGGCAATGGGAAATACAAACCTGACACGAACCACAATGGACTCAGACTCATACTACCCTTGTCGTTCCATATTTTCTCCTTTTTTAATTCTCGAAGTATCTCGTAACGTATGACACATGATAAAAGAGGAAATCTAATGGAAACACCTGATTGAGAGAAACTTCTTCGAGCTAACCGTCGATATCTCATCCTTTTGTTGTTCAGTACTTTCGAGACGATTCAAGTTATTTCAGTTATTTCTGTTGATTCAGTACTTCAACGTATTTTAGTTGGTTTCGAATATACCCAAAGAGATATGAACCAACCGAAATCCACTTCCGAGATGATTCAAGTGAGTCCTATGAAGCAAGTGTCGGTCTATTCAATTGAGAGGTAACATTGCATGCCTTGAACGAGTCTAGAACACTCGTAATCCTCAACTGGCTTTGAAACCGGACGGAATCTACGAAGAAACTGTTCGATTTCACGGTGAGTGGAGAAATTAGCGACGGAGAAACTGTTTGAATTTGTGGATTTCGGTTGGTTCAGAAACTTAACAAGAGAAGCAACTAAAAAAGCGGTGAACGGTATTTAATAGAATTTGTGAAATAGTTCTCTTTAATCTATTAGAACGATCCTTGTTTTGAGAACCTGATTATGTTGTTTAGTACCAACAGAATGCATACACAAATAGTTCTAGTGGACGAAGCAAATGAAACCGGAGCTGTTATCTTGGTTGTTCAGTACTTTCGTGTGCTAAATACAAAGCCGATTTCAACTTCCATTGATCAAATAATAAAAACCCTAAGAATGCATACACAAATAGTTCTAGTGGACGAAGCAAAGAGACGGCCTTGTTAATTTTAATGAAGCAATGGAGATTGAATCTGCAAACCGCAACCTTTATTGATCTGGAATTGGAGAGCCGTTGTTAACAAGAGTATGTTGTTCCAAGATCAATTTCAAGATTATTGATGGTAACAAGAGTATTGAGGTGGGTTCAAACTTCCAAAATCAATTCCAAGTTATCTGCGTTCTTTAATCTATTAGAACGATCCTTGTTTTGAGAACCTGATTCTGTTGTTCAGTACCAACAGAATGCATATACAAATAGTTCTAGTGGACGAAGCAAATGAAACCAGAGCTGTTATCTTGGTTGTTCAGTACTTTCGTGTGTTAAATACAATGTTCATCTTCGTTATCCTTTGCTTTCTGCAATTCAAGCAGGCACGGAAGCTAGACGTACTGTTATTACATCCGAGACGATTTAAGTGAGTCCTATGAAGCAAGTGTCGGTCTATTCAATTGAGAGGAATCATTGCATTACATCTCCGTTGAAAACAAGTGGTTGTAATGATGGAACCCTTGATTTGAAAAAAACATTTTTGAGAAATTTATATTTCAATACGCATCGTATAGGCCTATACGATGCGTATTAATCGATGATTTTACAGAAATACCCCTGGTTTTCTGATAAATTCAGGGGTATTTTTGAGAAAATTCAAAGTTTAATACGAATCGTATAGGCCTATACGATTCGTATTAAGCTGATATACGATACAACATAGGCCTATACGATCGTATATGGCATTATTTCAAATTTAGTGTTATCGTGTTTCCCTCGGTTGGACGCGTATACTTCTTGTTTTTTGTCGAACTTTCGCATATTTTGTTGTTTTATTACGTATACCTTCAACATAAGTCTTTTCGGTGTTCGATTGCGTGAAAATATCTTATTCTATGATTACGTACAGTTTTGTTTGAAATCCACTTGAACTCCATAGTGCCATATTATATGTATACGTGTGTGGAAATATCGTTAGTCACGTACTTTGACGTATTTTTGCGTATTTTGACGTATTCTAACATATTGTTGCGTATTTAATAGTATTTTTGACGTATTTTAGCGTATTTTAGCTTATTTTAACGTATTTTAGGGTATTTTTACGTATTTTAGCGTATTTTAGAGTATTTTAGCATATTTTAGCGTATTTTAACGTATCTTAATTTATTTTAGCATATTTTAAAGTATTTTAGGGTATTTTAGCGTATTTTAACGTATTTTGGGGTATTTTAGCGTATTTTAACGTATTGTAACGTATTTTAGCGTATTTTAACGTATTATAACGTATTTTAGACAACAATAGATAATTAACGGATTGTTGGACTTCTTGTTCCTAATGTACGCCTCAATTCATCTTTTTTACTCTTTTCTTCGATTTCAACAAATAGTACCGCAACCGTTTTTTACTACGGAAACGGTGGCTATGCGAAATACAAACTGCAATCGTTTGTGACTATGGGAAACACAAGTTTTTTTTTTTTGAGCTTGATGGATGTCCGTTATCTCAATTGAGGCGTGCATTGTTTAAATCTGAATATAACTAGATGTTACGTGTAACTTAATTAAACCAAGAACAAAGCCTATTTTTCAAAACACATGTGTTCGTATCAGCGTTGTTTATCACCCTGTGTGAGCATTGGAAACCTGACAAACAGTCTTGACAACTGTGACAACTTATCTATCTGTGTGTGTCACATCCATCCTATTTGTGTATGCATTCTTTTGGAGAACTTATCGTGTGTTGCAGTTTGGAAAGATGACCGAATAGAGATTTGAATAACTAACTATGGAGAACTTGTTTGCGTTATCCATCAACATAAGCCCGAAGAAACCAAATTCGCAACAATGAGTCTGAGTCCATTGTTGTTCGTGAATGTTTCGAATCATCATAGAAGAGGTGTCGGGTTCTTCTGCTAGTGGCCGGGCTTCCAATGCTCACACAGGGTGATAAACAACGCTGATATGCTCATAGAAGCGTTGGGATTCAAGGGTTTATGAGTCAAAGTTAACATTCAGATTCAGAAAGCAGATGATTTTGTACTTGGTTTATTCTCTTTAATCTATTAGAACAATCCTTGTTTTGTCACGTACATGCGTTTAATTCCCAACATCCTTGTAGTGTTTAGAATGTTTGAAGGAAATGTTGGTTCAATACCACCGGTTTCTAACTTTATGCTTGCATCCACCACAGTGAATATTAACTTTGTTGGAATCTACGAAGAAACTGTTCGATTTCACGGTGAGTGGAGAAATTAGCGACGGAGAAACTGCTTGTATTTGTGGATTTCGGTTGGTTTAGAAACTTGACAAGAAAAGCAACTAAACAAGCGGTGAACGGTATTTAACGTACACACCGCATTCAAAGATCCTTGCATCTCAAGATGAAAACCACAACCGTTTTTTACTACAGAAACGGTGGCTATGGGAAATACAAACCTGACACAAACCACAATGGACTCAGACTCATACTACCCTTGTCGTTCCATATTTTCTCCTTTTCTAATTCTCTAAGAATCTCGTAAAGTATGACACATGATAAAAGGGGAAATCTAATGGAACACCTGATTGAGAGAAACTTCTTCGAGCTAATCGCCGATATCTCATCCTTTTGTTGTTCAGTACTTCCGAGACGATTCAAGTTATTTCAGTTATTTCTGTTGATTCTGTCACACCCCAACCGATGGCAGAAACATCGGGATGAGACGAACAAATTGCTCAAAACAACATAACACTATTGTGACAATATGAATTAAATTCATTTCTTAAATATCAAATGGGAATACATTGTTTTCAAGTACATCATAATTCAGACATAATAAAATACGATGCTAAAATGGGTTTCTAGTTCCATCCTAGCTTGATTGCTTTATTTCTTGAAAATCAACCTGTAATATGTATTAAAGTACAATTAACAAAAGCATGTTGGCGAGTATACAAGTTTTCTTACATAGCATAATACGTGTTTAAAATGTTGCTCATATCCAAATGTGAAATACAATATCATATTGACAGTATACTCGAAACGATGTTACTCTACGTGTCCAAACCAAAGTTTAACGCAATTAACGTGCCTACCCAAAAGACTATGGGTGGTTTTAACATAGTTTAACCTAAAAATACCCGTTAATATAACGGGAGGGGCGTTTCTCAACCTATAGCGCTACCATTGTTAGGGGAGGCTTGCAAAGTTAATGAACACATAGTCATGAATGTTTACAGTAGCATAACATGTCTAACATGATTAAAATGTATCACATAGAGTATGGATAGAGTGTGCATAAAATGTTTAACGTGATTGTGTAATTTGATAAGAAATACATATTGCACCCAAAAAATGTAAAACAAAAATGGGTCATGTATACTCACATCGATTGCGTTGCGATTTCTTGTAATAACGCACGAGTAACGATGGAGAATCCAAGAGAATGAACAAGCGATTATCCTAGATAATTAAAATTTCACATAACGATCACGTTATTAATTATAGATTAATATTTTGATCTATAACTTTTAATAATATAAAGGATATTAAAATGATTTGGTAATTGTTAAATTTTGGAGTTTTTTTTTTATAAAAGAGAAAAGAAATAAATAATAATAAAAAAAAAGATTTATTCGTTGGGGTTATTATGGATTAGGGAATTGTAATTTGACCACCTTTGCATCATTTTACTTAGGGAAATAAGTAGTTTATTGGTCTTTCAAAAACTTCAGCATTTTTCTTTTAACCACTAAACCAATTGGGCTTCAACAACAGTTTTGAAATTTATTTTTCATGGAAGTTTCAAAAAAATCATTCTCTTTTTAAAAAACAAAAGGTGAACATGAACTGGTATGAACCAAAAACATAAATTGATTAACCATTGCTATTAAACCTTAAATTGATTAACCATTTCTGCCGTTCAAAGAAAAGAGATATATATATTGAATCGAAATATACCGAAACGGAAAGGAACGAGTTACAGTCGATCACGTGCGGCTCCGGTGGCTTCGGTCATTCTCCGAAGTCTTCGCGATCCGTTCCGATGCGAGCTTCCGGCCACTTGCAGGTTTTCCGGCGAGAGCTCCGAGTTCAAACAACGAGCCAGTGATAGAGAGGTATGGCAAACAAGCTGATGGAGGTTTCGGACCAAACCGCAAGCGTTCGGACTCGAGATTGTGGTGGTGTTATCCAAACAGAAAGGTGGGAGAGATATAGGATGGTGTCGAGATGTGTTGTTGAAGATATATATATATAGAGTTTTCGAATCGTAATTTTCGAAGTTCCCGAATTCGGAATATGGTAATGGCCAATGTATTATGGTTCGTAGTGGTGTCTAAGTCCATGATTAATTATAAAAGGAAACGCGGAGTCCATCCATCCCGATAAATCAGCAAAAGTCAGCGGTCAATTAAAGAGAGGAAGAAAGGAAAGCTTTCTGTTACACGTTTCTTGTTTGGCGGCAAAAGTTTAAAAGGAAACTCTGTTTTTCGCGGATATAAGATTATAGTATATTGACGTCTTGCACCAAACCATAAGGTGGTGTAGTGGTGTGAGACTCGCTTGTGTAACTCGAATACCCGGGTTCGATCCCTGGTCAAAGCTAGTTTTTTGTTATTTTTAACTTTTAACACTTTCTAAAATTGCACAAACAGTCCCTCTTTTAACACGCTAGGTCTTCTTACGTTTTGCACTGGTCCTCTTTCTGGATGTAAGTTCCACGCGTTTGTCTGCTGAGTCGTGTGTGTACTCAGGGACCTTGGTTGTGGAGTTACGAATGCTGATTGGTTAGCCTGTGCTTGGAGCAAGGCTTGTTGTGCGCTGAGCTGCGTATAAACGAGGTTTATGGACGCCATTTGTTCGGCATACCAGGAAGCCAGAGTTTTTCCCTCGGGTAGCCCTAAAAGTGCAGAGTAGTTGAGTTGTGCTTGTTCCGATGGAGCAGAAGGGCCTGCTCCATGGCTTAGGGTCTGCATCGGCGGAGGTGTTTGGTGTAATATCCCCGTTGGAGATTGGATAGCAGCTCCGTTTGTGGTTTGAGTGATGATTCTTGCTGGTGTTTGGAAGGTGGGTCCAGTTGTGGTTTGGCTAACAGCCCTGGACGCACTTCCAAAGATGGATGGAAACTCGTTGTTCAGTTGACCCTCTTGGATGGTCTCGTTCCTTTGACCCCTTTGGACGTGTGCCGTGTCCGAAACCAGTTCAAAGGAAGAAACTTCTCCGTCAGCTGGGTGTGAATGATTTTGGTCTGCCATTTTTACGAGTGTTTTTTAGGAAAGAAAAGAGGTGAGAGTGGTTTTGCAAAAAAGCGGATGGCGCCAATGTTGAAACAGTGATTAGCACACGGATAATCAAGGGGGTCGTTTCACTTATGGGGTTCAACCTCTTCTCTTGCTCGCATCGGTGGCCTGAGATCTGCAAAACAGTAAACACCGTTAGTCTCGTTAAGAGGGGGAAAGGGATTTTCCCTCTTAACCAGGCTCCGGCGTGAGAATAAGTACTGTTTCGAGAGGAAATAAACAGTGTGTGTATAGAGTGAAATAGGGAGAGAAAAGATCCTGAACCTGAATGATGAAGGGTCCTATTTATAGCCGGAGGGTGAAGAAGGAGGAAGCAGTTGTGCCAGCTGTGTGCGCGCGCCAGCTGTCCGACCAAGGGGAATATCCTCTTGGTCTGCTCTGTCACGGCGAGTGTAGTGGTACACGTGGCGTCACTGCATTCGCCTGCGCTGGGTACCTCGTACTGGCGTTGTCAGTCTTGCTCCCTGGATTGTCGCAGGCCTATGTGGCGTTCTGCTAGTGGTGACACGCGTTGTCCTCTATGTCGGATAGAGCATCTTTGATGCCAGCTGTGAATCGCCCAGAAGTCTTCTAGAAGCTTCTAGAATGTTTAGGTGACATGGACGCCTTGTGTGCACAAAAGTGATGTGGTCCCTGCCATGTAGGCAGGGAATTGGGACCATACCTCTTCACTAGACTAACTAGGTTAAACATTACTAACTAAGCTAACTAACTTTGAACCTTAACAAAACTAGATTATTTTGAAAACAAAACTTTTAATTTATAAAGTTAATTAATTTTATTAATTAAACAACTAAAATAAATAATTAACCATATTTATAAACGGATTAAATTAACAACAAAATCTTTCAACGATTATTTATTTCGCGAAAAATTTGCAAGGTTTAAAAGTTTAGGATCCGTCTTTTTAAAACAGGTCGGATTTTGAAACGGGTCGATTTTGACGGATGTTACAGATTCGGCACTTCAACGTATTTTAGTTGGTTTCGAATATACCCAAAGAGATCTGAACCAACCGAAATCCACTTCCGAGACGATTCAAGTGAGTCCTATGAAGTAAGTGTCGGTCTAGTCAATTGAGAGGAAACATTGCAAGCCTTGAACGAGTCTAGAACACTCGTAATCCGCAACCGGCTTTGAAACCGTACGGAATCTACGAAGAAACTGTTTGAATTTGTGGATTTCGGTTGGTTCAAAAACTTAACAAGAGAAGCAACTAAAAAAGCGGTGAACGGTATTTAACGTACACACCGCATTCGAAGATCCTTGCATTAGACATAATTTGTTGTAATTTGTGGTTCGACAGAAATAACTGAAATAGTTCTCTTTAATCTATTAGAACGATCCTTGTTTTGAGAACCTGATTCTGTTGTTCAGTACCAACAGAATGCATACACAAATAGTTCTAGTGGACGAAGCAAATGAAACCGGAGCTGTTATCTTGGTTGTTCAGTACTTTCGTGTGCTAAATACAAAGCCGATTTCAACTTCCATTGATCAAATAATAAAAACCCTAAGAATGCATACACAAATAGTTCTAGTGGACGAAGCAAAGAGACCGCCTTCTAAATTTTAATGAAGCAATGAAGATTGAATCTGCAAACCGCAACCTTAATTGATCTGGAATTGGAGAACCGTTGTTAACAAGAGTATGTTGTTCCAAGATCAATTCCAAGATTATTGATGGTAACAAGAGTATGTTGTTCCAAGATCAATTCCAATTGCAGTTGATGAAACCGGAGCTGTTATCTCGGTTGTTCAGTACTTTCGTGATAAATACAATGTTCATCTTCGTTATCCTTTGCTTTCTGCAATTCAAGCAGGCACGGATGCTAAACGTATTGTTATTACATCTGAGACGATTCAAGTGAGTCCTATGAAGCAAGTGTCGGTCTATTCAATTGAGAGGAATCATTGCCTTACATCCCTGTTGAAAAACATAATCGATAAACTTAGGGAAAATGGGGTTGAAAGATGATAACCCAACAGTGGAGGATCTCATTCGACAGCTTCGATAAATTAAGGGGTATTCTCAAATAATGTTTCCTAGATGTTTGAAGACCAACAAATGTCCAAAGTGCTGCTTCTTCGTTCACGTGACGGAAAGCTACCGTGTGACAGGAAGCTACCTTGCAAAAATTAAAAAATTAAATCGACACCCCCAATACGCATCGTATAGGCCTATACGATGCGTATTATTTTTTGGTGGGGGACAATGGCAGCCTTTGGTAGACATAGAAGTTTGAACCCACCTCAATACGCATCGTATAGGTCTATACGATGCGTATTGAGGATGTCGATTTAATCTCTTAAGGTTTGCCAATAATACGACCCTTTAGAAAATTCGTTCGGTTAAAAAAAAGATTTTTTTGCTCAATTATTGATACTCCATAAAATAACATGAGATGACACCCCTGCCCCAGGCACACACGCCCCTAGACCCCACAATGAAGATTCTTTATGTCCATAAAGAATTTATATTAATCAACAGATAGAATACCATGTTTCTTTATCCCGTATATATAAAGTAAAATTTCACAAATCTTTTTCGTTATAAAAATATCTACAATTTTTAATTATTAATTTTTTATATTTTTTTTACCTATATATAAATAATGATGTATCTTCGTTAACTATTTTTCATTGTTAGGTCACATGATATTTGTTAAAAACAATTATTATTTTTTTAATACCAACGATTGCTCCTACTTAATTATACCAAATAATCCTAAATTAATCTCTTTGCTCAGGTTTGAACCTAAACCTCAGGTCTAAGAGACATAAACTTCTACTAAATGGGCTAGCCTCATATTACCTAAAAACAATTATTACTTAATATTAACATTGAAAAGGAACTAATTACAATTACGATATTTGAAAAATGTATATGCATAACCATATTTCGTATTTTGTAACTAGTTCACCACACAACACTAGAGCAAATAGTGTACTCAAGTGAGCGCGGGTAGGGGCAGTGGCGAAGCTTGAAAAAAAGTTTAGGGGGTCGGAAGTTAACGGACCTAAAAAAAATTTTTTATCGCGTAGTTTCGAGGTGTATGTTTGGGTCGGACATCGGTAATTCGATTCGGGTCGGGTCGGGTCAAACATTAATATCAAATAAAAAACGTTCACCCATTATTCGTTTCATTAACCGGTTCGCTTGTTGAAGCTTTTTGACGTTTAATCTCATTTTTTCCATCAACAATTCCCTCTACTTGTTCTTCATTCTTTCTTTTGATAAAAGAAGTTATGATTTTATTCTTCCCATAACATAATCTAATAACACAAGTTAACAAAACAAATCACCCTAAATTGCAACTCTAATAGTTACAGAAAGATTCAACAAGTTTAGGACAAAAATCGGACCAATTGCACCCCTAATTTCAACCAAAATCTCATAAATTGAAGCCCTAAATTAAACCTAAAGATAAAAAACACATACCTTGAAGATTGAAGAAGTCGAACAAAACAACAAAAGTGATTCCAGCGAACAATTTCGTCTCCTTGTCTCCTTAGCAGTCAACGATTCCAGCAACCAAGACCACAAAAGCGATGGTTTTTTTTTGAGTGTTCTGTTGATCTGTGCGTATTCCCCCCCCCCCCCCCCCCCAAATCAAGCGATTTGTTTTTTTTTTAATAGAATGTTAGGTGGGCTGTTAATTTTGGCTTTATATAATAATTTGGGCTATAATAAACATAACAATCTAATTTGGGTTGAATAGATCTGATTAAATATTTTATTTGGGCTATATAAATAAACTTTTTTTATAAAACCAGGGGTCAAAAACGTATACACCTAATTTTTTTTTTTTTTTTTAAACCGGGGGGTTAAAAACATATATACTTATTTTTTTTTTAAACCGGGGGTTGAAAACGTATATACCTAAAAAATTCTATACGAGAAATACATACGTAATACTACTGTGCGAAAAGTTTGGAGGGTCGCTCCCCCTCGGCCCCTTCAATCCTGCACCCCTGGGTGTGGGCGTGCCATGTTGGCTGAGAGTCACAAGCACACAATGTTGTTTTTATTTTTTTTATAAACGTTGTGATATATTTTAACGAAAACTGAGTTTTTTTCACATTGAAGTATTTTTTTCACGTAAACGGTTTTTCCAGTTCTTAACAAAATAAATGTTTTCTTTTTATTACAATAAATACTCTGTTTAAAATCGAGATCGGTTTATGAGTAAATTTTCAAACTCAAGTTCAACTCGTTTACTATATATTGATTTATATGTACATTTATATATGTGTATAATTATAAGTTTTATATATGTAACGTGATATACGGTCATTTATTTTCTTTATAACGACTGTATATAACGATTATTATTATTATTATTATTATTATTATTATTATTATTATTATTATTATGTGTGTGTATATATAGGGTTAGGTTAACGTACAACGACTCTTATCGTACAATATGTACGTGTTCATCTCAGCCGTACGATCTGGTGCAAATTCACTCTTAAACATGCGATTTGTGCTGAAAAAGCAACATGAGAAATTGCTTTATATACCAACATGCAATTTCATCATATTTACCAACATGCGAAATTTGATACAAAAAAACCAACATGCGATTTCCAATATGCTTTTTTATAACATGCGATTTCACAATATCGTACGAGCGTATGATAAATCCTAATTGTACGTTACACTTTTTTTCTCTCTCTCTCTCTCTCTCTCTCTCTCTCTCTATATATATATATATATATATATATATATATATATATATATATATATATAATTTTTAAATGAGAATTATAAAAATAATGGCCTTATTCAGACTCGTGAGCATACTCAAGCTCGATAAGTAAAGCTTGTGCCAAACTTTATTAATAAAGCGAGCATGTCTTTAAAATCAAGCTCGAACTCGATCTTATTTTAGCTCTAACCAATTGAAGTTTTAACAGTTCATGTTCGACTTAGCTTGTTTTCTTCCTTGTTCTCACTAAATCAATGTTAACCATTAAAAGAGCTTCATCAAGGGTCTATATCTACTTTATACACTTAAAAAAACAAACATTATATTTATATTCTCTTGGACTATTTAATATACCAATTGACTACAATGCATACAAAATTTGACATATTTAAGATATACAATTGAACGATATGGTATTTATAGTATTTTTTAAATGCATATATGTTGATGCCTTTTGTGTGGATGTAGCTAGTGTCGGTTCAGTTCGAGACCGAAGTCAACAACGTTCCTCTGTGTGTGACTCGGAGAACGAGATACGCATGACGAGAATACGAGAACAACTTGGTGTCTAGTTGGATAATGATCATCATCACATCATCAAGGTTGAAAGCATGCATTCTAATCTTACCGTTGATCAATTTGTGCATGTATATACTATCTATTGAACTTCATGCACAAGACACTGTCGATCCTTTCATCGACAATTAGACTATTGACGGTAATCATAACTGTCGATAGGTATCATCTGTATTAGTATATATAGTCCTTTAGTGTCATTTGTAAATAGCAGAGCTTGCAAGAGCTAGAAAGATAGAGAGTGTGGAAAGAGAGACTTATCGGAGAGCATTTCATTGTGTAATATTGTACCGAAACTCTGTCGTTTGAATACACGAATCGTTAAACGTTGAATCTTTGTTATATTCACTACGTTCTCTCGCTCGGTTTGTGTCGTAACGTGGATTCCGCACTCGTTATGGCATTCGAAATAAGAAATCTTGTGGTTCGTCGATCCGTATCGGGACCTACCATTGGTACCAGATCTTTGACTCGATTTCTTGTTGAAAACCGGGTTGTCGGTGAGATTTTTGTAGGAACTAGGTTCACTTTTTATAAAATATAATTACAAAATATATAATAACGAGACTCTCGTTATTCGTAAGAAATATCATTGTACAATACCGGTTACAATAACTAAATGAAAAGAATATAAAATATAAAATATAAATTTATATACCAATCTTGATTCAAGCCGCATCTCTAGTGGGTCCTTCACACACATTTGATAGCATCCTAGACTCGCGTATTCATCATCTTGAGTCTTGAACCATGCTCCCTGACTGCAACAAAGAGCACACTAAAACTTTGACGGTTTTGGTTGAGGCACGTGTTCAACACGCTTCCCTTAAAACAGATTTCGCGCCTCCTCTCAAGTGGTTCTGTCTCCCAGGGTACAACAACGAGAACAGTATGTGTACTGTCAGAGATGACTCTCATACCCGAGATAGCACCGGGTATAATGGTGTTTTGAAAATAGGAAATATTTAGAAGTGTAAAAATATAATTTAGAGAATGCATTTCTCTAAATTTTCACCTAACAAAGACAACCTTCATATGTGTATAATATTTCTATTTAATCTGTCGCAGAATGAACCATGTTTCCTGTACTTATACACAATGTAGTCAACATATAATTAAACCCATTTAATCTTGTAGTTAATACAATATTAAACAAGATAATTAATTTTGTAACTACAAGACCATAAAAATGTTTTTAATTGCATTAAAATGGAGTTGAAGTGGTCAACGTAACTGTCATATCAATTCATGACGATCTCGTAACTGACGGAGACTAGGTTGACTGATTGTGACCAGCGCCCAAGCGCGCTGCACACTATACAGTCGGATCCACGCCTATGCGAGCCGTAGGCCGCTCGTATGCTAGACGCACACACTGCACTAGAACCCGTGCTATGCGCGCGACACCCAGACCAGTGCGCCTAGTTACTATTGTAGACCTGCGCACACTTGAACTGGCCTGCCAGTCCGCGCACCACGCTTCAAGGATCTCACGCCATGCCATATGGAGTCGCGCGCCATACGGATGCCACTACGCATACCAGGACACCACCTGGTCATACGACATCCATACCCGCGTGCCACTTGCATTCTTCACCATAGCGAATGACGTACGCCATGTGCCTAAGGAGCTCGCGCCGCATCGACATGCGCTCTGCCATGACATCCGCCTACGCCACCCAAGGGTGCGCCATAAGTGGACCCGCCATGTATCTGACCACGCGCTCATGGGCAAAAATACAAAGGTGGTGCGCGAAGTTCAAAGTGCACCACATCGGGCCTATAGCCCACGTCACGCGTGCATATGTGCGGGTGCGATGCACCCTTTGGGTTGTGACAACTGGCACAAAACCGGTAATTTCCGTACTATTTTAATTATTATTTATTATCTGCAATTATGTACTTAAACGTCAACATTTTGTGATTACATGCTTTACATATAAATCCATGCATTTTTATACTTCAAATATTGCATTGTGTATTATGATAAGCGTTGCGTCAGAAAGACTATTAAACTTACCGGTAAGACACATTGTGTCAGCATTTTCGCAGAAAGCAGTCAGACCATAGATTTAGGGCCTAGGAGTAGGTCCAACATCAAAAACACATTAAAACCCAAGTGTGGATACAAGGGTTAACATATACACTTTCCGGAAAGTAAAATATGCACTAAAAGACACCCGAAACTCACTTTAAATGCTGAATTCTGCAGAATTCAGCAGAAAATTAGCAAAAACAACATTTTAACACCAAAATATTATGCGGAATTGATGTTTTAGTGTCCAGAATAACTTACAAAGTGTCGGGAATTGAAACTGTCACAAAAGGTGCTTCATACCTAGTAAAAAGAAAAAGGGTAATGCACAGTACCCCTGACTGCGGAGGGGATAACCCCTCCCAGGCCGCCACCCGACAAGCCTGAGCCTGGCAGTATATACCCTTGCCGAGCCGACCCTTTGAGGGTACTTTGTTCGCCGCAAGGTTCGAACCCGGTACCTCTAGGTAAGAGGTGGGTGTCGGTGGCCAACTGAGCTACCCCAGCTGGTTGATAAAACACCTTAAAAATCATAAAAACACCTAAACACACTTAAACTAACCTAAACGAAACGAATAACCGGACACTACCCAAAACACCAAAATTGAACTAGAAGCATTGTTTTCTTCATATTAAGCTAGTTATGGTGATAAAACACCTTAAAAATCATAAAAACACCTAAACACACTTAAACTAACCTAAACCTTCTAGTTTACATTTAAAACCCTCCACTTTCAAACTTTGACATAATACCCCCTTCATTCGAAAACCGGCCCCAAGGGTCCCACCTCATCTTTTGAGCATTATATTCATGTGCAAGCTAGATATGGGACACTTAATCCCTGGGTTAAACACTTGTTGGAGGATAAAAGGAACTAGAACACTAGGACTTCATCATTTTCATCTTCACTCAACAAAAAAATTCATCTTCTTCTCTCCCTCTCTTCCCTTGCTCTCGGCTGACCACACACACCCACATACCATCATTTTTCATTCACTTTCCAAGCAATCCAAGGCTATTACAAGGTGTGAGAAGGTCATCAAAGAAGGTGTGAAGTGCAAGGAGTTGAAGGACCACTTGGAGGAGCTATTAACCTCTCGTATTCATCATTCTTCATCTTCATCCTTCTTGTGCCACTTACCTAACCAATAGAGCTAGTTGCAAGCCTCCTAAACACTATTTTAGTTCATGTTTATGTTATGTACAAGTCTCACCATCTAAGAAACTAAACTTGAAAAGATGAAGATGTAAGAATCTAACATAATCATGAAGAAAACAAGTGATTTTTGGTGTATGTGATAAAGTTGTTGTTGTTGAATCTTGTGTGTATGTTTAGATCTAGCATGTTAAGCTTGTTAGAAGCTTATATCTAACAAGTTTAAGCATGGATCTTGAAAGATCCATAGTTAAACTTGAAGATGAACTTGTGAAACACTTATGTGAACTTGAAAGATGATTTTTGAAACATGATCTTGTGTTCTTGAACTCACAAAGTGTATGTAAAACTAACTTTTGAAACTGAAATCCATGAAAAGTTTGTTAAAGGTTCATCATGAAGCGTGTTTATGAAAGATTTAAAGATGTTAAGTATGGATCTTGAAAGATCCATGATGAAACATGGTTTTAAACATAAAGATCTTTCTAATAAACATAAAAATGGTTTTAGAACATGATTTTCAAGACTTTGAAACCATAAAACTCCTAGATGGTTTGGTTAGTAAATTAAAGTTTCATAAAAAGTTTGTTTAAAATTTACAAGAACACTTGATTTTGAAGGATCATGGTATGTAAAGTATAGATATAAAAGACTACACATTTTTTAGCAAAACTCAAGTTCACCATAATGTTTTACTTGAAGAAATTAGTGTATGTTATTTGTGAAAATTGTTGGAAATTGTTTTTGGTGATGCAAAGAAAATAAACACATGTTTTAAAAATATGGGAAACCTCCATTTTTAGGGGAAACTATGTCAAAATTTTTATAATATTTTGACACTTAGAAAAATATAAGTTTTAGTGAAACTTATTCCCTAATTCACCTAAAAATATTTACCAAGGTTTCCTAATTTTTGTATGAAATTTCAAGTTAAGAAATGATGCTTTCTTCAAGTAAAAACTAATATTAAGTATGTATATTTTTAGGAAATATATATATATATATTTAGTGATCACCAAATTTTGTGCTAAGTGTATACTATGTGTATTATATGTAGTAGTGTATTAGGAACTTGAAAAATACACTAAATACTCCCAAGGAGTATGAATACCAAAATACACATACAAATACATAAGGATACCTAAGTATACAAGTATACAAAAATCCTCACAAGAAGAGCATATGGACTTTGGACATAACTATATATATTTGGACAAATATATAACTATTACCAAGTAGTGGAAATTATACAAAAATCGGGTGAATAATATATATATATATATATATATATATATATATATATATATATATAGGGTAAGGTTCATGCGAGAACCACCTTTATTGCGAGAACCGCGAGAACCAATGTGAACACAAGCTAAAATAGCTAAAAAAACCTAAAAAAACCTAACCCCCACCCCCCACCCCCCAAAAACCTAAACCCCCCACCCCCCCCCCCCCAAAACCTAACCCCCCCCAAAGTTAAATGCTAAAAACTAAAACCCTCAAAAAACCTAAAAAAAACCTAACCCCCACCCCCCCACCCCCCAAAAACCTAAACCCCCCACCCCCCCCCCCCCCAAGAAAAAACCTAACCCCCCCCCCCCCAAGCTAAATGCTAAAAACTAAAACCCTCAAAAAACCTAAAAAAAACCTAACCCCCCACCCCCCCAAGCTAAAATGCTAAAAACTAAACCCCCAAAAAACCTAAAAAATCAAAAAAAAATCAAAAAAAAATCTAAATTTTTTTTTTTTATTTTTTTACTATTTTTTATGTTCAAATCGCTACTTTTTGTAGCCAAAAAAAAAAATTTAAAAAAAAAAAAAAATTTTTTTAAAAAAAAATTTTTTTTTTGGATACTAAAAGTAGCGATTTTTATATAAAAAATAGTAAAAAAATAAAAAAAAAATTTTTTGGGTGTTTTTTAGATTTTTTTAGCTATTACTGTTTGTGTTCACACTGGTTCTCGCGGTTCTCGCAATAAAGGGTGGTTCCTAACGGATCTTTGTCCTATATATATATATATATATATATTCTCAAGCTTGACAATATATATATATATATATATATATATATATATATATATATAGGGTGAGGTTCATGCGAGAACCACCTTTATTGCGAGAACTGCGAGAACCAATGTGAACGGATGGCAATTTTGTAAATACATAAAAAAAATTAGAAACCCGCTCTCCTGGACGTCAACGTTGAATAAAATTATGATATATAGTACAATTTCAAGTCCAACAATTATCACAACTCTCCCAATTCAGTCGTCCGATACTCAATCGCCGATACTCCCGATACTCACTGACGCTCCCAATTCCAGCAGTTTATCAGCAATTTCGCCATACGATAATCGTCGCTGTTCAATCGCCGTCCGCACATTAATCGCCGGCTCGAAATTAGGGCAAAAAACGGCCATATCGAATCGAATCGATTTAGGGCAAATACCGAATCGATTTAGGGCAAAAAACGGTCATACTCGGCATATTCGGCGAGGTTTATATATTACGAAGAGCATACGTCGTCGTTGCATTGATTTACGCATTTGAAAGTTCATACGCAGCCGATGTAAGTTCATACTGATGTAAGTTCATACTATGTTGTGTTTGTTCATGTATGTGATTGTTCATGTAGATTACAGAGTTGTGCTTGTTCATGTAGATTACATCCGATTATGTGCTTGTTCATATAGATTACAGTCGATGTAGGTCAATACTGATACGATTATGTGTTTGTGATTGACTTGGAATGCACATGTGCATACGATTAAGTGTTTGTGATTGATTTGGAATGCACATGTGCATAATATTGTTCATGTAAATACGATTACGTGTTTGTGTTTGATTTGGAATGCACATGTGCGTTTGTTTTGGAATGCACATGTGCATAATATTGTTCTATGTGCATAATATTGTTAATGTAAATACGATCGCGTGTTTGTGTTTGATTTGGAATGCACATGTGCATAACACTGTTCATGTAAATACGATTACGTGTTTATGTTGATTACGTGTTTGTGTTTGTTTTGGAATGCACATGTGCATAATATTGGTATATAAATACGATTATGTGTTTGTGTTTGTTTTGGAATGCACATGTGCATAATATTGTTGTATGTATGCATATGTGCATAGTTATATTACATCCGCTCTTTACTGTCTGTATGCACATGTGCATAGTTATATTACATTCGCTTACTGTCTGTCTGAGGTACTGGCTACTGGGTTTATTGTCTGTGCTTTTTTCAACATGTCAATTGTATATCAGCAATGGAAAAAAATCGGAAAAAAATTGAAGAAAGTCACGTTTGTATTAAAACCAAGAGATGAAGGATCGTCAAAGATGCCCGACGCGAATGCGGACACATAAACGTCAAAGATGCCCGACACGGATGCGGACACATACACAACAGTGGCAATGAAAGGTAATATGAATAATAAACAAAAAGGTTATATCATGTTGATTATTTATAATAATTGTTTTGATTCGGATATGTTTTTATGCACATGTGCGTTAGCATGTAAGAACGTATCATAAACGTTTGCATATTGTTGATTTGTTTGCACATGTGCATATAAACGTTCTGATTTCGGTATGTTATTGAATTTGTGTTTATTAGTTAGGGTTAATGACGCAATATGCATTTATGCACATGTGCATTATCAGTTTTTTTTTTCAAATGCTATAAAACGCATTAATTTTTTGAATTCAGGTATTTTAAAGGTGGAAAAGAACGCACAAAAAGACAAAAGCATACATAAACGAGATGATGCGACTAAATGTGTTGTTGTAGAAAGAAGGACAAGTAAACGGAAACACGAAGAAACAACCAAAGGTTTGGACGTAACATCTAAGACAAAGGACAAAAGGATTGTAAAATCGCGAAAACAAGTAAAAGACACCAAAGAGGCGCTGGAAACAAGAAAATGTTACTATTAGAGGCAAACATGTACAAGGAAACTGTTATGTAACTTGCAAAAGAGACAACACCTGGTTTGAGAGATGAAAAAATGCGGAAAATGTTAGGCAAAGAGGCGATGAAACAAGAAAAATGTTGGAACATGCTTGACAAATGGAAGAACGAGGACAAAGTTTGAGGGTATGAGTTAACACAGCAGGTTATTAACTGTAGGAACATATAGTATTTCTGTTTTGTTGGTGATTTATGTTAATGAAACTAGTACTTTGTTTTTGTTTTGTTTGTTTTAACACGTCATATGGTACTTTGTTATGATGTCGTTTATAGTTTTGGTTAAATGTGGTTGACAACAGCTGGTATAGTAGTTGATATAGTAATCAGTTGGTATTTTACCTGATATAGTAATCGATGTTTGGAGTTCGTATTGGTAATGAATGTTAGTAATGATTAAATGCGTGTTAGTAATATATAATGTGTTATAGATGTACACGATTGTTAAAATATGTTATATTATGTTGGTTAATAAATTAAATGATGGGTATGCACATGTGCATAAAGTTATATAACGTACTGTGTAGTATGTAATGTATTACAAATGGGTATAGTTATATGTAAGGTACAACAAATGGTTTTATATTAATATTAGTAATAAGTATAATAATAAACAATGGTATGTCAGTAAACAAGTGGATTCAACTGTTAGATACAACTGGTAGATACATATGCACATGTGCATATTGTAAGTTAGGCATTAATATTAATATTGTAAGTTAAATGGGTAGTAATAAAATTACATTAAGTTAAGTGGGTAATAATAAAATCAAAAATAATTACATGTAATACATAATTTATAACAAATTAGGATGATGGCAATGATGAATATATTAAAAAACGCATAAATAGTCCATTAAGAAACATAATCAAAACAAAAATTGATAGTCATAAGTAGTTAAGTTCGATAATCATAAGTTGTAATAGATAATAGATCAATCAAGAATCACGAGTTTGGGTTGGTTGATTTACGACATCTGGTCGAACACCTAAGAGTTTGCTCAGGTTCTTGCACATATGTAGGGACTTCAAGGGTATTATCAGGGTTATCATCAGAATAAGAAGAATTCTCATCAGAATACTCATCAGTGTCATCAAGATCAACATCATCAGAACCGGATTCAGACGGAGCAGGTAGTCCAACAGCAATAGCAACAACACGTTTAGCTGCTCGTGCAGCAAGTTTGGCAGCCTTGATTTTTTCGCAGTTGTGTGCATCATGTATTTTAGAGTTATGTATATGCATATCAAATGGTTGTGTTGTGTTTTACGTTGTTAAACAAAATATGTTTGGATGAACACGAGCATTATTAAATAAGTGTATGCACATGTGCATTTTTTTCATATCAGTAACCATATGGAGTCAAACAATAAACATGTATGCACATGTGCATTTTTCTGTCAATATAGTAAGTTTGGTCATATATGTTAGATGGATAATAATAAAATATGAAACGATTACATATAACAGGTAATTGGTAACAAAGTATAACACATACAATAGGTAATTGATAACAAAATATAACGATGATAATCATAAACATTTGAAAACAAACATATAGTGCAAAACGTTTATCGTCGTAAATACTTCAATCAAGAATAATAAGTCGGGTTGGTTGATTTACGGACTTCTGGTCTGGTTGAACGTCTAAAAGTTTGCTCAGATTCTTGTATGTATGCAGATTAGATTCTTGTATGTATGCAGATTCTTCGAGATCATCGTCAACATTGGGTATCCAATATAGGGTGCCATTAGGCGTACTGTTCCTGTATTGTTCCTGTGTAAATAATAAATAAAAGTTGTTTAAAAGTTTGTAATTATTACAGGGTGTGGGGGTGTGGTAATGGGATGCACATGTGCATGATAAGTAATATACGTAAGAAAACAATAAGTTAGTTGTTTGATGTTTATTAATGATAAATAGGTGGTATTAGTGATGTTTAAACATATGTATAGTGATGTACCGTTGGGTTGGCTAAAAGTTTATATGTGATGATTAATTTGTGATGGTTACGGATTGTCGTTAAATGTCTACATAGTTTAATTGTCGAAATAATGCACATGTGCACAAATGTGCACAATGTAGTTGACAACATAATAATGTCTACATAATGCACACGTGCATAATGTAATTGTCACATAATGCACATATGCATTATCATTTAATATATAACGACATAATGTATTTGTCAACATAATGCACATTTACATACCATTCAATGCAGTATAATTTATTGCTTATCATTTTAATGCAGTAGTATAATTCACAAGTATAGATAATTTACAAGTATAGATGTATAATACCTTTTAGTCTCAAACCGTATAAACTGCAATGCACATGTGCATATCAGTCACATAAAAACTTACAAAGATGAGAAACACTGAATTATGCCGATCAGAGCAATCTCATCTCCTCTTGACGTCATTTTTATTCACTTTTACATAAGCACTTCAAATATAGTAAATGTAATAATTCAAAAGCAACATACGAACATAAAAAAAAACTTAAAATTAACACCGATTTACGCAATAATAAACACTTACAAATGTCCAACCCGCAGTGACCCATCCGGGATGGTCCGGTGGTGTAGTTGTGACCGCGATGTTGGATTGACGGTGGTGAACCTACAGTCACTGCCCATCTCCTTCACGCTCGCCCACTAACCACACGATGAACCGATCTACATAAAAATGGAGAGATGCAGACGAAAAGAGATTACCTGAATTCTCGCTGGAACACCGATTCAAGTATCTGATTCAAGTCTCTGACTTCAATATCACCTTCAAAGTCCCATTCTGTATATAGATCGGTCGATTCAAGTCAATGACGTTGCGGTTGTTCAAGATCACATTCAAGTGTCACACTCTGTATCTAGATCGGTCGATGAGAGACACCGGTACCCTCGCCGGAACCCTAGACACACAGTTGTCATGCTCACCACCACCAGACCATCACCACCGCCGACTTATGCCCCGCCGTGGACCCCGTGAACGCCGACTGCCGCTCCACCGTGAAATCCGTGAACGACCGATGAGATACGAACGAACCTGTGAAATTTGTGGGATCGACCGTTGTTTACTGCCGTGAGAACCACCGTACACTCTTGTGCACCGCCTGTACGCCGCCGTGAACAGCCGTGATCCCTCAATGTGTCGCTGATGATGATGGCTAATGATGCAGATTGTGGTTTAGGAATGATTGAATTGAACTGGAGAAACCCTAAAACAGGGGACGTCAATATATTTACAATATATGCCACCGCGTTGTGTTGTAGTTGAATATATTTACAATAATGCCATGTGTTCACATTGGTTCTCGCGGTTCTCGCAATAAAGGGTGGTTCCTAACGGATCTTTGTCCTATATATATATATATATATATATATATTTCATACAAGTCCTAAAAATATATTATTTTTAAGAAACATAACTCCGCAAAGTAATAAAAATCAAAGTATTGATTTTTGGCAAGTAATGTAAAATACACAAGCATTTACATAGAAATACAAGTATACTTTCCTAGGGGAATGTTGATTTGAGAAGAAATTTAATGTGAGAAGAAAAAGAAGAAAGGGCATAATGGTAAAACATTAAATAGTTTATAACTCCTCCCATTAATTATGGTATCTCTTATTAATAAAGCAAAAAAAAACATTTTATCCTACACATTTCAAAATTTATCCTACATATATCTTACACTTACCGAAATTCACCCTACGCATATCTAAATTTATCATACACGTTTAACAATTTATCCTACACATACTAAAATTTATCCTACACATGTCGAAAATTGTCCTTCACCCTAAATTATTTTATCTTGAAAGAGTATATTTAAAATGGGAGTTACAAGTTCAATAAGTTAGCTAATTAATTACAATTAGAAATTTACCTATATGCCCTTATTAATAACATTAAATACACATATTAAATAAACTAAAATGAAGCATTTCTATTGGTTTAAAACTTATTCTTTTTATTCCTTACAAAATTTTTCTTCTCATTTGATCCTTCCACTACTTTCCTAAGTATACTTGTACAAAAATAATATCGAGAATATTATTTAACAAATACATATAGTTATTTTTTGGAAAATAATATAAGTAACATATAGGGACAAGTTAAAAATAAAATTTATTTTTAACACTTATTATTTTGGTAAAGACTACATGAACACATATATGTTTTTAAGAAGTAAAATATATATTTACAAATAAACAATACAAATTCAAAGTGCAAAGACCCGACAAACAAGGGCACAACCCTCACAAGAGTTGAACATACAAAGAACCAAGACATAAACTTAAGATGGTGACTTGTACTTGTGTGATACAAGTCTAGTGACTAACGTACATAAAACAGTTATAGGTCACGACGCTTGCAAACACAACCGGTGAAGTTTACGATGCGAGTTACGCAAAACTGTGAGTTCATGTCCCCACTTTTTAACTTTTACTTGCTTTCTAAATTTGGGCAAAATACATGTACAATGGTATGTAGAACACAAAACTAAGGAATGACACATAGATCATGTGACGAATAGGGTGACATAAGCACCATTAATCAACGTATACATTTAGACCGGGGAACGGAAAGGTTAGATCTAATGGGTTTCAGGCAACCTCACTCTTGGCCTACTTCTACCAAAGAGTGCTTTTATGTCTCAGTCGATCTTGACAAAAATGCCTAGGTTTGGTGACTTCATATGTCGTGACATATGTTAATGTCCTCGCGAAACATTAGCGATCTCGTATTCCTTACATTTACCTAACTCCGTTTACAGATACGTTTTACAAATTACATACCATGTTTTCATACAAGTATACAAACATTCTATACGAGAACTGCATGAATTCACACCAACTTATATTGACGATTTTCCAGAACTTACATGTATTTCTGGTAACTAAGTGGATATGCGTGCGGTCCCTCTTTGCTCAAGGATGTTGTTTATGTTTTTATTTATTTTGTGTCGAGGCTCCAATGCCACTTTTGTAGGATTTGGTTTCGTATTCCTTACATTTACCTAACTCCGTTTACAGATACGTTTTACAAATTACATACCATGTTTTCATACAAGTATACAAACATTCTATACGAAAACTGCATGAATTCACACCAACTTATATTGACGATTTTCCAGAACTTACATGTGTTTCAGGTAACTAAGTGGATGTGCGCGCGGTCCATCTTTGCTCAAGGATGTTGTTTATGTTTTTATTTATTTTGTGTCGAGGCTCCAATGCCACTTTTGTAGGATTTGGTTGTTATATCCCACCTCCTGTGGTGATATAATGATCAAAACCTTGATATTTGTTTTTGGAATGAAGATGTAAACTTTTCAAACAATTATCTTATTTGGGATGTAAACTTAAAACTTAACTTTGTTTTGAATGATAAATTATCAATGGCAATATGGAGTTATTTTACATTCATGTAGTATGTTTACTATACGTATGCAATGAGAACCTTTCAGATCACACCTCGTGTTTCCGCCTTAGAAAGGGGTGTGACATATTGGTATCAGAGCTTTGATTGTAGTGAACTAGGATTCCTTCTTGAGTCTTGACTACAATCCTTAGGATCCTCTCACGAAAGCAATTTTTCAAAAGTTTTTCATTGCATAAAACTTTCCGCGACATCCACTACCTGAAGTTGTTTCAAAAAAAAAAAAAAAATCAAGTAAGGACACTACGAGGCTTAGGGTACACATGGGTAGCACTTCACTTCAACTAGGGACTACTTGCTTATTTGTGTGTAACTATATATATTAATTAAATAGTAATAATTAATATATGTACACATGTCATAACTTTTATCGAGTTGGGTACATGTCATCGTTGTTGAACAGCGACATGACGGAGGAGTACGATCCCATGGCACTCGTCTCTGACGCCGAGGTAGCATCAGCTCCTGAGATATTTACTTCTGACTCAGAGGCCGATCCCGAGCTTATGTCTGATGACGACGACCCTGATGATTTCCGGCCTTTCGCTTTACACGACTTTGGTGACGACATTCCTTTCGTTGATGACGTTCTAGCTTTTCCTTTACCAATTCACGATCAGCTCATCATTGGACATCCCGATGGCGAGCATCTTGTCAAGCCCATTCCGATCCACGCTATTCCTCTCACTGCCATCCCTGCTGAGGATTGGCCTTTTGTTGTTGACTTGGACGATGATATCGATGTTCCTGTGATTCAGGTAGATCATATTGACGACGACCTGGGTGATGGCGAGGTATTCGACATCGCCATCCTAGACGTAGCATCACCTGTTGTATCTTTCATTGACATCTCTTCTTATTCAGACCCTGATTCTATTGCCGACTCTTTTGAGTCTGTGACCTCTTCAGCCCTTCTAGCTGTTGGACTAGGGGCTTACCCCACTGATGATGATGATGATGATGCTATGTCCGTTGCACCAGCTTCTCTTGTTCACGTTCCTACACCTACTCATACACCTCCTCACACTCCTACTCACGTAGCCAATGACAGCTCTTCAAGTCCACCTGTACGGCGGACCATTCTAGTGGTGCACGTAGTATTCGTTATGCTTCAGCTTTTCCGCATACACCTCCCACTCATGGGGGAGAGCCTTCTGGTCATCCACATATACCCCCACCTGAGTTAAGACCACACTTTCAATCACCCCGATTATTCCCTACGTATATGATGCCATTATCGGATCCATACCATCCTTCTCATCACACTGGATACACCAGAGATGATCTCCTTCTATCACTCCAGCTTCAGGTGGAGATCCTTTGTCGTAGGATCTACGAGCTGGAGAGTGAGGCCGATGTGAGACAACCTCCTCCACCGGATTATCCACCGCCCGTCATACCCCCACTGCCATCTCCACCACCACCTGTTCGTGCACCTATTGAGGGTTATGCTACTAGATTTCTCACCGTAGAGCAGCAGGTTAGTTTTCTCATCCGTCGAGTCCACGAGCTCGAGGATGAGGTAGCTCATCTTCGCAGTTTGATTATCCCTACACCCCCACCATCTCCCACAACCATCGGTGCCATGTTCTCCAAGAAGTATGATCCACCTAGGAGAGCTGTGAACACTCGAGGTTCTGACCAACCACCTCCTCCACCGATGCCGAGGACTGATGAAGAATTGAACTCTCTGCTGGAAGAAAGGATTTCTGAAGCTATCGCCCAGGACGAGGCGAATCGTGCTGAGCACAGTGGAGGCTCGGGCGGTACCAGATGAAATGGACATGGAGATTCATCTGGAGCAAACCCGACCCAAGGTAACCTTAAGTTGATTTGCTATAATTTGATGAAACTTATGAACGGTCTTTGTTTCATTGTTTCATTGATTGCTCACGTGTGAATTGGTTGGATAAATTCCAGGCTGCACCTACAAGCAATTTCTCGACTGCAAGCCACAAAATTACGACGACACTGGAGGTGCAGTGGCTTTCGTGCGCTGGACGGAGAAAACTAATTCCACCATCTGCATGAGCAAGTGCACCGCAGACCAATAAGTCACTTTTGTTACTGGATTGTTCGTCGACGAAGCTTTGACTTGGTGGAATTTACAAGTCCAAACTCTGGGTGTTGATGCCGTTTACGGTATGACTTGGGATGAGTTGAAGGAAAGAATGAGGGAAAAGTATTGCTCGCGTGTTGAACTTCAAAAGCTGGAGACTGAGTTTTGGAATCTGTCCATGGTTGGTGTGGACATTGTTGGTTATACCCAGAGATTCCATGATCTGTTAAGAGTGATCCCCTATCTGGTGACTCCTGAATTTAAGCGCATCGAGCGCTACATCTGGGGATTGGCTCCAGAGTTTCGCTGTTTCGTGACTGCGGCAGAACCCACAACGATCACTCAGGCTATAACTATGGCTGTCATCCTTACTGAAGATGATGTTCGCATGAAGAAGTTATCATTGAAGACTATTGAGAAAACTAAGACGCATGCTGAATCGTCCGGTGACAAGAAGAGAACACATTCAAATCTGAATCAAGTGACCCGCAGCAACAACAAAAGCACCAACAACAAGAAACGCGACACCAATACGCCTAAAGGGACAAAAACATTTGCGGCAACAAATGATTCGGGAGCCAAGAAGTACCAGGGCACTCTACCCAAATGTGACCGATGCAAGTTTCATCACGTGGGAAATTGTCGCATTGGGAGATGCGAGAAATGCGGGAAATCGGGTCACCGTACCGAGGATTGTTTGGGAAAAGGGATTGGAGGTTGTAATGGTAATGGAAATGGAAATGGTGCTGGAAACGGGAATGGTAATTGTAATGACAATGGTGCTGTTCAGTTGGGTAGCTTTGATGTTGTAGTCGGAATGGACTGGCTGTCCAAGAATAAAGCCGAAATTTTTGTCACGAGAAGATCATTCGCATCCCTCTTGCGAAAGATGAAACACTCATAGTCCATGGAGAGAAAAGAGACACACCCTTGCGGATCATCAACTGTATGAAGGCACATAAATGCTTGCGAAAAGGATGTGTTGCATTCTTGGCGTATGTAGTACATAAGAAGGTTGAGGAGCCGAAGCTTGAAGACATTCCTGTGGTAAAGGAATTCCCTGATGTTTTTCCCGAAGACTTGCCAGGATTACCTCCGCGAAGACAAGTCGAGTTCCATATTGACTTGGTTCCAGGCGCCGCTCCTGTAGCTAAGGCACCATATCGACTTGCACCATCCGAGATGCAAGAATTATTTACACAACTCCAGGAGTTGTTGGATAAAGGATTCATAAGACTGAGCTTCTCGCCTTGGGGAGCTCCAGTATTGTTCGTAAAGAAGAAGGATGGAACCTTGCGGATGTGTATTGATTACAGAGAGTTGAATAAGCTCACTGTTAAGAATCGGTATCCGTTACTGAGGATTGGCGACTTATTCGACCAGTTGCAAGCATCGAGCTATTACTCCAAGATTGACCTTCGGTCTGTCTATCATCAGTTGCGGATTCAAGAGGAGAGCATACCGAAGACAGCGTTCAGAACTCGTTATAGGCACTACGAGTTTCTAGTGATGCCATTTGGATTGACGAACGCACCAGCTGTGTTTATGGATCTGATGAATCGTGTATGCAAACCATATCTTGATAAATTCATGATTGTATTTATCGATGATATTCTGATTTATTCACGAACCAAGGAAGAACACGAGCAACATCTCAGAACCATTCTGGAACTACCGAAGAAAGAGAAGCTTTATGCAAAGTTCTCAAAATGCGAATTTTGGATTCGCGAGGTACAATTCCTTGGTCATGTGGTGAACGAGAATGGTATCCATGTAGATCCGTTGAAGATCGAAGTGATTAAGAATTGGGAAGCTCCCAAGACACCGACTGAAGTTCGACAGTTTTTGGGATTAGCGGGCTATTACCAAAGATTTATCGAGAATTTCTCCAAAATTGCTCAACCGCTAACTTCCCTTACACAGAAAGACAAGAAGTATGATTGGGGAGACAAGCAAGAAGAAGCCTTCCAACTTCTCAAAGACAAGCTATGCGATGCGATGCACCGATACTATCTCTACCCGAAGGCACTGAAGACTTCATGGTATACTGCGACGCTTCGCGTCAGGGATTAGGTTGCGTACTCATGCAACGCCAAAAAGTCATCGCTTACGCATCACGACAACTGAAAGTACATGAGAAGAATTATACCATCCATGACCTGGAGCTAGGCGTGGTGGTATTTTCCTTGAAGATTTGGCGACATTATCTATATGGTACTCGATGTACTATCTTCACAGATCACAAAAGCTTGCAGCATATATTTGATCAGAAGAAGTTAAATATGCGTCAGCGACGATGGGTTGAGTTGATGAATGATTACGACTGTGAGATTAAGTACCTTCCTGGAAAGGCGAACGTGGTAGCGGACACCTTGAGTCGAAAGGAAAGAGTTAAGACCTTGAGAGTTCGAGCATTGGAAATGACGATTCGGACAAACCTTACTTCACGCTTTCATGACACACAACAAGAAGCCCTTAAAAAGGAAAATCTTAAAGCTGAATATCTCCGAGGTATGGAGAAACAATTGGTGCCAAATGAAGAGGGAAACTTATACTTTATGGGACGCATTTGGGTTCCACTCTATGGCGGTATTCGAGAAGTTATCTTTGATGAAGCTCACAAGTCGAGGTACTCGATCCATCCAGGATCAGACAAGATGTATCAGGATTTGAAAGAGTATTATTGGTGGCCAAAGCTCAAAAGCGACGTTGCTGCTTATGTTGGAAAGTTCCTAACCTGTGCTAAGGTCAAGGCCAAATATCAGAAACCGTCTGGTCTTCTGCAACAACCTGAGATTCCCATATGGAAGTGGGAGCAAATTTCGATGGACTTCATAATGAAATTACCCAGGACCCCTAGAGGGCACAATATGATATGGGTAATAGTGGATCGATTAACGAAGTCTGCACATTTCCTACCAATTCAGGAGAAAGATAGCATTGGAAAGCTTGCTGAGTTGTATCTTAAAGAAATTGTGGCACGCTACGGAGTGCCTATTTCTATTATTTCAGACAGAGATGGACGTTTCGTATCAAAGATCTGGTAATCCTTCCAGGAGGCCTTTGGATCTCAATTGGATCTAAGCACGACATTCCGCGCATGTGTGATGGATTTAGGCGGCATCTGGGATACTCATCTACCCTTAGTTGAGTTTTCCTATAATAACAGTTATCACACGAGCATAAAAGCCGCACCGTTCGAAGTTCTATATGACCGCAAGTGCCGCTCACCGTTGTGTTGGGCAGACGCATGAGATAAGCAGTTGATTGGTCCCGAACTTGTTCAAGAAACGACCGACAAAATCATGCAGATCTGAGAACGCATTAAGGCGGCTCGTGATCGACAAAAGAGCTACGCCGATCGAAGACGGAAACCTTTAGACTTCGAGGAGGGAGACAAAGTTTTGTTGAAGGTCTCACTTTGGAAAGGTGTAGCAAGGTTCAGAAAACGTGGGAAGCTGAATCCACGATACATTGGGCCATTCAAGATCTTGGAAAAGATTGGTACCGTAGCGTACAAAATGGAGTTACTGGAGGAACTGAATGGTGTACATGATATGTTCCATGTGTCAAACCTTAAAAAGAGTCCAACCCAAATAGACAGTTATCATCCCTGCGGATGAGGTACACATCGACAACAATCTCCGATTTACAGAACAGCCTGTTGAGGTAATGGATTGGAAGATCTAGAAAACAAGGAAGAGTCGCATTAAACTTGTCAAGGTACGTTGAAACTCTAAACACGGACCCGAGTATACGTGGGAACGCGAAGACCAGTTTAAAGCCAAGTACCCCCACCTATTCGAGAAAGCTCCTGCGAGAGATAACTCAGCTTGAATTTCGGGACGAAATTCTTTTAACGGGGGGAGACTATGACAACTGGCACAAAACCGGTAGTTTCCATACTATTTTAATTATTATTTATTATCTATAATTATGTGCTTAATGTAGGATCGTGTATTTGACCCCGAACGAGTCATTCAGAGGAGTTTTGATTTGTTTCAGGTACGGAAAACAAGAAACAGACTTAGAAACAGCTTGTTCTTCACTTTAAACACTCTTCTGATTTCATATAACAGTGATTACAATCAGAATTCACACTGGCAACACCTTGGTATGAAATTTTAGAACCGTTACATCTGATTTCGCTTCAACCCCTATATATAGGGCCATGATTCCGCTTGAAAGAGACAGGAACAACTCAAGCGAAATAAGGAGTTAGCTGATTCCGCTTGAAACTGACCCATGTCATTTCAAGCGGAATTACCTTCTCAAGCGAAATCACATTCTATTCAACCTTAAACTTCCTATTTTCTCGTATAATGTGCCCTGATCTAACCTATCTAGTACAAGACTTGATACAAGATGAAGTCGACAAATGCATGCACTAACAGACTCCCCCTCAGATGTTGACGAGTCTTTCGTGTCGAGTCATCACATCTTCAGTCTTTATCAGTCTTTGGGCAATACTCTTCCAAATCTTCTCTTGAATATCTTCAGACTCCCCCTAACGATGTGCTGGCATTCCTTCAGTTCATCAGCATCATCAGCTTCAGGATCATAATCTGGCTTTCACATATTCAATATCGTTTTCTGGCTCAAACTTTGTTCACAGAATCCTTGGGTATCGGAACCTGGCTCTTTTAAACACAAGCTTCTCAGAATCGATCAACCTGGCTTTTCTAAATCCAAACTCCCTTTGATATTGCTCTAAGATCGTGACCTAGCTCTCATCCAGCTCAGGTTATCTGCACAATCTCTACCTCAAAGTAAGTTTTATATATTTAAACATTTCAGAGTTAGGAATTCAGACTCCCCCTCAAATTTAACTATAATATTGATGAATCACTTGAAGATTTGATCAAAATACATTTGTTTTCAAACACACACTCCCCCTCACAAAAATGCCATCATGTTTAGCACTTGGAACTTTGGAAATCAGCTTTTCAACACCAGTTGTCAAAAATCTTTTTGAATTTTTCAAAAGTTTATGCTAAAACACACTAAAGCTTTTTTGGATTTTTGATTGTAAAGAAATGCAGTAAACAAATATTTACAAACAATATTTTTGTGAGTTTGTGTAAGAGGATCATATCAGTTAATAAGACATATCACCAACACCATTAAGCTTCATTTCATTTTAAGTTCTAAACAGTTCACCTAGATTGTCAGTATATTAGTCCACTTAAATTTTCACACAAAGTTCAATTGTTTCGAGATACGATACTAATGTCTTAAGTACTTAAACTTAATCGCATGTCCCACTACTTGAATATACTCCCGCATCCAGATCTCAATATTCAGTCTTACAGGTAAGTATACCACAGATGATATCTGTAAAGGGGTTAGGTGCGAAACCGTGAGAGCTCAGGTCAGAACTTCAGTTTATCAGAGAGATGACGGTTCGACTTTTGCTGTGTCCCCTTTAGAGGATCTTTTCTTCAACAGCACATGATTAGCATTTTTCAATGTTTCATCATTTTTTGTGTTGAGGGCGGTGCTATATTTCAAGCATTTGCAGAAAGTATTATACGGGGACTAGGCCACTGCTTCCGCAAAATCAGAAGTCCCGGGATAATACCCCAGATATCATTGAGTATAAAGACCTAGTATCTCAGAAAGAGGGACCTTTCAAACAAGATTTCGGGGGTTACCCATATATCCAAGAAATGTTTCCCACGATATAAGCAAGTTTGAAATTTTAGGTTTATATCTCGTCACAATCTACTAAATGTGCAAAAACCTACTGGCATATCCTCAGTGAGATTGTTTATCACATTTTAACTTTCCATTTCTTTAGCATGTTGTGACAGTCCACTGATGTACTATCATTTCCTCTTTTTCACAATAAAACTCGTTTTTGTTTTTATCATGTTTTTGGCTTTTTCAAATTTTCTAATGTTTTTGGATTTTCTGAAATTTTTACTCCCCCTAAAATGCAAACACATTTAAAAAAAATTGAAAACACACTGAGCTCTTGAACCAATTAGTAGAAACAAATTTTTAAAACAAACTATACAAGTAAAATGACAACCGTTATCGAATTGCTTCAATTCGCCATCCACTAGGCATAAACAATCAGAACTCCCCTTTTCAACAAACTATTTTCTCATTTAGATTTCAAAACACTTAAGTTTGTTTTAATCAAAATGATTTTTCCGGAAAATAAGTTTGTTTTTACCCCTTGTAGGGATGGATTCATCATCTTGTTCATTTAACCACTTGTATGAAGATTACATCAAGTTCAAATTAATGACCTTGAGTAATCACTATGTCAGACCAAACCACTATACCACTTGTAAGAAAATCAAGTACAACTTAATATCCCTGATTTACCACTTGTAAGAACAACATCACCTGTTACCCAATGTAGGAAAAAAAAGCATCTACACTAAATCAATTTACCAATCAAGATGCCGATTTCTGCTTCACACTTACCTACCTGGAAGCTCCGGCAAATTCCTTCACCTGTAAAAATTTCAACAATTTTAACTCTTTCACAAAAACAATTTTTAAGAATGATGCCGATTCCTGATCCACGATTACAAACTTGGGATCTCCGGCAAGTCAGATTTTTCAAGGGAAAAGAATTTGCACCTAAGTCTGACCAACCTTGGGTGTTTTTAACTCTTGTTCAGTCGGAATGTAAGTTGCTTTCTTTGTTGCATAAAAATCTTTAACCCCTTTGGCCTTTCCTTCGACCATTTTCCCAAAAATTTTCTTAACATTCCCATTGAATGTTTTCTCGACATCAAACTCTGTCTTTTCGGAGTAAAATTGATCCGAGATTTCAACATTACCAACTTTCTTCAATGATGGAAAACTAACATCATTCATTGAAGGTATTTTTTTCACCTCAACCTGTGGCTTCTCTGGCTTTGTGGAACCAGATTCATCGCCGACTTTCTCAGAAAACTTCTTAATAACCCACATTTGGTTGTCCTTGGCTTTCTTTTTGTAAAAATTTTTCTTTGAACACTCACCAACTTCATAAGTTGAATTTTCAAAAATTTTGAATTTCTCAGTTGGTGGTTCAGAATCAACAATTTTTCCTTTAAGTTTTTCAGAAACTCCCTGTTTTGTCTTAGAATTCGTCGGGCAATTCCATGCAATGTGACCAGCTTCATTGCATTTAAAACAGGTTCGAGTCTCTTTTTGATGAAAAACTCCAGTTCATGTTCGTTTCTTCTCAGCAAGAAACTCCTGGTTTGATTGTCTCCAGAAATGTTTCTTCTGTTCCTCTTCAGCACTTCCTCCTGAAACAAATTTTGTTTTTGTTTTAGAATTTTTCTCATTTTTATAATTTTCAGGTGGAATAAAACCAAGTCCTTTCTTTTTGAAATTACGGTTATGGTTTGCTTTCTTTTGAAAACCAGAACCAGAACTGTAACCTTTTTTCTTGTTTAACCGTTGTTGAACTCTTGAAGTGTATTTTTTAGGTTTTCCAGTAAGATTTAAATCTTTTATTTCAGAAATATTAATTTCTATCATTGTGAAAACCTTTTTAATCATTTCAAATCTAACACTTCTTATTGGAAACTCTTTGTCAGAATATAATTTGTCAGAATCATTTAAAGTATATGCTACTTCAAATGTTTCATCATTCAAATTCGATTTTGATAATAAAAACTCTTTACTGTAAGCCCTTTTAACCGATGAATTTTGACCGTTGACTGACGAACTTGAACCTCCAGACTCAGACTTTGACTTAGACTCCTCATCAGTATCCAACACCTGATCAACCACCTTTTTAATTAATTCAGACTCATGATCAGTGTCAGACGATGTGAAAGTGACATCAATATTTTCTGGTAATTCATCAGTTGTATCGTTTTTAACTTTATATTGACCGCCTTTTCGACTTGCTCCTCATTTGGTTTTCTGGGAGAATAACTTCCCAGATCAGAGGCGGACACTTGTTATAGCTAACAGTTGGTTTCTTACCAGTATCCTTCTTCTTTGGCTTGTCATCCTGAAAAGCTTCGAAACCTGCAACAGTTGAATAAATTCTATCAATAAGATAATCAGAACTAGAATAACTTTGTAATAACCGTCTGATTCTCTCATTTTCAATTTTCTCAGTCTCCAACTCTTGTTTCCATTTTGCACTCTCTTCAATGTAAAAATTTATAGCTTTCTGTTTTGTCATCATTACAACATTCATCATGGTTAATGCTTGTTCTCTTTCAGAGTTTGTCTTTTGAAGACCAGTTACTGTTCAGTTCAAAACATCATAAGATTCCTTCACATAGTTGAGGTTGAACAGTAATTGCTCTTTCATCTTCTCAAACTCAGCCAACTTTTCATCTTTAGCTGCACATTCCTGGCATGTTTCTAGACACTTTGTGCAAGGCTTGATGACTTCCACAATCTTTTCTACTTCAATTGTTTTCACTACCTCAACACCTTTCTCAGCTTCAGTCACCTTTTCTGCTTCACCAATCTCCTCAGCAACAATTTCAATTTCTTCAACTTGAACAGTCTCATCTTTTTAAGCAACACTCTCAGAATTCATTTGCTTTTGTTCTTTAGCCGCTCGTCTCTCCTTCAGCTTCTCCAAGCGATCTGCAAAATAAAAATGATAACTTTCAGGAGAGAGATGAGATTTTGCAACATTAATATGTCTTTCTTCTTCATCATCACTGCTGTCGTCAGTTGGTGATTGATCAAACTCTATTGACTTGTCAGAACTTTCATCCGAAGAACCAGAATCAAATGGTGTTTGATCAAAAACAACTTCTCTTTCTGAACTTTCATCTGAACATTGTGAGCTTTCTTCTGATGAAATAGATTTTTCATCTTCATTCTTCACATTAACACCAATGGACTTCATCCATTCTGTAAACATATATGGTTCTTTCACAATCTTAGCAATAAATGCTTTGAACTCTCCTTTCTCATCCACAAACATATCCCAGCTAAAGCCGTCAGGTAACCTTTCGTCATCCTGATTGATTAAGCATGCTTTGCTGTCGGGTGATATGTATTTGTTCCAGTTAAAATCTTCTTGATTCACCAGACATGCTCTTTTTGAATCCTCTATCACTTTTCCACCATGAGCAACTTGTGGTTCTTGATGTTGTTGCTGACTAACTTGTTGATATATGGCTTTCCGGTAATAATCATCTTTTTCGAACGGATTCTTTACTTCATTTGCCTCTCTGTTCTTGCATTCTCTTTTGAAATGACCTTTCTCCCTGCATCGAAAACAAGTAACTTTAGATTTATCAAAACCCAAAGTTGAAACATGTGCATCAAGAAAGTCATTTCTTCCAGTAATCAGTTTGAATTTTTCTGCTCTTCTTTGGACACTAGCTAGACACCATTTGATGTCCATTAGTTCCATTTCTTCAGCGTCTATCTGATCGTAATCCTCCTTTGTTAGCATAGGATTCCCGATCCGCCCTGCAACTAAACCTTCATAAGATAGTAGCACAGAACCAAGTAATGCCATGTGATCTTTTGCAACTTCTTCAGAGAAACTTTGACCATCAGGAAGATTCAAAGCAATGTTGCATTGTATCACATAACCATTTCCACTTTTTGTACTTTCAGAACTGAAACTTGAAGATGAATCTTTTGGATTAACACTCGGATATGAAGAAAAACCACTGCTGCTTTTAGGACTTTGTTCAACTTTTTCAGATGAGTCTCCAGCACTAAACGCAGTTTGTATTTTCGAACTTCTTTTAACTTCTGGAACACTGCCTTTGTAGTACATTTTCACATCTTGTTGACCACTCGGATTATTCATCCTCGCAATCTTTTGTTGTTCCAGATCTTGACCCTCAATCTTCTCAATAAACTGAGAAATCGTCAAACCATCATAAACTCCAGTATTCTTCAAAATCATCAAGTAAGTACCCCACTCTTTTTGTGGTAAAGCATCAGCTAACTTGTCTACTCATTCTTCTCGATCTTTGGTTATGCTTAGCATTGACATGGATCGCACTAAGTGGCAATATCGTTCAATTAGCTTCTTTGTATCTTCCCCGGGTAGACTGCTGAATAGATCAAATTCTTTCTTAAGCAGTGCCTTTTTACTCTTAATCATATTCTCACTACCCTCAAACTTGACTTTAAGAGCATCCCAGATTGATTTTGAGGTCTTGTCATGTTGTAGCAACACAAAGATGTCTTCTTTGATGGCTTGCTGAAGCAAACTAATCATCATCTTTTCAGCTTTGTACATGTCTCGCTCTGTGTCAGTAAATTCCGAGATTTCTTTTATAACTTGCAGATCTGTATGTGGTAGAACATACTTCTTCAGAATACATTCCCATGATCTTAGATGGTTAGCCTGAACCCAGTTTTCGAATCTATCTTTCCATTCGTAATATTATTCAATGCTCATTAGCTTCGGGGGCTTTTGTAAAGTTCCGGTTTCGTTTTCCAAATTCATGTTCTGAGCAATGGAAGCCGGAGTAGTCGGAGATGTGGCGAACGCGTTGTAGAACTCTTCACTCATGATTAGGTATCATGTTTTTCAAAAATAAACAATCTTCAAGCGGAATCTCCCAAAACAAGTTCAAGCGGAATACCAATCTTCCTTTCAAGCGAAATAACCAATCTTGTTTTCAAGCGAAATAACAACCCACAAGTTCAAGAAGAATGCAGGTTGAAGCGGAATCAGCAATCAACTTTCAAGCGGAAACAGTCTTGAAGCGAAATCACAGGTTTCGCTTGAAACTTTCAAGCGGAATACTTTCTTTGAAGCGGAATATGTCTATTTGGAGCGGAATATGTCAAGCGGAATCAATATTTCAAGCGAGATCACAAATGGTTCGTTCAAGCGGAATCACATCTAAGGTCCATTTTTGCCATTTTTAAGCCGTATTTTAAACTGAAACTTTCAAGGGTTTGTTACAATGCAGTTTTACACAATCTATGAGAAATTGATCCGATTTTGACCGTGAAAACTTGTTCAAATCAAGAAAGAAGGTGTAGAAGTCAGAAAACACAATGAATTCCAGCTGAATTCTTCAGAACTCCTCCTCCTGAGCTCTGATACCACTTGTAGGATCGTGTATTTGACCCGAACGAGTCGTTCAGAGAAGTTTTGATCTGTTTCAGGTGCGGAAAACAAGAAACAGACTAAGAAACAGCTTGTTCTTCACTTTAAACACTCTTCTGATTCATATAACAGTGATTACAATCAGAATTCACACCGGCAGCACCTCGTTATGAAATTTTAGAACTGTTACGTCTGATTTCGCTTCAACCCCTATATATAGGGCCATCATTCCGCTTGAAAGAGACAGGAACAACTCAAGCGAAATAAGGAGTTAGCTGATTCCGCTTGAAACTGAACCATGTCATTTCAAGCGGAATTACCTTCTCAAGCGAAATCACATTCTATTCAACCTTAAACTTCCTATTTTCTCGTACAACGTGCCCTGATCTAACCTATCTAGTACAAGACTCGATACAAGACGAAGTCGACAGATGCATGCACTAACACTTAAACGTCAACATTATGTGATTACTTGATTTACATATGAATTCATGCATGTTTTATACTTCAAATATTGCATTGTGCATTACGATAAGCGTTACGTCAGAAAGACTAGTAAACTCACCTGTAAGACACACTGTGTCAGCACTTCCGCAGAAAGCAGTCAAACCATAGATTTAGTGCCTAGGAGTAGGTCCAACATAAAAAGACATTAAAACCCAAGTGTGGATGCAAGGGTTAACATATACACTTTCCGGAAGTAAAGTATGCAATAAAAGACCCGAAACTCACTTTAAATGCTGAATCCTACAGAATTCAGCAGAAAATCAGCAAAAACAACATTTTAACACCAAAATATTATGTAGAATTGATGTTTTAGTGTCCAGAATAACTTACAAAGTGTCGGGAATTGAAACTGTCACAAAAGGTGCTTCATACCTAGTAAAACTGCGCAATTTGGCACTTTAACGAACCGTTAATGAAACGAATAACCGGACACTACCCAAAACACCAAAATTGAACTAGAAGCATTTTTTTTATGATATTAAGCTAGTTATGGTGATAAAACATCTTAAAAATTATAAAAACACCTAAACACACTTAAACTAACCTAAACCTTCTAGTTTACATTTAAAACCCTCCACTTTCAAACTTTGACATAATACCCCCTCCCCCTCATTCAAAAACCGGCCCCAGGGGCCCCACCTCATCTTTCGAATATTATATTCATGTGCAAGCTAGATATGGGACACTTAATCCCTTGGTTAAACACTTGTTGGAGGATAAAAGGAACTAGAACACTAGGACTTCATCATTTGCATCTTCACTAGAAAAATCATCTTCTTCTCTCCCTCTCTTCCCTTGCTCTCGGCCGACCACACACACCCACATACCATTATTTTTCATTCACTTTCCAAGCAATCTATGGCCATTACAAGGTGTAAGAAGGTCATCAAGGAAGGTGTTGAAGGACCACTTGGAGGACCTATTAACCTCTTATATTTATCATTCTTCATCTTCATCCTTCTTGTGCCACTTCCCTAGCCAATAGAGCTAGTTGTAAGCCTCCTAAACACTATTTTAGTTCATGTTTATATTATGTACAAGTCACACCATCTAAGAAACTAAACTTGAAAAGATGAAGATGTAAGAATTTGGTCTCCTCAATAGATTCAATTACACCTAGAGACTCCTTATTTGATTTAAGTGCACCTATGTTAGAAAAGGATCAATGGCGGCCAAAGTTTTACAAGTTGGGATTATTGGAGAGAACTTTTAAAGTTGGGTTTATTATCGGCCAACTGGTGAAACTTAGGATTATTAAAATCCAATAACCCTTTAATAAAAGAGATAAATAGAAAAATAAGGGTGAGAAATTATCAGAGAATGACACCTGTATAAAAAGCATTTTTATTTGTTAGTATAGAAAATTTAAGTGCACCTATGTTAGAAAAGGATCAATGGCGGCCAAAGTTTTTACAAGTTGGGATTATTGGAGGGCATTTTTAAAGTTGGGATTATTATCGACCAACTGGTAAAACGTAGGATTATTAAAATCCAATAACCCTTTAACAAAAGAGATAAATAGAAAAATAAGGGTGAGAAATTATCAGAGAATGACACGTGTCCAAAAAGGATTTTTATCTAACTTATAATAAAAGACTCTGAATATTGCCACATGACATTCTCTCCTTTAACCTCATAAATTATATTTATATTTGTTTAATATTTCTTTTAATATTAATATTAATATTAAGGAAAATTGGTCTGTAATAATCCCACCTACACCTTATTGGCCATTAATAATCCCATCTCAGAATATTCCCCCCACCAGTCCCACCTTTCAACTATTTTTCCTACAATGGTCCCCCGTTAAAAAAACTTAACGGAGTTAAGCTTTTTTTCAAATTACAAACAGATTTTTTAGGGCTTTTGATTAGAACGACGATACGAGTCCATTGATGTAAAAGTTGCCTCGAAACAGTGCTCTAAACGATGAAAATGGCGCTTCAATTCGGGTGTTTAAATTTCCAATTAACTAAAATCAGGTCACTTGGAGCACCATTTCGAAGTAAGTTTTACATTAATGGATTCGTATCATCGTTCTGATCAAAAGCCCTAAAAAATCTGTTTGTAATTTGGAAAAAAACTTAACTCCGTTAACTTTTTTTAACAGGGGACCATTGTAGGAAAAATAGCTGAAAGGTGGGACTGGTGTGGGGAATATTCTGAGGTGGGATTATTAATGGCCAATAAGGTGTAGGTGAGATTATTACAGGCCAATTCCCCTAATATTAATTAATAACCAATATATAGATATCACTTATTTTTATTCTTATCTTTATCTAAAATTAATAAATAACTTCAATTTTGCAATTTAGACCCTTTGTTTTTTACTTTTAACCCAAAGTTTTTCATCTTTTGCAATTTAATCCCAACTCTTTTTTATTTTCACTTTTGGTCCATCATACTTTTCATCTTTCCCAAGTTTTTCGTTTTGTTCTAAATTTTGTGAGTTAACGCACCGCAACGTGCGTGTGGGGTTCAACATTTTTTCGTATATTTTTTCCCGTTTGACTGCCCCGTTGCGACATATCTATTTTTTTGCATTTGACAAGTTCGTCCAACACGCGGATCCTTGATGGACTTAGTTATTTTTTTCTACATTTTACGTTTCGGTTTAATTTCTCAGCAACGAACGTGCGTGATTCAAAGATTTTACATCTGCTTTTCGCTCAGCGTTATTTTTTCCCCGTTTTTATTTATTTTGTTTTTACGAGCTTTTCCAGGGTTGGTGGCCGCCGGCAATGGTATAGTATTGCTACTACTTAACACAGTTTTATGACAACCGCTGCAACGCAGGGGCTTAATACTAGTTTATTAGTATAGAAAGATTTAGGATATAAGGCCCAAGATAATTAATTACCATATATAGTTTGAAGCTGGCCCAAATTTCTACTTGTCATCTTTTCAAGCAATAAACCCAATTGAATCACAATACTTGTTCATCGGCTCATTATAATAGCTATCACTTGGACTTTTATATTTTAACAAAGGCCCACATCAGTTTACTTTCAAAAAGAGCTACTAGATTCGTTTTAAATCAGTGGGGGCCTTGAACCAAAAGTCATTTAGCTTAAATTTTTTAATCGTTTAAAATTGAGTTGTCGTTTGACCTAGTATTCTATTGATTGACTTGAGTTGCGGTTTGACTAGAAAGTGAATTGCTTAAATTAGTCAAATTCTTCACACCATCATTTCCTTCAACATGGGCTCAAGTGTGTTTAGGACTTCCATATTCAAATTCTCCTGCTCAACAAAGTAAACCTGACATATCTTGGGTTAGTCTCTTATGCCGTCAAATAACCTTCCACTACCACCACCAACACCACAAATCAATTATTAGGCTAATCCTAACAATTCACCACCACCACCACCACCAAAAATCGATTATCGGGCTATACCTTCTGTTAGTTGTGATTAGTAAAGTTGAGAAATGACAGTCAAACAAGAACTCCGTTCTATGCCGAAATTGTCAGGAATGTCAATGATGGTGAATCCTCGGGAAAAGATGACAGTTCCGGACATAGCGGTAGTTTGGATGAAGATGTTACAAGTTCAAGCGAGGATGGATCTGAATGTCCATCGAGAGAGGTTGTTGATTCTGAGGCAGATGTGAGTCAGATAAGTGTCAATAAACCTATCTTTTCTAAATGTGATAAATGTTCTGATTTAGAAGGTAAACTATCCGAGTTGGAAAGTAAGTTTGAACAGACATTTAGCCACAATCAGAACTTGATTGTTGACCGTTCGAAATGCACAAAGGCTAACATGGTTTTAAAACGACATGAAAAAGAATTTAAAACCATGCTTGAGACCTTAAAGAAAGACGATTCTGAATTAAAGAAAACTGTTTTGCAAAAGTAAACAACCATTAAAAATTATATTAGCATGCTTAAAGAAACGAAAAAGGAGTTAGCCTGTGCAACGTAGAACATGATGCGATCAAACTTAAGTTGGATAGCTATTCTAACTCACGATACGTGTTAGATCACATCCTCCACATACAAAAGAAGAAAGGCAATGTCAAATGCATTGGATATCAATCGTGTCCTCCGCTAATAAGACACAATTATACTAAGTTGCCTAATGAGGAGGATATGCCTCGTTTTGAGCCATCGATTTCATTAGATATTGAGGAATTCGCAGATGGTCTTGGATTCAAAAAGGGCATACCTTCCGATCCAGCTAAATCAGCATGTGTGAAAGATTTAACAACCGAAAAGAATCATGATCCTCGAGTTGTTGAGGATGCTGATACTTGGGATGATGAATTGGAAAAGGATGAGCAGAAACACTCCAACATAGTGACAAAAGAGGAAAACATTCCTCTCGAGAATCACAACTTGTGTGATCCTCCAGTAAAATCTACTGAGACTGTTTCGGTAAAGTCTGTTCTAACAAAATCCGATGATATTCCTGTGACAAACTCTAAGAGTGTGAATTTGCTGTACACTCTGACTAGTGACAATAAAATTTATTCAAACAAAGATTTTCCAATTCGAAATGTAAATCAATCCCTGATTGATAACGTTTTTGAGGAATCTATAAGTATGTTTTTGGGAGAGTCGAGCTTATGAGTTGTGGTGACACAATGTGCTCCTATTCCAAAGACTGAAATCTGAACACAACATGGAAATCAAAAGCCTTCAGTCAGACAATAGAAAAATCACGCTACTGAAGAAAAGAAAAAGGGCAAAAGAGCTCAGAACAAGTAGAAGATACAAAAGATAAACTTCGTGAAGTCTCGAGGGACTGATAAAATTGAAAGTTTTGAAAAAAACCCCAACACGGATTTTTGTTAAACAAGTCCAGTTTTTGAAACGAAACTGTCAAAACAATCATGCACAACACGCAAATCGTGCTGACCCTGGACCAAGTACATTGAGATCATGAAGGGAAAAGAAAAGGTTGATGACCCCCATGGTAAAAATTACCATACAAGATTTGTTTCACCAAAACATGACCCCCGTCTTATTAAACAAAGAGAAATGAAACAGAGAAAGAAACAACGAAAAGAAGTTGAAAAGGTTTTAAAACCGGAGGTTGTCCAAACACAATCTGTTAAAGCCAATGTAAAATGAAAAACAAAAACAGATTTGGAAACCGAAATTAGTAATTGTTTCGTGGGGAGCTCAATCAATTCCTGTCACACCCCGATATTTACCACATTCGCCCAGTAGGCCCGGGTGGGGAGTATCGTGACGTAGATTGGTATCAAGATAAGCAAACACACAGATAGCACAACGAAAGTCTTCAAGTTTAAGATATTATTACAAACATAAATGCCTGAAAGTTCAAATCAAATAACAATTACAGACTGTTTGTAATAAAGATCCATAGGCGGACCGAAAATGTACAAAAATGAGATCAACAGACTACTCGGCTATATGCAAAGGAGTTGCAAATTCCTCTTCTAGCATTACCAGGCAACTTCCAGCCTATTTAGTATCTTTGCAACCTGTAACTTAGTCTTTTGCAAATACGTCAGTTTACAATGGTAAATACAAATCACCGACGCATTTTAAAAATATTTCAAAATTGTTTTAATTGCATAAGGCACAAGAATTTTTATAAAAAACTTGGGACAAGTAAAAATGATCTTGTATACAGTTTTACATGCCTGTCAATACATATGGGGCCCGGTACTAAACACCGATAACATGATTAACCGACACGCCACTTAAACCCACAAAGGGGTATCCCCAATATGGGTAAGAAAAACATTTTATAATAGCATTAGCATCTGTCAGGTGTATGCCTACACCCCGTGCTCGGTCGTGGCCATTTGCAATTAAATAAGCCGAGGATATCTAGGACACGGTTGCGTTAACCCCCAATGTTTAAGTTATCAGGCAAAACAAATTAAAACGGGTTATGAAGATTTTGTAGTCACAATCGAACATATGATCCCATACCCGACTAAGCGGTAATAATTTACCGTATCCCAAGTCCGTATAGGGAAAATAGGTTAAGAGTATTTACCTGGCTAAAACTCGTCTTAATATGCAAGAATTATAAATAGCTCAGCCGTAATCAACTAACTAATGTTGGTTTCAATTTACCGGAAGGCCCTAGTCTGGAATGATGGTATAAATAACCAACTAGAATGTCAACGGGTCCTATTCAAGTCGTAGACTTGGACCAGTTAACCTAAATTATTGAAAACGGTATGATACGCTTGATTAAGCGATGACCGAAATAGAATGTAGTTTAAACCCAACAAGTACTAAGACTTGTATAATATGGGTAAACAATATACATTCTGGAATTTGAAGTAAAAATGATAAGATATGACCCGTTTCGGTAAACTTACGTAAACTAGTTACATAAGCTTAACCGTACGCATATAAGCGATATCGGGTAACCGGATGAGTCATAAACAAGTTCTATATGCTAATATACTTTAAATAAGTTGTACAATTAGTAGGTTATCAACTTATATAAACATTACGGTTTTAAAATCAAAATATGCCCCATAAGGGCATTTTAGTCATTAAGCGGCATAGTTTAAGAACTTGCGTATAAATCTGATTTTTGATCAAGTACCTTCTGTAAAAATATTTTAATTATGTTATGTTATCAGTAGGTAATAACTTTTGATTGATAGTTATGGTTTAAAACCATACTATGCGCCAAAAGGGCGTTTTGGTCATTAAATAACATAACTTATGATCTTGTATCAAAACTCGGGTTATGAATAGAATTATAATACCAAAATATGTTAAAATAGTAACATATCAGTAGGTATTCATTTTGCAAGTTCATCTTTGATTAAAACCATGTTTTATGCAAAAAGGGCATTTTGGTCAAAGTTAGGCATAATATACAAACTTGCATAAAAACTTAGAATATGATTATGATCATATAGTATAACCTCAGAGGGTTATCCTACATTATAATATGATCATAATACAACTTAAACTCAATATCTAACTATGCTAAATCGGGTCAGAATCGAAAGTCAAAGCAGAAGTCAAACTGCTTGACTTTCGGTTGCGAACCGACCTTAAAACTAGAAATGACGAGCTGAACATGTTCATACATGTTCTAATATTAATTACCAACTTATTTAAGTGTCAAAACATGGTTTGTAACATTCATATAATCAGTTTATAATGTTTGCGAAAAACTGACTTTTGACTTTTTAATTACGATAACTTTGACCCGTCATTCGACCTAGTTCACATAATTTTCGGATCAATACCTACCTAATTATGATCATGTAGGCATGTTCGGATTGGACAATGGCTAGACCATAATGTTCTAAACCAAAAGTCAAAGCAAAATCAATTTTGCTTGACTTTCGGCTATAAAAGCCTATAAAACGAAAATGCACAGGAAAGGAACACTTACAAGTGATCCTTGGACGAATATAGACTGAGTTGGATGCTCCTTTTAGCTAGGAACTTCCAGAAGAGGGAGATAGAATGATAAAATGAGAAGATGCAAGAAATGAGGTTGCATTCAACCTCTATTTATACTTGAATGGGATTTTTGAGATTGTTCCAGGTGTTAGGAGAGTGTTTATGTTCATGGCAAGTGTCATGGAACGTGGCAATAGCAGCCATGAAGCCCCTAGTTTCGAATAAGTGGTATACTTGGAGTCCAAAAAAATTTCTGACACTGGCAACCTTTCACGGACCGTAAGGGGTAACCCTTTGCAGTTCGTAAGGCCTGCTGCGCACAAATGATCCTGCTTCCTTGCGGACCGTAGGCATATGCCTCTATGGTCTGTAACCGATCAACAAAGTTAATTATTAAACGTCTTACGATTTGTAAGCCAAAAGCTATACTATCCGCAAAGGTCACTCAGAGGTTAATTAAATTAGTATGTTGACACTTTCAGTCCCTCCACATTCATACTTTCAATAATTGGAAAAATTAGTCCCTCTCGGCCAACATTAGGCACATTTGGGAGTATGGACACATGTTGGTACATTACCAGACACGAATTTACGAGGTGTTACATCTTCACCGCTTTAAAAGAAATCTTGACCTCGAGATTTTATTCAGAAAGATGGGGGTACTTTTGTCGCATAGTGGACTCAACCTCCCATGTATATTCGGGGCCTCGACGGGTATCCCATTTAACCTTTACAATAGGTACATACTTCTGTCGGAGCTTCTTAACCTGTTGATCCTCGATCGAAATCGGTTTCTCAACAAAACTCAGGTTTTCATCAATCTGCACATCTTGATGTGACATTGCTAGCGACTCATCGGCTAGACATTTCTTTAAATTACAGATATGGAACACATTGTGAATTCCACTGAGCTCCTCTGTCAGATTTAGCTTATAAGCTACCGAACCGACACATTCGATTATCTTGAATGGTCCTATATACCTTGGGCTTAACTTGCCCTTCTTCCCGAAGCGCATCACGATTTTCCATGGTGATACCTTCAGCAAAACTCTGTCCCCTACTTGGAACTTAAGAGTTTTCATCTCTTGTCAGCATAGCTTTTCTGCCTATCCCTGGCAGCTTTGAGATGATCACGGATTTGCACAATCTTATCTGTAGTCTCCAGGACAATCTCTGGTCCTGATACTTGTTCTTCCCCAACTTCAGCCCAACAAACGGGCATTCGACATTTCCTCCCATACAAGGCCTCAAAAGGAGCAGCCTTGATGCTCGTATGATAACTATTATTGTAGGAGAATTCAATTAGGGAGAGATGGTCATCCCAACTACCACCCAAGTCGATCACGCATGCCCTAAGCGTGTCTTCCAATGTTTGGATTGCATGCTCACTCTGTCCATCTGTTTGAGGATGATAAGCATACTGAAGTTTAATCTGGTGCCAAAAGATTGCTGGAAACTTTTCAAGAAATGAGAGGTTATCTAGTATCTCTATATGATACAATAGATACTGGCACACCATGCAGGGATATACTCTCGTCCACATATAACTTAGCCAACTTGTCGGAGCTATACGTCTCCTTTATGGCAAGAAATGAGCTGACTTTGTCAGTCTATCAGCGATGACCCATATCGTGTCATTACCACATTTGGTCTTAAGTAACTTGATGATCAAATCCGTAGTTACCATTTCCCACTTCCATGTAGGAATTTCAAGCTGATGTAGCAGTCCTGACGGCTTTTGATATTCAGCTTTAACTTGCGAACATGTCAGACACTTAGCTAAATAGGAGGCTATGGATTTCTTCAAACCCATCCACCAATAGTTTTTGTTTAAATCTTGATACATTTTGTCAGCCCCAGCATTTGTTCGTAAGGCAAATAAACGGGTTAGTAGAAGGGATGTTGACATCTGAATGAGCTGAAGAGGTTTTCAAGAATATTTTAGGATCACTCTCTGTTGATTTTGATGATGGTATGATTGAATAGCTTGCTCAAAATATGGATTTAGTAGCCATTTCAAAAGCTCATAGTGGGTCGGAGGAAGAAGGGGTTATCTCATTGAATATGATCATCTTGGTTTCTATCTGACTGACTAAGGGAAAATTACTGTTTTTGCAAATAATTTGTTTTAGGCTTTAAAAATAATTTTTTGCTTCCTGATGTTAAATTTAGTTTCACTCTTTGTTATCCGTCTAAAATTAATTTATTGTTCTTTTGAAGTTTTATTTTATTTCAGTTTTTAACTTAAATGTTTATTTTTTTTTTAAATTAAGTTAATTTTGAATATTTTAAAACTTAATATGAACATAAATTGGAAATGCCATTACGAAGAAAAACTATAGGTAAAAATTAATCAAAAAAGAGAATAGAAAATTACCAGTTTTCATTATCAATCTAAAGATACAACAATATCTATCATAGAAAGTTTGGAAGGATTCGATAATACGATTGTTCATTTATGTACTACAAAGATTCAGAAATCTTTCAAAAAAAAAAAAAAAAAAAAAACTAACTTTTTTAAAGAATCTTCAAGATTCATTTGTGTTCTTGTTAATCAACTAAAGCTTAGAAAAAACGTCGTTGTAACTGTTGTGATTCATTTGCGGATCATGGGACCGGATTCGGAAGGCCCAACACCACCACACTAGCTACATTTGTTCATTCAGAGATACTAGATCTGCTGTTCAAAGTAGTCTTCTATCATGAAACTGGAGAAATTCATGGTAATCCCAACACCCTTTGAACTTTGAGATCAGTCCATATTCTGATTAGGCAAGTGGCTCTAAATTTCCCAATTTTGTGCACTGCTCTCTAAATTTCCACCATTGAGTTCTGATCAAATTGGACTTGGACTGGACTTCGGCTTTTCTCAAAGAGATCATCATACATGCAATGTCGCATAGGACCCAAAAGCTAAAGATTGAATTCTTGAATGACAATCAAACAAGGAGTGAACTTGATTTATCTTTGTTTCGATCTTGTTATCTTGAAAACACTTTTTGAACATTGACTTTGGGCTTAAAACAAGTCCATCTCCAACATGCGATTTCTGCTCTGGCCAATTTGAATGTTGAGCGCATTACATTTACGTTGCAACATCCTAATGAAGGTCAGTTTGTGATCTCTGCACCAAGGATCTACTCTTGTATCGGATTGCTCGGTTTTCATTATCTGCCAAAGATATTCATTCATTAAAGATAATCTGCCGTAAATCTCTTGAGAAGCAACCCAATTTTATCAAATTGATGATCAATACATTCCAGCAACTCTATAAGGCAGCTATAAAAAGATAAAAAAGGCAGATAGAAGTCAGGATCAATTCAACCAAAACATTATACAACTTTTTCATGATTCCAAACCAGATTCAGTATAATTGTTTTTACATCTTGCTGACTCAATCAATCCTAAATATGCCTTAGAATTTTAGGTTTGATCATATTCAAATTCAAGAATGTTAAAAAAAGTTTCTTGGTCAATAATTTTATTTTATGCAACCAGGATTATAGGATTATAGGATTATAATAATAAACAGCCAGAGCCGGTCCCGAGACTCAAGGTGCATAGTTATCAAAGGCCACTCAAGGCGCATAGGCTTCGCCTAGGGCTTAGGCGAGAAGTGCAAAAAAAGCACGAGCCCGAGAAATAAGCGCATTTAAATAACAATAAAAATATATATATTATGTGTAAAAAAATAATTCTTTTTTCAAAACACTAATATATTGCAACACCAAAACTTGAAACATAACACCTTTTTCTTAATTTGAATAACATAATCTACTAAATAAAGTACCAAAATAATGTCAAATACCAAAACAGTATAATACAAAAGCTCTTCATTAATTATCAAAACCAATAGATGTATTAAATATTATTAGATGAGTGTGAGCTAATTTAAAAAGGATTCATTAACATTAATTAACATATAAAGTTCAAAAAGTAATTATTATTTAAAAAAAAGTAATTAGTAGTAAAACTTGAAAAAGTAAGTAACTCTACACTTAAGAAGTCACTCAGATATGCTCCTAAGAAGACCGACAGACCCTAGAAGACCGACGGACGGAGAAGACCGGGAGCTAGAAGCAGATCATTTCGATGAGGACCAAAGGGTTAGCAGGGGTATTACGAAGTTCTACGTGGCTAGGTTACCAGAGAAATGTAGTTCGAAGGATGTCGCGGAGGTCCTAGCGGCTTTCGGGGAGGTGGTCGGGGTATATATTGCGAGGAAAAGGGATCGAAGGGGCAGTCGGTTCGGGTTCGCAAGCTTTAAAGGGGTTGGTGACCCGATGGAGTTGGAGAAGAAGATGAAGAACGTTTAGATGGGAAGCTTTAAGTTGTTCATTAATGTAGCGAGGTTTTCGGTAGAGAACGGAGAAGCGTGGGAGAACTTGGGTAACATCAACGCACTTGGAAAGGAAAAGATGAAGAGTCAATGCAATAAGGAACAAAAGACACACGAGGACAGGAGATTCAAGTCGTTCGTGTCAAGTTCTTTCTCTTAATTCTGTAAAAACATTTAATTTATGTTATTATAATAGTGGGATATCAAACATATATGTGGTTTATGATTTATGACCAAACTATGCTCTGAAAGGGCATTTTGGTCATTTCACATAAGGTTTTAGGGACTTATTTGGAATTCTGAGTTCATGACTTATACCTACTGTAAAAATATTTAAAATAGTTTGTAAATTCAGTAGGTAACAAGTCTTGGGTGCTAAGTATGGTTTAAAACCATACTATGCACTTAATTAGCGTAAATGTCGATAAATGACGATGTTTCCGAAGTTTAAGTGATTCTGATTTTGTGACCAACTTTGAAGGGTCAAAATATTTTATTTTTCATAATATATCAGTAGCAAACGGTTTTGCATGTTAATTATATTTAAAAACTCATTTTATTTGCAAAAAGGGTATTATCGTCATTTATAGGCTTTATACATGAACTCAAGGTTAAGGTCAATATATAAATCTGACCCAACATCCCAATAAATCCTAAATATGATACCACAACAGTAGGTAAAGAGTTTTATGTCAAAATTATGTTTAAAACTTGATTTACATGCTAAAGGGCATATTAGTCCTTATAAAAGCATAAATTTCGATTTATTGCATAACTTCAGTTTAAGACCAGATTGTAAACATCAAAATATTCCAAATATGTTTACTAATCAGTACTTAGTCCACTTGCATTTTCATTTATATTAAAAACCTTATTTTTGACAAAATAAGGCATACTAGTCAACATAATGCATAATAACGGAAACATGCATTTAAATTCGGATTACAAAGTGACCATGTAATATAACCTCAGATGGTTATGCTACAACATATTATGGTCACAAAGGAACCCTAATGTTTAAAGGAATTAAGCTAATTTGGGTCAGAACTGAAAGTCAAAGCAAAAGTCAAGCTTTTGCGACTTTCGGTTGCGAACCGAGCTTAAACTTAGAATTGTCGGGTTCACAATAGCACATTCCTTAGACTTCCGAGTCTAAGAAAATGACCTAGGATTAATCTTAATCTTATTTGGTTTATATATAGTGTTTTGCTTGTTTGACAGGTTCACACATAGAAGATGCCGCCATGTGTTAGAGGAGGAAAAGGGAAGGGTCCTATGAGAGGAGGACCATCTAGCTAGGCGGGACCTTCTCACCGCCGCATGCCATTGGCATCATTTGATTCCGATCCTTACGACGATTGGAGACATTCACTACAACCCGCTAGGCGATCTATCTCGTTGTGCACTTCGCCATCTTACCACCATTCCTTTGGGCCACGACAACCACAAGAACCCCAACACTCTCACCATTCGCAGCATTCACACCATTCTCATCATTCTTCTCACCACTCCTATTCCCAGGGTCACTTTGACCCTAACGACTATATCAATTCACCAGAAGGTCATAACCTGTTGGGTCCTGAAGATCATTTCTCTGAAGATATGGATATGGATGAAGATCCAGATCCAGCCATGCTGCCATCTGGGACGCCTACGCATCCCATAGACATCTCAAGTGGTTCTTCCTTTGCGGGATATCCTTACCAATGTCCCGATGAAATTCAAGAATGGTGGGGGCAGTGGAAATTTGTAAACACTCCTTCCTACCACAACACCCCACCACAACCTCCATTAGAGGAGCCACACTTTCAAGCGGTGACACCACCACCACTACCAGCAGAAGAACAACTCCGCCACCACCAGAACCACTAAGGCGGAGGAGAAATGCACACATGTCTGTGTGAGGGGGCCCACGATTTAGCTCCCCTCATGCTTCAAGCAACTATCCTCCCATCCTTGAAGATCCACAAATGGGTGGACCTTCAAATGTTGTGCCGGAAATCGACATCACACCGGCCACCTTTGCACCACCACCGCATCCGATGGGTTTCGAAAACCCAATCCTTACTTACCCAGATACGACTAGGTATAACCCGTTCGAGCCACAAGCTCCTACATGTTATAACTACCAACCGCCTGCTTACGACCCATACAAAGCAGTCAACTATAATGCTCTTTATCCTTCACCTTTCCCACCTGCATACCTAACTGGGTATCCTGCGTATGGGTATCAATACCCTTCATCACAATCACTGCCACAACCTCAACCTCCACCTCAACAACAACAACCACCCCAACCACAACAATTAGAAATTTCACAGAGGGTGCAAAATACTGAACGTAAGGTGGAAAGAGGTGAGGAAAAGACTCATAAGTTTCTTAAGGGTCTTGCAAAATTCATCAAGGGAAAGAAGAATGACGATTGAAGATATCTATTTTTATTTGTTATTTTAAGTCCCTGCGTGGACACTTCCTTTTAGTATTAGTCCCTACGTGGACATTATCTTTATGTATCAGTCCCTATGAGGACTTGTTTTTCTTTTTAGTCCCTACGTGGACAATTTATGTTATTTAAAGGGGTAACTTTGTAGAAATGTAATGAAGTTTGACAATTGTTCTAGTTAAGTCACTTAAGTCACTGAAACTTTTTTTGTCTCTCTAAAGACACTAAAGTTTTATTTAGCGTTTTAATACTATGTAATTATCAGGTTACTAAGTTACAATGATAATGTGTCATGTTTTATTATTTTTTAATCTTTTATCTTTAATCTGGAATATAAAATATATATAATGACTTGGGTAAAAAATATCATATTTTTTTTTTAAATTTTTATTTTCGGTTTTTCTCTTGTTTCACACAGCAACCGATATCTCTCTCCTTTTGTTATTTTTTTATTTTATTTATTTACTATTTATTGTCTGTTTGAATGCCTCAACAACACATACATATTATTTTATTTTTATTGTATTCATCAAACATTTATTTAAATCACAGCGTTAGAATATATTCAACATAAATACCTATTTTCTGGATAAATCATTTAAATTATATTTTGATTTTATAAAATCCACCTTATCTATACTACTTTAATAAACATATGTGAAGGACAAGATGGTAATTGAACAAGGTGTTGAAAAAACACTTAATGCACAATGTACAACTGTTAAGGCACAAGAAAACACAAACCCTTTTACCCTTTACAAGGGTATACATCTGCCGTCCAAATGTTTTACTTTCTCACACGGATCAACATCGGGACCGTCCATTTGACTTCACACGGATCACCATATGCTTTCTCTCTCAATGCTCACACATCTCACAAAACAACATCAGATCTTCTTCTCTCTCTCTTCTCTCTCTCTTCTCGGCGATCTAGGGTTTCATGAGATCTATCACCAGATCCGTTTGAATCTATCACCAGATCCGTTTCATGAGCAGATCTAGGGATCCACAGATTTGAACAAGGGATCCGTTTGATGTTCTGATAAGTTGCAATGAGTGTTATATATCTTACCATGTTCTTTTGTGATTCTTACTTTTTTGGTGAAGCGGTTGACGGATGTTCGAACGACGAAATCTGGGGTTTACGAAGGATTTTCGCATGTGTTTTGTGATGAATCGACTCAGGTTAGGTTCTAAATGTTGATTTATCTTTAATCTTGATGTGGATTTGTTAGTAGATAGATGCGGTTATTTCAAATTAGGTTGAAAGTTTTGTGATATTTGAATTTGTATTTTTGGTGATGATAGTTAGGTTAATTTCAGATATGACATAGTGAAAGGATAAATTGTTTTTGTAGTTTTGATTTTACTTTATTCTGTTATATTTTGATCTTTTCCTTCATTTTTGGGACTGATAAGTGTCATGGTTTTGTGAAAATCTGAGGTTTACGAAGGATTTTCGCATGTGTTTTGTGATGAATCGACTCAGGTTAGGTTCTAAATGTTGATTTATATTTAATCTTGATGTGGATTTGTTAGTAGATAGATGCGGTTATTTCAAATTAGGTTGAAAGTTTTGTGATATTTGAATTTGTATTTTTGGTGATGATTTTTGTAGTTTTGATTTTACTTTATTCTGTTATATTTTGATCTTTTCCTTCATTTTTGGGACTGATAAGTGTCATTGTTTTGTGAAAATCTGAGGTTTACGAAGGATTTTCGCATGTGTTTTGTGATGAATCGACTCAGGTTAGGTTCTAAATGTTGATTTATCTTTAATCTTGATGTGGATTTGTTAGTAGATGCGGTTATTTCCTACATCCGATGTTTTAGTTAGGATTTACCTTTTTAATTTTTTTTATGCTTACTTGTTTGTTTATATGTCACATGCAGATTAGTAAGACAAAGGTGTTTCTAAGGGCCGGACAGATGGCAGAGTTTGATGGTTGTCGGACTAAGGTCCTAAGTTATACGACCTAGATGGCTTGGATGTTTCCCAAGTGTTCTATGATGCATAAGCTGAGCCTGTGAGGGTATGATGCATAAGCTGAGCCTGTGAGGCTATGATGCATAAGCTGAGCCTGTCGACTCTATGATGCATAAGCTGAGCTTGTGTTCTTAATATGTCTGAACTGAAACTGTTAAGGCTATGATGCATAAGCTGAGCCTGTGAGGTTACATATGTGTTTCTTGTGCTTAAAACAGCTGTACATCATGCTTTAAAGGTTGTTTAAGTTTAGTGGAAAATTACTCTTGTACATCATGCTTTAAAGCGGGGTTACATAACACAATAGACTGTGATGATGATTGTATTTTGAGGGTACATAGAAGATCCGAGTAGCATCTTGGCGGGGCAATATCCAGGTTGCATAGTTCTCACTTTGCAACCGTGTGTTGCAGCCATGGCTTTACCCGTAGTTGTGTTCATCTCTCAATTACATGTCTGAGTCTTCCAGTTGTAAAAGTATTATCACAGATTCACAGATCTAAAAGTACATGTCTGAAAGACAGCTTGCTTGCTGCAGTCTCTATAAAGTACTATACGATATATCACTTGGATGTTTCCCAAGTGTTCTATGATGCATAAGCTGAGCCTGTGAGGCTATGATGCATAAGCTGAGCCTGTGAGGCTATGATGCATAATAGACTGTGAAGTGAAATGGACGGTCCAGATCTAGATCCGTGTGATAAAGTTAAAAAAATGGACGGCAGATGTAGATCCGTGTAAAGGGTAAATGGTTTTGTGTTTTCTTGTGCCTTAACAGTTGTACATTGTGCATTATAAGTGTTTTTTCAACACCTTGTTCAATTACCATCTTGTCTTTGATATATGTTTATTAAAGTGATAGGAAGAGCTTGACGGATGTTCGAAGGACGAAATCTGAGGTTTACGAAGGATTTTCGCATGTGTTTTGTGATGAATCGACTCAGGTTAGGTTCTAAATGTTGATTTATCTTTAATCTTGATGTGGATTTGTTAGTAGATGCGGTTATTTCAAATTAGGTTGAAAGTTTTGTGATATTTGAATTTATATTTTTGGTGATGATAGTTAGGTTAATTTCAGATATGACATAGTGAAAGGATAAATTGTTTTTGTAGTTTTGATTTTACCGTGTTCTGTTATATTTTGATCTTTTCCTTCATTTTTGGGACTGATAAGTGTCATGGTTTTGTGATAATTATGATATTTAGGTCATTTTTGGGGATGATAAGTGTTGTAGCTGAGCCTGTGAGGCTATGATGCATAAGCTGAGCCTGTGAGGCTATGATGCATAAGCTGAGCCTGTCGACTCTATGATGCATAAGCTGAGCCTGTCGACTCTATGATGCATAAGCTGAGCCTGTCGACTCTATGATGCATAAGCTGAGCTTTGTTCTTAATATGTCTAAACTGAAACTGTTAAGGCTATGATGCATAAGCTGAGCCTGTGAGGTTACATATGTGTTTCTTGTGCTTAAAACAGCTGTACATCATGCTTTAAAGGTTGTTTAAGTTTAGTGGAAAATTACTCTTGTACATCATGCTTTAAAGCGGGGTTACATAACACAATAGACTGTGATGATGATTGTATTTTGAGGGTACATAGAAGATCCGAGTAGCATCTTGGCGGGGCAATATCCAGGTTGCATAGTTCTCACTTTGCAACCGTGTGTTGCAGCCATGGCTTTACCCGTAGTTGTGTTCATCTCTCAATTACATGTCTGAGTCTTCCAGTTGAGTGTAGTTCAGAGTTTGTAAAGTGTGAGTAGAGTGTAGATATCTCTGAATTATTTATAGAGACTGAAGCAAGCATGCTGTCTTTCAAGCATGCTGCCTTTCAAACAGTGTATGGAAGAGTGTTGATATATTATAGAGACTGCAGCAAGCAAGCTGTCTTTCACACAAAAGTAAAGTGTTGCTTTTTCCTGTTGATTGTACTTCCCTGCTTTTGGCATCCCTTTTTGTGAGATGTGATGTTGTTTTGTGAGATGTGTGAGCATTGAGAGAGAAAGCATATGGTGATCCGTGTGAAGTCAAATGGACGGTTTACGTAACACCCAAGCTATGACAGGTCATCATTCCAACGAGCTATCTTAGCAACCCAGTGTTAAAGGTCTTCCTTTTAAAAGGTCGAAGAACAGTTCAGGCTTGACCATAGATGCGGTCTCACCATCCCATGTCAGATTCAAAAACAGTTCAGGTATGTCACTCGCAACTCGCAAGGAAACCATTTTTTAGGATCTGAATTTAATTAGTTATACCTTTGGTTAACGACTGTCACGATCACTATTTTTACAGAACAAGCTCACTCCGATCTTCTGGCTGCCGGAGAAAGTGTATCTGCTTGGAGAGTCTCGGAATCGGCTTTAGTGACGCTGAACGCTGCTTCATTCGAATCGATGGGGGCTTCATATGCAGAATGTTCCGTCACTTAGTGGTCTCATGCTCACTCAAGCAGAGGTAAAGTAAAGTTTATCATCATTCATCAATTTTCTTTTCTTTTTTTTTTAGAATAAAGGTTTTTATATTTGCAACTTGACAAAATGTCATTTATATTAAATTTATTTTAAGTTAATAGTGTACTGGTTATAACTAATATCAAATCTTTACTAATACTTGATTTCTTTTTATCATGGTTGACTTTGCGAGAACTAACGGAGCTTGTGTTCTTAATATGTCTGAACTGAAAGTGTTTGAGGCTATGATGCATAAGCTGACTCTGTCAGGTTACATATTTGTTTCTTGTGCTTAAAACACGTGTACTTCATGCTTTAAAGGTTGTTTAAGTTTCGTGGCAAATTACTCTTGTTGTGTACTCCGGATTTTGTGTTCTTAATCTGTCTGAACTGAAAGTGTTTGAGGCTGTGATGCGAAAGCTGAGCTTGTGTTCTTAATAAACATATGTGAAGGACAAGATGGTAATTGAACAAGGTGTTGAAAAAACACTTAATGCACAATGTACAACTGTTAAGGAACAAGAAAACACAAACCCTTTTACCCTTTACAAGGTTATACATCTTCCGTCCAAATGTTCTTAATCTGTCTGAACTGAAAGTGTTTGAGGCTGTGATGCGAAAGCTGAGCTTGTGTTCTTAATCTGTCTGAACTAAAAGTGTTGAGTCTATGATGCATAAGCTGACCTTGTGTTCTTAATCTGTCTGAACTAAAAGTGTTTTGAGGCTGTGATGCAAAAACTAAGCCTGTGTAATCTATCTGAACTGAAAGTGTTTGAGGCTGTGATGCAAAAACTGAGCCTGTGTAATCTATCCAACAACTCAAGCAAATGTTTTCTTTGCATTTTAGGGGGAACATGGGTGCTTCTCTCCCAGGGCATACAAAACATAGGTTATTGGCGGCAGCTCGCCATATTTAACATATAAAAAAACTTTATATGTTAAATTTGGCGGGCTTCCGCCAATGACCTGTGTCTTGTATGCCCTGTGGAGAGATGCACCCATCTTCCCCCTAAAAAACATAGAAAACATTTGCTTGAGTTGTTGGACCGAGCGAACCTTGCATAATGCGTCAAGGGAAACTATTGGTCGAGCGAGACATTTGTTCAGGTATCCTTATTTCATGATAAAATGATTATGAATAGCTGTGCATAAACTAATCGCAAGTTTGTTTGGTATATGCAGGGTAATAGGGAACAGAGGTTGAACCTGTGGTTTGACGCAACAAAGAACTTCCGTACTTACTCTATTCTATGACTACTGCAGTGACACCGGTCGGCTTGAATCGAGCCCAAATCAGTTTTCTGGATTTGAAATGATAGCCATTCAAGTTTATAATAAAAAGCAATCATGCTGTAGTGAACTACTTTTTAAAAAAAAAAAAAACAGATGTATGTATGTATGCATGTTCTGATTATATATTAGAAACCACCTACATATTTCTGATGCTTGAATGGGAACGACTATTGGACCAACAAAAACAAGATAATTTCATATTTATGATGCTAGCTACCAATATGTATTCATTATTGATTATCTTGTATACACTTGTACGAAGTGTCATGCACAGCAAAAGGTATAGTTATTCTTTGTGTGCATTGCCACTCAAGTTCATTGTTTGGGTCAACTAACGGGTCAAAATAGGCTTTCGAACTCTAAAAATGGATCTTCGGAATCAGTTAGTTGTAGCAAGAAAATGGTTGGTTGGGTTATGTGGTTAACTTTACTAGATATGCCATCACTTCATCTGTTATAAAACACAATATTGACCCATCGGTTGGCAGGTTTCAAATCTTGACTTGACCTTTAGAGCATATGTATTGGTAAATATCTGCCAACGTGCAGTAAGTAATCAGACAGCGTTACCTTTTCAACACTTAACATTTTAATGTTGTTTTTGTAGTTATGTTTAATACAAGTATAAATAGTTGGACAAAGGAACCTAAAATCTTGACCCGGATTACAATTTAAATTACATAAGGTACTAATAGATCCTACTTGACCCGGATTACATCTCTAAACAATGAAACCCTAAAATCTTGAGCCATTTTTCTCTCTAAATTCACTTGCTACAATTTATCGCGCCATATTGAAATCGAAGAACAACAAACCTATAGGTGATAAACTAACGGTAAACGAGTATCCTATTGTAAATCGTCACTCCCGCCAAACCTATAGGTGATAAACTAACGGTAAACGAGTATTCTATTGTAAATCGTCACTCCCGCCGCATCGCGCGGGTAAATGGCTAGTCTAAATAATATCCAATCCAATTAAGCATGAGATGAAAATAAAAATAAAAGAAAGAAAACAATAACCTGGTGACCTGGTAATTACATATTATTAGAAAACAAACCTAAAGTTTAGTTACTTTATAGAGACAAAAAAAGTTTCAATGACTTAATTGAAACACTAAGCAAACTTGGTTACATTTTTATGAAATTTTTCCTTATTTAAAAGACCCGTTTAGGGCAGTTTTGTAATCATTAGTATTATTAATGGAAAATTTCTTTTGAAACTTATATATATGTACTTTCATTACAACAACGTGCAAACAATCATTTCAATTTTAATTGATCTACCAAGAAATTCCAAAAGAATCTCTTGAAGGTATAACATAGCCTATATGTCAATATGAACATGGCTATGATGGTAAAACCTTCTTAAGACAATAAATCCCTGTTAACATCTAGAACACATTAACACTCCTGGCAGTGTGTCTTGAGAAACCACACAAGCCTTCAAAGTACTTGGATTCTTCCAAGTCTTTATATAGCCTAAATGATCAATGTGAATCATGACTGATATCATCAAATATGATGTTCATATTAAAGTATCCATTAGTGATGTTATTATTTTGCCTACGGGCCAAGCTATATCGTTTTTCATAATGGCGACAGTCGTAGTCTATGACTCTCCGGCAAAAGGTGAAGAACTATGTTCAAACCTTAAAGCCCTCGATCCAATAAGATCATGACTTATATTTTAAAATTTTCCAAGTGACAAGGCCTTCTGTGCCATTTAAATTCCTTTGATGGTTCTTTTGTAACCTAGGTTAACTATAATAAAATTTCAAATAAACATTCTTCTGAAATGTTAAACCTATTAGCCTATGTGGTTTATTTATACCATGGCCAGTTAATCATCCACTATGATGATTCACAACAACTATACGAGGAGAAGTGCAAGGAAGTGGTGGTGTCGGATTTCGTCAAGGCTTTCGAAGATTTTTATGACAAGGCCATCGTTGGCAGAGTTAAAGATTTGTGGACATTGAGGAAACTTAATGTGCAAATGAAGGAAGCAGACTATAGAGATTCGTAGATTAAGTATCTTGGTGGCATGTATGTTCTAATCGCCTTCAAGACATTCTTGGAGGCAGACTTGTTCAGGGCGAATGCCCCGAATTTCGACTGGTTTCTTAACTTGGATCTTTGGAAAGGTCAAGTGGTTGCCTTCGAAAGGATTGTGTGTTTAAACATCCACGGGGTTCCGCTTCACTTGTTAAACAACGAAATGTTCGACTCAGTCTCAGTCGGTAGCTGTTTCAGAACTGTTATCCATGCTTCTCAAATGTAAACAGAAGACAATAATTTAACCTCGGACTGCGTGGGAGTTCTAACGGACTCGGTTAAGAGGATCGAGGAGGAAGTCATATTAATTAAGGATGGGAAACGGTTCAAGGTTTTGGTTGAGGAAGAAAGAGAAGTATCGGTGCCAGACTCCGTCGAGAATCTAAATATTCACAGGGAGGATGAAGACAGGTGGGATTTGGTATCGAATAAAGAGAACTCAAGCGGATCACGAAGCACGGGAGAATGGATTGCGGTTGAAGTTCAAGCGTCGGGTACATCGGAAAATATGGCGGAAGGTGGCAGCGAAAACTCAACGAGAGATAATGAGGTGTCGGGACCGGTAATGGTCGCTGGAGCTAAAAGTGAGGTATCGGAGAATTTTGATTTTGATTTAAATAACGTTTTTGCAGGTTCATAGGGCAGCGGTAGGATGTCGATGATGGCAGATTCCGGTGAAGAATTATGGGATCGGGGGTCGGACTCAGGCGAAGAAATCCAGTCGGATAAGGTTTCGGCGGCTGATAACGTATACATATCGGAAGGTGGGAACGATGGGGGAGGTGATATGATAATTGATGTTATTGGTGGAGATAAGCCTAAGGTAATAAATGGGGGTGAGACTATACACAGTAGGGGAGGAAATGAATTCATGCTTCCCTAGGTTGGATTTTTCAATGTTTAATAATCTAGATAAGGACAAAAGAGATGGAGCTTGTGGTTCGACAGATGTATTGAAGGATTCTAGAAACAATCATTTGGGCTTCAAAGTTAATTTATGTCCAGGTAGATCCATGAAAGATAAAAGGAGGTTTTTTATATAACCTAGAAGCAAAACAATAGTAGTGGAGGATATAAGAGGGATTACAAGACCAAAAAAAGGAGTAGGCAGAATGATCCTTTTGATTTAAATGAAATTATTTGAATTCATGAGGAAAGTGAAACAGATGGGGAACAGGAAGAGAGAATCTCAAGTATTTCAAGGAAGGAAGGACTTGCTGAAAAAGATCAGAAATGGAATGTTGAAAATGAAGAAGAGATAGAAGAGGGGACTTATAACGGAAATTTGGCAGAAAAAGTTTTTGAACACTCTAACGAAGAGAATGGAAACTTTAATCTAGAGACACACCTCACGGCTTCTTTAGGGGGTGTTGTGGGGGTCAATCTACAACAACATGAGCATTTGATCAGAGAAGTGATCAGGGAAGAAGGAATCCAAAAAGTTTTTTAGGTGAATTTTCTTTCCCTGAATATTAGAGGGTTAGGAGAGGGGGGGGGGGGAAACAAAGCGGGTTGGGTTAATAATTTAAGAAAAGAGAATGGGATTAACTTTATTGCTTTACAGGAAATCCAGTTTAATGATATTTCAGGTATTAAATTTGAAAAGTTTTGGGGAACATGCAAATTCGAGATGGACCACGTACCAGCTGTTGGAAGATCCCGGGGAGTGGTAAGTTTATGGGATCCTAATATCTTTAAAGTACACGACTCTTTTAAACACCCTAATTTTCTTTTAACTGTGGGGTTTTGAAGGGGAGCAATAAAGCTGTTAATGTTATTAACATTTATGCTCCTCAAAATGTGACGCAAAAGAAATCTCTGTGGGATGTCATTGGGGGTTTATTGGGTAGTATGTCGGGTCATTGGGTTATTTTGGGAGATTTTAACGTAGTTCGCTGCTTAGAAGAAAGGATGAATTCTAAATTTAACAAAAAATGTGCTTCCAATTTTAACAACTTTATTATGGATAATGGGTTGAGAGAATTCGACATGAAAGGAAGGAAGTTCACTTATCATGATGATAAGGGTAACAAACATAACAAGATCGACAGGGTATTGGTTTGTCAGGAATTTTTTTTCTGAATGGTCGGTGGCGTGTTTGAGAGCGTTACCTAGGGTTAACTCAGACCACTGCCTGTTAGTTTTGTCCTGTTCAAATAAAAACTTTGGTCCTACGCCGTTCAGATTCTTTAATTCATGGCTGGATAGAGAAGATTTCGATGAGGTGATTAAGAAGGCGTCTGATAATTTTCTGGGAATTGGAGAGGCGGATGTGCGATTAAAGGAAAAATTTAAAAGGATTAGGGACGGAATAAAGATCCGGAAAAAGGAGGTTTTAGCGAAGGAAGGGGAGAAAGAGAGAATTTTGAAGGAGGAGCTTTAAAAAATAGTGGAATGGTCGGAAGTTAGGGAATTATCGGATGAGGAGGAATGGGTCAAAGCGGAATGTATAAAAGATTTAAAGGAGTTGGAAGATTTCAAAAATAAAGACCTCAAACAAAGAGCGAGAATTAAATGGGACATGGAGGGAGATGAGAACTCAGCCTTTTTTCATGGATATATAAATAGTAGGCGGGCTTCTAATAATATCCCCGAACTTATGATAAATGGAGTCTGGACGACTAAACCTTCATTTCTCAAAAAAGAGACCATGGGCTTCTTTAGAGAGGTTTTCAAGGAAAAATATATAAACAGGCCTAATCTTAATTGCCATGGTATCAAGAGGCTTTCGGAGGAAAGCGTGGCGTTTTTGACAGAGCCATTTAAGAAAGAACGAGGAGATTAAGAATGCTGTGTTCGAATGTGGGGGCTGACAAAACTCTTGGGCCAGACGGTTTCTACTTCAACTTCATAAAATGGTATTGGAATATTTTTGAGTCTGATTTTAATAACTTACTGGCTAACTTTTACAGAAAAGGACAAATCGATAAAGGTTGCAGCTCTTCATTCATAACTCTTGTTCCAAAAAGCAAGGACCCGGTGGGGATGAGAGACTACCATCCGATCAACCTTATTGGGGTGATTAGTAAAGCTATTTCGATGGACCTTGCAAATCGCCTAAAAAAGGTCATTGGATCTATCATTTCGGAAAATCAAACGGCGTTTCTTAAAGGCAGGTATATTCTCGACAACCCTTTAATGGTAAATGAATTAACTTCTTGGATTAAAAAGGTTAAAAAAGGCTTTCTTATTAAAAATTGATTTCAAAAAGGCATATGACAACGTTTGTTGGGGATTTTTGCTAAATATCATGGGTCAAATGGGTTTTCCTGACCTTTAGTGCAAATGGGTGGAAGGGGTTCTAAAATCGGCTAGATCCGCGGTGTTATTGAACGGATCTCCTACATTTGAATTTGGTTGCTCCAAAGGGATCAGACGGGGAGATCAGTTATCTCCGTTATTGTTCCTTTTGGTCATGGAGGCGCTGTCTAGCATCTTTTGCAAAGCAGGTCTAGAAGGAATTTTCGAAGGCATTCAAAGGCCTAATAACGGTCCGGTTATTTCTCACCTATTTTATGCGAACGACGCGCTGATATTAGGGGATTGGGATAGGGGGAATGTGAAGAATGTGGGTAGATGCCTTAGAATTTTTTACTTATGTTCTGGATTGAAAATTAACCTTCACAAATCTTATCTTTATGGGTTGGGGGTGGATAACGATGACACTAAGGATACGGCGAATGTGATTGGGTGTAAGTATGATAACACCCCGGTGTCTTATTTGGGTATTAAGGTTGGGGCCAACACGAATAGAATAAGAAATTGGGATCCAGTTATCGAAATTTTTGATAAAAGATTATTGGTTTGGAAAGCAAAAACTTTGTCTATAGGGGGAAGATTAACTTTGATTAACTATGTTTTGGAGAGTTTACCTATTTATTACTTTTCTCTGTATAAAGCTCCAGCCGGTATAATTAAAAGCCTTGAAGCTAAGATGAGAAAGTTCCTGTGGGCGGGGTCTATTGATAAAAATAAAATGAACTAGGTGGCTTGGGAATGGATAACATGGCCAAAGAAAAAAGGGGGGTCGGGTATAAACAGATTAAAAGAAATTAGTGATGCGCTTCTTTATAAGTGGGGTTGGAGATATAGAGTCGAAAAACTAAGTTTATGGAGGAAAGTGGTGGATGATTGTCGTAAGAAAAACAATCAAAGGAGCTTCCTACCTTTAAACGGAAAGTCTACGGGGTGCTGGAATAATATTGCTAAAATGATTTTCAATCTAAAATTAAATCGGAAAAATATTAATTAGGTGATTATGGGAAAAATTGGAAACGGGGGGATATTCGGTTTTGGATTGATACATGGGTGGGTGATCTTCCATTCTTGGAAAGATGGCCACATATTTTTGCTTCGGATCCTAATAAATCTTGCAGGATTTCCGAGAAAATAGAGAGGGGTTAAGGAAACGGCGGACTTTGTTGGAGTTCGGCTAGATTGCCCGAGTCTAGTAATGAGCGTCAGGAATGGTAGGAATGTCAAGAAGTTATTAACATGGTGAGATTGTCTAACAAAGAGGACGCATGGATATGGAGCACTGACAAAAAGGATGGATTTTCGGTGAAATCTGTTAAAAAGACGTTAATTTCAGATAGGGGATCTAGTCGCCTTCCTACTTATAAATGGAGCAAATTGGTCCCTATCAAATGCAATATCATGGTGTGGAGAGGTAACTTGGATCGTCTTGCCACTAGAGTCAATCTGAGAAGAAGGAATGAAGATATAACATCGGTTATGTGCCCTTTCTACGACGAGTATGAGTAACCTTTGGATCATCTATTTACAGCATGTTCGTTGGCGATTTGTGTTTGGGCGGCTTTCAGTGATTGGTGCAACATCCCTCCGATTTTCACGTTCGAATTCAAAGACTTGATGGATATTCATAACTCCAATCAAGAAAGGAAAAAAATGAAGAAGATTCTATGGGGATTGGTAATTATCGTGTGTTGGTGTTTATGGAAGGCTAGGAATGATTTGGTATTTAATCAACACAGGAGAAGTTCTCAAGAGATCTTGATAGATATTAAATCGAGAGGGTTTGGGTGGCTTAAAAATAGATCAGCATGTAAATTTATTAGTTGGAAGGAGTGGTGTAAATACCCTATGCATATGGTGTAATTTTGGACTTTGCCCGTTTAGGTCGGGGCTCCTGTTTTGTATTGGCCTTTTGCCCGTTTGGGTCAGAGGTGGTTTCAAATAAAAGCTTATTTTCAAAAAAAAAAAAAAAATAATAATAATAAGTAAAACTTGAAAAGCTTCTTCATCGATCATCAAAACTTATCATGTGTGAATTATTATTAAATGTGCATGGGTTAAAACTAAAAAAAGGATTAATTATTATTAAATGTACATGGACTTGCACTTTAAATACCGAAGCGCATCTACTGAATATCTCGCCTAGGCGTCCAAATCAGTCACTTTTGATAACTTTGATAATATATATAAAAAATTTAACTTGATAAAAACGCCTTGGCCGGGATGTGGCTCTCCGACCCCTAGGTTATTGACCGACATTATTCTCTCCATATATTTTGGGATACTCTTTATTTTTTGGAATATTGACCAACTTGAGGGGGAATATGACCGACATTATTCTCTCCATATATTTTGGGATACTCTTTATTTTTTCCTTTATTTTTCCTTAATTTGTGCCTAGAAGAGCTCTTTGCTATGTATAAAGCCGATCGCTTTTTGTTCCTTTGGATGTATCCCTATTTTCAGTAATACACATTGATTCCTACAACACATTATAGCGGTATCGCTCGATCCAAGAAACCAAACCCTACCCGAACTAAAACAAAATTCTAGACAAGGCGATTGGTTCAAAACTCAATGGCAGGAGACGACGAAGAAGGAAGCTTTGCTTTGAAGATGAAAAACAACGAAGACGGGGACCAACCGGCTGCTAACGTAGCAAGTAAACTCGAATCTAATAGTAAATGGGTCATGGACTCAGGTGCGACTGTGCACATAACGCATAGAACCGATTGGTTGGACAATGAGGTAAACACATCAAATGAAGTACCGGTTGTCATACCAAACGGTCATTCCATACCGGTAGAAGGAAGGGAACATGTACCTTACCCAATGGAATAAGAATCAACGATGTTTTGCACGTTCCAAGGTTCAGATGTAACCTCTTGTCCGTTAACCGATTATCCAAAGATTTGCAATGCACCGTGACTTTTTTCCCCACCTTTTGTGTCATGCAAAGTTTGAGCTCGAAAAGAATAATTGGAGTAGGTAAATGCAGAGGTGGACTTTATGAGATGGACATGGTCGGGATTAGAAGGAAGGCTATGGTGTCAACTCTAGATACTTGGCATAAGCGCTTAGGACATGCCTCACATGATAAACTTTCGAAATTTGATTTTGCTAAGAACTTATCTACAAAAACAAATGCTTTGGTATGTGATCCTTGTGCTAGAGCCAAACATACTCGGTTACCTTTTCCTGTGAGTTCTATTAAAACTAAGGATTGTTTTGAACTTATACATTGCGACACATGGGGAAAGTATAGAACTCCATCACTTACGAAGGCAAGCTATTTTTTTGACGATCGTTGACGATTATAGGCGATCAGTTTGGGTATTTCTTTTGAAGCACAAGTACGAGGCAGGTGACTCGTTAATTGCTTTTCATAGATATGTTAAAACTCAGTTTAATAAAACCATTAAACTTATTTGGTGTGACAATGGTAGAGAGTTCACATCCCATCGTATGACAAATTTTTACACTGAACACGGGATTTTACTTGGAACCACGCGTCCACACACCTCAACAAAACGGTGTGGTGGAACGTAAGCACCGACACTTACTTGAAACGGCTAGAGCATTAAAATTTGATGCAAAATTACCCTCTAGATTTTGGGGAGAACGTGTACTGACCGCTGCATACATAATTAACCGCTTGCCCTCAAAATCTATTGAAAATAAAACCCCTTTCGAAATAATTTTTAATGAGAAAGCCGATTATGATCATATGAAGGTGTTCGGTTGTCTAGCATATTACAGAAGTACCGAGAGACTGATGGAGATAAGCTTGAGGAAAGGGGGAAACCGGGTGTATTCTTGGGATACCCACCGGGACAAAAGGGTACAAAATTTTTGACACTCGCAAAAACAAAATCATCATTTCAAGGGACGTAAAGTTTTTTGAAAATATTTTCCCTTATGAGTCTACCAAAGCTTTCAAACATGATCAGGGGTGAGAGATGTTTACATTTCCACCTTGGTATTATGATGATGAACAAAATCAAGTTTTGCATCAAAATGGGAGTCAAGAACCTCCTGGATGTGAAAGAGACAGTGGCGAGACCCATGACAACAACATACAGGAGAGTTGCCACTTGCATAAGAATGATGGCATCATGCAAGAAAATGGCAACCTGGATAATGGCCAAGAACCAAGCCAAGAAAACTCGACTGATGAATCGGAGCACAACATTCAACATGAAAACAAGGTGCCAGTTAGAGAAAAGAGAGAATGGGTCCAGTCCAGGAGACTCGACGGGTATGATGTTAAACTCCCACCATCCATCAATCCCGATTTACCCGCTCCCGATCAAGGCTCTTCGACGGTACACCCTATGGCTAATTATATCACTTATGAAAAATTTTCAGACTCACATAAAGCTTTTATCACGGCCATTGATAAAAACAATGAGCCGAAAACATTTAATCAAGCTGTACAATACAAGAATTAGAGAGAAGCCATGAAACAAGAGAAAGAAGCTCTTGAGTCTAACGAAACTTGGACAATTGAAGAGTTGCCACCCGAAAAACGTGCCATAGACTCCAAGTGGGTGTACAATGTGAAGCACAAACCTAATGGGGAGACTGAAGATACAAAGCAAGATTAGTGGCCAAGGGCTTTACACAAATGGAGGGCGTTGACTTCCATGATACTTTTGCTCCGGTTGCTAAGTTGGTGACAGTTCGAAGCCTTCTAACGGTTGCTGTGAAACAGGGATGGCATGTACACCAACTTGATGTAAACAACGCTTTCCTACATGGAGTTTTGCATGAAGACGTCTACATGAAGATACCTGATGGATTCAGGAAACGAGACACCAATATGGTTTGTAAGCTAAAGAAGTCACTTTATGGGCTAAAGCAAGCGTCAAGGAATTGGTACCAAAAGTTCACCAACTCCCTACTAGACATTGGTTTTAAGCAGACGAGAGCCGATCACTCTTTGTTCATCTTTAGATAAAAGGATATTTTTGTTGCTGCGCTAATCTATGTAGACGATGTTATCATTGTGGGAAATGCCTTAAACAAAATACAAGAGACCAAATTGTTTCTTGACAAGAAATTTAGCATAAAAGACCTTGGACTGTTGAAGTTTTTTCTTGGCATTGAGGTTGCAAGAACAAATGAAGGCATGGTGTTAAGTCAAAGAAAATATACACTTGACATAGTTGAAGAAACAGGAATGATGGGTTGTCGACCAAATCCATTTCCCATGGAGCAGAATTTAAAGCTTGGAAAGTGTGAAGAAGAACCAAAGATTGACTCCAATCAATACCGAAGATTGGTAGGAAAGCTCCTTTATTTGCAAGCCACACGACCCGACATTGCTTATACTGTAAATGTCCTAAGCCAGTTTGTTGGTGATCCAAGGAAAAGCCACATGGAGGCCGCTAACAGAGTCCTTCGATACCTCAAGTCGACCCATGGGCAAGGTATTTTGATTCCTAAGGAAGGAGGTACACATCTCATGGCTTATTGTGACTCTGACTGGCTAGGTTGTCCCATCACAAGAAGGTCGAGATCAGGTTATCTTCTACTTATAGGAGCAGCCCTAGTGTGATGGAAATCGAAGAAGCAGTCTGTTGTTTCCCGATCATTGGCCGAAGCTGAGTATCGTGCAATGGCAAATGCGGTTAGTAAGATTCTATGGATGAGATGGCTTTTGAGCCTACTCGGTGTTCCTCCCACCGGTCCAACACCCCTCTTTTGTGACAATCAGGCAGCACGTCACATAGCTAACAATCCAGTATTTCATGAACGTACTAAGCACGTGGAGATGGACTGTTATTTCGTTAGAGAACGTGTGGAGTCAAAGGAAATACAACCTATGAAGATTGACACTAAAGCACAGATTGCAGATATTCTTATAAAGCCATTGGGGACACATCAATTCAAAGCTTTACTTGACAAGTTGGGCGTTCGAGATCTCCACGCTCCAACTTGAGGGGGAATATTGACCGACATTATTCTCTCCATAGATTTTGGGATACTCTTTATTTTTTGGAATATTGACCAACTTGAGAGGGAATATTGACCGACATTATTCTCTCCATATATTTTGGGATACTCTTTATTTTTTTTCCTTTATTTTTCCTTAATTTGTGCCTAGAAGAGCTCTTTGCTCTGTATAAAGCCGATGGCTTTTTGTTCCTTTGGATGTATCCCTATTTTCAATAATACACATTGATTCCTACAACACACTGATTCCTAGGTGGGGCCCTGTAAACAGCAAAAGATAATGTTCTTAGAAATCATGATAAATTTGTTTGGTAAGATAAGTGATTAGCAAGCAATTAAAACCACACTTACGCCAAGTTGAATTTGAATTAAGATGTAAGGGATAGCTTTAACAGTTACCACAAAGACTTAATCAACTCATTTGTAGCTACACTCGTCTCACTATTCTGAAGCTTATAGAATATATTCTGCAAAGACAGAGGAATGCTACCCGATGGCATATAATTCTTGGTTGTTGGAATATGATATACAATCTGATTCAAAAGTTAAACTTGAGTGACTATATTATACTTTTAGTGAGAATTGAATGATGGGGCATAATGTGAAATCACCAACCTTTCTGAAGTAAGGTATATGGTATAAAGTCTGTATCAGTGAATTCATATAGGAAGTAGCTCCATTTTTAAGTCCAGCATAACCCATTTACAACTTTTTGTGTATATACATATATATATATATATATATATATATATATATATATATATATATATATATATATATATATATATATATATATATATATATATATATATATATATATATATATATATATATATATATATATATATATTAAACTGCAGATCCACAAAATCGGCTAAACACCCTGCATGATGATACCAATTTTCAGTTAGCTTATCATGGTCATGATAAAATCGAATGGATGCAATAAATTAAACCGCTTCCTGTTTCTAATCACAACGAACGATTAATCCAAACAAGATAAAAATACAAACTGAAGAAAAGAATTTTAAATAAATGCAATTCACCGATTTTGTGATATCAGGAGGCTTGACTTCATCAAACCCAGCCGATAAAGCAGTGGTTCATATTTAATAAAGTAATTTTATATCTTCCTGTTTTTTAACCTAAGTGTCTTTGTATAGGTGAACGAATCAATAAACCGAGGATAAGAATTATTGTTTTTGAAATTGTTTACATTGTCAAAGAATCCTAGTTAAAACTCTCACTGCTTCAGTAGGCTCAATAACAATATTCATTGACAAGGTATGAGGTTTTAGTGATAGTTATTTTTTATTTAGATAACTTCTTTAGTTACCCGTGTCAGAGAAGTAATTTTCTTAAATTTGTTCATGTTTCAGAAATAACTATTACTTTATGCGATAAAGCTAGAATAATCTTAAAACGCAGTGACCATAGAAATATTCAAACAAGTTCTTTCGAATAAGTATCCATAGTCCAACTCATCAAATCTGTTTTGGTGATTTATGTTCACTTTTTACTTTCTTAATTATTTTGCTTTCAGTTTTCATGTAATCTTGCCATGTGGAATATTACCTGCAAGGATGGAAGTCGTTAAGTCCCTTAGATGAACAAGATACAATAGGAGTGTTACAAAATTGGAAAAACTAAAAGGTAAAAATTTATCATACAAGAGAATAGACAATTAACCGTTTCCATTGTCAATCTAAAGATTTAACAATCTATCATAGAGAGTTTAAAAAGATTAGACAAATACGATTTTTCATCATTATACTACAAGATTCAGACTATCACAAAAAATAGATATAACTTCTTTTTTAAATAATCTTCAAGATTCATTAGTATGCATGTTAATCATTTCAAGCTTAGAAAAACCACCACTGTTGTGATTCATTTGCGGATCATGGGACCATATTCCGAAGGCCCAACACCACCACACTAGCTACATTTGTTCATTCAGAGATACAAGTTCTATTGTTCAAAGTAGTCTTCTATCAAGAAACTGGAAAAATTCATGGAAATCCCACCACCATTTGAACTTTGAGATCAACCCATATTCTGATTAGGCAAGTGGCTCTAACTTTCCCAATTTTTGCATTGCTCTCTATCTATGCATGCTGACGTTGCGACACTGATGAAACACATGTTAATACTAAGGTTAATCTGTTAGATTGTCTCTTCTGTAGGTTCAGTCTCCTCTTCTACTCGTCGATGGCTGTAGTCCTGCAACACAGCAACACCGTTAGCTCGTTAAGAGGGGAATACGGGGGTTTCCCTCTTAACCGGGGAGAATAAGTACTGTTCTAAAGAATAAAACAGTGTGTGTTGAGTATGAGAGTGTGGAATGGAATAGAATCAACCTGAATGATGAAGGGTCCTATTTATAGCCGGAGGGTGAAGGAGGGAGGATCAATATTGCCAGCTGCTATGCAGCGCCAGCTGTCCGACCAAGAGGAATATCCTCTTGGTCTCCTCTGTTGTGGTCTGGGTAGTGGTACACGTGGCGCGCCCTCATTTGTCTATGTTGGAGATGTCGTACCACCCCTGTCGGTGTGCTCCTTAGACCCGTTGCAGGTCCACATGGCGCTTGGTGATTGGTGACACGTTCTGTCCTTCTTGTTGGGAGGAGCATCTCTTGGTGCCACCTTGACGTCTTCCAGAAGCTTCTGGGAGCTTCCGGATGTTCTTGCTGATGTAGGTGCCATGTTGGATGAAAAAGTGTTGTGGTCCCTGCCATGTAGGCAAGGAATTGGGACCATACCTCTTCAAGTCCCCCAGTCTAGTGTGCCTTCTAGTCGAGTTGATCGTCTAGGAGGGATTCTGGACTTTTAAGTAAGTGGCTTCTGTTTGATGCATGTTGCTTATCCTGCGCTGTTGATCCGAGCAGATGTGCGACGCATGGCGCGTTGGTGACTTGAGAAAGTTGAGCCGACTGGACGCATGGCGCATGGCGCATGGTATGTTGGTGACTTTTCCAAGTTGAGCCAACTGGATGCATGGCGCATGGTATGTTGGCAACTTTTGAACGTTGAGCCAACTGGACGCATGGCGCGTGGCGTGTTGGTAACTTTTCAAAGTTGAGCCAACTGGACGCATGGCGCATGGGATTTTGGCAACTTTTGAAAGTTGAGCCAATTAGACGCATGGCGCATGGCGTGTTGGTAACTTTTGAAATTTGAGCCAACTGGACGCATGGCGCGTGGCGTGTTAGTAACTTTTCAAAGTTGAGCCGACTGGACGCATGGTGCATGGTATGTTGGCCACTTTTGAAAGTTGAGCCAACTGGACGCATGGCGCATGGTGTGTTGGTAACTTTTGAAAGTTGAGCCAACTGGACGCATGGCGCATGGCGTGTTGGTAACTGTTGATAAAGGGTTTCCTTTCTTTTGAAAGAGGACAACTGATGTGACTGTCTGGTGTCCCTGTCTTGTCAGAGATGAACAATTCGTCTTTTCAGTGGTGTCAGTTACTTTTCTCCACGTTATCAGGTGTGTGCCGCCTACTTTTCCGAAAAAAGAGGTGACGGTTTCTCTCCCTTGTGACGTGTCTTTTCCCCGTTGGTTGTTTTTCTGTCTTCCTGACGGCCCACTACCTCTCGCATTAAATGCGATGGGTATAAATATATGGCGGTTCTCTTCACTTCCTTCACTTTTCAAAATTTGAACTCCGATTTTCTCTCTTGTTTCTTTATCTTGCTCCTTTTTTAAGTTCATTCATATTATCTTTTTCATCTTCTTGCGATATGTTTGGTTAATCCTTCATCGAAGAAGAGGAGGAACAAGGGTAAGAATCCTACAGGCCCTGACCAGGCGACGATAGGCTGGAAAGAGGAAGAGTTCCAGAACTTGGTGAGAGAGATGGGTTTCCTTCCTGAGTGGGGTGCCCAGTTTCCGACCCCCAACTCAACTGCCTTGGATGCACCTCCGGGTTATATTACATTATACGCGACTTTCTTCCGGGAGGGTAATTTCAGGCTCCCTATGACGAAGTTCACCGCCGAGGTGTCTTGAAGAACTATGGTCTTCATATTTCTCAAATCAATGCTTTGGGGCTTCCTCGTGTTACCCATTTCGAGTTTATCTGTAGGGCCAATCGTATTGAACCGACGTTTTAGATGTTCAACGTATTTTACACGGTGACCTATACCGGTGGCTTTTACTCTTACAATTCCCGCACCGGTAGTGTTATCCCTTGCAGCTCCAATCCTCCGAAGAGCCTACATGACTGGAAACAGAAGTTTTTTTATATTCGTCGAGGTGTTATCCCTGTAGATAAGCATTATCGGGCAGTAAGTGAGGGGATCCCCAAGGTAAGTGTGGTAGCAGGTTTTGCTCAACAAGCATGGTACAAGAAGGTGATAGAGAAGGCTACTTCTATTTCTCAAGTTGGTGAGATGGCTTTGGTGGGTGCTGGTATGAGCCTGTTATGGGTCCCTAAGAACCCTTTTGGTGTTCCCGTGTATGGTTATCAGGGCAAACGTAAGTAGTGTTGATTGTTTGTTTGTCTTTTCCTCTTATTTTGTAGTGTTCTTACTCATGTTTTTGCGTCTCACAGTTGGGTACAACTTGTTGAACGTCCTTGACCCAAAGGCTGGTGGTGCCATGGTTGAAGCAATTCAGAAAGATGGGAAGTCTACGTGGTTGGATCAGATCCGCAACCGCTTCTTGCATCCAACCAGTGAGAGTGTTGCTGCCTATGGCAATACTGTTTTAGGTGAAGACTATGAAGATGATGTTGATGGTACCTCTGACCCCACTCAAGAGGAAGTTATCGTCCTTTCGAGTGAGGGTTCTGATAGATCTCTTGAAGGCCTAACCCCTTATTCTGCGCGTGCAGGTCCGGCCCATGGGGCTGCTAATGAGCCCGTTGATGTTGAGGCTGAGGTGCCGGTTGAGACTGCTGAACAGCTGGAAACTCGGAGAATGAAGAAGTTGGACAAGTCAGAGGGGAAGGAGAAAAGGGCTGAGGAAAAAGCCACTGAAACTCCTCATAAGCGTCCCTCTACCCCTCCTTTCCTAGATTATGTTGTCGTTTCTGATACGTTATCCGGTTTAGGGGCAGAAGAGAAACGTGGTGGATTTGATCCTGACGACAGCACCACTTTGACAGATATGATGAAGAAAAAGGCCTTGGAAGATAAGAAACGAAAACTTGATGAGCAGGCTGCTGCGATTCTTGCCTCGAAGAAAGCCAGACTCCAGAAGGAAACTCCTCCTGCTCATTCTGAGTCTGAGATTGATCTTGGGGTTTTTACTGCTACGCATGGGAACTTGTTGGAGAAAATTTTTGAGGCTTATGGTTCTGGAGGTATAAGATTTTCTCCTTTGTTTGCTCAGATTGTCCTTTCTTTGCTTTTTCTTGATTGTTTTGTCTATATTGCAACAGGTGTGAAGCCGGTTAAGGCTTCTCGTAGGTTTGATATTTCCCAGATTACTCCTCCCACTTCTCCACCTTCGAGGACTTTTGGTTTGTCTACCCCACCTGAAGCTCTGGTTGAGAAGGAGAAACAAATGCCTGTGGAAGTAGAGCAGGTAGGAGAAGATGGTGGCGATGGTGATGCTGGTGGTGCTGGTGACGTTGGCGGTGATGGTCGAGGCAAGGGTGTTGAAACGGAAGCGGAGTCTAGTGAGGCTACGCATCGTCAGACCATTTATACCAGACGTCATCTGGCTCCTGGTGGTGGTGCCACCTCTGGGGTTCCTCGTGGTCATGAGTTTGAAAACGTCCAAGCTGGGTCCTGGGATACTCATAACCCAGCGTGTGATGATTTGCCGCATGCTCCTCGATGGCATTTAACCCAGGGTTCTCGGATGAATGATCATGTCAACTGCCAAGAGTTCTTCAACTTGTCCACCCCCCCTGCTGAGAGGTTGTTCCAGAAAAGGCGTAACCGATTTGATCTCTTAGATGATCACATTCATGCTGGGGTTAACTTCTTTGCCACCTCCTAGGAGATTGTTCGCGAGTGGAAGCTAATGGGGGAGGAGACTCTTGAGTTTGAAAATGAGAAGAGGGCGTTTGCTGAGGAGAGGGAGAAGTTTAATGCGGAGAAGAAGGGTTTGTTGTGGAGGGTTTCGGATGCTGAGCAAAAACTTGCGCAGGAGAAGCAGGTCAATACCCAAAAGCAGAAGGATTGGGAGACTGCTTGTGAGCGTACTAACGCAGAAATGCAATCTCAGTGCGATGCTATTGTCAGGTTATCTGGGGAAAAGAAGAAAATTAGTGAGGAAGCTGAGCAAGCGCGCGTTGCGTCTGAGAAAAGGGAAGAAGAGTATGTTCAGCGTATAGCTAGGTTGGAGGAGTTTGGTGAGAAGAAGGTTGCGGAGTGTAAAGCTTCTGAGCTTCTTACTGAGGAGGTTTCTGCTGATTGCAAATGGCTCCTCTCTCGCGCAGTGCCTTTGGTACTTTCCCTTATACGTGTTCGTTTTTGTTTTGCATTTATTGCTTTTCTTATGTTTCTGTATGTTTCTTGTAGATTTCTGAGCGTATTGTGAAATCTCATGAGCTTGCCAATTACATGTTTGAGTTGGGTCAAGCCGCGTATAATAGCGGTCGGAAGGAAGGTTACAGCGAGGGCAGGGATGCTGTGGTGAATAATGAAAAAGATTACCATTTTGAACTGTACAAGGAACACTGTTCTGGTAAGTATGCCGCTAAACACCGCGAGTATGAGTTTGTTGAATTCGGTATTGTAAAAGCTGTTGAGAAGTTGTCCCAGAAGGCTGATGCTGTTGCATTTCTGAAAAAAAGACTTGGTGAGGAAGAGCATGGGGCTGAGGGTGCTGGCCCTAGTCATCAAGATTGAATCATTCCGGCCTGCGTGCCGTGTATGGCCTTGGATGGCCTTGTAACCACTGACAATCTCGTGAACAATTTCCACTTTATGTTTTGTGAACAAGTTACCTGTAGTTCCCTGTGAACATTTAGCTATGTATGGCTACTTTTATGTTAATATTCGTCCTTGCTATTTTATTTGTTTGTGAATTTTGCTATCGTTACAATATGTGCATGTGCAATTACTTTGATTTAGGTATTGCGAATGAATGATGGTGCTGACAGGTTATGCTATGTTAGTTACAACGTTTGTTCTGTCGTTTACGCGCCTGTTTTGGTTCGTGTGTACGAAGTGATCGAGTTACAGGTTTTTGTGTTAACCCAGCTGTGTTCAGCTTTGGGGGTCCTATAATGTTTATTTACCATGTTATCGATGCTTTCGTGTTTATGTGGGCACGAGGTATTTATTTGGCGTTCTTTAGGGTTTGGTTGTGTTTTCGACCCGACTGTGCACTTGGTTGTGACGAGCCTTAGAGGTCTACAACGTTTCCTAATGTCAAGCCATTGATGTTTTCGTGTATGCCCAAAGTAATATATGCAGTTGTGACAAAAATTCACATGAGATAAAGTAGCCAGACACTTCTTGTATTACTGTTAAATATGTCGGCACACGGCCGTTACAGGTACATAAAAAGCTTCGACCGTTTACATATAGCACTTCCTTAATTGCTGGGCGTTTCAGGTTCGTGGAACCTCCTTGTTTTCTAATGTGTGTATCTTATACGCTCCTTTTCCCAAAACTTCGTCTATAACATAAGGTCCCTCCCACTTGAGAGCTAATTTGCCCGGTTTTTCGGCGTTAGACGCCTCGTTGTCCCCTAGGACGTAATCGCCGGGGTTAAACGTGCAAACGTGGACCTTGCTGTTGTAATATTTTTCCAACTTGGTCTTGTACTTTGCCTTGTTGATTGCTGCCATCTCCTTTCTCTCTTCAAGAAGGTCTAGATCTAGCCTTGTAGGATCGTGTTTCGACCCGAACGAGTCGTTCAGAGGAGTTTTGATCAAATACAAATGCGGAAAATAAGTATCTGACTTAGGAACAGCTAGCAAATCACTTTAAACACCTCTTTGCATTGATTTATGACAGTTTACATCCAAATCTCAAACCGGTAGCACTTCGGTATGAGTTACAAGGGACTGATCTAAGGTTTCGCTCGAATGGTACCTATATATAGACCTAGAGGTTTCGCTCCAGCGTACATGCCAAATGAGCGAAACCTTCAGCTGACATAAAAGTGGAACTACAAAGGTACATATAAGCGAAACCCTAGGTTATGACCCTATGAGCGAAACCTATTGCTAACACATATACAATATCTTGTTTTCTTGTAAAACGTGCCCTAATATGACAATCTAAGACTAAGACTCGATCCAAGACGAAGTCGACAGATGTAGTGCACCAACAAGCCTTCTTTCTTCTTCATTATTAATCATGTTCATGGAGAGCATTCTCGGGGATGGGTGGCCAATTTCTGCGGGTATCACAGCTTCGAACCCATAGACTAGGGTGAAAGCTGTTTGTCCATTGCTCGTCTTTGGCATTGTTCTACGGGCCCACAATATGCTTGGTAGTTCATCAACCCAACCTCTTCTTTGTGTTCCTAGCTGTGCTTTGATACCGTCCACTATGCTCTTGTTGACAGCTTCTACTTGACCATTTCCCTGTGGGTGCACAATCTAGGAAAAGGCATGCTCGATGTGTAGCTCTTTGAACCAGCGTCAGAGATCGTCGGCAGCAAAATTTGTCCCATTATCGGTGACAATTCTTAGTGGCAACCCAAAACAGCATATGATCTGCTCCCAGATGAACCTTCTAACCACGGTCGATGTGGTTGACGCGAGTGCCTTTGCTTCCACCCACATTTTGTGAAATAATCGACTTCGACTATTATGAATTTCACTGCGCCCGGGGATTCTGGAAAAGGGCCAACCATATCTATCCCCCACTATTGAAACAGCCACGCCGTTGTTACTGGGACCAGTTCATTTTTGGGGCGCATCGTTTTCAGGGCGTGCCTCTGGCAGCCGCTGCATTTTCTCTAGATTTTTAATGCGTCTAGATGCATTCCAGGCCAGTAGTATCCGGCGTTCATGACTTTGGCTACTACCATCCTTGGGCCAGCATGGATGCCACAGATGCCCTTGTGTACTTCTCGGATCAGGTAGTTTGCATCTTCTGGGTCAACAATGGTCCTTAGTAAGATTTTCAATACAATATTCCATCGGCCATTTGGTAGTGTTTGGATTTGTATTGCACTTTTCTTGCCTCGGCTTGTTCTCCGGTAGTATTCCAGATTGGAGGTACATAATTATCAGGGTCATCCATGACGTTGTTCCCAATTGAATAACACACACTTCCCTTAGTGGTACTGATGGGTTACTCAAAACTTCAATGCGCACGTCTTTGGCCAGGTGCTAGAAACTTGTGGATGTGAGTTTACTTAATGCGTCTGCTGGTTTGTTTTCGCTCCGATTGATGTGGTGCACTTTGTAGGAATAGAAGTTTTGCAGCAAAGTTTTTGCTTGATTTAAGTAGAGCGCCATCAAGTCTCCTTTGGCGTCGTACTGGCCATTGATTTGCCTGGCTACTAACATAGAGTCCACGTGCGCCTCAATGTGTTTGACTCCCATCTTGATTGCCAATCTCAAACCGGTAAGAAAAGCTTCGTATTCAGCTTCATTATTCGTGCTTTTGAAGTCTAACCTGATAGCGTACGTGAATTTGTGTTTATCTGGACTTACCAGCCTAAGTCATGCGCCTACGCCATCTTCATTGGATGCGCCGTTTGTGTACAGTAGCCATGGCTCTTCTGTATATTGCCTTTCAGCTTTCTCCATTGCCTTGCACTCTCTATCTTTGTCGTCAAGTACTTCTGACATGAAATCGGCCAACACCTGGCCTTTGATTGCTGGTCTTGGTTTGAAAACCACATTGTGACCTCCCAGCTCTATAGCCCATTTTGATAATCTTCCAGATATCCCGGGCCTTGCGAGGATGTTGCCGATGTTGTAATTTGTTAGTACATGAATGACGTGGTTGGCGAAATACCTGCGCAATCGCCTTGATGCATGGATCAGTGCCAGAACTAGTTTTTCCATTATGGCGTACCGCGTTTCTGGATCGTTTAGAGTGCGAGACACATAGTAAACTGGTGTTTGAACGCCTTGGCGGTCTACGAGCAGAACCGCTCCGACTGCTTTATCAGATACTGACAGATATAACACTAGGGGTTCTCCTTTTATTGGCGCTGTTAATGTTGGCAGTCTTATGAGACAATCTTTCATTTCCCGGAATGCGTTCTCGGCTTCCGGGGTCCACTGAAATTGACTTTTCTTCATGCAATTGCGAAGTGTTTTGATAAACGGAAATAACTTTGCTGCGTGATTGGCTAGGAAACGGTTTAGTGCTGCTGGCCGTCCAGCCAATTTTTGCATTTCCTTGATTGTTGATGGTGAAGGCATCCGCTCGATCGCTTGTACCTTATCAAGATTGACTTTAAACCCGTCTTTTGTTACGATGAACCCCATAAACTTTCCTTCTTCCATGCCGAAAGAACATTTTGCTGGGTTTAGTTTGATACTTACTCTGCGTAGTGTGTCGAACGTCTTTTGAATGTTGACCGATATCATGCTTTCTTCCTTGCTCATGATGACCAGGTCATCCATGTATACTTCTATGTATTTGCCAATAGCATCACTGAATGTTTCATTCATTAATCTTTGATATGTGGCGCCTGTGTTTTTTAAGCCAAAAGACATTTTTGTATAGCAGTACATCCCTGTTGGTGTGCGAAACGCAGTCTTATTTTCATCTTGTATGGCCATCTGTACCTGATGATATCCCTTATAACAGTCAAGGAAACATTTCCACCTGAACGTTGCTAGCGAATCAATCTTTTCATCGATATCTGGCAAGGCTTATCAGTCGTGCGGGCATGCCTTGCTTAGATCCTTGTAATCTACACACATTCTCCAACTGCCATTTGGTTTTTGTACCATTACAGGGCTCACCACCCAAGTTTGGTATCGGTCTTCTCTGATGATACCAGCATTCAACAATTCCATGACTTGCTCTTGCATAGCATCATGCTTTATGTCTCCCAAGTGGCGTTTGGCATGTACCACAGGTTTTGCATTTTCTTAGATGTTTAATCTGTGTTCTGCTATGTGCCGTGGAACACCCGTCATGTCAGCTGGTGTCCATGCGAATACGTCCATTTTTTCAAATAACAACTTCTTTAGTGCCGCGCGCGTGAGACCAGACATTACAGGGCCCAAGGTGACCGTTTGTTCTGGGTGTGCGCTGTTTAACACCCATTTTTCGGCTTCTGCGCACGGTGCTGGTTTGCTTGCTTTTGCTGGTCAGACTTCATCTGTTGCTAAGACTTCTTTGCTTGCATAGATTATTGCTATCCCTGTCTCTGTTGGGAATCGAACAACTGAATGTGGTCCAGAGCAAATCATACTAAAATCTCCTTGGGATTCTCTTCCCAGAAGGATGTCGTGTCTTGAATGTGCGGGCAGCACCATGAACGTGACTTCTTCTGTTCTTGAATTTCTTCCGTCTGAGAGCAGCACCGGGAATTATATCTGGCCAAGAGGCAAGACGGCTTCATTGCAGAAACCAGTTAATGGGTAGTCATCTGGTTATGATTATATTGACGGTTGTCATCGCCGGTCAAATGCTTGTCAGTGCGCGCGATCGTTTTTGCTGCTTCAATGAAGGTTTCCCAATCTTTGGCTCCGCCGTCTCTGCCCTTTAATCGCTTGATCAGGTCATCACACTTTACTGCCCTCATGAAGTGTGCGCGCATCATCTTTTCGCCTGCGTCTCCAATTTCCATACATTCTTTGTTGTATATGGTGATGAAGTCTTCTATGCTTTCATGATCTTTCCTCCATATGTTCAAACAATCAGCTAGATCTCTGGTGTGCCTGCGCTGTTGGGAGAAGTGCGTGTGGAACTTGTCTCGAAAATCGTTCCATGACTTGATCCTTCCTGCTGGTAGGCTGTCAAACCCGACGCGCGCTGCGCCGACGAATGTTTAAGCGAAAAGATGGTACCAAGTTGGTAAATTCCATCCTCCTGTTACTCCTGTGCCATTGACAACTTGGAGATGGTCATCCGGATCCGTGAAGCCGTTGTATTTACCCACATTGTGTGGCAATTTTGTTTTGTCGATATCGGCTGTTGCAATCTCTTTGATGAATTTGGAGTTTTCAGCCATGCCGTCTGGGCGATAGCTTAGAGAATAGTCATATTCTGCTTTTGGGTTGTACCCCGCGCGCTTGTAGGGTTTATACGACTCATATTCCTTTGGCAATCTGCTGAATACTATGCTCTCTCCTTTGTATATCGGATCTTCCTCCTCATCATCCCATTCAGCATTCATGTTGCGCGAGCCTAAACGACTTTGTATCGGCTTTCTCTGTGGATGGGATTGTTGTACGTAATTGCTTTCTGTTTCACCGTAAGTGTCGCGCGTATCATGCGCACTTGGCTTTCTGATGTTTGGCATTGATCCTTTTTCTGGACGCAAGTTCCATGTGTTGGCCTGCTGAGTCGTGTGAGTGCTCAGAGACATTTGCTGTGGAGTGGTAAAGACAGATTGGTTGGCTTGTGCCTGGAGCAAGGCTTGCTGCGCGCTTAGCTGTGTGTATACGAGATTTAAGGATGCTATTTGTTCAGTATACTAGGAAGCCAGAGTTTTTCCTTCGGGTAGCCCTAAAAGTGCTGAAAAGTTCAGCTGTGTTTGGACCGGTGGGGTTGATGGGCAAGCCCCACGGTTTTGTGTTGGTATTTCCGGAGGTGTTTGATTGACTACACCTGGAGGTTGAAAAACGGTCCCATCTGTTGTTTGGTTAACAACTCTGGTTAGGGGTTGGAAAGTAGCTCCATTTGTGGTTTGGCTAACCACTCTGGATGCGCTTTCGAAGATGTCTGGGAACTCGTTTGTTCGCCCTTCTTGGATGGTCTCGTTCTCCTGGACTCTTTGGACGTGCCTGGTGTCCTAGATGAGTCCAAACGAAGAGACTTCTCCGTCCATTTGTGGAGAAGGGTTTTGTTCAGCCATTTCGAGGAGTTTTTTAAAGAAAAAAGATGAGGGTGGTTTGCGAAAGTGCGGATGGCGCCAATGATGAAACACAGGTTAATACTAAGGTTAATCTGTTAGATTGTCTCTTTTGTAGGTTCAGTCTCCTCTTCTACTCGTCGATGGCTGTAGTCCTGCAAAACAGCAACACCGTTAGCTCATTAAGACGTGAATATGGGGGTTTCACTCTTAACCGGGCTCCGGCGTGAGAATAAGTACTGTTCTGAGGAATAAAACAGTGTGTGTTGAGTGTGAGAGTGTGGAGAGTGGAATAGAATCAACCTGAATGATGAAAGATCCTATTTGTAGCCGGAGGGTGAAGGAGGGAGGAGCAATATTGCCAGCTGCTATGGAGCGCCAATTGTCCGACCAAGAGGAATATCCTCTTAATCTCCTCTATTGTGGTCAGGGTAGTGGTACACGTGGCGCGCCCTCATTTGTCTATGTTGGAGACGTCGTACCACCCCTGTCGGTGTGCTCCTTAGACCCAGGTCCAGATGGCGCTTGGTGATTGGTGACACGTTCTGTTCTTCTTGTCGGGAGGAGCATCTCTTGGTGGCACCTTGACGTCTTCCAGAAGCTTCTTCTGGGAGCTTCTGGATGTTCTTGCTAATGTAGGCGCCATGTTGGATGAAAAAGTGGTGTGGTCCCTGCCATGCAGGCAAGGAATTGGGACCATACCTCTTCAGACACTTTCAACCATTGAGTACTGACCATATTTCATCGGTCTTCTCCTTCTCAAAGAGAACATAATCTATGCAATGTCGCATAGGACCCTAAAGCTAATGATTAAATTCTTGAGTGATAAGCAAACAAGAAGGGGTGAACTTGATTTATCTTTGTTTAGATCTCCATAGCTTGAATACTCTGTTCAAGCATTGACCTTGGGTTGAAAACAAGTCAACCTCCAACATAAGATTTTCCGCTTCTGGCCACTTTGAATTTTAAACGTTTTACATTCACATTGCAACTTCCTAATGAAAGAGAGTTTGTGGTCTACGCACAATTTTTGATGCACTTTGTGGATACGGCTCAGTTCGGTTTGACTCGGTTCGGTTCGACCCGGTTCGGTTTGACTCGGTTAGGTTCGACTCAAGCCCGTTGTCACGACATTCCTCCGACGTGCGCCCCAGAGTTCGACACACGAAGCATGAAGCGCCGCGAGCTAACATCACCATGACATCATCATCATGATGTCATGATGATGTCACATGTCATTTGTATATAATGAAATCCTTTGTTGAAGTCTACGAAGGCTTCATAAACAAGAATTAATGTTGGTGAATTACATGTGACGAAGGCTTGTATTTGATTGTTCACTACGAACCCTCAAGGGTTCGTGGCCTTTAAAGGGTTCACCATGAAGATTAGAGAGTTCGTAGCATTCTAAGGGTTCGTGGCATGTTAACTGTTCGTAGGATCTCTGAGTATTAGGCCTATATAAACAGAGACATGTTACTCAGTTTACTTAAGAGAGTTTGAGAGTTCTTTATGAAACTTTGTAAACACTATGTGTATGTGTTACTGATTCTCTTCACTTAAACAAAGTTGTGAATCTTTGGTTACTTTGTGTTTGTTCCATTTTGCTTTGGTTTGCATACTCTCGTGGATTCCGCACTCGTTAGTGTGTTAACAAAACAAGGAAGTAGGTTTAATCTTAATCCTCCAAGTGGACCTACAACAATCGCACCAAAGATTTCATCATTTACCTAAAATGGCATTATCTGCCAAAGATCCTCTTTCATTAAAGACAATCCACTGTAAATCTCTTGAGAAGCAACCAAAGTTTATTGAATTGATGATCAACACCTTACAGCAACTCTATAAGGCAGATATAAAATAATAAAAGAGCAGATAGAAGTGATGATCAGTTTTACGAAAAAACTACACAATTTTTTCATGGTTTCCAAGCAAGGTTTGGTATAACTGTTTTTGACATCTTGCTGACTCAATCAATCAATAAAATTGCCTTTGAAATTTCAATTTGATTAAATTCTAACTCAAGAATATTAAAAAAAATAAAAAAAATCTTGGTGAATATTTTAAATTTATACAATCAGAGGATTATATGAGAAAAAACAGCAACAAGATAATGGTTCATAAAAAGCATGATGAATATATTTGGTAAGATAAGCAATTAGCATGAAATTAAAACCAACAAACTAAGCCAGGTTAAATTTAATTAAGAAATTTGGAGTTTACAACTTTTTGTACCACCAAATGGGATCAAAATTTAAATAGAAAACGTCCTTAATTTGCAAAGTCGAGATTTTCTTCTGAAATCCAATGAACAGTGAACGATCATTCTTCAACACGCTGCATGATGATACCGAATTTATGTTAGCATATAATGGTTATGATCGAATGACTGCAGTAAATTAAACCGCATCCACTTCCTAATCACTAATCACAACGACGCTTATTCCACACAAGAAAATATATGAATTGATGAAAAGAATTTAAAATCAAAAACCAGTCACAGATTTTATGATATCAGGAGCCCTGATTTCATCAAACACAACCGATAAAGCAGTGGCCATCTATAGGTTCTTTGGCTTCGCGGCCGTCTGTGGATTATTACCAGACAAAAGAATAACAGTCTAACAGAGGTACTAGTGTTTTTTGAGCGGGTTATTCTACGTAGAATTACAACTTTCAAGCCATTGGTTTTTCATTCTGCTCTTTGCATTTAGTTTAGTTACACAAATCCAGCCGTTCATATTTACAATAGCATATTCCGTACCCTCTTTTTTTCACCCAACTGTATGTTAACAAACACATGACAAGAGTAAGCTCATGAGAAGAGATGTTGCAAACAAATGATCATCCTGGTTTATATTTGTGACTTAGGGAAAATTACTATTTTTTACAAGCTCATGAATTTACGTAACATCCATGCATAGATAGATTATGATAAATAACAATATAGATGTAAATAACGGTCGCACAAGTCACAAATTCGGTCGCAAAATTTGGTTAGCGACGATGTCAATTGCAACTGTGATCGAAAACCCAATCGCAATTGGTTAGTTTTCTAGTAGTGAGGGACAAACAATGCCATAAATTTATGTGAAAGACATGCATAGATTATGAAAAGAAAACATATGGTTCGGATTTATGCCAACAAATCCTCCCATTTGAATCCATAGAAAGTAGAACAAACAAAATCTTATTCAAAGTTTTTATTAGTTTTATTTCGTAGGTGTGTATCCAATTAAAGATTATGCCACCATAACACAATCAATGTGTGAACCAGGTATGGAATCTCGATTTGACTCTTAAACATCTCCATCATCATATATATTGTGAAGTTGTGTTTGAACCCAGTTTGCTATAGAAAACTAAATCACACAATCCTTTTCTACCATAATTTTATTTGTGAACATTACTTTATCCCCAAAGGCACAATGACGAATCAACGAATAAGATTTGTAGCAAAGTGTAAACCACATTGGGTTTTGAGTTACTAATCATAATGATTTGGATGAATTCCAAAAGGATTTCACTAGCTATCAAGTGCTGGTTGAATGGCCAAATTAGCTAGCAGTTTTACCTTCTTTCTTTTCATGCTTGTTACTTCTCGTATAAGGATCAAGCTTTAGTAGAATTTGTTTATCAGAAGTTGACCATCATTCCAACCCAATCCATTTGCGGAGCTACTCAAATCAATGTTTCTGAGATTTTGGAGAGGCGCCATCATTATGTCACTTGTTTGTATTCCCTTTATTTTTCGCTATTTGATTTTTTTGACATTTTATCTACATACAAAACAACTAGATGGCCTTGGAAGGGTTTTAAAGGCGCAAAAAGTTTAAATAGATGTTGGTCCACTTAATTAAAGGTGCATGTATCACGTTAACATCCTAACACTTTGTTTTTATGCCACTGGTGTTTGAACGCCTTGGCGGTCTACGAGCAGAACTGCTCCGACTGCTTTATCAGATGCTGACAGATATAATACTAGGGGTTCTCCTTTTACTGGCGCTGTTAATGTTGGCAGTCTTATGAGACAATCTTTCATTTCCCGGAATGCGTTCTCGGCTTCCGGGGTCCACTGAAATTGACTTTTCTTCATGCAATTGCGAAGTGTTATGATAAACGGAAATTACTTTGCTGCGTGATTGGCTAGGAAACGGTTTAGTGCTGCTAGCCGTCCAGCCAATTTTTGCATTTCCTTGATTGTTGATGGTGAAGGCATCCGCTCGATCGCTTGTACCTTATCAGGATTGACTTTAAACCCGTATTTTGTTACGATGAACCCCATAAACTTTCCTTCTTCCATGCCGAAAGAACATTTTGCTGGGTTTAGTTTGATATTTACTCCGCGCAGTGTGTCGAACGTCTTTTGAATGTTGACCAACATCATGCTTTCTTCCTTGCTCATGATGACCAGGTCATCCATGTATACTTCTATGTATTTGCCAATAGCATCACTGAATGTTTCATTCATCAATCTTTGATATGTGGTGCGTGCGTTTTTTAAGCCAAAAGGCATTTTTGTATAGTAGTACAGCCCTGTTGGTGTGCGAAACGCAGTCTTATCTTTGTCTTGGATGGCCATCTGTACCTGATGATGTCCCTTATAACAGTCAAGGAAACATTTCCACCTGAACGTTGCTAGCGAATCAATCTTTTCATCGATATCTGGCAAGGCATAGCAGTCGCGCGGGCATGCCTTGTTTAGATCCTTGTAATCTACACACATTCTCCAACTGCGATTTGGTTTTTGTACCATTACAGGGCTCTCCACCCAAGTTTGGTATCGGACTTCTCTGATGATACCAGCATTCAACAATTCCAATTCCATGACTTGCTCTTGCATAACATCATGCTTTATGTCTCCCAAGTGGCGTTTGGCATGTACCACAGCTTTTGCATTTTCTTAGACGTTTAATCTGTGTTCTGCTATGTGCCGTGGAACACCCGTTATGTCAGCTGGTGTCCAGGCGAACACGTCCATGTTTTCAAATAACAACTTCTTTAGTGTCGCGCGCGTGAGATCAGACATTGCAGGGCCCAAGGTGACCATTTGTTCTAGGTATGCGCTGTTTAACACCCATTTTTCGGCTTCTGCGTGCGGTGCTGGTTTGCTTGCTTTTGCTGGTCGGACTTCATCCGTTGCTAAGACTTCTTTGCTTGCATAGATTATTGCTATCCCTGTCTCTGTTGGGAATCAAACAACTGAATGTGGTCCAGAGAAAATCATACTAAAATCTCCTTGGGATTCTCTTCCCAGAAGGATATCGTGTCTTGAATGTGCGAGCAGCACCATGAACGTGACTTCTTCTGTTCTTGAATTTCTTCCATCTGAGAGCAGCACCGGGAATGATATATGGCCAAGAGGAAAGACGGCTTCGTTGTAGAAACCAGTTAATGGGTAGTCAACTGGTTCCAAGCGCCCCTTGTCTTCTTGGTCGAATTGATTGAAACATTGCTCGTATATGATGTCCGCGGTGCTCCCTGAGTCGATGAAAATGTAGTCGGTTTGGTAATGACCGATTACCCCCGATATGACTATGGGTCTTCTCTCTCTTGGACCTCCTCTTACTATGGGGAAGACAACTTGTCTTTCGCGCCATGAGTCGTCTTGTGTGCGCTTGTTGTAGTTTTTTCTTGACCGCCGTGGTCCCCCCTTGAACCATGTGAGTTTCTAACTTTCGAAGCTTTTTGTTATCCGACCCTTCCTCTCTTCTGACGGTTATCGCACTTCCCACCTTTTACCAGGTGTGTGAGCCTTCCATCCCTTAAGGCTCTTTCTATCTCTTGCTTTAGGCTAAAGCAGTAATCAGTTAGGTGACCGGTGTCTTTGTGGAATTCACAGAAGAGATTTGGCTCTTGGCCTCTTTTGTTGCGCATTTGTAGAGGTGGTTTAAATTGGTGGTTCTCAGTTGACAGGACCTCAGAAGGTGTCTTTGTTAGGGGCGTCCATTGTTTTTCTCTATTTTCTCTCTTCGCTTCTTTGCGATGAACGATCTGGTTGATCATGTTGCGCGCATCTTCCCTTGTTAGGCTTCTTTCCCTGTAACCAGATGTTTTCCATGATTGGCCTTTGCCCTTCTTGTTGCGCCGATCATTGTGGTTATGATTATATTGACGATTGTCATCACCGGTCAACTGCTTGTCAGTGCGCGCGATCGTTTTTGCTGCTTCAATGAAGGTTTCCCAATCTTTGGGTCCTCCGTCTCTGCCCTTTAATCGCTTGATCAGGTCGTCACACTTTACTGCCCTCATGAAGTGTGCGCGCATCATCTTTTCGCCTACGTCTCCAATTTCCATACATTCTTTGTTGTATATGGTGATGAAGTCTTCTATGCTTTCATGATCTTTCCTCCATATGTTCAAACAATCAGCTAGATCTCTGGTGTGCATGCGCTGTTGGGAGAAGTGCGCGAGGAACTGGTCTCAAAAATCGTTCCATGACTTGATCCTTCCTGCTGGTAGGCTGTCAAACCAGACGCGCGCTGCGCCGACGAATGTTGAAAAGATGGTACCAAGTTGGTAAATTCCATCCTCCTGTTACTCCTGCGCCATTGAAAACTTGGAGATGGTCATCCGGATCCGTCAAGCCGTTGTATTTACCCACGTTGTGTGGCAATTTTGTTTTGTCGATATCGGCTGTTACAATCTCTTTGATGAATTTGGAGTTTTCAGCCATGCCGTCTGGGCGATAGCTTAGAGAATAGTCATATTCTGCTTTTGGGTTGTACCCCGCGCGCTTGTAGGGTTTATACGACTCATGTTCCTTTGGCAATCTGCTGAATAATATGCTTTCTCCTTTGTATATCAAATCGTCTTCCTCATCATCCCATTCAGCATTCATGTTGCGCGCGCCTAAACGACTTTGTATCGGCTTTCTCTATGGCTGGGATTGTTGTACGTAATTGCTTTCTGTTTCACCGTAAGTGTCGCGCGTATCATGCGCACTTGGCTTTCTGATGTTTGGCATTGGTCCTTTTTCTGGACGCAAGTTCCATGTGTTGGCCTACTGAGTCGTGTGAGTGCTCAGAGACATTTGCTGTGGAGTTGTAAAGATAGATTGGTTGGCTTGTGCCTGGAGCAAGGCTTGTTGCGCGCTTAGTTGTGTGTATACGGGATTTAAAGATGCCATTTGTTCAGTATACCAGGAAGCCAGAGTTTTTCCTTCGGGTAGCCCTAAAAGTGCTGAAAAGTTCAGCTGTGTTTGGACCGGTGGGGTTGATGGGCAAGCCCCACGGTTTTGTTTTGGTATTTCCGGAGGTGTTTGATTGACTACACCTGGAGGTTGAAAAACGGCCCCATTTGTTATTTGGTTAACAACTCTGGTTAGGGGTTGGAAAGTAGCTCCATTTGTGGTTTGGCTAACCACTCTGGATGCGCTTTCGAAGATGTCTAGGAACTCGTTTGTTCGCCCTTCTTGAATGGTCTCGTTCTCCTGGACTCTTTGGACGTGCCTGGTGTCCTGGATGAGTCCAAACGAAGAGACTTCTCCGTCCATTTGAGGAGAAGGGTTTTGTTAAGCCATTTCGAGGATTTTTTTAAAGAAAAAAGGAGATGGGGGTGGTTTGCGAAAGTGCGGATGGCGCCAATGATGAAACAAAGGTTAATACTAAGGTTAATCTGTTAGATTGTCTCTTCTGTCGGTTCAGTCTCCTCTTCTACTCGTGAGAGTGTGGAGAGTGGAATAGAATCAACCTGAATGATGAAGGATCCTATTTATAGCCGGAGGGTGAAGGAGGGAGGAGCATTATTGCCAGCTGCTATGGAGCGCCAATTGTCCGACCAAGAGGAATATCCTCTTGGTCTCCTCTGTTGTGGTCAGGGTAGTGGTACACGTGGCGCGCTCTCATTTGTCTATGTTGGAAACGTCGTACCACCCCTGTCGGTGTGCTCCTTAGACCCAGGTCCAGATGGCGCTTGGTGATTGGTGACACGTTCTGTCCTTCTTGTCGGGAGGAGCATCCCTTGGTGCCACCTTGACGTCTTCCAGAAGCTTCTGGGAGCTTCTGGATGTTCTTGCTGATGTAGGTGCCATGCTTGATGAAAAAGTGGTGTGGTCCCTGCCATGTAGGCAAGGAATTGGGACCATACTTCTTCAGACACTTTCAACCATTGAGCACTGACCAAATTTCATCGGTCTTCTCCTTCTCAAAGAGGACATAATCTATGCAATGTCGCATAGGACCCTAAAGCTAATGATCAAATTCTTGAGTGATAAGCAACCAAGAAGTGGTGAACTTGATTTATCTTTGTTTAGATCTCCATAGCTTGAATTCTCTGTTCAAGCATTGACTTTGGGCTGAAAACAAGTCAACCTCCAACATGCGATTTTCCGCTTCTGGCCACTTTGAATTTTGAACGTTTTACATTCACATTGCAACTTCCTAATGAAAGAGAGTTTGTGGTCTACGCACAATTTTTGATGCACTTTGTGGATACGGCTCAGTTCGGTTTGACTCGGTTTGGTTCGACCTGGTTCGGTTTGACTCGGTTAGGTTCGACTCAGGCCCGCGATGTCACCACATTCCTCCGTCGTGCGCCCCAGAGTTCGACACACGAAGCACGAAGCGCCGCGAGCTAACATCACCATGACATCATCATCATGATGTCATGATGATGTCACATGTCATTTGTATATAATGAAATCCTTTGTTGAAGTCTACGAAGGCTTCATAAACAAGACTTAATGTTGGTGAATTACATGTGACGAAGGCTTGTATTTGATTGTTTACTACGAACCCTCAAGGGTTCGTGGCCTTTAAAGGGTTCACCATGAAGATTAGAGAGTTCGTAGCATTCTAAGGGTTCGTGGCATGTTAACTGTTCGTAGGATCTCTGTGTATTAGGCCTATATAAACAGAGACATGTTACTCAGTTTACTTAAGAGAGTTCGAGAGTTCTTTGTGAAACTTTGTAAACACTGTGTGTATGTGTTACTGATTCTCTTCACTTAAACAAAGTTGTGAATCTTTGGTTACTTTGTGTTTGTTCCATTTTGCTTTGGTTTGCATACTCTCGTGGATTCCGCACACGTTAGTGTGTTAACAAAACAAGGAAGTAGGTTTAATCTTGATCCTCCAAGTGCACCTACAACAATCGCACCAAAGATTTCATCATTTACCTATAATGGCATTATCTGCCAAAGTTTATTAAAGACAATCCACTGTAAATCTCTTGAGAAGCAACCAAAGTTTATTGAATTGATGATCAACACCTTACAGCAACTCTATAAGGCAGATATAAAATAATAAAAGAGCAGATAGAAGTGATGATCAGTTTTACCAAAAAACTACACAATTTTTTCATGGTTTCCAAGCAAGGTTTGGTATAACTGTTTTTGACATCTTGCTGACTCAATCAATCAATAAAATTGCCTTTGAAATTTCAATTTGATTAAACTCTAACTCAAGAATATTAAAAAAAAATAAAAAAAATCTTGGTGAATATTTTAAATTTATACAATCAGAGGGAGGATTATCTGAGAAAAAACAGCAACAAGATAGTGGTTCATAAAAAGCATGATGAATATATTTGGTAAGATAAGCAATTAGCATGAAATTAAAACCATCAAACTAAGCCCGGTTAAATTTAATTAAGAAATTTGGAGTTTACAACTTTTTGTACCACCAAATGGGATCAAAATTTATATAGAAAACGTCCTTAGTTTGCAAAGTCGAGATTTTCTTCTGAAATCCAATGAACAGTGAACGATCATTCTTCAACACGCTGCATGATGATACCGAATTTATGTTAGCATATAATAGTTATGATCGAATGACTGCAATAAATTAAACCGCATCCACTTCCTAATCACTAATCACAACGACGCTTATTCCAAACAAGAAATTATATGAATTGATGAAAAGAATTTAAAATCAAAAAGCAGTCATAGATTTTATGATATCAGGAGGCCTGATTTCATCAAACACAGCCGATAAAGCAGTGGCCATCTATAGGTTCTTTGGCTGCGCGGCCGTCTGTGGATTATTACCAGACAAAAGAATAACAGTCTAACAGAGGTACTAGTGTTTTTTGAGCGGGTTATTCTACGTAGAATTACAATTTTCAAGCCATTGGTTTTTCATTCTGCTCTTTGCATTTAGTTTAGTTATACAAATCCAGTCGTTCATATTTACAATAGCATATTCCGTACCCTCTTTTTTTCACCCAACTGTATGTTAACAAACACATGACAAGAGTAAGCTCATGAGAAGAGATATTGCAAACAAATGATCATCCTGGTTTATATTTGTGACTTAGGGAAAATTACTATTTTTTACAAGCTCATGAATTTACGTAACATCCATGCATAGATAGATTATGATAAATAACAGTATAGATGTAAATAACGGTCGCACAAGTCACAAATTCGGTCGCAAAATTTGGTTAGCGACGATGTCAATTGCAACTGTGATCGAAAACCCAATCGCAATTGGTTAGTTTTCTAGTAGTGAGGGACGGACAATGCCATAAATTTATGTGAAAGACATGCATAGATTATGAAAAGAAAACATATGGTTAGGATTTATGCCAACAAATCCTCCCGTTTGAATCCATAGAAAGTAGAACAAACAAAATCTTATTCAAAGTTTTTATTAGTTTTATTTCGTAGGTGTGTATCCAATTAAAGATTATGCCACCATAACATAATCAATGTGTGAACCAGGTATGGAATCTCGATTTGACTCTTAAACATCTCCATCATCATATATATTGTGATGTCGTGTTTGAACCCAGTTTGCTATAGAAAACTAAATCACACAATCCTTTTCTACCATAATTTTATTTGTGAACATTACTTTATCCCCAAAGGCACAATGACGAATCAACGAATAAGATTTGTAGCAAAGTGTAAACCACATTGGGTTTTGAGTTACTAATTATAATGATTTGGATGCATTCCAAAAGGATTTCACTAGCTATAAGTGCTGGTTGAATGGCCAAATTAGCTAGCAGTTTTACCTTCCTTCTTTTCATGCTTGTTACTTCTCGTAAAAGGATCAAGCTTTAGTAAAATTTGTTTATCAGAAGTTTATGAGAAGTTGACCATCATTCCTAACCCAATCCATTTGCGGAGCTACTCAAATCAATGTTTCTGAGATTTTGGAGAGGCGCCATCATTATGTCACTAGTTTGTATTCCCTTTATTTTTCGTTATTTGATTTTTTTGACATTTTATCTACATACAAAACAACTAGATGGCCTTGGAAGGGTTTTAAAGGCGCAAAAAGTTTAAATAGATGTTGGTCCACTTAATTAAAGGTGCATGTATCACGCTAACATCCTAACACTTTGTTTTTATGCCACTGGTGTGGTCATCAAATCCCTCTCCTCCCTAAACTTCTTTTTAAGTAAAAAATAAAATTAATTAAAATTTAATTTAAAAAATTAAATCTATATTTCATTAACTAAAAAAAAAACATTTCATATTTGAAAAAAAAAATCAATTAAAAAGGTGATGGTCTTTAACTAAAGAATTACTTGAGTACATTATTCATATCCTACACAAAAAACTGAAATTCCATTCAAACCAAATTAAGGTTGAATATGTACAAATTGGGTCATAGGAGGAAGGAACTATAAACTATTTTCAAATGAAATCTATGGATTTTATAACTTTCTAGACATGGTTATTTGAATTCGAATAACATATTTCTTAATTTTCCGTGTGAATATATATATATATATATATATATATATATATATATATATATATATATATATATATATATATATAGGGGACCGCTAAAATGAAAACCACCTCCAGTTGTAAGAACCATGAGAACTACACCGTACGGGGCGAGTTGGACCAAATTTTTTTTCATAAACGTAGATGCGTGTATTATTAACACATTTGTAAAAAAAATAAAAAAACAATGTCGTGAGTGTAGTTTTGAGCACCACAAGTTTGTTATTACGGGTACCGTAAATTTTACTCGCCCCGGATCAAAAAGTTCTCATGGTTCTTACAACTGTGTTTATATACGTATATGTTTTTACCTATATTAAATTCCTAATTCAAAAACGTCTGAATTTCAAAGTGTTAAAATGGGGATATTAGCTTTAAATAATCATAATTTTCACCAATTGGCCAATAAAACTCTCAACTCTCGATATATACCACACTAGTCCCAAATTTTAACTTATTTTCTCTCACCACATCCTAATTAACCGAACCCTAGCCAGTTAATTTTTTGCTGACATGGACATTTTTAGTGATGTGGCATGCTTAAGAAGATGTCATGACATGCTTATGAAGATTAGTGGCAGTGCATAATATCCTCTACTTTCCTTTCTCAACTCAAACAAACTGCTCATCTTCTAGATACCTTATCCCCCATCCTAAATTAAAAACTTCGGACATAACTCAATCTCCAACCTTTGTTTCCTCCCCCCTCACCTTCTTCCCCAGATTCTTCGGCTCCATTGCCACCACCACAACTAGCTCTCCACCGCCATCAATACCACCATCGACACCGTCACAAATCCAAGTCAGAGATCCAATGAGATACTTCTCAACCTTCTCTGGCAATGAAAAACCGACAATGCTTTAGTTCTGTTGGACCGTTGTGTGACCCTATATAGTCAGTATGAGTAGTTCATCATCAAATACGAAGGCGGAATCAATGTAAAAGATGTCAACACAGCTTGTTCCTTTCTAATTATCTCTTTACTGATTAATCCTGAGCTTTTACACGTTCAAATGACAAATGGACAGCACCTCGACTCAGAGCATATGATCTAATTCCGCTCCAAATGACACAACATATCACCTATTTATAATGTTCTGATTTCGCTTGAACTTGACATGACAGTTTCAAGCGGAATCAACAACATCTGATTTCGCTTGAACTGAACAATGTCACTTTCAAGCGGAATCACCCACTTTAACATGTAAAACCCTAAATTCAACCCTGTTGTGTGTTCGTTTATCCTATCTAGAGATAAGACTCGATTAAGATGAAGTTAACAGACACTAGATGCACCAACAGACTCCCCCTTGAATGTTGACGAAGTCTTCGGCGTCGAGTCTTTAGTCTTTATCTCTTTCCAATTTGATTTGATCTTGTAAAAGCTTCCTTCAATCTTCTATCTTCAATCTACAATCTCCCCTTTGAATGTTGATCCAGAATTCTGACTCCCCCTTTCACAGACTCCCCCTCTCGGTAAGCCGGGACTCGAATTTCTGGTTCAAACTATAACATTTTGATGCCATGGGGATGTTAAATCCCGTTTCCTGTTTCTCAAACATATAACATTACAATCTATACAAACTTAAAAATTTTTTAACTGTTCATCAGTTTTAGAAATCCACTTAAGTATTCAGGTCCAAATTAATGACCCTGATTACTCAATTAATCTACCAAGTCCAACTTAATGACCTTGGTTGATCTGTGACAAAACAAACTGATTTTTGTTCAAGTATTTTCAAACGTTTTCTGAAAATTACAAGTATCAAGTTAATGAACTTGTTTTTGACTTTTTAACAATCAGATTTTAACAAGATAAGCTCTTCTCATCCTCCAGTCCAGAAACTTCCTGCATCTGCTTCAACTTTGAGAATCTGACGATCAACTCTCCACTTTGATTTGTCGAAAAAATAAAGCACAAATGAAAAATCTTTTTGGATTTTCAATAAAGTTTCTAAACTAGAAATGAAATACAGAAACTTAAAAGCAGAATATAATGAAAGTAAACTATTTACAAACATATTTTTGGTGAGCGTATTAGGGAATCATATCAGCTATCAGACAAGTCACTAGTACCGTTAAGCTTTAATTTCATACTAAGAATTAAACAATTCACTTAGATTGTCGATACGCTGATCCACTTAAATTCTCACACAATTTTCAATCTGTTCAGGATACGAATTAGGTGAATTAAGAACTTAAACTCATTCATGTGTCCCACCTCTTGAATATACTCCCGTATCCAGATCCCAATATTCAGTCTTACAGGTGAGTATACCACAGATGATATCTGTAAGGGGTTAGATGCAAAACCATGAGAGCTCAGGTCAGAACTTCCGTTCAGCAGAGAGATGACGGTTCGACTTTAGGTGTGTCCCATCTAGAGGATCTTTTGTTTCAACATCACATGATTAGCATTTTCCAATGTTTCATCATTTTTTATGCTGAGGGTGATGCTATATTTCAAGCAATGCAGAAAGTATTATTCGGGGACTAGGCCATTGCTTCCGCAAAATCAGAAGTCCCGGGATAATACCCCAGATATCACTGAGTATAAAGACCTAGTATTTCAGAAAGAGGAACCTTTCAAACGAGGTTTCAGGGGTTACCTATATATCCAAGTAGTGTTCCCCACGAAATAAGCAAGTTTGAATTTTTTATGTTTATATCCCGAACAAACCTACTAAATGTGTAAAAACCTATCGACACATGATCAGCGAGACTGTTTAACGCTTTAAACTATACAAATCTTTAGCATACAGTAACTGTCAAGCCGATGTACTATCATTTTCCCTTTTTACACAAGCTCTTTTTCAGTTTTCTATTGTTTTTGGATTTTGAAATTTTCTTATGTTTTTGGATTTTTGAATTTTTTTACTGTTTTTGTATTTTCTGAAAATATATCTACTCCCCCTAAATACCAAAACAAGTAAAAAATCAACAAACCATTGCAGATTGCTTCTCATCATCATCTACAACAGTACCTTCATCAACGCCAATGATTCCATCCGACTCCGAGAAAAGCATCATACCATTTAGTTTTAAAAGATATTTAAAACCTGTTTTATCAAAAGCTTTGGTATGTAGATCAGCTTTCTGATTATAAGTGTGGATTTTCTCAATTCGTATCAACTTCTTCTCGAAGCAATCTTGGACGAAGTGATGACGAATTTCTATGTGTTTAGTTTTAGCGTGATGTACTGGATTTTTCGTTATATTAATAGCTGCCTCATTATCAACAAAGAGAGGTGTGTTAAGAAATTGCAAACCGTAGTCGCGCATCTGTTGCTGGATCCACAAGATCTGAGAGCAGCAACTGCTAGCAGATACATACTCCGCTTCACATGTGGATAGTGCCACAGAAGTTTGTTTCCTACACTGCCAGGTGACCAGACGAGGTCCAAAGGACTGGCATCCCGCTGTTTTTGATTTTGCATTGACTTTGCAGCATCCGAAATCCGAATCGGAATACCCTTCGAGCGTAAAGTCGCCTTTTCTAGGATACCACAACCCCAATGATGGAGTTCCCTTCAGGTAGCGTAATATCCTCTTCATAATAATCATGTGCGAAGCTCTCGGGTTAGATTGAAATCTTGCTGCGAGGCACGTTGGGTACATGATATCGGGTCTTGCAGCAGTTAAGTACATCAACGAACCGATCATGGAACGATAAAGCGTCTCATCTACCCTGTCTCCAGTGAGATCTGGGGTTTTTCCCATGATTCGTTGCTAACGGGGTTGACGCTGGAGTAGAACCTGACATCCTAAATTTCTCTAGAATATCATGAACGTACTTCGTCTAATGTATGAAAATTCCTTCGGTAGTTGATCAACTTGTAAACCCAAAAAGAATTTCATCTCCCCCATTGATGACATTTCGAATTTTTGCTTCATAACTTGTTCAAAGTCTTTGCAAAAATTCTCATTTGTTGACCCAAATATTATGTCGTCCACGTATATCTGAACTATCAGAAGATGTCCGTCGACCTCTTTGGTGAAGAGAGTGGCATCCACTTTTCCACGGATGAAACTGTTGGCTAGCAGGTGTTGAGACAATGTCTCGTACCAAGCTCTCGGGGCCTGGTGTAAACCATACAGTGCTTTGTCCAGCAAGTAGACCTTGTTTTTGTGGATTGGATCGGTGAAGCCCGGCGGATGTCCGACATATACCTCCTCTTTTACCTTCCCGTAGAGAAACGCCGATTTCACATCTATCTGATATACTTTGAAGTTTTTCCAAGATGCAAATAAACGCCGATTTCACATCTATCTGATATACTTTGAAGTTTTTCCAAGATGCAAATGCCAGGAAGATTCTGATTGCTTCTAGTCGAGCCACAGGAGCATAAACTTCTGTAAAATCAATACCCTCCTGTTGACTAAAGCCCTAAACTAAGAGACGAGCTTTGTTTCGCACAACAACTCCTCGATCATCTCTCTTGCATTTAAACACCCATTTTGTGTTAATTTTCCTGTGACCATCAGGCAAATCTACTAACTTCCATACTCCCAACTTTTCAAACTGACTCAACTCTTCTTGCATAGCATTGACCCAAGAATCTTCAGTTAGCGCCTCTTTGTATGTTCGCGGTTCGATCTGCGAAATAAAACAACTTAATGAAAATTCAGTTTGTAAAGATGCTACTGTAGAATAAAAACAAGTAAGGCCTTGGTCAATTTGACGTCTAGTGCGAACGCCTGATTGTAGTTCTCCAATGATCAGCTCCTCTGGATGGTATGAAAGAGTTCTTGGCATCACCTCGCCTGGAACATCTATCTCGCCTTCCAGATTAGTAACATTCTGATTTGCACCTTGTTCACTTACTGGGTTTGTTTGACTTGAAATCTGGATCTGCTCCCCCTCAGAATCTGAATCACCATGATCAAATATCGGCATATTCTCAGATTCTTGATTATCATTCTCACCGTCTGATTATCATGAGCAACATCTGGAGATCGTTGTATATCATCATGTTCACTAGCATTGCTTGGACCTGCTTCATTGTCATTTGAAGTTTGTCGTGGTCGCCTAGAATACTCAGCTGGGAACCTTTCCTACGATGACTCATACTCCCTCAGAATATCCAACTCGTCAATGAAATCTTCTTCTTCTTCTTCTCCCGGTTCTTCCATCATGTCAAATGAATCCCATAAATTGTCGTAATGATAACGCCATGAATCTCCAGGATTCTGCGGCGGCATTGTATTACCTTGACATTAAACATTTTGAGCTTCAAAATCCGCTTCAGACTTGGAACGAAGACACAGCGTAATGGACTTGCATAACCTATGAATATTCCCTCAATACTTTTCGGACCAAACTTTCCAAAAGGCTCTAGAACAGTACAGGGTGGCCCAAACGGTTCAAGATACTTCAGATTTGGTTTGCGGTTACTGATCAACTCAAAGCATGTTTTGTTGAATTTCTTGAAAGTAAGAACTCTGTTGAGCGTATAGCATGCGGCTGCTACGGCTTCTGCCCAAAAATTTATCACTAGCTTTGAATCAGCAAGCATCGTTCTAGCCGTTTCGATTAGTGTCCAATTCTTTCTTTCAGCGACTCCATTCTGCTGTGGAGTACATGGAGCACTAAACTCATGCAATATACCTCTTTCATCACAAAATTCTTCCATCTTACTGTTCTTGAATTCAGTACCATTATCACTTCTGAATCTTTTGATACGCCTTTGGTACAGATTTTCAATTTTTCTGAACAACACCATCAAGCTATCAAACGTCTCATCTTTCGACTTTAAGAATGATACCCACGAAAATCTGGAATAATCGTCAGTAACCACAAAACAATAGATATCTCCTGTAATACTTTTGACATTCACAGGACCAAAAAGATCCATGTGAAGTCTCTCCAGAGGTCTTGAAACTGAATTGACTTGCTTTTTAGGGTGCGACTTTTTCTTCTGCTTGCCTTTAATGCAGCTAATGCACTCCCCTTCCAGATGAAAACCTTTCACATGAACACCAGTAACCAAATCATTGTGCACCAAGTGATTCGTTTTTCTAAGATGTATATGACCCATCTTCCGGTGCCACAATTGCGATTCTTTCTCCGTTGCTCTAGACACAAAATAATAAGTCTGACCCGTGGTTGTAGTAGCTACACTCATATCCAACACGTACAGATCATTGACTCTTGGTGCCCTCATGATAATCCATTTTTCAGGAACAACTAATCCTGGTTTGAAGATCAAACACTCTTTGTCTGTGAAGTGAGTGGTATACATCCTATCACAAATCTGAGAGATACTCAGCAGATTATTCTCCAGCTCAGCAATGTAATTAACTCTTTCAAACGTAACAATCCCATTGGATAACGTTCCTTCACCAACAATTCTACCACCTTGATTGCCTGCGAATCCTACATAACCTCCATTGAAATTTCTAACATCATACAACAATGTTGTCTTCTCTGTCATGTGCCGAAAAGCTCCACTATCCATAATCCATCGCGAAACGGATCTTGGAAGCTCCTGCACATACCACAAATACTTAGTTAGATTTGGATGCTACCCAAGCCTCTTTTGACTCAGGTAGTTCAATTTTGATGTGAGATTTTGTAGTGTAAAGTGGCGGAAAATTTTTGTCATTCATTTTTAGGCTTTCTTCAGATCCATCCTCAACCTTTTTATATAGAAAAAACTCATCTTTTTGAGGTTGACTAGATGGTTGGTCTTTCTTTTGAACATCTTTCTTTTCATAATTTTGCATTTCTTTCTCAAGTTTTACATAGTAATCCAAAGGAACATTCATCTTTACCGGTGTGGTAGAAGATGATTGTTTTTTCATCTCAGAAACCTTTGGTTTTGGAGAAATTGTTTTCTTTTCAACAACTTTCGGCTTCCATGTTTGTTGAGGTGATGCAACCCGCTTATAAAATTTGTCATTTTTAGTTACCACATTTTTAGCAGGTTTACTTTTGACTTTGATGTTCTCATTTTTCGAAATCTTTTTCTCAACAATCAATGGAGCTTTTCCCTTTCCATCAACTTTCTTCTTTTGAATCTCAACAACTTCAGTCTTAGGCTTCAAATTGGTACACTTTCGTGCAATATGTCCAACTTGATTGCATTTAAAGCATGTTCAGGTGTCAACTACCCGACTTGTGCCTTCAGACTGAGGCTGTGAGGCCTTCTTCTCAAAGAACTCTTTGTTTGATTTCGAAAAAATCTCAGATTCTTCATCAGAAAGTGAACTTGAACTATTCACAAACACTTTCTTCTCAGCAAACTTCTTGTTTTGAACATTTTTCCTTTGATAATTCTTACCACCCTGATAGCCACCCGACCATTTGTTTCGATTGTTGTTATAAAAACGTGGTGGAACAACAGATTTCTTGTAGTAAGCTTTATCTTTTTCAAAAATTCATTTGTCTTTTTGTTTGGTTTAAGCTTTTCACTTCAGACAGATCAATTTCAAACAATTTAAACCCATTTGTCAATTTAGCAACATTAACATTCTCTAGTGGAAACTCAGAATCCGAATACAACTTATCCGATCCCAACATCTTGTACATGACAAGATTGGGTTCTTCATTTAAGTTGTTTTTGGACTTTACTTTCGGAATGTATTTGTCCAAGAAACATTCATCTTCCTCAGTAGTGTCACTTTCAGATTTTAGAACATTTTCAACCACACTTTTCACCACTTCAGTTTGGATACTATCCTCATCGGAAGATGAAGTGAATGTGACATCAATCGTGTCTGGAAGTTTCACTTCATTATCATATTCAATATTAACCAACCCTTGTTGTTTTTTCGAATAATTGTTTAGAACTGGTGGTGGAACTTGATGATAACCCACCCAGGTTCCATCCGAAAAGACATCTTCGCCTGCTTTGTTTTTCCCGATGGGTTTGGGAACAATGTGTTGCAAAACAAAGCTTGCGGAGTTGTAACTTTTTAGTTTCAACTGGATGCGTTCATTTTCAATTTGAGCTTCTTGAAACTGGAGCTTCAACTTAGCAATTTCATCCGGTTGTTGGTTGATTAACTCTTCTTTTACCCGAAGAACTCCCGACAGATGAATGTTTTCCTTAGTTGTCATACCATTTCTTTCATCAGCATCTTTAACCGTTCGTTTTGGCTTCTCAAAATTTTCTAAAATATGACGATTTTCAAGAACTAACTGCTCATTTTCTTTCCTAACTCTTTCTTTGTCAATTTTATCATTTTCAATTTTGTCAGTTAGTTCTTTTAATCTGTCGTTCGAAGCTTTCAACAATTTATCACGGTTAAGGATCTGATCTTCCACACTTCTGACTCTACCAGTCAGATCTTCAACTTTCTTACCATTGAGATAAGTGATTGTACTACAAACATTGTACTCTTTCATGCAATTTTTGCAGTCACTGTCACCTTTGACTTTCTTACCTGACTCACTTGTTGACACTTTTGAACTGACCTGGCTTTTAGACTCAGATTCAGACTTAGAGTCTACCTCAAGTTCCTTAGCAGCCAGCACCTTGTCAGCCATCTTTCCCAAATTTTCAGCTGTCAATTCTTGTGACGTATCAATGATCCCTTGATCTATCTTCTTTGGCTTCAGTTCCTGCTCCTTTTCTTTCTCTTTTTCTTCTTCACTTCCCCACCATAATCTTTACCAACTCTCTTCTTCTTCAGCAATATGTTGAATCATCGTATCAAGATTGAGGGTCTTTGAATCAATAGCAATGTTTCCCATGGGGTCAAGATAACATTCTCTGTCTGCATCCCATCTCTTTGCCCTTTTAGCTTCAGTGAATATACCAGATATTCTAATCATCCTGGTTTGAGCTTTCATCTTTCTGTTGACATACTTCTCTTGTTCATTTCTGTTGTCTTTAAAAGGAACAGGCTCAACAGACTTTGCCATAAATGCATATCCAACCGCATCCTCTTCTGGTAAGAACTCACTCTAGTCAAAACCTTCATCGTCATGAATTACAGCAAGAGCTCTGGATTTTTCTTTATTATCTTCAAGCTGTTTCATTCTAGGCGGTTTTGATTTATTCTGATGATAAATCGCTCTCTTGTAATAATCTTCTTTGAACAGATTTTTAGAATCATCAGCATAAGCATTTCGGCACTCTCTTTTAAAATGACCTTTTGTTTACACTTGCAACAAGTAACTTTTGACTTATCAAAGACTAACTTGGTAGATGGTCCACCAATAAACTTTCTTCCTGTAATCTCCATGAAACGCTGTGCCCTTCTCACTGCACTGGCCATACACCACCTTATGTTGATCAATTCCATCTCCTCAGGGTCTATTTGATCGTAGTCTTCCTTTGTTAGGTTGGTGTTGCCTATCTTGCCTGCCACAAGGCTTTCATACGACTCTATCACAGAAGCTAAGAATACCATCTGTTGCTTTGCAGATTCCTCGCTGAAGTTTTGAGCATTCTTTAAATCCACAGCGATATTGCATTGAAATAAGTTCTTTGCAGCTAATTGACTTGAAGTTGACGAAGAACCAGTGTGAAATCCACTGCTTGAACTCTCTTTGCTAGATGTGTTGGAATTTTCAGCAGAGAAAGTTGTCTTGGGAGACGTATTCTTGGGAATCATGCTTTTTGGATAATACAAATCCAAATTCTGCTGGTATGAAGAATGATTGACTTTATGTGATTTCTTTATCTCTAGCTCGTGACTTTCTAGTCTTTCAATCAACAAATCATCCGTCAGTTCCTCAGCCTTGATTGTATTCTTCAACATCAACGCAAAGTATTGCCAATCTGGCAACGAGTCAAACAATTTGTCGACTAATTCTTCTTGAGAATATACAATCCCATGTCTCGCCAGCTCCAACTTCAAGTGCCCGAACCTTTCAATCATCTTAGAAACAGATTCATTTTTTAAACAACTGAATAAATCAAACTCTTTTCTCAATAGTTTCTTTTTGTTTTTTACTATTTCAGCACTTCCCAAGCATTTCACTTCTAACTTTTTCCAAAGATCTGTAGCATTTTTGTACTCGATCAATGATATTATATCTTCTCTAACAGACTGAAACAGCAATGCGATGCATTTTTGCTCGGCAACAGAATTCTCTATATCTTCAGTTTGTGTCAGATTTTCACCACGTTGTCCTCCATCACTGTATCCATTCTTTAGACTTTTCCAGCTGGGATACGCAAATGCCTTTAACCACTCTTCAAATTTCTTAGCCCACCGACTGTACTCTTCGATTGCCATCAACTTTGGAGGTTTGTTATATGTGCCGTATGCACTCTCCACGCTTAATGTGTCAGACAAAGTTTTCTTCGTACTCGGAGTGTTTTCATTTGTGTTGCTAGAAGTATCATCTCCAGAGTTTCCAGCAAAGGCATACATATCACTAGAAGGATTCATGAATTCGTCCATCTTTCACGTACCTGAAACAGTCAACAAACACTTAGAAAAATTTTTAAAATTTTGAAAACAACAACTTCAAGCGGAATCAGTTGAAGCGAAATAGTAGCTTCAAGCGGAATACTGCTTCAAACGGAATTAGCTTTCAAGCTAAATTAGACTTAAAGCGAAATAACAACTCAAACGGAATCAAGTTCTTTCAAGTGGAATAGCTAATTTCGTTTGAACTTCTCAAGCGGAATCTGATTTCAAGCGGAATCAGACAGTAACTTTGAAGCGAAATCACTTATTTCGCTTTAATTTTCAAGCGGAATCAACCAGAAAGTCTAATTTCGTTTGAAATCACGCATACTATTTCAAGTAGAATTAGTATGACATCAGCATGTTCGAACAGTTTTTCAAGCGGAATTAATCATATTTGTCGGAATATGTTCGAATTAAGGTCCAATTCTTTCAAGGATTAGTTAGAACTATGTTTCGCTTGATATCTGAGAGTTTTAAGCCATTTTGACCGCTAAATTTTGTTCAAATCAGGAAAGAAAGGGTAGAAGTAAGAGAATCCGATGAAATCAAGCTGAATTGGTATGAACTCCTCGTCCTGAGCTCTGATACCACTTGTTGGACCGTTGTGTGACCCTAAATAGTCAGTATGAGTAGTTCATCATCAAATACAAAGGCGGAATCAATGTAAAAGATGTCAACACAGCCTGCTCCTTTCTAATTATCTCTTTACTGATTAATCCTGAGCTTTTACACGTTCAAATGACAAACGGACAACACCTGGACTCAGAGCATATGATCTAATTCTGCTCCAAATGACACAACATATCACCTATTTATAATGTTCTGATTTCGCTTGAACTTGACATGACAGCTTCAAGCGGAATCAACAACATCTGATTTCGCTTGAACTGAACAATATCACTTTCAAGCGGAATCACCCACTTTAACATGTAAAACCCTAAATTCAACCCTGTTGTGTGTTCGTTTATCCTATCTAGACATAAGACTCGATTAAGACGAAGTTAACAGACACTAGACGCACCAACAAATTCTACACAATTTCCTAACTTACCAAACCCTATTTTCCAGCAGATTAATCAAACAACTATCCTATCAAAACATTCGGTTTGCCCTCACCAGATCTTGTAGGTCCCGATACGGATCATCAGACTATGATGACTTCTTGTTTCGGATGACGTAACGAGTGCGGAATCCCTGTTACGACACAAACCGAGCGAGAGAGTAAAATACAAAACAAAGATTCAATGATTAAGGCTCAAATGTATTGACTCAGGAGAGTTTAGTTACAAGATAATACAATAAGAAATTCTCTCAAAACTCTCTGATATACTCTCGTATTCTAAAGTGTGATACAAGACTGCTTGTATAGCCAAACATACCTGCAACTTACGAAAGGACTCACTGGGCCCATAAACAAGGCCCACGAAGAACTAGGTCCACGAAACATGTGGATACTTCGTGAGTTGCATGGTGACATGCATGATTCTTCGTTGGTGTAGTTCTTCGTGGTTGTTGATGAAAGATCAGACGCACGAAGTATTAGAGTATTTCGTGAGAATCATTTGTGTGAAAAATCCAAATATAACGAATAAGGTTCTTCAGCCAAGAGGTCTTTCATGGTCTTCATGCAGACAAACATATTATGCAGACTTGATACAACAGCAGCAAACAAAACATAAGGATCTAACAGAAGCATATGCGCAATTTTTTTACATCACGTACAAAGTCAAGTTCACTCTGAGACAAGATGGATAATATCGTGCTTCGGTCTTCACTTCGTAACATAGTCAAACCTTAATGAGCCGCATCCACATAATGTGCATCAACAAACTTCCCCTTGGTTGCTGCTCGTGATGGTTCGTTCTTCACATTGTAGGATCTTCATATGTCTCCGCTCGTCACAGTTAGGAGGTGTATCAGCAAACTCCCCCTTGAGCTTTGCTCGCGAGACGTTTATCTTCAAATATTTAGATCCTTGAGGAGTTGAGTGGCCAGCTGCAACTCGATCATCTTGATCCTTTGATTTCATCAATGTCATGTCTTCATTCTAAAGCTTGTCATCTAACACGTTCTCTCCGCCTTTAGACGATTCGAATGATGCATCTGCACATACAACAGAACTAAATGCGTAATGAGAACAACCACTTGGAATATAGTCAAAATAACAAACGACACACATGTGACCAACTCTCAATCAACTACCGACCGACAACAGTTTGAAAGATTTAAAATTTGATCAGTTTTAGAATTTTAACTTTCAAAACTTGTTAACTTCGACAGTTTATGAAGATGCAATTGTTTTTCGGCTTACAATCAGGATTTTAGGTAGGATAGACTCGAGTTCTAACATCAGGCAATCAAAAATAACATAGAAATAAAATCTTTTTTTGGCTTTTATAAAGTTTATATTAAAACACACCTAAAATCTTTTTGGTATTTTTCATTTTTCATAAGTAAAGACGGAAAGCATTAATTAAATATTTACAGACATTCTTTTTGCGAGTTTCGAGTGCAAGAGAATCATATCAGTGTACGGTCACGCCAAAACACTCTTGTTGTTCAATTAGTTAACAATTAGATAAGCATCCTATAACGATTATCGGTATTGTTGTTCACTTAAACTCAACAATCAGATGCAATCATGTGACTTGGGGATACGCTAAGGTATGATTTATACTTACCGACAGGTGTTCATCCACTCATGACACATTCTCGTATCAAGGTATGCACGAGAGTTCATCTTACTGGTGAGTATACAATTTATCATCTGTTTTTAACGTATATGATGTGAGATACTCACTTATTCGAGGATGAATACAAGCCCTATGTGATAAAATCCCTTATTAATGAGGAACTTGATATTCAATGCATGCAGGGCACGAGAGCAAGCCCGTGAACAGGTTAGTACCATCGTACCGATAAAGAGACAAACTTGACTCTCTGATGATAGATGTGATTTAGAATCACTTATTCGGGGATGAATGTGATATTTTATCACTTATTGATGGTTGTATGCTTCATGTATTATATACATGTATATTTGATATGTACATGTATGTATGGTATCATGGAAGATCTAGACTTGCGTCCCCATTGTTTTCGGTAAAAGAAACAACCATGATACACAGATGATAAACAACATAAAGAACATATATCTCAGAACCTCAGCAATCTATCAAACGAAATTTCGGTACCAAGACCATATGCCAATGAGCGGTTCCTACACGGTCTTCAGTCGATTAAGTTTATATCAACCTGCACACTTTAAAATGATTGTAAGCCTACCGATACATCTTATATAGAGCTACTTATCGTTTTTCATTTTAAGTTCAAAGAGGTTTTGACAGAACACTGATGTACTATCATTTTCTCTTTTGCTCACCAGGAAACTCATTTTTGTTTTTCTATAGTTTTTGTATTTTTCTGATTTGGAAGTAACTCCCCCTAAAATGCAAAAAGTAAATTTAAACTTTTAAAACCATATTTTTGGATTTTCTCAAGAAAAATATTTACAAAAACGATTTCCCAATTGTAGGTCCACTAGCGGAGGATCTAGTTGCCTAATCTTTGTGATACGAACAAACCCGGTTATGCGGAATCCAACCGGGAAAGCAAACCGAGATCAAGAACACAAAACACACAATAATACAAGAACAGATTCATAGTTGAAAGCTCACTCGTATATATATATTTCAGCAAGGGTTCAGTACATTGTTTATACAAGACAAATCTCTCAACTTTCTGAAGTGCGTGTGCTCTCACTTCTCTCGTGTGTCTGTGTGTTCTCTATTCTCCAGTTTCTGTCTTCAGTTTGCTGCTATATAAAGGAACAGGTTGACGAAACATGCTGCCGACGAATGATGTTGACGAAATACCATAGCTGACGAAAAACAAGTGTAGGTTTTTCGTCATGCATGTGCAGGTGTTTCGTCGCTCATCATAGACTTGGTTCTTCGTCGCAGACTTGCAGCAAACAGAACAGACAGCAGCAACTTGCAGACTTGATGGAGGAAATCAAGCCTTGGTCTTCAACTCGTAGCGATGTCGAACCGAACGGGCCGCGTCCATATAATATGTATCAACAAACTCCCCCTTGGACGCTGCTCGTGAGGGTTCATCTTCCATGTCTATCATGTCGGAGGATCTTCAAAGTCTTCACGCATGGTAAGTAGAAAGTGTATCAACAAACTCCCTTTCATTTAGGAAGTGTGTTAACAAACTCCCCCTTAAAATAAACTCTCCCTTGAGTTATGCTCGTGAATCTTTTGATCTTCAATTCTTTAGATCCTTGTGGTGTTGATGATAGGTCAGCTGCAACTCGATCATCTTCATCCTTTGAGTGCCTCCACATCGTGTCTTCATTCCAAAGTTTGTTATCGAACACGTTCTCTTCGCCTTTAGCTTGTTTGATTGTAGCATCTGCACATACAAGAAAGCTAAACACGTAATGAGAACACACGCTTGGAATATAGTTAATATAAACAAACGACACACATGTGACTAGTTTTCAATCAGCTACCGTCCGATAGTTTGAAAGTTTAACAAATTGTTCAATTTTGGTTTTTAGCTTTCAAAAACTTGCGAATTTCGCCGGTTATGAAGAATCAGTTGTTTTGGTTTTCAAACAGATTTCAGGTAACGAAGACTCGAGTTCCAACATCGGGCAATCAAAAGAAACTAGAAATAAAATCTTTTTGGCTTTTATAAAGTTTATATTAAAACACACCTAAAATCTTTTTGGAATTTTGATTATTTCAAATGTAAAGACTGAAAGCAGTAAATAAAAATATACAAAGATGTAGAAACTGAAAGCAGTAAATAAATATATACAGACATTCTTTTTGCGAGTTTCGAGGGTAAAAGAATCATATCAGTGTACGGTCAAGCCAAAAAGTTTCTCGTTGTTCAATTAGTTAACATTTAGATAAGCATCCTAAAACGATTATCGGTATTGTTGTCCACATAAGCTCAACTTATCAGATGTAATCATGGCGAGGGGATACGTTAAGGTATGATTTATACTTACCGACCGGTGTTCATCCACTCACGACACATTCTCGTATCAAGGTATGCACGAGAGTTCATCTTACTGGTGAGTATACCATTTATCATCTGTTTTGACGTATATGAAAATGTGAGATACTCACTTATTTTTGATTGAAAACAAGCCCTATGTGATAGAATCACTTATTGATGAGCAACTTGATTTTCATTTGCATGAGGGCACATGAGCAAGTCCATGAACAGGACAATAAAAACGTACAACAAAGAGACGAATTTGACTCCATGATAAATGTGATATATTATCACTTATTTTGTTTGGACATGTGATTGTTGATCACTTATTGAGTTCATATGCAATATGTACACGTATGTATGGTATCATGGAAGATCTAGACTTCGTCTCCGTTATATTTCGGTAAAAGAAACAAACATGATACCCAGATGATAAAAACATAAAGACCACGTATCTCAGATCCTCAGCAATCTATCAAACGAAATTTCGGTACCAAGACCATATGCCAATGAGTGGTTCCCACACACTCTTCGGTCGATTTAGGTTTATATCACCCTGCACACTTTAAAATGATTGTGAGCCTACCGATACATCTTATATAGAGCTGCTTATCATTTTTCATTTTAAGTTTAAAGAGGTTTCAACAGACCACTGATGTACTATCATTTTCTCTTTTACTCGCCAGGAAACTCAATTTTGTTTTTCTATTGTTTTTGTGTTTTTGAAATTTTTTGATGTTTTTGGATTTTTAAATTTGGATTTACTCCCCCTAAAATGTAAAAACTGTGATAAATTAAAAAACACAAAGATATTTACAAAAACGATTTTTCGATGTCGGTTTTATTCTTGCTTGACCTTAATGTCGTTTACCAATAATAAAAAGTCAAATCGTGATTTGTCAAATGCTTTTGTAAAAAGGTCGGCACGTTGGTCATCGGTGTGGACCTTAACAACATCGATAAGCCTTTTGTCAAAACAATCACGTATGAAGTTGTATGATCGGTTTTGGACCCAAACGAGTCGATCAGAAGAGTTTATACTCAGAACGAAAGGCGGAAACAGACGTAATGAGTTCAATTCAGTAATATACACATATAAACTGCCTTTCTGATTGATTTGTGACAACTCGAAATCTAGAACCTTTCGTTGTAACTTGCTTGTACGTTATGTGACTAGTTAAAATGATAACGTGAACTTTTATGTGCTTTGTTTTGTGTGCATTGTATGTATATATGTATGTGTGTTATATGTGAACCGAGAACCCGACACGAAACAACAAGGAACCCGACTCGAGACCATGAGGTCTCGAGTGACTAGTAATCGGTTTTGGGCCTTGGGCCGAGAACCTTTGGCCGGTTGGGCCTTTGGGCCGTAAACCCTTAGCCGAAACCCATAGGGTGCACACACTTGGAACTTTGACTATAAATACACTACCTTAGTTAGTGTTACCATTTTGTTGAACATTACAACACACACTCTCCTACTTCTCTCTCTCACCTAAACTCTAGAACACAAACACACTCCACCATTCTTGGATCTTTGGACTTGGATCGGCTCACACACACACCCGGTTGGAAGCCTTTCACACACCCTCGAAACCCGTAACCGGTTAGTGTTCTTAATGCTTTGTTAAATGTTAGTGTGTTTATGTTATGTTTGTAAGATGAGATTATGTGACAATATGTTAAGATGAGTTATACATAATGTTTTGAAAAGAAATCGGTTCATGAATGTTTCTTGTTATGAGTGGAACTATACATATTTGATGTTGAAAATGGGTTCATGGTATGACAAAAAGGTGAATGATGATATTGGTTGCATTTGGGTTTGATCCGAAAAGTTTGGGTATTTATACTAAGAAAAATCGGCTAATAAATATGGTTGTCAAGTAGGATGCATGCTAGTAAATTGTATCTTGATAGTTGTTCATGATTTTGGGTGAATAAGTGTTGTTTATGTTATGAAGAACTTGAATATATGCTTTGAATGTATGAAGAACACTTTGAATGATAGTTGAAGATTGAAAACCCTTGTGATTTTGATCCATCTTTGACTAATAACCTGATTAGGAAATATGTTAGTGGAATTCTATTGGTTATTTCCGGATTTGGGCCTGATTATACTGTACCATTAATCTGACCATCTGCATCAACACGTGAACTTGAAAACGACTGTTACCGACTCGCAATCACCCGGTTACGACTCGCAACCACAGCGTGATGACTCGAGACCACGCGGTTGCGACTCGCAACCATAACAGGACAAGCCGAAACCGCAGGTTACGAGTCCGGTTGCGACTCGAGACCTTAGCATGATGAACCGAGACTACGGTTGCCACACCGGTTGCGACTCGCAACCATCCATGATCAACACACAGCATGACTCGAGACCATGCTTGCGAGTCCGGTTGCGACTCGAGACCACCCTTTTGGGCCTTAGTTAATGGGCCAGACTGATGGGCTTCTGTGTTAACTGCTTTTACGTGTTTGGGCCTAAGTAGTTGGGCTGAACTTGTGAACCGTATGTGCTTCTATTGACTGTTAACTGTTACTGCTAAACGTGCTTGCCAAACGTGTTGAACATTTGTACACTACTTGGTTCGAATCTGATTATACGTGATATCCGTGTTAGGACGTTATTGACTACTTGCGACTTGATTGACTTTCTGTGTTTGACTGCCGAGCAAACCAAGGTGAGTTCACACCCTTTACAAAGCATGGGATTCCCTGGGTTGGGAACGGGGTTAAGGAACGTGGTTCCTCGTCTACCTTGGGTAGGACGTCAGTGGTTCAGGAATGTGATTCCTCGTCCGGATGGACGGATAAACGTACTAGACTAAAACTCTATCACGAAGTCCCTCCTTTTTGTATCGACTAATCGCCGGGCCAATGGCGAGCGGGTCATTAGATAGATAGCGCTATTTAGGTCTGACAAGCCTCACACCGTGCCGCAGAGGACGGGCGTGAACTAATGGATCTGGGGCACGTCAATGATGATAGACATTGATGATTTCAGGGCACATAAACATGACTACAGTCAGCAATCGATACGGTAACGAGTCTAGTATACACATGGGGTAGCCCCCACGGCTGGAGAGCCAGATGATGTACATGGGGTAGCCCCCACGGCCGAAATGCCTGATAACTACATGGGGTAGCCCCCACGGCCGGAGTGCCGGAGTAACTGGGAACGAACTGGTCACGTTTTTAAAACTATGGGGTAACCCCCACGGCAGGATGCCAGATAAAGTAAACTGTTTTCGAAACAACTAAAACGAACGCCCACCCGTGAACTCACTCAACTAGTTGTTGACTCGTTACTACATGCTTTGCAGGACCATAGGTACTCAGTGGGAGCTTGCATGGAGGAAGATCGTTGTGGGACAGGGATTGCTACAAGACTATGTTAAACTTGAAACTTTTGGAACTTATGTTATAACTTTAAACTTATGCTTCCGCTTGCAACTTAAACTTATTTGTTTTGGAACACCAATCGTGAATGGTTAAACTTTTATAACTATTTATATGCTTGTTCAGTATGATTGGTGGCTGGATCCTGGTCAGTCACGCCTCCAAGCGGTAGTACTCCGCAGGTGGGATTTTGGGGGTGTGACAGATTGGTATCAGAGCCATTGGTTATAGTGAACTTGGTTTTAATAAAGGAGAAACGTTTTTGTTAAAACCAGACTATAACCGGTTTAGTGCTCAACGGTCCACAACGACACTTCGCTCCTCATGCAAGGCTCGATGTTCTAGGTAATATGATGTATGTATATTGCCTACTTGTTAATTACGTAGTACATTGCTCATAGTATGCTTGATTAGTATAGCTACTGTTGTTTGAACACGTGCGTGCTTACTCTGTCCTACTATTGTACTTTCGCGAACCTCTCTCACACGTATTACTCTTATTATGAAGAACCATGTCTGGACGCGTTAACATGACACAAGCCCAGTTGACGGCTTTGATCAACGAGCGAGTTGCCGCAGCGCTCGCAGCCGCACACGCAGGAGGTATATCCTGCAGTCCGAAATGTTCTAGGATCATTTGGATCCTACTCTCGTGAACCAACCTTTGTGTTAAACTCTGTCTTTCTTTCACCTACCTTAGGTCAGTATGCTCAGGCACCGGTGTGCACTTTTAAGACCTTTATGGACTGTCGACCCACTACTTTTAGCGGAACTGAAGGAGCAGTAGGTCTCCTACACTGGTTTGAGAAACTGGAGTCTGTGTTCGAAATGTGCGAATGCCCTGAAGCGCGCAGGGTGAAGTATGCTACTGGTACTCTCGAGGGTTTGGCTCTCACGTGGTGGAATGCTCAAGTGCAGATGTTAGGGTTGGTTGCTGCCAACGCCACCCCATGGGAAAACTTCAAGGAAATGATCAGGGAGGAATACTGCAGTCGTGACGACATTCACAAACTGGAGGATGAGTTTTACAATCTCAAGATGTCAGGATCAGAAATTGAGGCATACACTAAGAGATCGCATGAGCTTGCCTTGTTGTGTCCTACTATGGTGGATCCTCCGTATAAGCGAATTGAACTCTATCTCAAGGGCTTGGTGCCAGAGATCCAAAGTCATGTGACTTCAGCGAGGTTGACTACTATCCAGCAGGTTGTACAGTTGGCTCACCGTCTTACTGACCAAGCGGTGGAGCAGAACAAGTTACCGAAGCGAATAGGTGCTGCAACTACTTCTGGTGCTTCTAGTGGGGATAAACGGAAATGGGATGGAACTTCAAGCAGGGGTTCAACTTCAGTGCAAACTCAGTCTCAGCAGAGAAAGACAGATGATCACAAGAGCCCCAGTCAGCAGTCGTCTGGTGGTCAAAGTCACGGTGGATACAAGGGGAATCACCCCAAGTGCAATCGTTGTAGCCTACACCACAGTGGGCCATGCACCAGGGGCAACTGTCATCGATGCAACAAGCCTGGTCATGTTGCAAAGGATTGCAGAAGCGCATACCCCGTCAACCAGAATCGTCAGCAACCTCAGCAGAATCAGCGACAGCAGCAGGGTAACAACAAAGGGTGCTTTCAGTGTGGAGCTGAAGGCCACTTCAAGAAGGATTGTCCCCAACTGAATCAGAACAACAACAACAACCAGGGGAATGGTAACAATGGAAACAACAACAATGGTGCTAGGGGGCGTGTGTTCGTGATTGGTCAAGGTGAAGCAAGGAATGATCCCAACGTGGTGACGGGTAAGTTCCTTCTCGACGACTTTTATGTTACAGTCTTATTTGATTCGGGTGCCGATACTAGCTATGTGTCACTAGAAGTTAGTAAGATGCTTAAGCGTATTCCTACACCCCTGAGTGACAAGCACACTGTAGAGCTAGCTAATGGTAAGAGTTTGGAAGCCTCTCACGTAGTCAAGGGTTGCCAGCTTATTCTCGCTAACCAGACCTTCTCTATCGATCTTATTCCTATTGTCTTGGGTAGTTTCGACGTTGTCATTGGGATGGATTGGTTATCCCAACACCGAGCAGAGATTCTTTGCAACGAAAAGATCGTTCGTATTCCTGGTTTAGGTGGTGAACCTCTCATGATACGTGGCGACAAGAGAAGTGCTGTTGAGAACATCATCTCTCTTCTTAAGGCCCAGAAATGCTTACGAAAGGGCCACACTGCGATTTTGGCTTTAGTTACTGATACCACAGAAAAGGAGAAGAAGTTAGAAGATTTTCCCGTTGTACGCGACTATCCTGAGGTATTCCCTGAGGAATTACCTGGTCTTCCGCCCCATCGCCAAGTCGAGTTTCAGATTGATTTAGCTCCTGGAGCCGCGCCTGTAGCCCGTGCACCTTATCGTTTAGCGCCATCAGAGTTGGAAGAACTCTCCACGCAACTACAAGAACTCTTGGATAAGGGTTTTATTCGTCCTAGCTCATCGCCTTGGGGAGCTCCAGTACTTTTTGTGAAAAAGAAGGATGGTACCTTCAGAATGTGTATCGACTATCGCGAACTCAACAAGGTGACTGTGAAGAATCGTTATCCTCTACCGCGTATTGACGACTTGTTCGACCAGTTGCAGGGGTCGAGCTACTATTCGAAGATCGATTTGAGATCGGGATATCACCAGCTGAGAGTTCGGGAAGAGGATGTCTCTAAGACGGCTTTTAAGACTCGATATGGGCACTATGAGTTTCTGGTCATGCCGTTTGGGCTGACGAACGCACCGGCAGTTTTTATGGATTTGATGAATCGAGTGTGCAAACCGTACCTGGACAAGTTTGTTATAGTCTTTATCGACGACATCCTGATCTATTCTAAGAGCAAAGAAGAGCACGAACAGCATCTACGACTTATTTTGGAACTCCTTCGGAAGGAACAGCTTTACGCAAAGTTCTCGAAGTGCGACTTCTGGCTTCGTGAAGTCCATTTCCTAGGGCATGTGGTGAACAAGGATGGGATTCACGTTGATCCATCCAAAGTGGAATCTATTAAGAACTGGCCTGCGCCTCGCACACCAAAGGAAATTCGCCAATTTTTGGGATTGGCAGGTTACTACAGGAGATTCATTAAGGATTTTTCTAAGATCGCGCAGCCTCTCACCTTACTAACGCAGAAAGGCGTTGTTTATCATTGGGGAAATGCACAAGAGTTAGCTTTTCAGCATCTAAAGGATAGACTTTGCAGTGCACCTATCCTTTCACTGCCAGAAGGCACAGACGATTTTGTGGTTTACTGTGATGCATCAATTCAAGGTCTTGGTTGTGTATTGATGCAACGAGATAAAGTCATAGCTTACGCCTCACGACAACTTAAAGTTCACGAGAAGAACTACACGACACATGATTTAGAGCTGGGAGCGGTTGTTTTCGCACTTAAGTTATGGCGGCATTACCTTTACGGAACCAAGTGCGCCATCTACACCGACCACAGAAGTTTAGAACACATATTCAAACAGAAGGAACTGAATATGCGGCAGCGACGATGGGTCGAGCTGCTGAATGATTACGAGTGCTCTATCAGGTATCACCCGGGCAAGGCCAATGTAGTGGCGGACGCCCTGAGTCGAAAGGACACTACGCCTAAGCGTGTAAGAGCTTTACAACTCACGATCCATTCTAGTCTACCTTCGCAAATACGAGCTGCTCAGATAGAAGCACTGAAACCAGAAAACGTTAGAGCAGAAGCTCTACGCGGGTCAAGGCAACGCTTAGAACAGAAGGAAGACGGTGCTTATTATGTAACAGGACGCATTTGGGTCCCGCACTATGGCGATTTACGGGAACTTGTGATGGATGAAGCGCACAAATCTCGCTACTCGGTACACCCTGGTTCGGACAAGATGTACCACGATATTAAAACCACGTATTGGTGGCCTAGCATGAAGGCCCACATAGCAACTTACGTCAGCAAGTGTTTGACTTGTGCGCGAGTCAAGACGGAATATCAGAAACCCTCAGGCCTACTTCAGCAACCAGAGATACCACAATGGAAATGGGAGCAAATTTCCATGGATTTCGTTACTGGCCTACCTAGATCACAGCGCGGAAACGATACTATCTGGGTGATCGTGGATCGACTCACGAAATCCGCACACTTTTTGGCAATCAAGGAAACGGATAAGTTCTCCACTCTAGCGGAGATGTACCTCAAGGAAGTTGTTTCGAGGCACGGGGTGCCCACTTCTATCATCTCTGATCGAGATGCACGTTTTACTTCGGAACTGTGGCAGGCAATGCACAAGTCTTTTGGCTCACGTTTAGATATGAGCACAGCATATCACCCACAGACGGACGGGCAGTCCGAGCGTACTATTCAAACCTTAGAAGACATGCTTCGCGCTTGTGTAATCGACTTTGGCAACAGCTGGGAAAGACATCTGCCACTCGTGGAATTCTCGTATAATAACAGCTACCACACCAGCATTAAAGCTGCTCCGTTTGAGGCATTGTACGGACGTAAATGCCGGTCACCCCTCTGTTGGGCAGAGGTGGGGGATAGTCAGATCACTGGTCCAGAACATGTGGTAGACACTACTGAGCGGATTGCTCAAATACGACAACGCATGGCGGCCGCTCGTGACCGTCAGAAGGCATACGCCGATAAGGGCAGGAAACCACTTGAGCTCCAGGTTGGGGAGCGGGTTTTACTCAAAGTTTCACCCTGGAAGGGTGTGGTTCGTTTTGGTAAACGCAGCAAACTCAACCCACGATACGTTGGACCTTTCGAAATCCTTGAGAAAATAGGCAAGGTGGCTTACAGACTGAAATTACCAGCAGAACTCGGTGCAGTTCACAACGTTTTCCATGTGTCGAATCTGAAGAAGTGTCTGTCAGATGAGACGCACGTAGTTCCTCTGAAGGAACTTACGATCGACGAACAGTTGAAATTCGTCGAAGAACCTGTCGAGATCACGGACCGGGATGTTAAGGTCCTCAAGAGCACTAGAATACCTCTTGTTCGAGTTCGTTGGAACTCACGTCGCGGCCCAGAGTTTACCTGGGAGCGCGAAGATCGGATGAAACAAAAGTATCCCCAACTGTTTGAGAACAGTACAAACGCTACTGAGGCTGAAGCTACGGAATTTCGGGACGAAATTCCAGATCAACGGGGGGTGGATGTGACACCCCAGGAAAACCAGGAAAACCATGCAACTTAACTAGCTTCCTCAGTGAGTGCCATCAAATTTCGGGACGAAATTTCTTTCAACTTGGGGATGATGTGACAACTCGAAATCTAGAACCTTTCGTTGTAACTTGCTTGTACGTTATGTGACTAGTTAAAATGATAACGTGAACTTTTATGTGCTTTGTTTTGTGTGCATTGTATGTATATATGTATGTGTGTTATATGTGAACCGAGAACCCGACACGAAACAACAAGGAACCCGACTCGAGACCATGAGGTCTCGAGTGACTAGTAATCGGTTTTGGGCCTTGGGCCGAGAACCTTTGGCCGGTTGGGCCTTTGGGCCGTAAACCCTTAGCCGAAACCCATAGGGTGCACACACTTGGAACTTTGACTATAAATACACTACCTTAGTTAGTGTTACCATTTTGTTGAACATTACAACACACACTCTCCTACTTCTCTCTCTCACCTAAACTCTAGAACACAAACACACTCCACCATTCTTGGATCTTTGGACTTGGATCGGCTCACACACACACCCGGTTGGAAGCCTTTCACACACCCTCGAAACCCGTAACCGGTTAGTGTTCTTAATGCTTTGTTAAATGTTAGTGTGTTTATGTTATGTTTGTAAGATGAGATTATGTGACAATATGTTAAGATGAGTTATACATAATGTTTTGAAAAGAAATCGGTTCATGAATGTTTCTTGTTATGAGTGGAACTATACATATTTGATGTTGAAAATGGGTTCATGGTATGACAAAAAGGTGAATGATGATATTGGTTGCATTTGGGTTTGATCCGAAAAGTTTGGGTATTTATACTAAGAAAAATCGGCTAATAAATATGGTTGTCAAGTAGGATGCATGCTAGTAAATTGTATCTTGATAGTTGTTCATGATTTTGGGTGAATAAGTGTTGTTTATGTTATGAAGAACTTGAATATATGCTTTGAATGTATGAAGAACACTTTGAATGATAGTTGAAGATTGAAAACCCTTGTGATTTTGATCCATCTTTGACTAATAACCTGATTAGGAAATATGTTAGTGGAATTCTATTGGTTATTTCCGGATTTGGGCCTGATTATACTGTACCATTAATCTGACCATCTGCATCAACACGTGAACTTGAAAACGACTGTTACCGACTCGCAATCACCCGGTTACGACTCGCAACCACAGCGTGATGACTCGAGACCACGCGGTTGCGACTCGCAACCATAACAGGACAAGCCGAAACCGCAGGTTACGAGTCCGGTTGCGACTCGAGACCTTAGCATGATGAACCGAGACTACGGTTGCGACACCGGTTGCGACTCGCAACCATCCATGATCAACACACAGCATGACTCGAGACCATGCTTGCGAGTCCGGTTGCGACTCGAGACCACCCTTTTGGGCCTTAGTTAATGGGCCAGACTGATGGGCTTCTGTGTTAACTGCTTTTACGTGTTTGGGCCTAAGTAGTTGGGCTGAACTTGTGAACCGTATGTGCTTCTATTGACTGTTAACTGTTACTGCTAAACGTGCTTGCCAAACGTGTTGAACATTTGTACACTACTTGGTTCGAATCTGATTATACGTGATATCCGTGTTAGGACGTTATTGACTACTTGCGACTTGATTGACTTTCTGTGTTTGACTGCCGAGCAAACCAAGGTGAGTTCACACCCTTTACAAAGCATGGGATTCCCTGGGTTGGGAACGGGGTTAAGGAACGTGGTTCCTCGTCTACCTTGGGTAGGACGTCAGTGGTTCAGGAATGTGATTCCTCGTCCGGATGGACGGATAAACGTACTAGACTAAAACTCTATCACGAAGTCCCTCCTTTTTGTATCGACTAATCGCCGGGCCAATGGCGAGCGGGTCATTAGTTAGATAGCGCTATTTAGGTCTGACAAGCCTCACACCGTGCCGCAGAGGACGGGCGTGAACTAATGGATCTGGGGCACGTCAATGATGATAGACATTGATGATTTCTGGGCACATAAACATGACTACAGTCAGCAATCGATACGGTAACGAGTCTAGTATACACATGGGGTAGCCCCCACGGCTGGAGAGCCAGATGATGTACATGGGGTAGCCCCCACGGCCGAAATGCCTGATAACTACATGGGGTAGCCCCCACGGCCGGAGTGCCGGAGTAACTGGGAACGAACTGGTCACGTTTTTAAAACTATGGGGTAACCCCCACGGCAGGATGCCAGATAAAGTAAACTGTTTTCGAAACAACTAAAACGAACGCCCACCCGTGAACTCACTCAACTAGTTGTTGACTCGTTACTACATGCTTTGCAGGACCATAGGTACTCAGTGGGAGCTTGCATGGAGGAAGATCGTTGTGGGACAGGGATTGCTACAAGACTATGTTAAACTTGAAACTTTTGGAACTTATGTTATAACTTTAAACTTATGCTTCCGCTTGCAACTTAAACTTATTTGTTTTGGAACACCAATCGTGAATGGTTAAACTTTTATAACTATTTATATGCTTGTTCAGTATGATTGGTGGCTGGATCCTGGTCAGTCACGCCTCCAAGCGGTAGTACTCCGCAGGTGGGATTTTGGGGGTGTGACATGATTAGATGACAAATTACAGCAAGACGACACTTCGGCAGCACTTCGTTACACTGACCGGAAAATCTTCTCTAATATCGCATGAACAAGCCTATATATAGAGCTCTAATTCCGCTTGAATCATGTCCAAACGAAATTAGATTCCATGCGGAATCTAATTCCGTGCGGAATTACAATCAAGACTCTTTCAAGCGGAATTATCCTTCCATGCGAAATTACATCTAACTCGAACTACGTGCCCTGATTTAACAATCTAAGAACAAGTCTCTATACAAGACGAAGTCGACAGACGCATGCACTAACAGACTCCCCCTCGAATGTTGATGAGTCTTCAGTGTCGAGTCTTCGCATCTTCAATCTCTATCAGTCCTCTTGAACTCTTTTTGAAGTATCTTGCATTGTAAAGCATCCTCAATCTCTATCTCTTCTCTTTCAGTACTAACAGACTCTCCTCAAATAAACTCCCCTCGAATGTTGATCTTATCTTCAGAATCTCAACCTGGCTCTAAGCAATCTAATTCTCTTGATCAGATCTCTTGATTCCTTAAGTTCATCAGCATCGTTAATACCAAGATCGCAACCTGGCTCACAGTAAACTTCCCAAGTCTTGAATCTGGCTCTTTTGCATCTACAGACTTCCCCTTTCAATCAGCTGGGATCACAGTCTGGCTTTCACAGGTCCAAGATTGTCACCTGACTCTATCTAAACTCAGAATCCTCAGGTATTGGAACCTGGCCAACCTGCATAATCTCTACCACAAACATAAATTTTATAGCATAAAGACTTTGCAACCTCAGACACCACTTGCAGATCTCTGATGAACCATTTGTAAAAATAAAATGATTTAACATTTATACGATTCTGATGACCACTTGTAAGGTAGATTTCAAAACCTTTTTATACAAACTCCCCCTCAAATGATTCTCATCATGTTCAGCACTTGGAATTTTTGAAAATCAGCTTTCCAACACCAGTTGTCGAAAATCTTTTTAGATTTTTCAAAATTTATGCTAAAACACACTTAAAATCTTTTTGGAATTTTTGAAAGAAAAAAAATACAATAAAGAAATATTTACAAACAATATTTTTGTGAGTTTGTGTAAGAGGATCATATCAGTTTATGAGACAAATCACTAACACCGTTAAGCTTCATTTCATTTTAAGTTCTAAACAATTCACCTAGATTATCAGTATACTGGTCCATTGAAATTTTCATACAAAGTTCAACTGTTTCGAGATACGAGATTAATGTTTTAAAGACTTAAACTTATTCGCGTGTCCCACCTCTTGAATATACTCCAGGATCCAGATCCCAATATTCAGTCTTATAGGTGAGTATACCTAGATGATATCTGTTAAAGGGTTAAATGCGAAACCGTGAGAGCTCAGGTCAGAACTTCCGTTCAGTAGAGAGATGACGGTTCGACTTTGGGTGTGTTCCCTTTAGAGAATCTTTTCTTCAACAGCACATGATTAGCATTTTTCAATGTTTCATCATTTTTGTACTGAGGGCTGCGCTTAATTTCAAGCAAATGCAAAGTATTATTCGGAGACTAGGCCATTGCTTCCGCAATATCAGAAGTCTCAGGAAAATACCCCAGATATCACTGAGTATAAAGACCTAGTATCTCAGAAAGATGGACCTTTCAAACAAGATTTCGGGGGTTACCCATATATCCAAGAAATGTTCCCCACGAGATAAGTAAGTTTGAATTTAGGTTTATATCTCGAAAACAATCTACTAAATGTATAAAAACCTACTGGCACATCCGTAGTAAGAATGTTTATCACATTTAACTTTCCATTTCTTTAGCATGTTGTGACAGTCCACTGATGTACTATCATTTCCTCTTTTATACAACAAAACTCTTTTTCATTTTATCATGTTTTTGGCTTTTTCAAATTTTCTAATGTTTTGGATTTTCTGAAATTTTTACTCCCCCTAAAATGCAAACACATTTAAAGAAATTTGAAAACAAACTGTACAAGTAAATTGACAACTGTTGTGAATCACTTCAATTCGCCATTCACTTGGCATAAACAATCAGAACTCCCCCTCACAACAAACTATTTTCCCATTATGATTTCAAAACATTTAAGTTTGTTTTAATCAAAATGTTTTTTCCGGAAAATAAGTTTTGTTGATTTTACCACTTGTAGAAAATGGGGATAAATTCATCATCTTGTTTTTCAACTACTTGTAATGGGATTACATCAAGTTCAACTTAATGACCTTGATTAATCATTTCGTAAGGAGAAACCTCTGTACCACTTGTATGTTTAACCAAACCATTCCAAACCAACCCTCTGAACCACTTGAAACGCGAAATCATTTTTCGTGAATTTCTCAAGAAAAATACCACTTGTAGGAAAAACAAGTACAACTTAATGTCCCTGATTTACCACTTGTAGGTATGCACAATCAAACCTGTTATAAAGAATGATGCCGATTCCTGCTCCACTCTTACCAACCTGGAAGCTCGGGCACGTCATAATTAAACACATTCAGAAACTTTTTAAGAAATATGCCGATTCATGTTCCACGATTACCAACTTGGGAACTCCGGCAAGTCAGGTTTTTAGTCAAAGAATATATCTACCCAAGCCTGACCAGCCTTGGGTGATACCGAGTTACCAACTCTCGGTTTCTTACCTTCCAACTTCTTCTCATAGAACTCTTTAACCCCTTTGGCTTTTCGGTTAATCATTTTTCCAAAGATGTGTTTCACTTTGGGGTTAAAGGCCTTTTCAACATCAAAAATCTTTTTATCTGAATAAAATTGTTTTGCAATTTCAACTTTACCAATTTTCTTCTTAAAATTTTCAACACTTAATGGTGGAAAATTTTCATCATCCATTTGAGGTACCGAGTTTTCACATTTTGCTTCAACATGTGGCTCCTCTGATTTTGTGGAATCAGATTCATCGCCAGAAGATAGCTCCTCTGATTTAGATGAATCAGAATCATTGCTAGTACTATCACCAGACTTCTTAACAACCCATTTTTGGTTGTCAAGATATGCTCTCTTCTTGTAAAACCTGTTCGAAAATTCACCAATTTCAAATTTGGAATTTTTGAAAAGTTTAGTTCTGTCAATTAGTGGTTCAAACTCAATTACTTTCTTTTTCAGTTTAGAAACTCCCTGTTTGAATTGTTTTGCATGTGAACAGTACATGGCAATATGACCACTTTTTCCACACTTGAAACAGGTTCGAGTTTCCTTCTTCTGATCAACAGTCTGCATCTCTTCTTGCTTCTTCGCAAGGAACTCTTTGTTTAACTGCTTTCTAAACAACTTTTCCTTTTCCTCTTCAGAAGATGTACCTGAAATAAAAGTCATTTTTGATTTAAAATCTCGAACACATTTTTCATTTTTATGATTTTCTGGTGGAGTAAATCCTAAACCTTTCTTTTTGAAATTACCGTTTTGGTTTGGTTTCTTTCGATAACCAGAACCAGAACTGTAACCTTTTTTCTTGTTTTCTCTTTGTTGAACTCTTGAGGTGCATTTTTTAGGTTTATCAGTAAGATTTACATCTTTTATTTCAGAAGTGTTAATTTCTATTAGTTTGAAAACCTTTTTGATCATTTCAGGTTTGACACCTCTTATTGGAAATTCCTCATCAGAATATAATTTGTCGGAATCATTCAAAGTATTTGCAACTTTAAACGTTTCATCATTCAAATTAGATTTTGATAACAGGAATTCATTATTGTAAACTCTTTTGCCCTGTTTGGAGGTTTGATTTGATGTGTCTGACTCAGACTTTGACTCTAGCCTTGAATCCGAAATTGACTCTTCTGACTCATCCTTTTCCAACACCTGATCGACTACTTTCTTTATTAACTCGGACTCATGATCAGTGTCAGATGATGTTAAAGTGATATCAGTGTTTTCTGGCAAATTAACTGTAGGCTCAGACTCCCACTGTAAGTTTGTTGCCTTTTGGACTCTTTCAGAATTTGGATTTCTGGGCAAATATCCATTTTCCAGCGGGGGTGGACACTTGTTATAACTGACACCTTGTTTCTTACCAGAATTCTTCTTGTCAGTCTTTTTCTTTGTGTCACTCTTCTTTTCTGGAATCTTTTCAGTAGTCTTTTCGTCAGATGTCTTCTGTTCTTCTGTTACCTCATCATCTTCAAACGCCTTCATGCCTTCAATAGTTGGATAAATCCTGTCAATGACATAAGAAGTACATGAGTAACTTTTCAACAAATGATTAACTCTTTCAGTTTCAATTCTTTGGGTTTCCAGTTTCTGCTCAAGAACAGCACACTTCTCGATGTAATTGTTCACAACTTTTTGCTTTATCATAAATGCCCCTTGAAGTGTCTTCATTGCTGTTGCCTGTTCTTCGCTTGTATCATTGTACATATTCATTGCTTTGTTCAGCACATCATAAGATTCCTTCAACCTGTTCATGTTGTTAATCAACTCACTGTTTTTCTTCTTCATAATCACACAGGTTTCACAATTCACCGGAATCTCTCTTGCATCAACATCTACATTAACTTTGAACTTTGGAACTTCCTTTATCTTTCTCTTGACTACTGGAACTTCCTCATCATCACTACTAACTGGTGTTTAGACCTTTTTCTTTTTCTTTTTAGCTTTATCATCTTCATTGTCGCTTTCTTCCATCATTTTCAAATGATCTCTCACTCTTTTTGCATAATACTCAGTGTCATCATCACTATCATCTTCAATTCGAGCAACAAAAGCTGTGTGAACTGGAGTTTTGTTAGGGTCATAATCATCCCAACTGAAATTTTCCCAGTTAAACCCTTCAGGTAACTTTTCATCTTCTTGATCTATCATACATGCTTTACCATCAGCTGGGATATATTTGTCCCAGTTGAACATTGTTGATGACTTCTTTTCATCTTGATTCACCAAACAAGCTCTCTTTGAAGATTCTTCAATCACATTTCTTCCATGTGTCGTTTGTGGCTGTTGTTGATTTGGTTGTTGAGCAACTTGATGGTAGATCGCCTTCCGATAGTAATCATTGTTGTTGAATGGATTTTGAGCTCCACTTGCTTCGCGATTAGTGCACTCCGTCTTGAAGTGTCCTTTTTCCCTGCAACGAAAACAAGTGACTTTAGATTTATCAAAACCCAAAGTAGAAACGCGCAGAGTTGGACACTTTTTTCAGCGTGATGCTGCCTCACGAAGATCATCTCTTTCTGTGATTTGTTTGAATTTCTCAGCTCTCCTCAACACACTTGCCAAACACCATTTTATATCCATTAATTCCATCTCCTCAGCATCTATTTAATTGTAATCCTCTTTTGTAAGCATTGGATTCCCGTTCCTTCCGGCAACAAAACTCCCATACGACTCTAAAACAGTCCCCAACAAAGACATGTGGCTTTTAGCAACTTCTTCCGTGTAATCTTGATCATCCTCAAGATTCAAAACAATGTTGCACTGTAACTTTCTGCCATTCTTTGTAGTTTCTAAATTCGGATCAAAAGATGGATATGATGAAAAGCTTGTCTTGCTGCTTGATCCTTTAGATGAACCACCCGATGAACTCTTTGCGTTGAATGAAGTTTCAACTTTCGGTGACATGTTTGTCTTTTCATTCAATCCTGCTTCATAATACCGCCCGATGTCTTGTTCACCATCAAACACTTTCATTCTTGAAATCTTTATTTGTTCCATTTCCTGTGCTTCAAGCTTCTCAATAAACTTGCTCAGTGTTAGATTGTTAAATCCTTTCTTGTTTCTTAGCATCATCAAGTATGTGCCCCAAGTCTCATGTGGCAATGCATGAGCCAGTTTCTCAATCAACTCTTCATTATCTTTGTTAATGCTAACCCTCTTCATGTTTACCAACAGATTGCAACATCTTTCAATTATCTGCTTTGTGCTTTCATTTTTCAAACAACGGAATAGATCAAACTCTTTTTTCAGAAGTGATTTCTTGTTTTTGATCATCTCTTGGCTTCCAACAAACTTTGATCGTAATGCTTTCCAAATCGAATATGCACTCCCAGTGTGTTGCAGTAAGACCAAGATATCCTCTTTCGTAGCCTGTTGCAGTAAACTGATCATCATCTTTTCATTTTTGTATTTCTTTTTCTCCTCGGCACTAAGATCTTTGATAGCAATCGCCTCTTCATCATCATTTGTTGGTCTAACATATTTCGTTTCAATGCATTCCCAAGCATCTAGATAGTTTGCTTGTACCCAGTTCTCAAAACGTTCTTCCCAACCCTTATACTCCTCGATGTTCATGAGTTTGGGTGGTTTTTGCATAGTGCCCGTTTCGTTTTCCAGCATTGTTTGTTGTGTCATGGTAATCGGAGTAGCAAACGCGTTGTAGAATTCCTCTTCCATGTTTCGGTTTTTCAAAATATCACAAACAGGCTTTTTCAAACGAAATTAACCTTCACACGAAATCACTTGGTGCAGAATTACAAAGTTCAAACGGAAATACACTTTCGAACGAAATTACCCTAATTTCGTTTGAGATTGCACCTTTACAAACGGAATCACAAATTCCGTGCGGAATTACCAAACGTAAACAGATCTTCAAGCAGAAATACTAATTTCGCACGAACCTGTCAAGCGAAATTATGACTTTGAAGCGGAATTAGCTAATTCCGTATGTACACCCAAACGAAATTAACTTTTCAAGCGAGATTAACCCTTAATTTCATGCGGAATCTGCTGATGTCATCATTTCGAAGCAAAATTTGTCAAATTGATCTAGTTCTAGGCCGATTTTAGTTCTGGAACTTTCTAGGGTTTGTTAATACAACAATGTGCATAAGATGTCAGAAAATCAAGACATTTTGACCGTAAAAACATGTTCAATTAAGAAAAGAAAATTATGACTTTGAAGCGGAATTAGCTAATTTCGTGTGTACACCCAAACGATATTAACTTTTCAAGCGAGATTAACCCCTAATTTCGTGCGGAATCTGCTGATGTCATCATTTCGAAGCAAAATTTGTCAAATTGATCTAGTTCTAGGCCAATTTTAGTTCTGGAACTTTCTAGGGTTTGTTAATACAACAATGCGCACAAGATGTGAGAAAATCAAGACATTTTGACCGTAAAAACAAGTTCAATTAAGTAAATAAAATTACGACTTTGAAGCAAAATTTGTCAAATTGAAGAAAATCAAGACATTTTGCGGAATCTGCTGATGTCATCATTTTGAAGCAAAATTTGTCAAATTGATCTAGTTCTAGGCCGATTTTAGTTCTGGAACTTTCTAGGGTTTGTTAATACAACAATGCGCACAAGATGTGAGAAAATCAAGACATTTTGACCGTAAAAACAAGTTCAATTAAGGCAAGAAGGTGTAGAAATCAGAAATCGCAGCTGAATTGGTATGAACTCTTCCTCCTGAGCTCTGATACCACTTGTAGGATCGGTTTCGGACCCAAACGAGTCGATCAGAAGAGTTTATACTCAGAACGAAAGGCGGAAACAGACGTAATGAGTTCAATTCAGCAATATACACATATAATGTCACACCCCCAAAAATCCACACGCGGAGTATCACCGCTTGGGAGCGTGACTGACCAGGATCAAGCCACCAATCATATTGAACATGTAATTAATATTAAGTAAAATAAATGTAAACCATCCATTCAATACGATAGGTGTTCAAAACATAACCATAGTTTCAAAGTGTAGTGGAAGCATAGTAAATAAACCAACAATAGTTAATAGTTTTAAATGTCATAATAGTTCAACGTAGAAACCACGATCCTTGCCCACAACGACCCGCTTCTCCAGTGCAAGCTCCAAGTACCTAACGATCTGCAAGGCATGTAACAGAATGATCAACAAACTAGTTGAGCGAGTTCACAGTAAGTAAATGCGTAACAGTAAGTAACGGGTGGCTCTACAGGGCCAATAGTAAGTTATACAGGTGGGGGCTTCCCATGTTATGTGACCACTAGACTATTCGTATTATCCCTGTTCTTCGTCCGAGAACAGTAGCGCGTATGGGGTGTGCGTAGGTTTTACGCACGTATCCTTCATAACCGAGGATAGAAGTAAGTAATGCGTACACGTAGGTTTTACGTGCGTGCCTGACATCCGAGGCAGTAATTGGCATGTGACCACGTAGGTGTTATCCCAACCTACGGAACCGTCCTGACATCCGAGGACCATGATAGGTGATAGTCTAGGAAAAGCATATATACGTTCTTAGTCAATGATAACCTTTAACCCATTCCCACGACCCGGGAATCCCATGCCTTAGTAGGAGTGTGAACTCACCTTGGTTTGCTCGGTATGCTAGGTTATGCACTCACAAGTAATTAATCACGTCCTATTGTATGCACGTATAACAAATCAGTTCATGTTCGCAATGATACGCATGCAATCTAATGTCACATAGTGCTTGATAGCCAATATCATGCATCAATCATGTATCACATAACAGTCAGTTTGCATATCGGCACAACACGTATCATTTCACATTTAATCATCAGCTAGTGTACACGAATACAAATGTTAACATTCATCACCAAGCATGGCATGCCAAATAAATCAAGCATACATTCCATCATTCAAAGTATGTTTATAACCCCCCATTATCTTTCGACCCAACTGTTATCTTTCGACACAACAGTTATCTTTCGACATATTAGTTATCACAGTTATCTTTCGGACCAATTGTTATGTTTCGAACCAAATGTCATCTTTCGACCAAATGTCATCTTTCGACCACGCTGTTATCTTTCGGTCAACATAACTATGTTTCGGTCAATGCTATCCTTCGGTCAACACTACTATGGTTCGGTCAATGCTATCCTTCGGTCAACACTACTATGGTTCGAAGGACAAGTATCTTTCGGTCACAACAACTATGTTTCGACTAACTAGTATCTTTCGATAAATATCAGTTACGTTTACTCCAAGTTTCCAAGTTTATTCGTGATTATCAATTAACACACATTCAAGTATTCGGTTACCTCAGAATCGATCAAACAGGGAGTTTCATATTAAACCTCATGAACCCTAATTTAACCACATGAACAATAATAACACTTAATCATATTATGTTCCGGTTCCATGAACAATAAAAATTTCCGAATTGCATAATATCACAGCCGATCCACAAAACATTATCATTAAACATCATCACAACAGATCCGATTAACATACACATCCGATTAACATCCATATCCGATTAACATACATATCCGGTTAACATACAAACAACATATTGCAAGACAATTGATAAATCATGAAGTCATATACACTCAAAGCATCATCTATTAACATAAACAACATCACACACTAACCGGAAAATCTGGATCACGGAACGAGATCTTCGAACAGAGAATGGGTCTGCTATGCCGTCACACACACACACAATGGAACTAGGGTTTTTGAAATAACTGCCGACTTACATGCATTCACGTATATAAAACGTATCACAGGAATGGGCCAAGCCCATAAGAAAGACTGGGCCGAAAGATGTCGAAGGATCCTATCTTTGCTCGAAGGATAGAGTCCTTGGTCGAAGGATATGTTTCGTGATCCTTCGAACCGAAAGTTGATCCTTCGAATCGAAGGTTATCTTTCGTGATCCTTCGATCTGTAAGTCATGTTTCGTGATCCTTCGAAGGTTGGACCTATCCTTCGAAGGATCTTTGTGTTTCACACTAACAAGTTCACACATTTGACAAGTTTCACAAATACAACCAAACAATCAAACCATAAATAACTTCATGGCAATCAATACATGATCGTGCAATAAATACGAAATAGAAATTTTGGAAATTTGAGTTGTCACATTATCCCCAACTTAAAAGAAATTTCGTCCCGAAATTTGGTACGCACTCACTGAGGAAGCTGGGTAAGTTACATCGTTCACTGGTTTTCCTGGGGTGTCACATCATCCCCCCGTTGATTTGGAATTTCGTCCCGAAATTCAGTAGTAGTAGCTTCAGCCTCAGAAGTGGATGCATTGGTTTCGAATAGCTGGGGGTACTTTTCTTTCATCTGGTCTTCGCGTTCCCAGGTATACTCTGGGCCACGCTGGGAGTTCCAACGAACTCGAACAAGAGGGATTCTCTTGTGTTTGAGGACCTTAACATCCCGGTCCGTGATTTCAACTGGTTCCTCGACGAACTGCAACCGCTCGTCGATAGTGAGTTCCTTAAAAGGAACTATAAGGGTCTCATCTGATAGGCATTTCTTCAGATTCGACACGTTAAATACATTGTGAACTCCACCGAGTTCAGCTGGTAGGTTTAATCTGTAGGCTACTTTGCCAATCTTTTCTAAGATTTCGAATGGTCCGACGTACCGCGGATTCAGTTTGCCTCGTTTACCAAATCGAACCACACCCTTCCAGGGTGAAACTTTCAATAAAACCCGGTCCCCGACCTCAAATTCCAATGGCTTTCTACGCTTGTCCGCGTAGGCTTTCTGACGGTCGCGTGCTGCCGCCATGCGTTGTCGTATCTGCGCAATCTTTTCTGTGGCGTCCACTACAATCTCTGGACCCGTAATTTGACTATCCCCCACCTCTGCCCAACAGAGAGGTGACCGGCATTTACGTCCGTACAATGCCTCAAATGGAGCGGCTTGAATGCTGGTGTGGTAACTGTTATTGTATGAAAACTCCACTAAAGGGAGGTGCTTTTCCCAGCCGTTGCCGAAATCGATAACGCACGCTCGAAGCATGTCTTCTAGGGTTTGAATCGTGCGCTCAGACTGCCCATCCGTCTGAGGGTGATATGTTGTGCTCATATCTAAACGAGAGCCAAACGCTTTGTGCATCGCTTGCCATAACTCTGACGTGAATCGTGCATCCCGATCCGAAATAATGGAAGTGGGCACTCCGTGCCTCGAAACGACTTCTTTCAAGTAGATGTCTGCTAGGGTAGAAAACTTATCCGTCTCTTTGATAGCCAAGAAGTGAGCAGACTTTGTGAGTCGATCAACGATCACCCAAATAGTGTCATTCCCACGCTGGGATCTAGGTAAGCCCGTAACGAAATCCATGGAAATTTCTTCCCATTTCCACTGTGGTATCCTGGGCTGTTGAAGTAGGCCTGCTGGTTTCTGATATTCAACCTTGACTCTCGCACAGGTCAAGCACTTGCCAACATAGGTAGCGATGTGGGCTTTCATACTTGGCCACCAGTATGTTGTTTTAATATCGTGGTACATTTTATCTGCCCCTGGATGTACCGAGTAGCGAGACTTGTGCGCTTCATCCATCACAAGCCCTCGTAAACCGCCATAAAGTGGGACCCAAATACGCCCCGTTACATAGTAGGCGCCGTCTTCCTTTTGTTCCATGCGTTGCCTTGAGCCGCGTAAGGCTTCAGCTTTGACGTTTTCGGGTTTCAGTGCTTCTAGCTGAGCAGCTCGTATCTGTGCAGGAAGACTGGACTGAATAGTAAGCTGTAGCGCTCGCACGCGTTTGGGTAGAGTGTCTTTCCGACTGAGGGCATCAGCCACAACATTGGCCTTGCCTGGATGGTACTTGATGGCGCATTCATAGTCGTTTAGAAGTTCAACCCATCTCCGTTGACGCATATTCAAATCCTTTTGCTTAAGAATATGCTCGAGACTCCTGTGATCGGTGTAAATCGTGCACTTGGTACCGTACAGGTAGTGTCGCCATATCTTAAGCGCGAAAACAACAGCTCCCAGCTCTAAATCGTGCGTCGTGTAGTTCCGTTCATGAACCTTGAGTTGCCGCGAAGCGTAGGCAATAACTTTATCCCGCTGCATCAATACACAACCAAGCCCCTGTATCGATGCGTCACAATAAACCACGAAGTCATCCGTGCCCTCTGGCAATGAGAGAATAGGTGCGCTGCAAAGCCTATCCTTTAAGTACTGAAAAGCGGTCTCTTGCGTATTACCCCATCTGTAAACGACACCTTTCTGTGTTAGCATAGTAAGTGGTTGCGCGATCTTTGAGAAGTCTTTAATAAATCGCCTGTAGTAACCCGCCAAACCCAAGAATTGGCGTATTTCTGTCGGTGTACGTGGTGCTGGCCAGTTTCTGATCGAATCAACCTTGGATGGATCGACATGAATCCCATCCTTGTTCACCACATGGCCTAAGAAGTGGACTTCACGAAGCCAGAAGTCGCATTTTGAAAACTTTGCGTACAATTGCTCTTTTCGAAGAAGTTCCAAGATAAGACGTAAGTGCTGCTCGTGCTCCTCCTGACTCTTGGAGTAAATCAAAATGTCGTCGATGAAAACGATAACAAACTTATCAAGATAAGGTTTGCACACCCTGTTCATAAGATCCATGAAGACTGCAGGCGCGTTCGTAAGCCCGAATGGCATGACGAGAAACTCGTAATGACCGTAGCGAGTTCTGAAAGCGGTTTTGGAGACGTCCTCATCCCGGACTCTCAGCTGATGATACCCTGACCTTAAATCAATCTTGGAATAGTAACACGACCCTTGCAACTGGTCGAATAGGTCATCTATGCGCGGAAGAGGATAACGGTTCTTCACCGTCACCTTATTGAGTTCGCGGTAGTCGATGCACATCCTGAACGTACCGTCTTTCTTCTTCACAAATAACACTGGAGCTCCCCAAGGCGAAGAGCTTGGACGAATAAAGCCCTTTTCCAAGAGCTCTTGTAGCTGCTTCGACAGTTCTTCCAGTTCGGTTGGAGCTAAACGATACGGTGCGCGGGCTATTGGTGCTGCTCCAGGAGCTAACTCAATCTGAAACTCAACTTGACGATGAGGAGGTAAACCAGGTAAATCTTCAGGAAACACTTGAGGAAAATCACGCACAACTGGTATATCCTCCAGCTTCTTTTCCTTTGCTGATGCGTCAGTGACAAGTGCCAGAATGGCAGTATGTCCCTTTCGTAAACATTTCTGCGCCTTTAAGAAAGAGATGATGCCAACCACAGCACCACTCTTGTCACCTTGTACTTCGAGAGGTTCTTGACTGGAGCGAGGAATACGAATAACTTTTTCTTTGCATAAGATCTCCGCGTGATGTTGGGATAACCAATCCATACCGATGACGACGTCGAAACTACCCAAAACTATGGGTATGAGATCAATCGAGAAAGTCTGACCCGCTAGAACAATACTACAACCCTTGACTACCTGTGCGGCTTCTACACTTTTACCATTGGCTAGTTCTACGACGTGTTTGGTGTCTAGGGGTGTTGGTGTACGTTTTAATAATTTACTCATTTTCAATGACATATAGCTTGTATCAGCACCCGAATCAAATAAGACAGTAACATAAATATCGTCGAGAAGAAACTTACCCATAACCACATTGGGATCATTCACTGCGTCACCCCGACCTAGCACAAAAGCACGACCCCGAGCTTCGTTGCCATTGTTGTTGTTGTTTCCCCCGTTATTGTTGTTATTGTTCCCGTTGCCCTGATTGTTGTTGTTGTTCTGGTTCCTGTTTAGCTGAGGGCAGTGTCTCTTGATGTGACCTTCAGCACCACAATTATAGCACCCCTTGTTGCCCTGTTGCTGATTCTGCTGTGCCGGTGGCTGCTGCTGATCCTGATTCGCAGGACGAGGGCTTCTACAGTCTTTGGCCTCGTGACCCATCTTGAGGCATCTTTGACAACGGCCCCTGTTACACTGGCCGCTGTGGTGCCTGTTGCAGTTGTTACACTTTGGAAGGTTTCCGCGATATCCACCCTGCCTGTGGCTACCTGACGACTGCTGGTTAGGGCTTTGATAGTTGCCAGTCTTTCGCTGCTGATTCTGGGACTGAACCGAAATTGATGCTTTGCTTGAATCCCCCTCCCATTTCCTCTTGTTGTCACTGAGGGTAACGGGAGTAGCTGAAGGAGTGACTGTAGCAGTAGCGCTGACGCGCTTAGGCAGTTTATTCTGATCCACTGCCTGATCGGTGATGCGATGAGCGAGACGCTGGATTTCTTGGATGTTGTTGAGGTTAGCTGAGGTAACGTGGCTCTGTATTTCTGGTGCCAAACCTTTGAGATACAACTCAATACGCTTGTATGGAGGGTCCACCATAGTTGGACATAACACAGCCAACTCATTTGATCTCTTGGTGTAAGCTTCGATTTCCGAACCAACCATTTTCAAGTTATACAACTCGTCCTCCAACTTGTGAATGTCTTCTCTAGTGCAGTATTCCCTCTTGATCAGTTCTTTGAAATCATTCCAGGGTGTGGCGTTAGCAGCTGCCAACCCTAAGATCTGCACTTGTGCGTTCCACCAAGTGAGCGCAATCCCTTCAAGTGTGCCAGTGGCGAACTTCACCCTGCGAGCCTCAGGGCATTCACACATTTCGAAAACCGACTCGAGCTTTTCAAACCAGTGGAGGAGTCCAACTGCTCCCTCCGTGCCACTGAACGAGCTAGGACGACAATCCATGAAATTCTTGAAGGTGCACCCAGGTTGTTGCTGAGCGGGTTGACCTGCTTGGGCGGCTGCAACTGCCGCAGCAACGAGAGCCTCTAGCTGGGCTTGAGTCATGTTAATTCGTGCGGCCATTGATCTTCACATCAAAGGCAACATAAGTGAGAAAGGTTCGCGAATAGTGCGATGACAGAAGAGTGTAAGCACATAAGTATTCTCATGCAATGACAAGTTGTGAGCAAGGTAATGTAAGCATACTACGAGCAAAGTTCTATGCAAATTCTAGCATGTAGGCAATAAACATAAACCTTATTACCTAGGAAGTTGAGTCTTGCACGTGGAGCGAAGCGTCGTTGTGGATCGTTGAGGGCACTGTTCTGGTTATAGTCTGGTTTTAATAAAAACGTTTTTCCATATTAAAACCAAGTTCTCTATAACCAATGGCTCTGATACCAATCTGTCACACCCCCAAAAATCCACACGCGGAGTATCACCGCTTGGGAGCGTGACTGACCAGGATCAAGCCACCAATCATATTGAACATGTAATTAATATTAAGTAAAATAAATGTAAACCATCCATTCAATACGATAGGTGTTCAAAACATAACCATAGTTTCAAAGTGTAGCGGAAGCATAGTAAATAAACCAACAATAGTTAATAGTTTTAAATGTCATAATAGTTCAACGTAGAAACCACGATCCTTGCCCACAACGACCCGCTTCTCCAGTGCAAGCTCCAAGTACCTAACGATCTGCAAGGCATGTAACAGAATGATCAACAAACTAGTTGAGCGAGTTCACAGTAAGTAAATGCGTAACAGTAAGTAACGGGTGGCTCTACAGGGCCAATAGTAAGTTATACAGGTGGGGGCTTCCCATGTTATGTGACCACTAGACTATTCGTATTATCCCTGTTCTTCGTCCGAGAACAGTAGCGCGCATGGGGTGTGCGTAGGTTTTACGCACGTATCCTTCATAACCGAGGATAGAAGTAAGTAATGCGTACACGTAGGTTTTACGTACGTGCCTGACATCCGAGGCAGTAATTGGCATGTGACCACGTAGGTGTTATCCCAACCTACGGAACCGTCCTGACATCCGAGGACCATGATAGGTGATAGTCTAGGAAAAGCATATATACGTTCTTAGTCAATGATAACCTTTAACCCATTCCCACGACCCGGGAATCCCATGCCTTAGTAGGAGTGTGAACTCACCTTGGTTTGCTCGGTATGCTAGGTTATGCACTCACAAGTAATTAATCACGTCCTATTGTATGCACGTATAACAAATCAGTTCATGTTCGCAATGATACGCATGCAATCTAATGTCACATAGTGCTTGATAGCCAATATCATGCATCAATCATGTATCACATAACAGTCAGTTTGCATATCGGCACAACACGTATCATTTCACATTTAATCATCAGCTAGTGTACACGAATACAAATGTTAACATTCATCACCAAGCATGGCATGCCAAATAAATCAAGCATACATTCCATCATTCAAAGTATGTTTATAACCCCCCATTATCTTTCGACCCAACTGTTATCTTTCGACACAACAGTTATCTTTCGACATATTAGTTATCACAGTTATCTTTCGGACCAATTGTTATGTTTCGAACCAAATGTCATCTTTCGACCAAATGTCATCTTTCGACCACGCTGTTATCTTTCGGTCAACATAACTATGTTTCGGTCAATGCTATCCTTCGGTCAACACTACTATGGTTCGGTCAATGCTATCCTTCGGTCAACACTACTATGGTTCGAAGGACAAGTATCTTTCGGTCACAACAACTATGTTTCGACTAACTAGTATCTTTCGATAAATATCAGTTACGTTTACTCCAAGTTTCCAAGTTTATTCGTGATTATCAATTAACACACATTCAAGTATTCGGTTACCTCAGAATCGATCAAACAGGGAGTTTCATATTAAACCTCATGAACCCTAATTTAACCACATGAACAATAATAACACTTAATCATATTATGTTCCGGTTCCATGAACAATAAAAATTTCCGAATTGCATAATATCACAGCCGATCCACAAAACATTATCATTAAACATCATCACAACAGATCCGATTAACATACACATCCGATTAACATCCATATCCGATTAACATACATATCCGGTTAACATACAAACAACATATTGCAAGACAATTGATAAATCATGAAGTCATATACACTCAAAGCATCATCTATTAACATAAACAACATCACACACTAACCGGAAAATCTGGATCACGGAACGAGATCTTCGAACAGAGAATGGGTCTGCTATGCCGTCACACACACACATAATGGAACTAGGGTTTTTGAAATAACTGCCGACTTACATGCATTCACGTATATAAAACGTATCACAGGAATGGGCCAAGCCCATAAGAAAGACTGGGCCGAAAGATGTCGAAGGATCCTATCTTTGCTCGAAGGATAGAGTCCTTGGTCGAAGGATATGTTTCGTGATCCTTCGAACCGAAAGTTGATCCTTCGAATCGAAGGTTATCTTTCGTGATCCTTCGATCTGTAAGTCATGTTTCGTGATCCTTCGAAGGTTGGACCTATCCTTCGAAGGATCTTTGTGTTTCACACTAACAAGTTCACACATTTGACAAGTTTCACAAATACAACCAAACAATCAAACCATAAATAACTTCATGGCAATCAATACATGATCGTGCAATAAATACGAAATAGAAATTTTGGAAAATTGAGTTGTCACATATAAACTGCCTTTCTGATTGATTAGATGACAAATTACAGCAAGACGACACTTCGGCAGCACTTCGTTACACTGACCGGAAAATCTTCTCTAATATCGCATGAACAAGCCTATATATAGAGCTCTAATTCCGCTTGAATCATGTCCAAACGAAATTAGATTCCATGCGGAATCTAATTCCGTGCGGAATTACATTCAAAACTCTTTCAAGCGGAATTATCCTTCCATGCGAAATTACATCTAACTCGAACTACGTGCCCTGATTTAACAATCTAAGAACAAGACTCGATACAAGACGAAGTCGACAGACGCATGCACTAATAGAAGTGATATTTAATTTCAATGTGTTTGGTCTTTGAATTCTGCACAGGATTTCCAGTGATCTGTAAGGCAGCAGAATTATCAACGAAAATAGGAGTAGTTAGGAATTCAAAACCGTAGTCGTGCATTTGTTGTTGAATCCACAGGACTTGGAAGCAACAACTTGAGGCAGCAATGTATTCAGCTTCGCATGTTGATGTAGCGACACAAGTCTGCTTCTTGCACTGCCATGTAACTAGGCGATTTCCTAAAAACTGACATCTAGCCGTTGTGGATTTGTTGTCGATTTTGCATCCGCCAAAATCAGAATCACTGAAAGAGATCAAGTCAAAGCTATCATCCCTAGGGTACCATAGACCGGTGTCTAGGCATCCCTTCAAATAGCGAAAAATCCTTTTAACAGCTGCAAGATGTGAGGCCTTCGGGTTGACTTGATATTTGGCAAGCAGGCACGTTGGGTACATTATAGTTGGTCTTGATGCTGTGAGGTACATAAGAGATCCGATCATAGCGTGGTAGTATGAGGAGCTAACAACTTCACCCTTCAAGTCAGGATGAATTCCATGATTTTGCTGTAGTGGGGTACCAATGGGCGATGTGTCAGACATTTGAAATCGGTTCAGCATGTCATTGACATACTTCGTCTGATGGATGAATATCCCAGACTTCGTTTGTTGCACTTGTAAGCCCAAAAAGAAAGTCATTTCCCCCATAGCGCTCATTTCAAATTTCTCCTGCATAACACACTCGAAATTCATGTGCAAAACATCGTTAGTAGAACCAAATATAATATCATCTACGTATACCTGTACCAATAAAAGATCTCCATCCTGTTCTTTGATGAAAAGAGTACAATCGATAAGACCTCTACGAAATCCATTCTCCAGCAGATAATTTGATAAGGTTGCATACCAAGCTCGCGGTGCTTGACGTAGACCATAGAGAGCTTTGTTGAGCAAGCAAACCCGATCAGGGTGAATAGGATCTTCAAAACCTGGAGGCTGTTCAACGTAGACCTCTTCTTCAACCACACCATGTAAGAAAGCACTTTTCACGTCCATCTGGTAGACCTTGAATCCTTTGAAGGACGCATAGGCTAGAAAGATTCGAATTGCTTCAAGACGTGCAACAGGTGCATAAACTTCGTTGTAGTCAATCCCTTCAATCTGATGAAAACCTTGAACAACTAACCTTGCTTTGTTTCAAATAACTACTCCACGGTCATCCTTTTTGCACTTATACACCCAACGGGTACCAATTTTCTTGTAATCTTCAGGTTTATCAACAAGTTTACAGACACTTAGCTTTTGGAATTGTTGCAGTTCTTCCTGCATAGCTTCAACCCAAGAATTATCTTTCAAAGCTTCTTTCCAAGATTTTGGTTCTTCTTGTGATACATAACACGCGAAGGACCAATCGTTTTGTTGACCAGATTCTCAAATCGCCGCATACAAGCCTGCATTGTTGTTGTTTCACAACATGTTTCTTGTTTGAACGCCACTTTGTATATTTCCGATGATGTTTTGTTGAGGATGGGTATTGTCAATCCTTGTTTCTGGATTATCTGGAACTAGAATGTTTGTACCCAGATTGTTGAGATTGAGATCAACAACCAATTCAATACCCTGAACTGTCGAAGAAGATGATGCAGTAGCTTCAGCTGTTTTGGGGGCGTCCAATGGAGGTGTAGCCTCTGAAGTACCATGAACAGCTTCTTGGTCTGCATCGAGAAATTCATCATCCTCTGAATATTCGTTTTGTTCATTAGCATCATGAAAATCCTCATTGTCGAGAGTATTATTGTTCACTGAAGATGGTTCTATATTGTTGAAAACAATTGGACGAACCAACGGTGAATCTGTTTCGTTGTCGCTCTCGAAAAACATATTTGCCGCAACATTTTCTTCAACTTCTTCAAGATTGATCGAATTAAAAAAGTCATCGTACTCAAACATCCAAGGCTGACCAGGACATTTGATTGGCAATGTGTGCCTTTGTACTCTGACTTTAGACCATTCCTTGACCCTTTTTGTCTCTAGATTCCAGACTCTTAAGTTTGGGGTGGCATACCCAAGAAATTATCCTTCAATTGCTTTTGCCCCAAACTTTCCATTCGGATCGATCATTGTGCAAGGAGCTCCAAACGGTTCAAGATATTGTAAATCTGGTTTCCGTTTGTGAAGAAGCTCAAAACAGGTATTGTTGTGTCTTTTAACTGTAAGGACTCGGTTCATCTTATAACAAGCAGAGGCTACAGCTTCACTCCAGAATGGAATGGGCAACTGGGACTCTACCAACATAGTCCTAGCAGTTTCGATCAATGTACGATTCTTACGCTCAGCGACGCCATTCTGTTGAGGAGTGTAACTTGCACTGAATTTGTGAAGAATACCTTTGGATCTACAGAACTCCTTCATGGCATGATTCTTAAACTCGGTTCCATTGTCGCTGCGTATCCGTCTAACTTTCAAAGTATACAAATTCTAAATCGTTGTGATCAAGTTTTCGATAATTTTGAAAGTATCACTCTTGTGTGCCATGAACGCCACCCAAGAAACTCTTGAATAATCATCAGTCACCACGAGGCAGTACTGATCATTCCTGATGCTTTTATGCTTGACAGGACCGAACAAATCCATCTGCAAACGTTCAAGAGGAACTGCCACGGTGTTAATCTTCTTCATAGGGTGCGACTTCTTTCTTTGCTTTCCTTTCTCACACAAACGTCTTGAAGATGGAAATTTTTAAGAGGAACACCAGTCACTAATTCATTTGACACAAATGATTCATTTTTCTTAAATGAATGTGTCCCATCCGTCTGTGCCAAGAGATTGAATCCCTTTTTCTGGCTTTGGAAACGAAACAGGTTGCTTGTGTAGACGTTGTAATTGCTTGGCTCATATCAAGGACATACAAATTATTAATCCTTGGAGCAGATAAGAGAATCCAGTCTTTAGGAATCTTGAAGCCGAGTTTCAGCACGTAACATCCATTTGCATCAAAGTGTGTACTGAAAACTTCTTATCACAGATTTGTGAAATGTTGAGAAGATTGTGATCAAGTTGTTGCACAAAGTTGATCTTTTCAAAGCTTACAACCCCGTTGGATACCATTCCTTCACCAGTAATATATCCGCCTTTATCTCCAGCAAAAGCAACATAACCTCCTCTAATAGAATTAACATCGTAGAGAAGCTTCATGTCGCCGGTCATGTGCCTGGATGCCCCACTATCAACAATCCAATGACTGTTGAAAGTTCCTCCTGGAACATCCTGCACATGAACTCACATGATTAGTTGGAGATGAGGACCCAAGCCATTATGGTCTTGGGTCTTCCATTTCCATCGACAAAAGTTACTTCAATGATGGTTTGGAAATTGTGATGCTCCCACTGAATTAGTAACTGTTTTTGGTTTCCTAGTCTGTTGTGTTTTACCAGTTTGAATTTTCGAAATCTTAACTTCGTGATTATTAGAAGTTTTAGAAATTTCTAGTTTAATGGAAACACGTTGTTTGTGAACCATGTCGGTTTTAATTTCCTTTTCAGTTACCTTGACTTGTTGGCGTTTCTGTTTCTTTTCCCTTTCTCTTATAAGGCGGGGATCTTGTTTTGAAGAAACAGATCGCTTTCGGTTATTTTGTTCATGGGGTACATCAACTTTAGCCTTTAACTTATGAAGATACGGACAATTTCGAATGATATGTCCAATTTCACCACACTCAAAACATGATCTTCGTTCAACAAACCCTGAAGTATCATGTGACTGTCTTGTTGATGAACTTTGTGATCCCGAGGTACTTGGTTTTGAACTGTTTTGTTCATTTCTTTTCAAAATTTTAACTTGATTGATATGATATAAGTTAGATTTATTTGCAAAAGTTTCCAATTTATCCGTTCCTTTTGACTTCACAAAGTTCACCTTCTTGTTCTTCTTTTGGTTCGGTTCCTTTCGACCTTGAGTCGTTAATTTACCTTTTGGTTTGGTATGATTTTGATGCTTTTTCACTGTTGGTAATATCTGATTGCCATATTGTTTTCGAATTTCGGCCTTTGGAATCGGAGGGCACTGTGTTACCACAACGTGTGAACCCGACTTTCCCAAAAACCTACTTATCGAATCTTCAAAAACTTTACTGATTAAAGATTTATTTACATTTTTAATCGGAAAATCGTTGTCAGAATAGATTTTATCATCACCAACAAGAGTGTACAGCAAATTCACACTCTCAGACTCTTTTGCAGACGTGGACTCGACCAGAACAGTCTTAGCAGGTTTTGCGGGAGGATCACATAAAATATGATTCTCGAGAGGTATGTCCTCTTCTTTGATAACCGCATCCGATTGTGCTGAGTTAGTATCATCGGATTCATCATCTGAAGAATCAGCATCCTTAACAATGACTGGAGGATCCTGATTTTGTTCAGCAGTTGACACACTTGTAACTGTTGAAACATCCAAATCTGATGATACTTTCGTTTTGTATCCAAGTCCGGTTGCAAATTCCTCAATGTCTAAAGGAACATATTGCTCAAAATAAGTTCTATTCTCCTCATTAGGCATTGCGTCATAATTTTGTCTAACAGTTGGTGGACACTTCTTGTATCCAATGCACGTGACATCCTTTTTCTCTTTTTGTATGTCAATGATGTGATCCAACACATACCTAAAGTTTGAATAACTATCTAGCTTAAGTTGGATCTCCTCACTTTCACACTTTACACAGGCTAACTCTTTTTACATGACCTCGAGACGATTGATATAACAATTTATGTCAGTTTGTTTTCTTGAAGTGATTTTTGTTAGCTCGGTTTTATCTTTTCTTAAATTTTCAATTACCTTTTTAAACTCAATTTCATGGTTTTCGTAAAACATGTTAGCCTCCTTGCATTTCGAAGGATCCACTATCAACTTTTGATTGTGGATATATGTCACGTCATACTTGCTTTGCAAATCATCATATTTGCTTTGCAAGTCCGACAATTTATCACTTAATTTAACACAACTATCACACCTATCCGAAGTTGGTTCATCGACACATACCTGACTGGATTCACTCTTAGATATTGACTCATTTGCCTCAGAATCAACAACCTCCCTTGTTGATTCATATTCTGATTCATCCTCGCTTGAACTTGAACTTGTACCATCTGCAACTGAGCTTGTAACATCTTCAACTGAGCTACCGTCATGTTCAGAACTGTCATCATTTCCCGTGGATTCACCATTGCTGGCATCCTTGACAACTTTGGCATAAAACGCCATTTTTGTTTAACTATTGTAGTTTGGATCAAGAAATGATGGTACTCCAGTAGACTGATAGCTGTGCTCTGAAGCAATTGGTTGTGGTGTTCTATACATATCGGTTCTCGAGACAAATGTCGTTTGCTTTGAGGCAACTGGTTGTGGTGTTCCATACATATCGGTTGTTGAACCCTTTCTCGTATACGTGTTATTTGACGGTGTGGGAGATTCGGCCCATGATGGCGATAAACCCTTGCTCATCTACTTGCTCTCCGTATTGGATGGAATACCCCACCAGTCTGAACTCATTTTGTGTAGAAAATACCAACTTAAAAACCAAGTAACACTTTCACTGTGATACACCAACCCAAGTTACGAAGACTAACATCCACGAAGATTATGAAATATAAGGCCCAAAAACAAATAATTTGGGGGCCACGTTTGTAAAAAGCCCAATACCAATTAATAGTTGATTGTAATTTATTTTTTTTAATAATACAGGCCTACGAAAATTTTAAAGTCCACGAAGATGGTTTGTGAAGTTTTCAATACTGGCCCAATGAACAATGAAGATTAAAAATGGCCCAACATTTGTAAGAAGCCCAATTGTTCACTATTGTTTCACCAAGGTTCACCAAAAACAAATTTTAAAGTAAGGGGGGGGGGCATGAAGACTTAGGTGTTCGTTGAAATGAGAAATGTGACAAAAAGTTGAGATAAGATTTTGAAAACTTTTTAGTTGGTGAAAAAGAAATAATATTTTAAATCACCCTTATCTTTCAACAGTGGGTTGGTAACTCAATTGTCAAACCTCCATGCCTTGTTTCTGCGTACATGTCAAATTCACATCACCTTTTCTTACCAACTTACCAACTTTTCAAACATACAATATTTTAATAATTAAAATAACACAAATAGATACCTTTAAACCCAGAATATATTAAGATGATGATGAACTCTATGAATTTTCTGACCAAACGTTCACCGGAGAAATTTTTCGAAACAAATTTTGCTTGAAACTTAACTAAAAACCAAACCTTATCACATATGCATGAGATCTAACAATGGTTTTTAGCCCCTTTGTCCGAATTTGTAGCCCCTTTATCCGAATTTGTAGTACTTTGGTGTGTCATGTTAAGTACTGACTAGGGTTTCAATTGTAAGGACTTGTATGTTCGAATTTAGGATTGTATATATACTTTGTGGCTGTATGCAATCAACAGACTAAAACGGAATTAAATGAAACAGTGAATTTTTGGAGAAAACTTCTTGTGCAAACAAACCCTAGCTTTGTGTGTTTTTCATTCAATGTGTGTAGTTGTTGATTGTGTATACTCAGTGTATTCACTGTTCTCTCATCTTCAACAACTTCTGTACGAGCTCTACGTTGTGGTATGAGACACACGGTGGTTTCCACACATCGCGTGTGTGTTCGATGAATCCGGTTCGCATGTTCGTTGAAGTTAGAAGACCTTACAGCCACTGATCCCACGGTTTTATAGCATATCCAAGGACCGGATCTGGAAGTCCCAGCACCACTTCACTACACTATTGCACTGATGTGCGTGAAGTGTGTTATATTTTAGGTATGTATTTTAAGCCCTTTTACACTTTTTTTTGCCAAGTTTTAAGTTTATAAAACACGATATTTACTAACACTAAACACACATATGGGCAAGTGCACCCATCGTGAACGTAGTATAGTGTTGTTAAGATACCGAGGTCGTCCAAGGCCACAAGAGCTTTTAGTACCGGTTTATCCTCAACGTCTAATCAAATCAATATGTTAGAAAAAAGGTTTTTAAACTAAGAAAATAAAACTAACTAAAATGCTGAAAAATAAAATAAAATAAAAATAGATAGACAAGATGAATCACTTAGATCCGACTCGTGTGTAGTGTAACCTTTGATTAGTCTCGCACTTTTGCACTTGTTTAAGAGATTATCTTAGTTATTGTAGTAGGCCCCTCTTTTGAAGGCGACGTTACCCTCAACCCAGTAGTTTGAGTCAGCAAGGATAGAATCCTAAAGGGTCGGATTATTGAAAGATAATTAATTAAGTTATTAATGCATAATGTGGTAGGCCCCTCTTTTGAAGGCGACGTTACCCTCAGCTAAGTAGTCTGTGTCAGCAGGGATACAGTCCTAAGTAGTTCGATTAAAGTTTTAATAGTAGTTTAACTTATGAGGGGATTAAAGACTTTGGACCCCCGCCATCCAATACCTTTGGGTATTGAAGGAGGTCCTACTAAATTTGACCCAGGTCTTTTGCAGGATCTATACACTGAACAATGGCAAGACTCTTACCAAACCGTTCCCTTAACCCCCGACCAGGTAGCCAACATACCTCCATATAGACCGTGGAGATATGAATGGTGAAAATCTTTTATTTTATATAGGCAGTAAAATAATGCCAAGACACCACGGACAAACGATAAGGAAGAATCACCTTCAACATAAGAAACTAGTAATTAAAGTCATTAATACAAAACCAATTAAAAAGTGCAAAAGATTAAAAATAAAAAGTATTACACTAAACACTTGTCTTCACCAAGTGATGTAAGAGACTTAGGCAAACATGGCCTTTGATTGTCAAGAACTTTTACAATCAATCTTGGATCCCGAGACGACTCACACACTCTATGATGGACAATGGATGATGGTGGTGGATGATGGTGTTATGGTGGTGGTGGGTAGTGGGTGAAGTGTGAGAGAGGTGATGTGCCAAGGGATGAGTTGAAAGAGCTCCACACACTCCTATTTATAGGCTGAATAGAAGCTCGGGCACGGCCCCGTGTTCATCCAAATCTCTCTCTTCATTAATTGCAATTCGCAATTCTAATAAATGCGCCTGCAGAAGGTTGACCACGCCCCCGTGTCCGCTGGGCACGGCCCCGTGGTGGGCAGTAGAAGCTTCTATGGGTTTGTCTTTTCTGCTGCTACTTGGGCACGGCCCCGTGCTCACTGAGCACGGGGCGTGTTCAGTCTTCTGTCTTCTTTGTTTTGCTTGGGAAGATGCTGTCGGGGGGTCGGGCACGCCACTTTTATTCCTTTTCTTGTATTTATGTTAGATTTTGCTGTCTTTTTGCTTCTTTTGTTATTTTGAGCTCATTTAATCCTATCCTGAAAATACAAAAGGAAGACAAAAGCACACTTTTTCCAACATTAGTACTAAAAAAGGGTTAGTTTTATGTCATAATTGATGTAATTTATATGTTGCATTTTGTGCACATCAAATACCCCCACACTTGAATCTTTTCTTGTCCTCAAGCAAAACTCTTTATAATGTGGCTTTATTCACTCCCAAATGGAATGGGTAGAAGAGAAGGTTTTTGGGCTTGTCATAGAGTGTCGGGATTTCCAAGATTCTTTATTTAGGTTTTATTTTTATTTATTTAAAATCCTATTCGTCATGATTTATTAAAAATGTTTCTTAAGATAAATTACTTATTAAGGCATAACATACCTTTTTAAAATTCCATTTATATACAAGTTCACATACCTCACGGGGAATCACTCAACACTCGGCCGAAGGTGTATTTTTAGTGAATCACTCGAGAGCGGCATGGAACTTACTCCTACCATGAGCTTGCCAAGCAATCAATCCTCCTCCTTTTTAACTATATACCTTTGTAAATATCAAGAGGACTTTTTGGGTGAAGGGTTAGGCTTGGGCTAAAGGTGGGTGGTTGGGTTAGTGGTTAGTAAAAGGGCGAAAAGCGTAACAGACAGACGTCGGGTTTTGAAAGAATTTTTATTTTTCACATTTTTATTTTATTTTGATGAACCATTTGTTTCAAACAAAGTTATTTTTGATGAACTTGTTTGTTTGTTTGGTTTCATCAAAATATATATATATATATATATTTTTTATTTTTTTATTATTTTTTTATTATTATTATTTTTTTAAAGTCATAAGAAAACCGAACGTTGTTACTAAAAGAAAAGGGTTAAAATAAAAAGGTTTAGGTGGGTAAAAAGGGTGATTGTTTTGGGTTAAGAAATAAAAAGGTTTAGGCTCAAAGGGGTTAACTAGGGGGATTTTGGGTAGGTGGTAAAAAAAATGAAAAATAATGGTGTAGAATGAAAAAGGGTTAGTCCTAATGCCTCCATCATTTACTTACTCGGGTTTAAGTTGGTAAGGACCGGCAATGTATTGTTGTGGCAAGTTCTAGGGTCATACGAACCAAGCGGCTGTTCACACAAGAAACGAAAAATGAGCATTTAGTGTAAAGATATGTATTTGTATGCTCGATAAAGGCTCAAAACTCACTTTTATGTGAAAGGGTTTTTATGTGATCAAGTATATATAATCAAATTTTAACTAAGTTTGTCATGCCTTTTCATAATTTTCTTATGTTGGTTCTTTTTATCACGACGCTATTGGTTGTAAACTTGTAAAAATATAACCTTGTTAGAACTTGAATTCCCTACTTAAACTTAGACAAGTAAAAAAAATAATTTTTTTTTGCAAAAATGTGGGGTGATTAGCGGTTCCAATAGAGTTTTGTGTAAGGCTTGTTATTAGGACTTGCAAGATTCAAGGTTTTAGCTTCCCCCCCCCCCCACACTTAAATTACACATTGTCCTCAATGTGCCCCAAAAATAAGTTTTAGGTTGATTGAATGTGTAAAATGGTGTTAAAAGCAAAACTTTATGTTACTGGCATCCTGGACACGGCCCTGTGGTGACCAGGCACGGCCCCTTGTTAGGGCCAGTGACAAAAATTAAAGAAAAGAAACAGAAGCCTGGACACGGGGGCGTGTTCAGCGAACACGGCCCGTGTCCAGTTACCTGAACTGGGCGATTTTCTGCAGAGTGTGCAGCACGGGGCCATGTTGGGCGGACACGACCCGTGCTGAGCTTAATGTAACGAAGAAATTGTTGTCGGATGGCCCTATTTTCGTGTATGGGGCAATGTTTCTCATTTCCCTTGTTATCCTTCACCATCCCCAGTGTGTTTTATTTATTACAACATCATCCAAACCTTAAAACCATCATTTCATTAAAACCCATCATAGAGAGAATTACATTATCCTAAAATGTTACTAAGTTAAGATAAGTAAGCACAAGAAGCTTAAACCAAGGAGTTCTAGCCTACAAGTTATTTTAATTAGCAAAATTTCCAAGAAGATAATAGTCTTGGTTAGATGTGGCTTCATAGAACTCCTCCTTCCGGGCATGGACTCCTCATATGTCGGTGAGCCACTCCTCTATCTCCCTCGTGAGGAGGAAGGAGGTCTCGTTGGAGTCGGTTTGAGGAGGTACAACTTCCACCGGGACTTCTTGTAAATTTTCAAGGGGAGGCTCCGCTGGAATGTCATCCCATCCGGTAGGGTTGTTAACTCCAAGTGCTAGGTTCCAATCCTCTTGAGGGAGGACGGGTTCCATGGGAGGTGTTACAAGAATATTTAACCTCTGGTGCAAGAGGTTAATTTCTTGAAAACTATTTTCCAGCCCCACCGTATGATAGTTTATACGGTCTATTAGGACCTCCTCTACCGAAGTCATTTCATCGAGAGCTTCCCGTAGTGCCATGACGTAGTGTACAAGGGTAGCTTCAATGGAAGGCCTCCTTCCTCTTCTACTGTTTCTTGAATGCACTGACGATGTTCCACTGTTTTCACTTGACATTCTACGAAAATTAATCGAAAACAGCTTATTTTAATGAAACAGTATCTTGGACACGGCCCCGTGCTCAATGAGCACGGCCCCGTGTTCACCTTTCTGCAGAATTTTGCAACAAGGAATCTTGAAGTTTTAAGTTATTTCTCTAACTTGTGAAGCCTTTATGAACAATAGTAACTTAAAACAATGTTATGCAACTTATTTTTAACAAGATTCTTTGAACAAAACTCAATAATCCTTGCAATAAAGCTTGAAATCTCAAGCTTTAATGGAGGTTTTTGGAGAAAGATGAAGAAGAAGGAAATGGATAAAAGAGGAAACGACAAGATGGTTGTTGGAACCTTCTTTTAGAACATACCTAGGATGGTAGGAGAGAAGATCCCTTCAAATCTCTGTCCCTGGATGGTCCAAATGTGCAGGATTCTTGGCTGCATTTATAGAAAATGACAGCATGCTGGACACGGCCCCGTGTCGGCTGGAGACGTCCCCAAATGTGCAGACAAAATCCTGACACAGTTTGTCCGTATTCTGACATAAAGTCAGAAAGGAATCTTTTGGTGGACATGGGGGCGTGTTGGCTGGGCACGGCCCGGTGTCGAAAGGCTGATTATGAAGTTTGTCTACTTTCAAGGAACTTATCCGGATCGGGCGGCCTTACTGGATGGAACAACCCCAAAGTGCCTAAGATACCTTAATTGATCTAGATTAAGACGAGAACGCAAGAGGTTTTCGGTGAGGGTGATTCCTATGCTAAATGTAGGTGGACAAGTCCAACCCTTTTCCGGGCTCTCGTTAAAGAAGGTGTATGCCAAATCGCTCAGGTCTATGTATGCATCGAACGAAGTCGATGGGGAGTCCTTCACGGCACAATCGGCAAAGGGACGACTATCGTCCAAGTCTTCGCTAGAGTTGAAGGTATTATCGGGAGCAACGAGGTTGTTTGAATGCGATCCCAACACTTCTTCTTGGTCATTGCCTTGAGATGAATTAAGGAAATCCATCTTTAGTTCTTCTAACCAATTAAGAATCAGATCTTCTAGTTGAAATAGTTCATCAAGAAGCATTTCTCCTAAAATATCTGGTTGGGCGCCTTCGAGGGAGAGATAAGGATTATTTTTACTTTCGCCCCTCTTAAAGCTACAGGCAAACGATGAGTCTATATAGTGGGGCTTATAATTTAGAAAATAACATTCTAATTCTTTATGACCGCCTCCACATAATTGACACCACGGACCATAAGAGTGCCGAAAGTAAAAAAGATCATTATCACTCATTTTTGTGTCAGAAATTACCAACCGTTGGGATCTTACGGTTCTGTTTTCAGCAACTGAATCTTGGGCACGGGGGCGCGTTGAGTGGGCACGGCCCCGTGTTCAGCTTACTGTCTGACTTAAAACAAGATTGCCAGTTCCAAAGATTGGGCACGAGGCGTGTTCAGCGGGCACGACCCGTGCTGAGTTCTGCAGAAGAAGCTGAAAAATTAAGAAAATCCTAAAAAAATAAAAAGACAATAGAAAAAATGATAAGGCCGTTGATTCCTAACTTTCTTAAAATCCTTGTGTCCCCGGCAACGGCGCCAAAAACTTGATGTGCGTGAAGTGTGTTATATTTTAGGTATGTATTTTAAGCCCTTTTACACTTTTTAGCCAAGTTTTAAATTTATAAAACACGATATTTACTAACACTAAACACACATATGGGCAAGTGCACCCATCGTGGATGTAGTATAGTGTTGGTAAGATACCGAGGTCGTCCAATGACACAAGAGCTTTTAGTACCGGTTTATCCTCAACGTCTAATCAAATCAATATGTTAGAAAAAAGGTTTTTAAACTAAGAAAATAAAACTAACTAAAATGCTGAAAAATAAAATAAAAACAGATAGACAAGATGAATCACTTGGATCCGACTCGTGTGTATTGTAACCTTTGATTATTTTCGCACTTTTGCACTTGTTTAAGATATTATCTTAGTTATTGTAGTAGGCCCCTCTTTTGAAGGCGACGTTACCCTCAACCCAGTAGTTTAAGTCAGCAAGGATACAATCCTAAAGGGTCGGATTATTGAAAGATAATTAATTAAGTTATTAATGCATAATGTGGTAGGCCCCTCTTTTGAAGGCGACGTTACCCTCAGCTAAGTAGTCTGAGTCAGCAGGGATACAGTCCTAAGTAGCTGGATTAATGTTTTAATAGTAGTTTAACTTATGAGGGGATCAAAGAGTTTGGACCCCCGCCATCCAATACCTTTGGGTATTGAAGGAGGTCCTACTAAATTTGACCCAGGTCCTTTGCAGGATCTATACACTGAACAATGGCAAGACTCTTACCAAACCGTTCCCTTAACCCCCGACCAGGTAGCCAACATACCTCCATATAGACCGTGGAGATATGAATGGTGAAAATCTTTTATTTTATATAGACTGTAAAATAATGCCAAGTCACCACGGACAAACGATAAGGAAGAATCACCTTCAACATAAGAAACTAGTAATTAAAGTCATTAATACAAAACCAATTAAAAAGTGCAAAAGATTAAAAATAAAAAGTATTACACTAAACACTAAACATTAAAAAGTGATGTAAGAGACTTTGGCAAACATGGCCTTTGATTGTCAAGAACTCTTATGATTAATCTTGGATCCCGAGACGACTCACACACTCTATGATGGACAATGGATGATGGTGGTGGAAGATGGTGTTATGGTGGTGGTGGGTAGTGGGTGAAGTGTGAGAGAGGTGATGTGCCAAGGGATGAGTTGCAAGAGCTCCAAACACTCCTATTTATAGGCTGAACAGAAGCTCGGGCACGGCCCCGTGTCCGCTGGGCACGGCCCCGTGTCCATCCTAATTTCTCTCTTCATTAATTGCAATTCGCAATTCCAATAAATGCGCCTGCAGAAGGTTGACCACGCCCCCGTGTCCGCTAGGCACGGCCCCATGGTGGGCAGTAGAAGCTTCTATGGGTTTGTCTTTTCTGCTGCTACTTGGGCACAGCCCCATGCTCACTGAGCACGGGCACGTGTTCAGTCTTCTGTCTTCTTTGTTTTGCTTGGGAAGATGCTGTCGGGGGGTCGGGCACGCCACTTTTATTCCTTTTCTTGTATTTATGTTAGATTTTGCTGTCTTTTTGCTTCATTTGTTATTTTGAGCTCATTTAATCCTAAAAATACAAAAGGAAGACAAAAGCACACTTTTTCCAACATTAGTACTAAAAAGGGTTAGTTTTATGCCATAATTGATGTAATTTATATGTTGCATTTTGTGCACATCAACACCAAGGACCATGTTCTTGCAAATGATTCCTTGGGACAAAATTATGTTGGTACACTTTATGTGGACGCGACTCGGTTCGGTTCAACTTGGTTCGGTTCAACTCGGTTAGGTTCGGCTCAAGCCTGATGTCACGACATTCCTCCGTCGTGCGCCCCAGAGTTCGACACGCGAAGCACGAAGAGCCGTGAGCCATTTCCCGCATGACACATCACCATGACATCACCATGATGATGTCATAGGATGCATAACTTAACTTGTTGCTTGCTGTTGACGAAAAACAGTCCAAGCACATGAAGAAAAACCAATCTTGTCTGCGAGGAAAAACCCAGCAACCGTGACTGACAAAAAACTGATCTAACATATATGACGAAAAACTGATCACCTTGTAACATGACGAAACACCTGATGTTTTTTGTCAGAAACTGTGTTTCGTCGGCTGCTGGAGTCTTTCGTCGAGATGTTTTGTCGGCTGCTTATATTTCATCGACATGTTCCTCTATATAAGCAGCACTGAAGACAGACAAGAGACAGAGGACATAAGCACAAGATAACCGAGAACAGTGAGAGAGTTTAGTGTGTGTGAACCTTATATTGTAATCTTGTAACCAACTCTACTCATATATACAAGTGTGTGTGTGTTAAACATTGAATCTTTGTGTCTCGTGTTTATCTTGATCTCGGTTTGCTTTCCTGGTTGGATTCCGCACAACCGGGTTTGTTCGTATACAAGGATTAGGCGACAAGATCCTCCGCTAGTTGGACCGACAAGTGGTATCAGAGCGAGCCATGGATCTTCTCCTTGTTAAAATTGAGTAGTTTTCTTGTGTTTTTAAAAGATTTTCATAGTATTTTTCTGGAAAAACAGTTAACCGTCGTGAAAATTTTGGTGTTTTGTTGTTAGTTCTCACAAAAACCTTGTTAGTTTTCATTTTTACATGATAAGAAAAGGTTTTTCTTTGAACTTTAGTGCAAAATTGTTGTTCGGAAATTTTTCCGTTGGCCGGAATCATCATATATTTCACCGGAGTTCTTGGTGTTCTTCAAGTGTTCATCAGTTTCTTCATAAATTTATGGGTTTTTGAGTTATATTTGCTTTGTGGGTTTGGATGAATTGTTGTTAGTAATTAAAATATATTACTTTGAAAAAGTTGACACAAAGCACCATGATGGGTTGGTAAACTGATTATGTGAATAGTATGGTGTGATTGAAATTTGATAATTAATTAAGTTATTAATGCATAATGTGGTAGGCCCCTCTTTTAAGAAAATCCTAAAAAAATAAAAAGACAATAGAAAAAATGATAAGGCCGTTGATTCCTAACTTTCTTAAAATCCTTGTGTCCCCGGCAACGGCGCCAAAAACTTGATGTGCGTGAAGTGTGTTATATTTTAGGTATGTATTTTAAGCCCTTTTACACTTTTTAGCCAAGTTTTAAATTTATAAAACACGATATTTACTAACACTAAACACACATATGGGCAAGTGCACCCATCGTGGATGTAGTATAGTGTTGGTAAGATACCGAGGTCGTCCAATGACACAAGAGCTTTTAGTACCGGTTTATCCTCAACGTCTAATCAAATCAATATGTTAGAAAAAAGGTTTTTAAACTAAGAAAATAAAACTAACTAAAATGCTGAAAAATAAAATAAAAACAGATAGACAAGATGAATCACTTGGATCCGACTCGTGTGTATTGTAACCTTTGATTATTTTCGCACTTTTGCACTTGTTTAAGAGATTATCTTAGTTATTGTAGTAGGCCCCTCTTTTGAAGGCGACGTTACCCTCAACCCAGTAGTTTAAGTCAGCAAGGATACAATCCTAAAGGGTCGGATTATTGAAAGATAATTAATTAAGTTATTAATGCATAATGTGGTAGGCCCCTCTTTTGAAGGCGACGTTACCCTCAGCTAAGTAGTCTGAGTCAGCAGGGATACAGTCCTAAGTAGCTGGATTAATGTTTTAATAGTAGTTTAACTTATGAGGGGATCAAAGAGTTTGGACCCCCGCCATCCAATACCTTTGGGTATTGAAGGAGGTCCTACTAAATTTGACCCAGGTCCTTTGCAGGATCTATACACTGAACAATGGCAAGACTCTTACCAAACCGTTCCCTTAACCCCCGACCAGGTAGCCAACATACCTCCATATAGACTGTGGAGATATGAATGGTGAAAATCTTTTATTTTATATAGACTGTAAAATAATGCCAAGTCACCACGGACAAACGATAAGGAAGAATCACCTTCAACATAAGAAACTAGTAATTAAAGTCATTAATACAAAACCAATTAAAAAGTGCAAAAGATTAAAAATAAAAAGTATTACACTAAACACTAAACATTAAAAAGTGATGTAAGAGACTTTGGCAAACATGGCCTTTGATTGTCAAGAACTCTTATGATTAATCTTGGATCCCGAGACGACTCACACACTCTATGATGGACAATGGATGATGGTGGTGGAAGATGGTGTTATGGTGGTGGTGGGTAGTGGGTGAAGTGTGAGAGAGGTGATGTGCCAAGGGATGAGTTGCAAGAGCTCCAAACACTCCTATTTATAGGCTGAACAGAAGCTCGGGCACGGCCCCGTGTCCGCTGGGCACAGCCCCGTGTCCATCCTAATTTCTCTCTTCATTAATTGCAATTCGCAATTCCAATAAATGCGCCTGCAGAAGGTTGACCACGCCCCCGTGTCCGCTAGGCACGGCCCCATGGTGGGCAGTAGAAGCTTCTATGGGTTTGTCTTTTCTGCTGCTACTTGGGCACAGCCCCCTGCTCACTGAGCACGGGCACGTGTTCAGTCTTCTGTCTTCTTTGTTTTGCTTGGGAAGATGCTGTCGGGGGGTCGGGCACGCCACTTTTATTCCTTTTCTTGTATTTATGTTAGATTTTGCTGTCTTTTTGCTTCTTTTGTTATTTTGAGCTCATTTAATCCTAAAAATACAAAAGGAAGACAAAAGCACACTTTTTCCAACATTAGTACTAAAAAGGGTTAGTTTTATGCCATAATTGATGTAATTTATATGTTGCATTTTGTGCACATCAGCACCAAGGACCATGTTCTTGCTAATGATTCCTTGGGACAAAATTATGTTGGTACACTTTATGTGGACGCGACTCGGTTCGGTTCGACTCGGTTCGGTTCAACTTGGTTCGGTTCAACTCGGTTAGGTTCGGCTCAAGCCTGATGTCACGACATTCCTCCGTCGTGCGCCCCAGAGTTCGACACGCGAAGCACGAAGAGCCGTGAGCCATTTCCCGCATGACACATCACCATGACATCACCATGATGATGTCATAGGATGCATAACTTAACTTGTTGCTTGCTGTTGACGAAAAACAGTCCAAGCACATGAAGAAAAACCAATCTTGTCTGCGAGGAAAAACCCAGCAACCGTGACTGACAAAAAACTGATCTAACATATATGACGAAAAACTGATCACCTTGTAACATGACGAAACACCTGATGTTTTTTGTCAGAAACTGTGTTTCGTCGGCTGCTGGAGTCTTTCGTCGAGATGTTTTGTCGGCTGCTTATATTTCATCGACATGTTCCTCTATATAAGCAGCACTGAAGACAGACAAGAGACAGAGGACATAAGCACAAGATAACCGAGAACAGTGAGAGAGTTTAGTGTGTGTGAACCTTATATTGTAATCTTGTAACCAACTCTACTCATATATACAAGTGTGTGTGTGTTAAACATTGAATCTTTGTGTCTCGTGTTTATCTTGATCTCGGTTTGCTTTCCTGGTTGGATTCCGCACAACCGGGTTTGTTCGTATACAAGGATTAGGCGACAAGATCCTCCGCTAGTTGGACCGACAAGTGGTATCAGAGCGAGCCATGGATCTTCTCCTTGTTAAAATTGAGTAGTTTTCTTGTGTTTTTAAAAGATTTTCATAGTATTTTTCTGGAAAAACAGTTTACCGTCGTGAAAATTTTGGTGTTTTGTTGTTAGTTCTCACAAAAACCTTGTTAGTTTTCATTTTTACATGATAAGAAAAGGTTTTTCTTTGAACTTTAGTGCAAAATTGTTGTTCGGAAATTTTTCCGTTGGCCGGAATCATCATATATTTCACCGGAGTTCTTGGTGTTCTTCAAGTGTTCATCAGTTTCTTCATAAATTTATGGGTTTTTGAGTTATATTTGCTTTGTGGGTTTGGATGAATTGTTGTTAGTAATTAAAATATATTACTTTGAAAAAGTTGACACAAAGCACCATGATGGGTTGGTAAACTGATTATGTGAATAGTATGGTGTGATTGAAATTTGATTTACAAACCATCCTTTGTGTCAGAGAGGATAAGGATAAGATTTGGTTTATTAAAAAAATATCTCATAAAGTTGCCTTAACACTTTTGTCAACAAAAAACCCATCATTCTCTGTTTCTATTTTTGACGAAAAAACTAAGTATTTCGTCACAATTGGTTTAGACGAAAGACCACATTTTTCAATCACTTTGGTCATTTACAAAAACAACTATTTCGTCAGTTAAGGTCTTTCGCCAAGAACCAAGTTTTTCGTGGATCTCTTTTGTCAATTTTTCACAGAAGCTTTCAAAAATTGTCTTAACGGTTTGTTTTAATTGATTTAAGCAGGTATTCATTTTTATATATCTAAAATGAGTTCAGATTGGTGGGGAATTCCATCCAATAGGGAGAGCAAGTATAGAAGCACGGGTTTGTCGCCATCATGGGCCGAATTTCCCGCACCCGCATTTCGTCTATTCCATCACAAGTGAATAAAATTACGGCAAATCAGTGGGCATTGGTTACTAACAAAATACACAAACCAAAAATGGAAAGAAATATGTATGGTGAACCAATACCAGTTGCCTCAGAGCAAAGCCATCATTCTACTGGAGTTTCATCATTTCTAGATACAAACTGCAATGATCAAACAAAAACAAGAACGGCGTTTTGTGCCAAAATTATCAAGGATGTCAGCATTGGTGAGTCCTCGGGAAATGATGATAGATCTGAACATGACGGTAGCTCAGTTGAAGATGGTACAAGTTCAAGTTCAAGCGAGGATGGATCAGAATATGAATCAACAAGGGAGGTTATTGATTTTGAGGCAAATGAGTCAATATCTATATCTGAGAGTGAATCCAGTCAGGTATGTGTCGATGAACCAAGTTCGGATAGGTGTGATAGATGTGTTAGTTTAGGTGATAAATTGTCGGACTTGCAAAGCAAATATGATGATTTGCAAAGCAAGTATGACGTGACATATATCCACAATAAAAAGTTGATAGTGGATCTTTCAAACGCAAAGAGGCTAATATGTTTTATGAAAACCATGAAAAAGAGTTTAAAACGGTGATTGAAAATTTAAGAAAAGATAAAACAGAGCTAACAAAAATGGTTTCAAGAAAACAAACTGACATAAACTGTTATATCAATCGTCTGGTGGTCATGCAAAAAGAGTTAGCCTGTGTAAAGTGTGAAAGTGAGGCGATCCAGCTTAAGCTAAATAGTTATTTAAACTCTAGTTATGTGTTGGATCACATCATCGACGTTCAGAAAGAGAAAAAGGATGTCACGTGCATTGGATATAAAAAATGTCCACCACCGGTTAGACACAATTATGACGCAATGCCTGATGAGGAAAATAGAACTCATTTTGCACCATCTGTTTCTTTAAACTTTGAGGAGTTTACAACCGGACATGGATACAAAATGGAAGTATCATCAGATTCGGATGTGTCAACAGTTACAAGTGTGTCAACTGCTGAACAAAATCTGGATCCTCCTGTCATTGTTGAGGATGCTGATTCTTCAGATGATAAATCTGATGATACTGACTCAGCACAGTCTGATGCGGTAATCAAAGAAGAGGACATACCTCTTGAGAATCATGTTCTATGTGATCCTCCCGCAAAACCTGCTAAGACTGTCCTAGTAGAGTCCACGTCTGTGCAAGAGTCTAAGAGTTGAGAAAGTGTGAATTTGCTTTACACGTTGATTGGATCTGATAAAATGTATTCAGGCAAGGATTTCCCAATCAATAATGTCAATCAATCCTTGATTGATAAAGTTTTTGAAGATTCTACCAGTAAGGTTTTGGGAAAGTCGAGCCCAGGAGTTGTAGTAAGTCAGTGTGCTCCTATCCCAAAATCCGAAGTTAGAAAGAAATATGGGAATCAAAAATTGCAACCACAAAATAATCAACGAAAGCAAGGTCACGCTCACCAAGGAAATGGAAAAGGCAAACAGAGCCAAAACAAGAAAAAGGTTCGGAAGGTAAACTTCATGAAATCCTGAGGGACGGATAAAACTGAATCTTTTGAAAACAAATCCAACACAGATTTTCTTATGCAAAAGAAAATTTTGAAAAGAAATAGTCAAAACAACTACACACAATACACAAACTGTTGTGATGTAGGACCAAGTACCTCAAGATCACGAAGTTCATCATCAAGCTCTTACAATTATGATACTCCGAGGTTTGTTGAGCGGAGATCATGTTTTGAATGCTGTGAGTATGGGCACATTGTTAGAAACTGTCCACATCTCACCAAGGGAAAGGCAAAGGTTGATGCCCCCCGTGGTAACTGTTACCATAAAAGATCTGTTTCACCAAAACAGGACCCTCGTCTTGTTAAACAACGACAAGTGAAATAGAAAAAGAAACAACGAAAAGAAATTTGAAAAGGCTTTAAAACCGGAGGTTGTCTAAACCCAGTCTACTAAATCAGATGTTAAAAATGAAAAATAGAAACAAATTTGGAAACCAAAAATGGTAACTGTTTTAGGGGGAGCTCCATCTATTCCGAATCATCAGGAAATGAAGTCGCAATCCTCGATGATGATGGACGACCCAAGTCTGTGAAGGCTTGGGTCCCCCTCTCCAACTAATCTCTGAATGAGTGTGCAGGATGTTCCAGGAGGAACTATTGATAGTCTTAGGATTGTTGATAGTGGAGCGTCCATGCACAAGATCAGTGACATAAGGCTCCGAAATATTGTTACATCTAGGAGAATATTGTTGCCATTGATGGAGAGAAAGAAAAAGAAAATAAGATAAAAATTCCGATGAAGGAATGATGGTGAAAGAATGTGGTTGAATGAAGTTGAAAAATTCGACAAGTTGAAAAATGTGCCAAAATTTGATTGTTGAAGGTTTTGATCGGGTCCTCAGGAAAGATTCCAATGAGAAGTATGTGTCACACCCCCAAAATCCACAAGCGGAGTATCACCGCAGGAGGCGTGACTGACCAGGAATCTAGCCACTAATCATATTGAACTCATAGGTATATTTGAATAAAACTTTCATTTATTAACATTAAGTATTACAACATTACAAATAAAATTACAATGTACAGCGGAAGCATAATTCATTCGTTAAGTGTTTCTAAACCACATGTAAAATCCATTAGTCTTGTGTTGCGATTCCATGTATCTCGACCAATGACCACTCCAGCCTCCCAGACAGCAAGTTCCAACAATATGCACCTAAAGGCCTGCAAGGCATGTAACAACGAGTCAACAACAAAGTTGAGCGAGTTCACAGTTGGTTGTTTAGTTTTACAAATTTGTTTTGAAAACCATAAGTTGTTTCATAAACCACGAGTTAACCAGTATCCTTGTTTCCCAAACCATATCCATAATCAGTGCGGGCTTCCCCATGTGAACCACTAGACCGTTACCATATCGACCACTGACTAAAGTAAGTTGGTGCCCTGACGTCAATGTCTATCATCATTGACTAGTGCCCAGATCCATTAGTTCACACCCGTCCTCTGCGGCACGGTGTGAGGCTTGTCAAACCTAAATAGCGCTATCTAACTAATGACCCGCTCGCCATGGCCCGACGATTAAGTCGATATAAAAGGAGGGACTTCATGATAGAGATTTTGGTTTAGTATTCGTGTTGTCACCCTTCAATAAAGAGGGTGTGTACGTAATCCCTAAACCAAGAGATTACGCAGGTTCCGGTTAAATACTTATCACATGTTGTCACCCTTCAATAAAGAGGGTGTGTACGTGTTCCAAACCAGGAGATCACGCAGTTTCAGTTTCAATCCTTTACCCATTCCCAACCCTAGGGAATCCCATGCCTTGTGGAAAGTGTGAACTCACCTTGGTTTGCGCGACAGTTTGTTTACTTCGTTTTAGCGTTAATAGTATGTTACGTCCTTTATACGCGACCTAAAGTGCAATAGATATGAGTACACGTATGTAGGGTCATGCAACACTCTAATTGGTTTAAACAACGGTCGTTTATTGGTTACAGTTTAGCAAGTTATCACCACATATAAAAGATGTCATATGAAAAAAGAGAATAACAAGCATCCTTATTATTCATGAACATAATGTACAGAGCATATGCTAACCCAAAAATATATGTATCGGCTACTCACACAAATCGAATCATGTTCCTCATTCCAAGATAACATTATTAACGAGATAGAGTTTGAAAAAGTGATCCGACAACTTGCAGTTTGTTAATAAATTCTAGCAGCCCCCAAGTGGTTACACCGTTCTATGTCATTGGATTAATAGATTGAATTGTCGGCCATGCTTTGCTAAGTCAAGTTTAGTCATGTGGTCCAATTAAAATCGAGTATATCAGTCCATTAATGGTCATCGACCCTAATGCTAAATAAAGGTTATGTTCTCTAAAAATAGTGGCCCAATCACAAAAAGGCTAATCACCTTTACCATTACTTACTCAATCAGCCCAAGTTGATTTAATTAGAAATGCATGTGCTAAAGTTTGTGAGGTCCAATAGTGATTAAGCTAGTTGTGATATTGTCAGTCAATTCCATGTGCACTTTATTACATCTAAGAATTCATTCGGTCATGTGGTGTGTTTGTGGGTAGTGATCGATCTAAGGTGGCTCAACAATTAACATGACAGCTCATTACAATAGTCATCATGGTTCGGTATCAAATTAAAGAGTGTGCACGTGTGTATATGTGGCCCATATCCTAATTGTGTCCCTTATTAATTCTTGTATCATCAATGCAGAACTAAAATCACATAATTCACCAAACATTCATAAACATGTAACAACATTAACCAACATTTATAACCTAAACATCATACAACTTGACTAACATCACTAACAGAATCTCCTATTATTTAAATAGATCATCATATATCACAATATATAATAAATTCGTGAACCAGAATTTATGCTCGAAATTTGTTTGTGCAACAGAACCATGGCAATAACTATACTACAAATCAGAATCATCAAGAACAATCCACTTATCACCAGAATTTAACATACTAACAGACTAGACATCCACTCAAATAACAAATAGGTAATTGTAAGCATACATAAAGAACAATCGAATAGCACTTAACATAATAGGGATTTACTAATCGGGACCTTTGATTAATAGAATGATATCTTCACGATGGGGGGGGGGTCTCCACTGGATTCGTGCGATCAGGGAATAGGGTTTGTTGCAATGAGATATATTGATATTATGGTACGTTTAATTAGATATAATGTTAACAAAACACAAGTGGGCCGGTTGTGCTACAAGGTGGGCCGGTGGTTATAACATACATCTAATAATATGTCACGTAACCTTCACTTATATCACCAATCAAGTAATTGAGGTGGGCCGGTCATGAGGTGTACAACAACTGGGCCGGTTGTTCAAAACAATCACAAAGGCTCAAGTGGTGTGGGCTCAGGTTTAAGTGTCTAGGCCCACCAACGTGTATGGCCCAATTACCATTCGATGCAGTTTACTAAAGATTTCGGTTTCGCTTAGCAAGATTATTAAAGTCACACATTTAGTAACAATTTATATTGTCGTAAGGGGCGTAAAAGAGAAACAATGAGAAAACAGGGATTACGTGACTAAAGGCACTGGCGTTAATGTTCGGGTTGTCACATCATCCCCAACTTGAAAGAAATTTCGTCCCGAAATGTAGCACGCAGTTACTGAGGAAGCTAGTTAAGTTGCATGGTTTTCCTGGTTTTTTTCCTGGGGTGTCACGTCCTTCCCCCGTTTGTTTGGAATTTCGTCCCGAAATTCCGCAGTAGCTTCAGCCTCAGTAATGGTTTCACTTTCTCAAACAACTGGGGATAGTTGTGTTTCATTTCGTCTTCTCGTTCCCAGGTGAACTGTGGGCCACGACGGGAGTTCCGACGAACTCGGACTATGGATATACTGGTGCGTTTGGGAACCTTGACCTCCCGGTCCAAGATTTCCAAGGGTTCCTAGACAAATCGCAACAGATTGTCGATAGTGAGCTCCTTCAAAGGAACTATGAGGGTCTCATCTGACAGACACTTCTTCAGATTCGACACGTGAAATACGTTGTGAACTCCACTGAGTTCTGCGGGTAGGTTTAGTTTGTAGGCCACTTTGCCTATTTTCTCTATGATTTCGAAAGGTCCAACGTATCGTGGGTTGAGTTTGCCATGTTTGCCAAAACGAACAACACCTTTTCGAGGCGACACTTTGAGTAGCACTTGATCCCCAACCTGGAACTCGAGTGGTTTCCGGCGCTTATCAGCGTAGCTATTCTGACGGTCATGAGCTGCCGCCATTCGTTGTCGTATCTGAGCAATCTTCTCAGTTGTGTCTACCACAAGTTCTGGGCCAGTGATTTGGCTGTCACCAACTTCTGCCCAGCAAAGGGGTGATCGGCATTTACGTCCGTACAATGCCTCAAACGGAGCGGTCTGGATACTGGTGTGGTAGTTGTTATTATACGAAAATTCCACTAGAGGTAGATGTCGTTCCCAGCCATTACCAAAATCAATCACACATGCCCTAAGCATGTCTTCAGGGGTTTGAATGGTGCGCTCAAACTGCCAATCCGTTGGTGGATAATAAGCGGTGCCCATGTCTAAACGTGAGCCAAAGGACTTGTGCATTGCTTGCCATAGTTCAGAAGTAAAACGCGCTTCATGATCAGAGATAATGGAGGTTGGCACTCCGTGAACCACTTCTTTCAAGTAGATGACTGCAAGTGTAGAAAAAAAAACTTATCCATTTCCTTGATGGTTAGGAAGTGTGCTAGTTACATGAGACAATCATCGATCATCCCGTTTATATTGTTTCCGTTTCGAGTTGTAAGTAGACTAGCGTCCAAATCCATGGCAGTCTGTTTCGCTTTCCATATCGTTGTTTCTGGTTGTTAACACTTCACCTTGACCTTCCCACAAGTCAAACATCATTCCCATACCTAGCTAGGTGGGCCTTCATGCCCGATTACCAGTACAAGGTTTATAGATCCTAGTTTCCCCTCATCAAAACCCTGATGACTAGAATATCGAGGCCGATGCGCTCTGCTCCACAAGAGTTCCCTACAGTAGTCGTATAGTGAGATCCACATTCGTTCCATAAGGTAACGAGTATCGTCCGGCCGGTCATGGGTTGCTTCTCCATGCCCCGCATGGGTTCAACTTGAAAATCCTCCTCCTTCAAACAGAGCGAGTCTGATAATGTAAATTAGAGTCGATAGTGAGCTGCAAAGCTTGTGCACGTTCAAGTTTCATAGCTAGAATCATCCTAAAGTTCTCTCCAGCGATGCCATTGACTGATCTAACTTTATCGAGGCAAAACTACACGGGAGGCCCTTGTGATCGGTCTAAATAACACATCCGGTACCATCCAAGTAATGCCTCCAAGTAAATCCAAAAGACCACGGTTTCCACCGCCGGTTATGTCGTGCAGTTCCTCTGGTAACTCTATTACGTAAGTCATCACTCTCTTGTGTTGTGTCGACGTGTAACTGGGACTCTGCTTCGAACCATAAGGATATACTAGATCATCAATACTCTCGAATAAGGACGATGCTCCGTGCATTGCAGAGTTGGAATTCGAAAGCTGAAAAGGCGTCCTCCTGTTCTGTCTTTCACGAATACAGGACCCTGCTGTGCTAGAGAGATTTAAGCTGCGCGACCTTCAAAAATCCTGCAATTTATCTGCGATAGTATCAAGCGAGACCAAGAAATAGTTGTATCCTCGAAGGACTCTTTGGTGTCGATCAGTTTCCAACCAAGACGGATCTTAGCGAGATCCATGTACATTCCCACTTCGCTGATTATATGCCCAAAAGGTACCTCTCGAACCCAGAAATTACATTTATCAAGACTTTGCGCAAAGTGGCTCCTCCCTCAGAAGTTCTAAAATAAGATAGAAATTCCACCCAAGGCGTTCCATTCTCCTGGTCAGGATTCAGAACCTTGTCAACAAATACGGTTGATTCATGCGATCCCTGAAGTTGCTGGTGTGTTGATCAACTCAATGATCATGATGTACAAAGTTGATATGGCTGCATTGCATTCGACGTGCTGTTCTAAGAGCATTCTCTTCTTGGTTTTCCATCTGATGATAGTTCGTTCGCTAGCCAATCCCCGAATGGAAGCTTGCTCCTTGCAACTGGTCGACAGGTGGCCAATACATGGTTGAGACAAGCGGTTCCTAACTATCGCCTTGTTACGTTCTCGATAATCGATACACATACGAAAAGGGCTTATCTTTACTGGTATAACTGGGGCTCCCCAAGGTGAAAAAGTAGGTCCGATAAAACTCATGTGCAATAGTTCCTGAAGTTGATTAGGCAGTTCCTACAACCTTCCTGGTGCAAGACAATAAGGAATACTAGAAACAAGGGCTGCTTCTGACATGATACTGATCTGATATTCCATCTGACGATGCGAAGGTAAACCTGATAGTTCTTCTAGCAGTAGTTCGGGAGAAATCACGAACAATTGGAGGATCCTCGATCCTCCTTTCCGAGTGCTATCATGGTAGGGTAATCCTTCTGTGGACACTTCTGGCCTTCACCGCTGAATTGATGCTAACCTCTGCACCACTCAGATACTTTATGACAGGCGACAACCTTCCCCTCACGGGGTATAACTGCGCGACGTCTGGCTAACCAACCCATACTGACTACTGCATTAACACCATTGTGGGTAGCAGAAGGAAGATCGATGTCGAAAATTGTCCCACGCGATTGAATTTGTATCCCTACAACATATGATGCCTCAATTGACTTGACATCAGCCTTTCGAGGAACATCAAGGTTAAATAGGACAGAGACGAAGCGATTAGCTACCCATATAAGCTTCCAAGTGGCCACCATCCTGATTTCATCCACGCCAACCCTAAATGCCCTTCCATGAAAATCATCTCCGGTGTTGCTGTTTTCATTACTAGGATTTCAAGTACTGTCGTTGTTCCCTCGGTTGTTGTCGCCTTGATTTAGTAACAGCCAATCCATGTCGAAGTCACCTTCGTTTCCGCACTATGGGTCACGATTATGAGTACACTGGTGTTGCCGTGACTATTACCTCAACGGTGTCCTGCAACTCTTTACTCACAGAGTCCTCCCTTTCATATTCCGTGTTAAGTCCTAATGCACTACTCACAGACTCCCATGAGTCGCTGACAAGGGTTAAGGATTTGGTTGAAGTCAGCCTGCTTGCGTCCGTTGCCGGTAGTCTAGGTCGTTCTAATACTAAGGTTGGTACGGTACTACGCTCATCCTCTTATCCATCGTTCTTGCGAGTTGGCTGAGTATTACACGATATGTTTCCCGAACGTTGCAGAAGTGTTCGCACTTCAGAGCCTAAGACGTTATCGCGCTAGGTTCTAACAAAAAAAGATAGGTGAGGAAGGTATAGACCAAGCATTTAACGCGGAGACATCTATCTCAGGGACGCTCGTACAAGCACCTAACATTCTACACAGTTCGCTAGGCGTTCAGATGGGTGTTCAGGTAATATTCGATAGCATCAAGATTCGAAAGGATCCAGAGAGGAATGAAAAGTTCATGTTCGAGTAGGGGACAATCATTGCTATGACCCCTATAGGTTTGTTATATTTCACATCGATCATACAACGGAACGTAACCCCTTTTCCACTTGTTAAGGCTCACTGGGACTCGCATGCACCCCACATTATTATTATGTGTGCACCCACAATAATATTGTGATTTGCATGCTCATCTCAGCTCCTCTTAACTCATGTCAAATGGTTCCTCAAACTCAGATGTCAAACGGAGGTCGTCAAAGTAATAAGATCACAAAAATTCAAGGACTATGGCATACTATCAACGTATCACAAGGTAAGCAAGCAATCCATGCCATCATTCTATAGTGACGAGTGTGTGTTCATATGTTTCGTCATAAATAAATGTGTACTAGTCACGTAATGTATGCAACAAGTAAGAAAGGCGAACCTTGCAATCTGGAGCTGAGTGTCCTGGTCGTACTCACGTTTTCAGAACAGTTCGGTTATAGTCTGGTTTTATGAAAACGTTTTTCCCCATTTTAAAACCAAGTTCACTATAACCAATGGCTCTGATACCAATCTGTAACACCCCCCAAATCCACAAGTGGAGTATCACCGTAGGAGGCGTGACTGACTAGGAATCTAGCCACCAATCATATTGAACTCATAGTTATATTTGAATAAAACTTTCATTTATTAACATTAAGTATTACAACATTACAAATAAATTTACAGTGTACAGCGGAAGCATAATTCATTCGTTAAGTGTTTGTAAACCACATGTAAAATCCATTAGTCATGGGTCGAGATACATGGAATCGCAACACAAGACTAATGGATTTTACATGTGGTTTACAAACACTTAACGAATGAATTATGCTTCCGCTGTACACTGTAATTTTATTTGTAATGTTGTAATACTTAATGTTAATAAATGAAAGTTTTATTCAAATATACCTATGCGTTCAATATGATTGGTGGCTAGATTCCTGGTCAGTCACGCCTCCTGTGGTGATACTCCGCTTTTGAATTTTGGGGGTGTGACAGTACGCGCCTGCAGCACGTCTGAAGCTTTTTGAAGATTCATGGAGTTTTCTTCCACAAGAAGTTCAAAGCCCACAAGATGAATGTGTAGGGTACTTTTCTCTTCGGTGTGATTGAAGAGAATGTGTTTGTTGAACAAACCAACCAGGTGTGCGGATACCTTGGCATGGATTGATCAACCGCACACTACTTCTAAAGGAGAAAGACGAAGACCTTTGCTGGTGCAAAAGCATATGGAAGAAATCATGTATGGACAGTCCAATGATGATGTGTACAAGCTTTCCCACATGCTCCATTTGCCACTTATCATCCGGACTCGAAGGTTTATCATCTTGTTGCTGTAAAGAGAATTCTCAGTTCATTGAAGTAGCTGCAAAATCGACCTTGAAATCCACACCGGGTGGATATCGAGTTTAGGAGAGCACTCAGATTCCTAGTGATGCACGCAGAAATTGTAGGATTACGGTTTTAAATTTCTAATCTCTCCTATCTTTGTCGATATTTAAGTTATTTTGCGAATTACTAACATCTCGTACAGCACTCCTTGGCCAGACACATTGATCTCGAATATCACCTCACACGTGATCGTTTCAGTATGAAACTCGTCAATGTTGTTTTGGTCCACACCGATGACCAACGTGCCGACCTTTTTACCAAAACATTTGACAAATCACGATTTGACTTTTTATTATTGGTAAACGCCATTAAGGTCAAGCAAGAGTAAAACCGACATCAGAAAATCGTTTTTGTAAATATCTTTGTGTTTTTAATTTATCATAGTTTTTTACATTTTAGGGGGAGTAAATCCAAAATTGAAAATTCAAAAACATCGAAAAATTTCAAAAACACAAAAACAATGGAAAAACAAAAATGAGTTTCCTAGCGAGCAAAAGAGAAAATGATAGTACATCAGTGGTCTGTCGAAACCACTTTAAACCTAAAATGAAAAATAATAAGCAGCTCTATATAAGATGTATCGGTAGGCTCACAATCATTTTAAAGTGTGCAGGGTGATATAAACTTTAATCGACCGAAATTTCGTTTGAGAGATTGCCGAGGTTCTGAGATATGTGGTCTTTATGCTGTTTATCATCTGGGTATCATGGTTGTTTCTTTTACCAAAAATATAACGGAGACGAAGTCTAGATCTTCCATGATACCATACATACATGTACGTACTGCATACGACCTCAATAAGTGATCAACAATCACATGTCCAAACAAAAATAAGTGATTATATATCACATTTATCCGGGAGTCAAGTTCGTCTCTTTGCTGTACGTTAGTACTGACCTGTTCACGGACTTGCTCCGGTGCCCTCATGAATCGAATATCAAGTTCCTCATCAATAAGTGATTTTATCACATAGGGCTTGCATTCAATCCAAAATAAGTGAGTATCTCACATTTTTCATATACGTCAAAACAGATGATAAATGGTATACTGACCAGTAAGATGAACTCTTATGCATACCTTGATACGGGAATGTGTCGTGTGTGGATGAACACCGGTCGGTAAATATAAATCATACACTAATCGTATCCCCTCGCCATGATTACATTTGATAAGTTGAGCTTATGTGGATAACAATACCGATAATCGTTATAGGATGTTTATCTAATTGTTAACAAAATGAACAACAAGAGCGTTTTGGCGTGACCGTACTCTTATCCTCGAAACTCGCTAAAAGATTGTCTGTAAATATTTATTTAATGCTTTCAGTTTCTGCATCTCTGTTTATATTTATTTACTGCTTTCAGTCTTTACATTTGAAATATTTAAAATTCCAAAAAGATTTTAGGTGTGTTTTAATATAAACTTTATAAAAGCCAAAAAGATTTTATTTCTGTTTTATCTTTGATTACCCGATGTTGGAACTCAAGTCTTCGTTACCTGAACCCTGATCAAAAACCAAAAACAACTGATTCTTCATAAACCGTCGAATTTTGGAAGTTTTGAAAGTTAAAAACCAAACTTGAACAATTTTTAAACTTTCAAACTGTCGGACGGAAGTTGATTGAAAAAGGTCACATGTGTCGTTTGTTTTTGTTAACTATATTCCAAGCGGTTGTTCTCATTTCGCATTTAGCTTTCTTGTATGTGCAGATGCTACATTCAAACCAGCTAAATGTCACACCCTGCTAGTAACGGAAGCGTATGGTGTGTGACGTAAGAAAGGTAATCATTGCATCCAAATGTATTAACAACATGAACCAACAACGATGCCATAGATATATAGTTTTCAACAAAAAATTACAAGCTTTCAACATAGTTTCCAAGTTTCAACCACATTTGACATAGCATAGTTCTAAGTTATTTTACACATAACAAAAGATAGTTTTTTTTTTTGACATAAAACATAGTGAGGTTTTGTCCCCTATATACCCATACGAAGTTGGGATATAAAAGACAAACCCTCCAAAAGTGGCCATCGTTGTCATTTGTTTTCCCGAATCCCATAGTGAATCACCGGCTCAAGACTTGTTTCCTGAAATACATGTAGTTTTAAAAAGTCAACAAAAAGTTGAGCGAGTTCATGCAGTATTTGTTATCATATGAAAACTCATAAATGTTATCTTGTAATCATGGTATGTTCTGATTTATTCATGGAGTCTGTTAAGGATCTATCAGTGGGTAGCGAGCCCCCTGACATAATGCACCATAAGCAAAATAACCAAACCGAGAACACTTTGTCATCATTGGGATCACAAAAGCACTCCAGGGTATACCAACCAGGAGTAGGGCGTGCCTCAAGCCCAATAGATCTACACCTTTTGCACCTTGGTCACTAAGTGATTAATGGTTACTAATGTAGTTTTCCTACTTATGCACATTGATCATGCCATCTACTCCGTAACTAACATACCAATAGTTTTAGCATGTATTTCCCCTCGATGTTTTTGAAAACAAAACATTGAAAACAGTGAAAGGAGGGACATGAACTCACAAATTTGCGTTCCGTGTAATATGATATCGAAGTAAGCGTCTGTACGTGTCAGTAACCTACATGTGTACTAATCTTGTTAGACACTAGGTCTTTCGGACCTCGTACAAGTTGTTCATCTTGAATTCTTTATTATGTTTTCGCTTGTCATCATTAGAACACTTTGTCTTTTAGAACGTTGATAGCTCACTCGCTCGATTGTTATGTGTATTCATGTGTTCTATGTGTATTGGATTATATGCAAACGACTTCGAACTTATGTAATTGGGCTTATCCCACGTTTCCTTGTTATTGGGCCTAGCCCTAGTTTCTTGTTATTGGGCCTAGCCCTAGTTTCTTGTTATTGGGCCTAGCCCTAGTTTTTAATGTCATTGGGCCTAGCCCTAGTTTTCTTGTCATTGGGCCTAGCCCTAGTTTTTAATGTCATTGGGCCTAGCCCTTGTTTTAGTAATTTGGGTCTAGCCCAAATCTAATCCTAGTGAGTCCATTAAATATACTCTTGCAATTTTTACCAAAAATTCACCAAGCATGTAACTTAGTAAGTTCGTTTTTCACATGAAAAATACTTGGTAATTTTTATAGTTTTCGACTTTCCGGATTCTTGTTTTTGACAACTTAGTTATGCGTTCGCTTTAGTGTCTAAAATATGTTATTTTTAGAATCGACATTGTAGTAACTTGTTTATGATGTCGATGCGCCCAGATTGCTGTCATCAAGTGTTATGTATTTCCATTTCGGCCATTTTATTTAATTGTCCGATTTGATTTTACTAGCATTTCTTGGACCACGTAGGAACATGTACGTGTATTTGTTTTGGTCACCCTATAGGTATCTAATACGTACACATACATAGCACACATTGCAAGCACTTAGCAAGTTTCCGAAAATATATAATTTTTCTTACCAAAAATTATATTTACGCATTATTATATTTTTACCCATTTATTTTTGTAAAAATAAGTTTAAGTTCATAAGAACTTCTTGAATATTTAACCTTAAATATTCCCGTCAAAGTTTCCATAATGACGTTTAAGACCACTAATCGCGTTTAACCTTGTTAATCACCCTTTAATCCCTTTTTTTTAATCGCGATTAGATTTTTAGAAAAATTCGCATAGTTTCCCCTAAACTATGCCGTTTCCCACGTTACAAAAACGCGTTTAAATCAATAATCAATTCACTAAATCACCATTACTTACCAAGTTTCTTTTAAACATGTTTATATGTTAACATACTTCCACATTTCATGAACTTTCATAATACACTTTTTAGATAAACCTTCTTCAAAAAAAAATTCCAAGTTTATATATTCTTCAAAATCAAGTTATAAGCCTTTTTAAACCCTTGTTTCTTTTAACATTTTCAAGAAATATATACATAACTCCCAAACATGAAGGTGATGATCTTACATGATTTAAATATAGAAATGTTTAAATCATATTTTTGTGTTCATCATACTAATATTATCATGCTTGTCAGTTACTACAACTTACAAGCTTCAAGATCATCATGTCTTCATTTTTCTATGAACTTGTTCTAGCATAAACAACATGATCATTATAAATTTCATGAACAATCAACATAAATATAACAAGTAAACACATAATAATAGATATATTTAGTGATCTTTATGTTTATGTTTAGGGTTTTTGATTATGTTTATCTTAAATTTCAAGAACAACAACTTGTACTTCCATAAACTACTAGTAATTTAAAGCTTAAGAATGGTGGTTTGAATACTTACAATATTGCACTAATTTAGACAAGAAAATAAGAAGAAATAAGCTCCAAGAAGACTCCTAGTAAAGCTCCATGCTTAATCCATGATTAGATGATCTTGTAAGGCTTAGATTTAGTGAAAAATGGAGTGTTTAATGAAATTTTATGGTGTGAATTGGGTTGGTTTGGTTTGGGAATTTAGAGCCGAGAGATAGAGTGTTAAGGTTGTGAAAGTGAATATGTTATGTGTTGAAAGATATAATAAAAGGGATGGGTAGTAGGGGTGGTCTTTGGGGATCCTACCCACCTTGTTCTTAACTAATAATAATAAAATGCATTTAGTCAAAATTTGATAATTTCTCCAACGTGCATACTTGGATCGATGGGACCCGACTGGAATGAGGTAAGTAATAATGATGATGATTAGTATGGTCATGCATTGATGTTGGGGGAAATACATGATAAATTTAATTAAACAAAAATTAGAGTATGCCCACTTCTTTTGCTCCTGTTGACGGCTCTAGCTTGTAGGTAAAATAAAAGTGACGGTATTTTGTATAAAAAATTGAGAAATGGTGAGGTCTTAGACACATGATGATTTTGACATCACCATCCACGTAAGTCAAGGGTTTGATAGGAGTTTGTGATTTCTTTTATTTCCCTAGTGTCTCTCACTAGGTGACATAGGGTTTTTTTTTTTTTTTTTTTTTTTTGAAATTTAATAGAAATAAGATATTAATAATATGGCACTTTCAATTTCAAAATCTGACAAGTGATGGGGGGAACCATATGTTGATCGATTTTGGGTATGGTTAAGCTAGATTGTGTTTGTTTCTTTTTTTTTTTTTTAAACATGTGACATATAACTAAAATATGAGATATTTTGGTAATTAGCTTACTTAGGGTGATTAGGGTGTTAATGGTAGTTTAGGATTTTAAATAAAGTCTAACTAGTTTATTAGTTTAATGGGTATTAATTTTGGATGGCAAAAATGCCACTAGTTCACTCGTCGGTTCGATACCGGGTGGTATATGGAAGGTATAATATAATACCGGGAACTATGGTTTTGATTCCCCATCGATACTATGGCGTTTATTTAGGGTACTTGCGACATCAAAATATGGTTAACTAGTTCGCTAGGGCCTCCGTTTGGTTGTTTTAGTGTCGAAAATATCTCTTGCTAGTTCGTCGGTTCGCTACGGACCAGTTTAGTGCATAGCGACGTAACGCCGGAAACTTGTGATTATGAACATTCCGTTGATATAATCTTATTGTTTTAGTATGTTTTTCATCAATTGACATTATTCCGAAGTCCCGGAAATGATTTGTTATAAGTTCGGACGCGTTAAAAGTGCTATATTTTAAGCCGAAACGGACATTTTTGAGGTTAGGGCGTTATACCGGAAAGTCTTGTTTTTTTTTTGCAAGATGTGTTTTCTTAATAATGTTTTCTTATATAAATGGACTCAGTTATGTTATCCGAGTGTTGTTTTTCAGTGTTTGGGTCTGATTTCACGGTTTGCTGGCATGAATAGTGTAACCGTGAATAGTGCACGCAGCACTTTCTACCAACACTTTTAGGACATTGTTAGCTTGGTTTCACCATACGACGAAAACCAACATATGTTTTAGCTTTGTTTTCTTGTCCTAACACTGTTATCCAATTAACGACACTGTTACGTAATTAAATTACGCTAAATGCATGAGATTAAGAAATATAAATAGTGATTAGATTGTACGGAATTACCAGTTATTTGCCAGTTGTCACATTCTCCCCCTGTTAAAAAAATTTCGTCCCGAAATTCAAGTTGAGCCACCCTTTGCAGGGGTCTTCTTAAACAGATGGGGATACTTTGCCTTAATCTGATCTTCACGTTCCCATGTGTACTCGGGTCCGTGACGTGAATTCCAGCGGACCTTGATTAGTTCGATATTACTTCTCCTTGTCTTGTGGACCTTCCGGTCCATAACCTCTACGGGTTCTTCGGTAAACTGGAGCGTGTCGTCTACATGAATTTCATCCGCTGGAATGATAACTGTATCAACGGTCGGACTTTTCCTGAGGTTCGACACATGAAATGTGTCATGTATGTTGCTGAGTTCCTCTGGCAGTTTCAACTTGTACGCAACGGTACCGATCTTTTCCAGAATCTCAAATGGCCCAATGTATCTCGGGTTTAGCTTTCCGCGTTTCCCGAATCTAGCTACGCCTTTCCAAGGCGAGACTTTCAGTAAGACTTTGTCTCCGACCACGAAGGATAATGGTTTGCGTCCTCTGTCCGCATAGCTCTTTTGTCTGTCACGAGCCGCTTTGATACGGTCTCGTATCTTTGCTATCTTGTCAGTAGTCTCTTGGACTAGTTCAGGGCCAACGAGTTGTTTGTCTCCGACTTCCGCCCAACACAGTGGTGATCGGCACTTCCGTCCGTATAGTGCTTCGAATGGGGCGGCATTAATGCTTGTGTGATAACTGTTATTATATGAGAACTCTACCAGCGGTAAATGCTTATCCCAATTTCCGCCCAAGTCCATCACACAGGCGCGAAGCATGTCTTCCATCGTTTGGATGGTTCGCTCACTTTGCCCATCGGTTTGCCGATGAAAAGCGGTGCTCAGATCCATACGAGATCCAAGTGATTCTTGAAATGATTGCCATATTCTTGATACAAAGCGACCATCACGATCCGAGATTATCGAAGTAGGCACTCCATGACGTGCCACAATCTCGTTGAGGTAGATTTCGGCTAACTTCGCGGTACTGTCTTTCTCACGAATAGGTAGGAAGTGAGCTGACTTGGTTAATCGATCAACGATAACCCATATCATGTCATGACCTCGAGAGGTTCGTGGGAGTCCTGTAACGAAATCCATTGATATCTGCTCCCATTTCCAACCAGGAATCACGGGTTGTTGTAATAACCCAGATGGCTTTTGATATTCGGCCTTGACCTTTGCACAAGTTAGGCAATTCCCAACGTAGATCCCAATATCTTTCTTGAGTTTAGGCCACCAATAATATTCTCTGAGATCCTGATACATCTTATCAGATCCTGGGTGTATTGAATATCTGGACTTGTGTGCTTCATCCAGCACTAAGTCTCGTAAGCCACCAAAATAGGGAATCCAGATCTTTCCTCCGAAATATAAAGTGCCATCCTTATTTGTTTCCATATGTTTCCTTGCTCCTCGCAAGTATTCTGCTCGTATATTTCCTGGTTTTAGGGCTTCCCGTTGTGCATCGCGCACTCGAGTTGTAAAGTTCGTCTGGATTGTCAACTCTAAAGCCCGTACTCGTAATGTTCTAACTCGTTCCTTCCGGCTCAAAGCATCCGCTACAACGTTTGCTTTCCCCGGATGGTATCTGATTTCGCAGTCATAGTCGTTCAACAATTCCATCCATCGCCGCTGGCGCATGTTTAATTCTTTTTGATTGAATATGTGTTGAAGACTTCTATGATCAGCGAATATGGTACACTTAGTACCATAGAGATAGTGATGCAAAATCTTTAAAGCGAATACCACAGTGCCCAACTCTAGGTCGTGAGTGGTATAGTTCTTTTCATGAACTTTTAACTGTCGCGACGCGTACGCGATGACTTTTTCACGTTGCATTAACACGCAACCCAATCCTTGACGTGATGCATCACAGTACACCACGAAGTCATCGGTGCCGTCAGGGAGTGATAAGATTGGCGCTTGGCATAGTTTATCTTTGAGCGTTTGGAATGCCATTTCCTGTTTTTCACCCCAATCGAACTTTCTATCCTTTTGAGTGAGCGAGGTTAGCGGTTGAGAAATTTTAGAAAAATTCTCTATGAATCTTCGATAGTACCCCGCTAAACCCAGAAATTGTCTTACTTCCGTTGGGGTCCTTGGAGCGTTACAGCCCTTTATGGCTTCTATCTTAGTTGGATCAACATGTATTCCGTTCTCGTTCACCACATGACCGAGAAACTGTATTTCACGAATCCAAAATTCGCATTTTGAGAACTTGGCGTACAATTGTTCCTTCTTAAGTAACTCCAGAATAGTTCTCAAGTGTTGCTCGTGTTCCGCCTCTGTTCGTGAGTATATTAAAATGTCATCAATGAATACGATCACGAACTTGTCCAGGTATGGTTTACATACCCGATTCATCAAGTCCATGAATACGGCGGGAGCGTTCGTTAAGCCGAAAGGCATAACAAGGAACTCATAATGCCCATAGCGAGTCCTAAACGCTGTCTTAGGAATGCTTTCCTCTTGAGCCCTCAACTCATGGTATCCGGATCTTAGATCGATCTTGGAGAAGAAGCTGGAACCTTGTAACTGATCGAACAAGTCATCAATCCTCGGTAAAGGATACCGATTTTTGATAGTTAGCTTATTTAGTTCTCTGTAATCGATGCACATTCGAAAGGTTCCGTCCTTCTTCTTGACAAATAACACCGGAGCTCCCCAAGGTGAGAAACTCGGTCTAATGAATCCCTTGTCAAGCAACTCCTGAAGCTGAGTAGATAATTCCTGCATCTCCGAGGGCGCGAGTCTATATGGAGCTTTTGCCACCGGTGCTGCTCCTGGCACCAGATCGATATGAAATTCCACTTGTCGTTGTGGTGGCAATCCCGGCAAGTCTTCTGGGAAGACTTCGGGATATTCCCTTACCACAGGGATGTCTTTCACCTTGCGCTCCTCGGCCTTCTTGTCAACGACATGAGCAAGAAAGGCGATACATCCTTTCCTCAAACATTTTTAAGCTTTCATGCAACTGATGATTCGTAGCGGCGTGTCTTGTTTCTCCCCGTGTACTAGCAAGTGTTCTCCATCGGGCAGGGGGATGCGTATGACCTTCTCATGACATATGACCTCAGCTCGATTATCGGATAACCAATCCATACCGATAACGACATCAAAACTACCTAACGGAACTGGTAAGAGATCTATGTCGAACTTTCGTTCACCCAGCTCTAAGGTACATTTCTTTATGATTTCCCCTGTTTCTACTAATTCACCATTAGCTAATTCAATCGAATATGGAATATTTAATTTGCTCGATTCTACCCCAAGTATATCTCTAAATTCCTTAGAAATAAAACTATAATCTGCTCCCGTATCGAAAAGGATAGATGCGAAGTGGTTATTGATAGGGAACGTCCTTGGCTCCTATCACAAAAGCTCTTCCCCGAGCTTGAATTGCTTTTGGGCAATCCTTCTTGAAGTGCCCTTTGTCACCACAATTAAAACAACCTTGATCCCTGGTATTCGTACCCCGGCACGCTTCGGTGCGGTGCCCAAACTTATTACATTTGCCACACCTGGAGCTACGACAATCCCCGTAGTGATGGAAGGGGCATGTATTGCACTTCGGTGCAGTTCCAGCGTAAGATTTCTTGTCGAGGTTATTTGTGGTGGTGGTAACATAAGCTTTTGCATCCCCAGTTTCCTTCGCGGGTTCTCCTCTGTTATTGTTATTCTTGTTGTTCCTTCCCCGCAAACCTTTCTTAAAATGGGAAAACTTCCTTTTGTTGGAACTCGAAGTCTGCGCAGTGGTTTCCTTTTTGTTTGCCCCCGGCTCATCAAATTTTCCTTGACGTAGTGCCTCCTCAGTAAGTGCTACCGCCAAGTCAATGGCCTCCCCGATATCCGTGGGCTTAGAAGTGGTGACCATACTTAGAATTTGAGGGGCAAGTCCCCAAATGTACCTCTCGATCCTCTTGAATTCGGGTTCCACTAAGTATGGAACCACACGGGATAAATCATGGAATCGCTGCGTGTAACCCGCAATATCTGGACCAATCATTTTTAAGTTCCAGAATTCCGTTTCTAGCTTCTGGATTTCTGACCTTGAGCAATACTTTTTCCTCATCAATTCTTTTAGTTCCTCCCAAGTCAGGCCGTACGCAGCGGTTTCGCCTTTTGTTTGTACCTGGAGGTTCCACCACGATAGTGCCCCATCGATGAATAGTCCGGTGACATAAGTAACCCTTTGTTCAGCAGGGCACTTGCTCATCCGAATAACTGAGTCGGTCTTCTCAGTCCAGCGAACGAAGGAAACAGCACCTCCCGTACCATCAAATTTAGAGGTTTGCAGTCTAAGAACTGCTTATAAGTGCAACCTGAAATTATCATATGCACAAATTCAAGAGTGAGTGTCAAGAGCATGACTAGAATAGATAAGAGTATCGCGTAGGTTAAAGATTAACCAAACATTACCAGTTGGAGGGTTGCCTCCAGTAGTACCTCCCATTCCACTACTCTGATCAGCGCGGTTAGCTTCGTATTGAGCAATTGCTTGGGAAATGAGCTCGTTCAATTCCCCTTGTATTGTCGGTAGTGGTTTCGTGTTCGTCCTCCCACGGCGAGGCGGCATTGTCTTCTAGATAAAATTATCGATCTCCATTAGACAAGTATTTAATAACAAATATTGCCAACTATATAAATATATATATATATATATATAAACACATCGGGTTTATATACATATGAAATGTATATATAAATATACGTGATATACCCACACAATCAAGAGCATACATGAATACACCAACCATCACAATGGTCGTATAGCTCAACATGTAGAAAACACCATGTCACAACATAACATCATCCATAAGTCCACCATGTCATAAAAATATCAAGCACAATATCATCACATCAGCATAATATCAACCACAACATAAAAGAAATACAATGTGTGATACAGAAAGCATACTTTTATACATAACGACAACTTGTTACATTTGTTCATGAAGATCAAAAAGGACTTAGGGGTACATATCCCTAGTCAGTACAAGTCATAATACAAAAGTAAGATTTTCTACTACATTGCATCTTCATGTATTCCAGTTGTCTTCAAAAGTCTTGATCTTCATATGCCTTGGTCTTCACAAAAGTGATAGTCTCCCCAAAAGATAGCTATATACATACGACTAACATGAGACCAACATGCAACCGACAGACTACTAGTGCGGAGATGGAGGGGGTGGTGACTGTGGTAGTGGTGGTGGTGATGGAGGGGGTGACACTGGTAATGGTGGCTGTGGTGATGCAGGTGGTGGTGGTGTGATAGCGGCAAGGACCGCAGCTAACTGGGCATCAAGCTCTCGAACCCTACGGAAGAGTATGGTAAACTGGATGTCATGGGATATCATCCTATCCACCATGGTTGTCGGAGGAAAGTGGGAAGGATGATAAGGGTCCACAGGGTCCATGCCCGGTGGGGGTATCCCTGCATACAATCTAGCATAGTCGGAGGCAAGTCCGGCGGGCTGAGATGGTCCCGCAGCATAGGGGTCCTGGGGTGTACTAGACAGCGGCTGATATGATGACGGTCCAGACTGGTAATAAGGTGGGTGATACATGGAGTGTGGGAATCCTGGTAGGTGCATGGGGTCAGTAGTGGGGATAGGTGGTACATCAGTCTGGGTGGGTAGTACAGTATCAGGGGATGATGCAGGGGTGTGAGTAGAGGGAGCAACACTAGACGCTGTAGATGAAATATCAACAACAGACACAACCAGAGAGGGTAACTCGAGAATAACAATGTCATGAATCTCTCTGTCACCAAGATCATCGTCAAGATGTTCGACATGTATCACCGGGATGTCGACATTATCGTCGTCCTCGGCCAGATGCACAATCATATGCTCACCCTCCGGGTGGCCGTAGATAATAATACCATGAAGGGGCTGTGGCATAGCCAACAAGTCGTCCTCAGGTGGGACGGGATCCTCCCCAAAAGCTGCAAGAGCAAAAGGTTGGAAATCATCCAAATGTAGTCGTCGTCTGAAGATACATCATGCTCGGACTCGTCGTCCGACGATATGATGATGATGTCTGGCCCATACTCGTCATCCGACACTACCAGCATCGGATCCACCTCTGAAAGGTCCGAAGAAGAAGATGAAGACATCGATCCTGGCAAATAAACCGTACAATATGCATGTATGTTTGTTGGAGAAAAAATGTATTACTACTCATGATACATTCCATGCAATCACTATATATCTCATGCAATATTTTGTTCTCATGTTTCACATGTAAGCCTTAGTGTTTTCAAGTCTATTCCTTATCGACTATCCATGTATTGATCCATATTCGTTACTAGTGATTGAGCCCGCGTGATAGATCCTCAGGTTATGGTGACACAATGAAAACCTTTTGTCATTTTTGTCATACTTTCGAAATCACTTTTGTAATGTTATCGACTTTGTTTTCATGTGAGAGCCCTTTGGTGATTGTAGACCAAACTTTAATAAAAGTTTTTCCCCGGTTCACTACAATCGGAGCTCTGATACCAATCTGTCACACCCTGCTAGTAGCGGAAGCGTATGGTGTGTGACGTAAGAAAGGTAATCATTGCATCCAAATGTATTAACAACATGAACCAACAAGTATGCCATAGATATATAGTTTTCAACAAAAGATTACAAGCTTTCAACATAGTTTCCAAGTTTCTACCACATTTGACATAGCATAGTTCTAAGTTATTTTACACATAACAAAAGATAGTTTTTTTTGACATAAAACATAGTGAGGTTTTGTCCCCTATATACCCATACGAAGTTGGGATATAAAAGACAAACCCTCCAAAAGTGGCCATCGTTGTCATTTGTTTTCCCGAATCCCATAGTGAATCACCGGCTCAAGACTTGTTTCCTGAAATACATGTAGTTTTAAAAAGTCAACAAAAAGTTGAGCGAGTTCATGCAGTATTTGTTATCATATGAAAACTCATAAATGTTATCTTGTAATCATGGTATGTTCTGATTTATTCATGGAGTCTGTTAAGGATCTATCAGTGGGTAGCGAGCCCCCTGACATAATGCACCATAAGCAAAATAACCAAACCGAGAACACTTTGTCATCATTGGGATCACAAAAGCACTCCAGGGTATACCAACCAGGAGTGGGGCGTGCCTCAAGCCCAATAGATCTACACCTTTTGCACCTTGGTCACTAAGTGATTAATGGTTACAAATGTAGTTTCCCTACTTATGCACATTGATCATGCCATCTACTCCGTAACTAACATACCAATAGTTTTAGCATGTATTTCCCCTCGATGTTTTTGAAAACAAAACATTGAAAACAGTGAAAGGAGGGACATGAACTCACAAATTTGCGTTCCGTGTAATATGATATCGAAGTGAGCGTCCGTACGAGTCAGTAACCTACATGTGTACTAATCTCGTTAGACACTAGGTCTTTCGGACCACGTACAAGTTGTTCATCTTGAATTCTTTATTATGTTTTCGCTTGTCATTATTAGAACACTTTGTCTTTTAGAACGTTGATAGCTCACTCGCTCGATTGTTATGTGTATTCATGTGTTCTATGTGTATTGGATTATATGCAAACGACTTCGAACTTATGTAATTGGGCTTATCCCACGTTTCCTTGTTATTGGGCCTAGCCCTAGTTTCTTGTTATTGGGCCTAGCCCTAGTTTCTTGTTATTGGGCCTAGCCCTAGTTTTTAATGTCATTGGGCCTAGCCCTAGTTTTCTTGTCATTGGGCCTAGCCCTAGTTTTTAATGTCATTGGGCCTAGCCCTTGTTTTAGTAATTTGGGTCTAGCCCAAATCTAATCCTACTGAGTCCATTAAATATACTCTTGCAATTTTTACCAAAAATTCACCAAGCATGTAACTTAGTAAGTTCGTTTTTCACATGAAAAATACTTGGTAATTTTTATAGTTTTCGACTTTCCGGATTCTTGTTTTTGACCACTTAGTTATGCGTTCGCTTTAGTGTCTGAAATATGTTATTTTTAGAATCGACATTGTAGTAACTTGTTTATGATGTCGATGCGCCCAGATTGTCGTCATCAAATGTTATGTATTTCCATTTCGGCCATTTTATTTAATTGTCCGATTTGATTTTACTAGCATTTCTTGGACCATGTAGGAACATGTACGTGTATTTATTTTGGTCACCCTATAGGTATCTAATACGTACACATACATAGCACACATTGCAAGCACTTAGCAAGTTTCCAAAAATATATAATTTTTCTTACCAAAAATTATATTTACGCATTATTATATTTTTACCCATTTATTTTTTGTAAAAATAAGTTTAAGTTCATAAGAACTTCTTGAATATTTAACCTTAAATATTCCCGTCAAAGTTTCCATAATGACGTTTAAGACCACTAATCGCGTTTAACCTTGTTAATCACCCTTTAATCCCTTTTTTTTAATCGCGGTTAGATTTTTAGAAAAATTCGCATAGTTTCCCCTAAACTATGACGTTTCCCACGTTACAAAAACGCGTTTAAATCAATAATCAATTCACTAAATCACCATTACTTACCAAGTTTCTTTTAAACATGTTTATATGTTAACACACTTCCACATTTCATGAACTTTCATAATACACTTTTTAGATAAACCTTCTTCAAAAAAAAAATTCCAAGTTTATATATTCTTCAATATCAAGTTATAAACCTTTTTAAACCCTTGTTTCTTTTAACATTTTCAAGAAATATATACATAACTCCCAAACATGAAGGTGATGATCTTACATGATTTAAACATAGAAATGTTTAAATCATATTTTTGTGTTCATCATACTAATATTATCATGCTTGTAAGTTACTACAACTTACAAGCTTCAAGATCATCATGTCTTCATTTTTCTATGAACTTGTTCTAGCATAAACAACATGATCATTATAAATTTCATGAACAATCAACATAAATATAACAAGTAAACACATAATAATAGATATATTTAGTGATCTTTATGTTTGGGTTTTTGATTATGTTTATCTTAAATTTCAAGAACAACAACTTGTACTTCCATAAACTACTAGTAATTTAAAGCTTAAGAATGGTGGTTTGAATACTTACAATATTGCACTAATTTAGACAAGAAAATAAGAAGAAATAAGCTCCAAGAAGACTCCTTGTAAAGCTCCATGCTTAATCCATGATTAGATGATCTTGTAAGGCTTAGATTTAGTGAAAAATGGAGTGTTTAATGAAATTTTATGGTGTGAAATGGGTTGGTTTGGTTTGGGAATTTAGAGCCGAGAGATAGAGTGTTAAGGTTGTGAAAGTGAATATGTTATGTGTTGAAAGATATAATAAAAAGGATGGGTAGTAGGGGTGGTCTTTGGGGATCCTACCCACCTTGTTCTTAACTAATAATAATAAAATGCATTTAGTCAAAATTTGATAATTTCTCCAACGTGCATACTTGGATCGATGGGACCCGACTGGAATGAGGTAAGTAATAATGATGATGATTAGTATGGTCATGCATTGATGTTGGGGGAAATACATGATAAATTTAATTAAACAAAAATTAGAGTATGCCCACTTCTTTTTCTCCTGTTGTTGACGGCTCTAGCTTGTAGGTAAAAGAAAAGTGATGGTATTTTGTATAAAAAATTGAGAAATGGTGAGGTCTTAGAGACATGATGATTTTGACATCACCATCCACGTAAGTCAAGTGTTTGATAGGAGTTTGTGATTTCTTTTATTTCCCTAGTGTCTCTCACTAGGTGACATAGGGTTTTTTTTTTTTTTTTTTGAAATTTAATAGAAATAAGATATTAATAATATGGCACTTTCAATTTCAAAATCTGACAAGTGATGGGGGGAACCATATGTTGATCGATTTTGGGTATGGTTAAGCTAGATTGTGTTTGTTTCTTTTTTTTTTTTTTTAAACATGTGACATATAACTAAAATATGAGATATTTTGGTAATTAGCTTACTTAGGGTGATTAGGGTGTTAATGGTATTTTAGGATTTTAAATAAAGTCCAACTAGTTTATTAGTTTAATGGGTATTAATTTTGGATGGCAAAAATGCCACTAGTTCACTCGTCGGTTCGATACCGGGTGGTATATGGAAGGTATAATATAATACCGGGAACTATGGTTTTGATTCCCCATCGATACTATGGCTTTTATTTAGGGTACTTGCGACATCAAAATATGGTTAACTAGTTCGCTAGGGCCTCCGTTTGGTTGTTTTAGTGGCGAAAATATCGCTTGCTAGTTCGTCGGTTCGCTACGGACCAGTTTAGTGCATAGCGACGTAACGCCGGAAACTTGTGATTATGAACATTCCGTTGATATAATCTTATTGTTTTAGTATGTTTTTCATCAATTGACATTATTCCGAAGTCCCGGAAATGCTTTGTTATAAGTTCGGACGCGTTAAAAGTGCTATATTTTAAGCCGAAACGGACGTTTTTGAGGTTAGGGCGTTATACCGGAAAGTCTTGTTTTTTTTTTTGCAAGATGTGTTTTCTTAATAATGTTTTCTTATATAAATGGACTCAGTTATGTTATCCGAGTGTTGTTTTTCAGTGTTTTGGTCTGATTTCACGGTTTGCTGGCATGAATAGTGTAACCGTGAATAGTGCACGCAGCACTTTCTACCAACACTTTTAGGACATTGTTAGCTTGGTTTCACCATACGACGAAAACCAACATATGTTTTAGCTTTGTTTTCTTGTCCTAACACTGTTATCCAATTAACGACACTGTTACGTAATTAAATTACGCTAAATGCATGAGATTAAGAAATATAAATAGTGATTAGATTGTACGGAATTACCAGTTATTTGCCAGTTGTCACATTCTCCCCCTGTTAAAAAAATTTCGTCCCGAAATTCAAGTTGAGCCACCCTTTGCAGGGGTCGAAGACTCGATATTTACACTGACGAAGACATGAACTCTGAGTCCTTCACCAATCAATCCACCTTCCCTAGCGATGACGAGCGTGGTGAGTTTTGGGCGCGGGTTACGATTGGCCCAGTTTATGATCCACGGGTAGCCAAAGCTTCGAGATTGCGAGACCCTTTACTAAGAGTTATGCACCACATCTTTAGCCACACCATCACAGGGCGCATGGACAGTTTGGGAAACTGTCCTACACCGGATATCATATTTTTGTATGCACTCGCGGAGGGGGTCCATATCAACCTCGTCACGCGAATGGCTGAATATTTCATGTATAACTCAGGCAGAACAGCTAGCAGTCAAATACATGGTGGTCAATACGTTACCCAAATAGCCTACGGCATGGGTATCATGACTAACGAAGTGGTTGAGGGTCTAACTTTGGTTAGTGAAGGTACGTACGTGGATATCCGTTCTTTCAAGGCCATGGGGATAATCTCGGAGACCGACAATGGAGATAGGTTAAAGGGATTGGACAACGTGGTCTAGGACCCGTTGCCACCAGAGCCGGCGGATGATGATGATGAGGTTATGCATGACGAGGACGAGGAGGAGAATCAGCATCCACCACACACGCCACCACACTCACCACAGCAGCCACACTCCCTGCAGTACCAGCATTGGCCTCCTGGTATCCCGTCATATCCTGAGTTCTATGGCCAATTCCAGCAGATGCAGATTAGCCAAGAGCAGCAGCGGGTCAATATAGAGCAGTTGAGAGTTAATCAAGATCAGCTGAGAGCCAACCAGGATGCGATGCGAGCGAATCAGGACTTCATGCGCCAAGAGGTGCATGCTGGGTTTCCGTACATCTTTGGGGGTCTTCATAATGCCTTCCCCAACTACTTTGGCGAGCCCCCACAGTTCCCATTTGGGAACCCTGGTGATTATGGCGGGGCTGGCCCATCCTGCACAGGTGGAGGTGCCGATGATGAGTAGTGGTGGAGGTCTGAGCTGGTGGTTGTGGTAGTATGTTATTTGTATGTTTTTGGGTGTTGATTTTGGTTTTCATTGCAAACACCCGCGGCTATGTATTTTATTATTCAGACATTATGGTTTATTTCCTTTGTTTATGTATGGATATTCAGTACTCTCTTTATTTATGTAGATTATGGTTTGTGTTACGATCAGATTGTCTTGCTTGCTGTTTTGTTTTTGCTTTGCCTTGTGACATCCTTACAGATCTTGGAAGCATATCTTGGACCGTGTTGGTGCATACGTCTGTCGACTTCGTCTTGTATCGAATCTTGTATGTAGTTAGATAGATCAGGGCACGTAGTACGAGAAATCTATCAAAAATGGGTTTGTAGGTGATTTCGCATACCAATTGGTAATTTCGCACGAAATTAAGAGTTAATTTTGCATGAAATTTAATTTCGTACGAAACTTAATTTCGCTTGAGGCTATTCCGTGCGAAATCATTCACCTATAAATACCTATGCCTTGATTTCATTTGTAACTTTCCGGCTCGAGTACCGAAGTGCTGCCGAAGTGTCTACTCGCTGTAATTCTTTGTCAAATCAATCAAAAGACAGTTTATAGTGATATTCTAGCTGAATTGAACACGATACGACTGTTTCCGCCTTTCATATTGAGCAAAAATTCTTCTGATCGACTCATTCGGGTCAGAAAACGATCCTACAAGTGGTATCAGAGCTCATGAGGAAGAGTTCTTACCAATTCAGCTGCAAATTCTGATTTCTACACCTTCTTTTCACAATTAAACTTGATTTCACGGTCAAAATATCTTGAATTTTATACGTATTGTGCGCAATCATGTTTTAACAAACCCTTGAGAGTTTCATAACTAAAATCGGCCTATAACTTGATCAATTTGACAAAGTTCAGCTCGAGATGATGACATCAGCATAATTTCGCACGAAATTAGGGTTTAATTTCGCACGAAATTACCTTATTTCGCTTTAGATTATAATTTCGCTTGAAGTGGTTCACGCGAAATTAGTAATTCCGCTCCAAAATCATAATTCCGTTTGAAAAGTTCAAACGAAATTAGTAATTTCGCACCAAATCGGAATTTCGTTTGATAAATTTGCACGGAATTACATATTTTGTTTGAAAGAGGGTTAGTTTTGTAGGATCGTTTTCAGACCCGAACGAGTCGATCAGAAGAGTTTATCTTAGTTTGAGCGGCGAAAACAAACAAACTAAGTTCAATTCAGCAAGCAATACACTTTAAACTGTCTGTTTGATTGATAGAATGACGTTTACAGCCTGATGACACTTCGGCAGCAATTCGTTGCAAACCGGAAGACTAGCATAATGATTTCGCTCCAAGGACCCCTATATGTAGGGTTGCTGATTTCGCTTGAACACACTCAAGCGAAATCACAACATCAACTCAAGCGAAATCATGATATAACAACTCGAGCGAAATTAACATATATGTGATTTCGCTTGAAATGTCCTAAAGACATTTTCAAGCGGAATCTTGTTGGTGCATGAAATGTCTGTTGACTACATCTACATGAAGTCTTAGGTCAAGATTAGATCTTTAGAGTCAAAATTAGAGTTTATTATAAGGTTTAGCTTATTTGTACATAGGTTTAGATGTAGTTCCGCTTATATGTACAATAGGTAGTTCCGCTCTTTAGTCACCTGGGTAGTTCCGCTTTTATGTCAACATGGGGTTTCGCTCTTACGGACTACCATATAAGCGAAACCAGTAGACCTATAAATACATGTTATGTTGATTCATTCGTGGATATTGGAGCGGAACCTTGTCATTAGCTTTGTAACGAAACTCTGTCAAAATCATTCCAGAAAGCTTATAAAGAGAAGGAATTGAAAAGGAAAAGATGTGTAACTTCATGTGCATTGATTCCGCCTTCGTATGTGAAGATATGTGAAGATGAACGTTCTCAACTGACTGTTTAGCGTCGAAACACGGTCCAACAAGTGGTATAAGAGCTCAGGACGAGGAGTTCATACTACTACAGCTTGATTCTACAGAATTTCTCATTTCTACTCACTTTCTCTCATACTTTTTCGATTTGAACCGGTTCCTACGGTTGAAATGGCCTGAAAATCGAGTATAACGTGTAAAACATACAATTAACAAACCATAGAAAGTTTCAGGTTAAAACACGGCTTAAAAATGGTAAAAATCAGTTAAACTAGAGGTTTCTCTTTTTCGAACACCGCAGGTTTCGCTCGTAATACATAGGTTTCGCTCGAAACAACATGTAGTTTCGCTTATTCGAACACACAGGTTTCGCTTTTACGGCACTTTCGCTTGAAGGAACAAGTTATTTTCGCTCATACGGAAATTTTAGTTCCGCTCGAACGGACATTGGGTTGTTTCGCTCAAACGGACATTGGGTAGTTTCGCTCGAACGGACATTGTGGTTTCGCTCGAATGAACATAGCAGTTTCGCTTTTCTGTCACTTTGATAGTTTCGCTTATTTGACCAAAGTGATTTTGCTTTTGTGTCATTGTTTTTCTGAACTTCGAAAATTGTTCTAAGTGATTGTGATTTTGCAGGTACATTCAAAATGGATGACATATTCTTGAACCCGTTTAGTGACATGTACGCGTTCCCGGGAAATTCCGGAAACGATGATACTTCATCAAGCAAAGAGAATGAGAATCCGCCAAATGCGAAGAAAAAGTTAACGGAAGCTTGGGAATCTGAAAGCGCCTTCGGAACCTTCAATAAACCTCCAAAGCTAATGGCTATCGAGGAATACAGTCGGTGGTCAAGAAAGTTTGAAGATTGGTTAATGGCATTCGCATTTCCCAGCTGGAAGAGTTTGAAAAACGGTTATGAAAATGGAAACAAAAATGGTGAAACTTTAAGATCAGCTGAGGAGATTGATTCATTTGTAGCTGAGCAAAAATGTGTAGCTTTGTTATTCCAGTCTGTCCGAGAGGACATAATCTCATTGATCGATTATTCAAATGCAAAAGATCTCTGGAAAAAGCTAGAAACGAAATGTCTAGGAAGTGCTGAAATTGTGAAAAGTAAAAAGAAACTTCTTAGGAAAGAATTTGATATGTTTAACTGTTTAAAGAATGAGTCAGTCTGTAAAATGATAGAAAGGTTTGGTCATCTGAAGCTGGAATTAGCAAGACATGATATCAGATTTCCTGATGAAGAGCTTATCGACAAACTGTTCGATTCATTACCTGACGAGATGGATTGGAGATATTATGCGCTGATGTTGAAAAACACTATCAAGCCTGCAAAGTTGACTATGGATTTGGTGATTGAGAGACTTGAAAGTCACGAGTTGGAACTGAAGAAGACATACAAAGTCAATCATTCATCCTATCAACAGAATTTGGATTTGTATTATCCAAAAAGCATGATGCCAAAAGCAACTTCTCCCAAAACTGCTTTTTCTGTTGAAAATGTGTCCACATCAAGCAAAGAAAGTCAAAGTGGTCAAAGCAGTGGAAATCACAGTGGTTATCATAGTGGATCTTCATCATCTGCAAGTCATTCTGATGTAAAGAATCGTTTTCAATGCAATATTGCAATAGACTTGAAGAATTCTCAGAATTTTGATGAGGAGTCGGCCAAACAGCAGATGATCTTCCTAGCATCGGTGTTGGAATCGTATGAAGGGTTAGTAGCTGGGAAGATAGGCAATACCAACTTAACGAAGGAAGATTATGATCAGATAGATCCTGAAGAAATGGAGTTGATCGATATTCGTTGGGCTATGGCTAGTGCTGTTCGTCGAGCAAAGCGTTTTATGGAAATTATCGGCAGGAAGACAATTGGTGGTCCATCTACCAAGCTGGGGTTCGATAAATCTAAAGTGACATGCTTCAAGTGTAAGCAGAAAGGTCACTTCAAGCGAGAATGCAGAACGCATATGCTGATGAGTCGGAGAACCCTTTCAGAGATGATTACTACAAGAAGGCGATTTATCACCAGAATAAATCCGAGCCACCTAGATTGAAGCAGGTTGAAGACAACAAAGAGAAATCTAGAGCTCTTGCAATAATTTACGATGATGAGGGGTATGATTGGAGTCAAGAGGTTCTACCGGAAGAAGATGCGGTTGGTTACACACTCATGGAGAAAAACGACGAACCTATTCCTTGGAAAGATAACCGAACTGAAGAGCAGAAGTATAGATATAGAAAAATGTTGGCTGAAAACAGAATCATTAGAATTTCTGGTATCTATCTGGAAGCGAGGAGAGCGAGAAGATGGGATCCGGACAGGGAGTGTTATCTTGATCCATATGGAAACATTGCGATCGATGACAAAACACTTGATATCGAAGCCATAATCAAGGAATACAAAGAAGATGATGATTATTGGAAGAATAAATGGTGGGGAACTGGAGACGAGAAAGAGAAAGAAGGGAAAGAGAAAAAGGAGAAAGAAGAAAACGAGAAGTCAAAGAAGATTGATACTGGGGTTATTGACACAACGCAGGAGTTGACTGCTGAGAACCTGGGAAAAATGGCTGACAAAGTGCTGGCTGCTAAGGCACTTGAGGTAGACTCTAACTCCATGTCTGAGTCAAAAAGCCAGGTCAGTTCAAACTTGTTAACAAATGCGTTAGGTAAACAAATTGATGGAAATGTTGATTGCAAAAATTGCAACAAAGAGTGCAAATTTTGTAATACAGTCACATATCTCAACGGTAAGAAAGTTGAAGATCTGACAGCAAAGGTCAGAAGCGTTGAGAATCAAATTCTCGATCGTGACAAAACAGTTAAAGCTTCAACTGAACGGATAAGAGAATTAACTAGCGAAATTGAAAATGATAAAATTGATCATGAAAAAGTTAAAAAGGAAAATGAAAAGTTAATTCTTGAAAACCGTCAGATTTCTGAAAAATTTGAAAAACTCAAAAGCACAATGAAAGATAGTGATGATCGTAATGGTAAAACACATAAAGAAAACGTTCACCTAAAAGCAGCGCTCAGAGTAAAAGAAGAATCAATCAACCAACAACTGGATGAAATCGTTAAACTGAAACATAAAGTTCAAGAGGCTGTAATTGAAAACGAGCGAATCCAGTTGAAGCTTAATAGTTACAGCTCCGCAAGCTTTGTTTTGCAACACATTGTTCCCAAACCCATCGTTAAAAACAAAGCTGGCGAAGATGTCTATTCTGATGGAACCGGGGTGGGTTTTCACAGAGTTCCACCGCCGATTTTGGATAATTACACGAAAAAGCAATCAGGATTGGTTGAAATTGAGGAAGAAAATGAAGTTAAACTTCCGGAGAACATTGATGTCACGTTCACATCTTCCAATGACGATAGTGTCCAAAATGATATTGTAAAAGGTGTTGTTGAAAATGTACTAAAAATAGATAGTGACACTACTGAGGAAGATGGGCGTTTTTTGGACAAATACATTCCGAAACAAAAATCCAAGAACAACTCAGATGATGAACCTACTCTTGTCATGTACAAGATGTCGGGATCTGATAAGTTGTTTTCGGATTCTGAGTTTCCGATTGAGAATGTAAACATGAACAAATTGACAAATGTTTTTAAATTGGTCAAAGATGAATTGTCAGAAGTGAACAATCTGAGTCAAAAGAAAAGTAAAATGAGGTTTGAGAAAGAAAAAGTTTACAACAAGAAATCTGTTAATCCACCGCGTGTTTATAATAACAACCGAAATAGTTGGTCGGGTGGTTATCAGGGGGTTAAACAGTATCAGAAAAGAAATGTTTCAAACAAGAGGTTTGTTGAGAAGAAAAAGTTTGTGAACAGTTCGAGTTCACTTGCTGATGAAGAGAAAGAATTTTTTTCAAAATCAAACAAAGAGTTCTTTGAGAAAAGAGCTTCACAGGCTCAGTCTGAAGGCACAAGTCGAGTGGCTGATACTCGAACATGCTTCAGATGTAATCAAGTTAGTCACATTGCACGAAAGTGTACCAATTTGAAGCCTAAGACTGAAACTGTGAAGATTCAACAGAAGAAAGTTGATGTGAAGGGTAAAGCACCAACCGTTGTTGAGAAAAAAAGTGTGAAAAATGATAACATCAAAGTGAAAAATGAACCCGTAAAGAAGTCGGTAACTAAAATTGACAAATTTTACAAACGGGTTGCGTTATCTCAACAAGTTTGGAAACCGAAAACAGAGAAAAAGGTTTCACCTTCTGAGGATTCAATTCAAGTTGATTATGATGCAAATTTTCCACCTCTAAAGGCTGAAAACTTTAAAATTCAAGTTGCGAGAGTTAAAACAGTCAACGTTACACCTAAGGCTGATGAGGCCTGGGTGGACACCATGTTTGACTAAGCAGTTTGAATTGTCGGAGCTTCCTTGATCGCGAAGCAGGAATCGGCATCTTTATTGAAGTCGGTTAAGTCAAAGTTTGTTATGTGCAGGATCTTCCAAAACTTGTATCCAGATGGATCATGGATAGTGGAGCTTCAAGACATATGACAGGGAAGACCGCGTTGCTGTATGATGTCAGAAACATAAATGGAGCATACATAGGTTTTGCGGGTAATCAAGGAGGAAGGGTTATTGGTGAAGGAACGTTATCCAACGGGATTGTGACGTTTGAGAGAGTAAACTACATTGCTGAGCTGGAGAATAATCTGCTAAGTATCTCGTAGATCTGTGACAGGATGTATACCACTCACTTCACTGATAAAGAATGTTTGATCTTGAAACCAGGATTTGTAATACCTGAGGAATGGATTATCATGAGGCCACCGAGAGTTAATGATTTGTACGTGTTGGACATGAGTGTAGCTACTACAACCACGGTCAAGCTCATTGTTTTGTTTCCAGAGCAACAGAAAAAGAATCGAGATTGTGGCACCGGAAGATGGGGCATAGACATCTTAGAAAAATGAATCATTTGGTGCATAAGGATTTGGTTACAGGAGTTCATTTCAAAGGTTTTCATCTGGAAGGGGAGTGCATTAGCTGTGTAAAAGGCAAGCAGAAGAAAAAGTAACACCCTTCAAAGCAAGTCAATTCAGTCTCAAGACCCCTGGAAAGACTTCACATGGATTTGTTTGGTCCGGTGAATGTCAAGAGCATTACAGGAGATAAATATTGTCTTGTGGTTACTGATGATTATTCCAGATTTTCGTGGGTTTCTTTCTTGAAGATGAAAGACGAAACATTTGACAGTTTAATGGCGTTGTTCAAGAAGATTGAGAATCTGTACCAACGGCTTATCAAAAGAATTCGAAGTGATAATGGTACTGAATTCAAGAACAGCAGAATGGAGGAATTTTGTGATGAAAGAGGTATATTGCATGAGTTTATGCTCCGTACACTCCACAGCAGAATGGAGTCGCAGAACGCAAAAACCGGACGCTAATCGAGACGGCTAGAACTATGCTCGCAGATTCAAAGTTACCAATTAATTTCTGGGCTGAAGCTGTTTCTGCCGCATGCTATACGCTCAACAGGGTTCTCACTATCAAAAAGTTCAACAAAACATGCTTTGAGCTGATCAATAATCGCAAACCGAATTTAATGTATCTAGAACCGTTCGGGTCACCCTGTACAGTTATAGAACCTTATGGAAAGTTTGGTCCGAAATGCATTGAGGGTATATTTGTTGGATATTCAAGTCCTACACGCCGTGTCTTCGTTCCAAGTGAGAAGCGGATTATTGAAGCTGCAAATGTTGAATGTCAAGGTTATACTATGCCACCATAAAGTCCAGGAGATTCATGGTGATATCATTGCGACAAGTTGTGGGAATCGTTTGACATGATGGAAGAGGAAGAAGAAAAAGAAGATTTCTTTGATGAATTGGATATTTTGCGTGAGTACGAGTCACAGCAAAGGTTCCCAGCGGAGTATTCAAGACGACCACGGGAAACTTCAAATGATGATGAAGCAGGTCTGCATAATGCTGGTGAACACGATGATGTCCAACAGAATGAAGTTGCTCAAGATAATCAGTCGGATCAAAATGATAATCAAGAATCAGAGAACATGCCAATTTTTTATCATGGAGATTCAGATTCTGAGGGGGAGCAGATTCACGATTCAAGTCAAATAAACCAAATTGGTGAACAAAGTGCAAATCAAAATGTTACTAATCTGGAAGGTGAAGTAGATGTTCCAAGCGAAGTGATGTCGCGAACTCTTTCATATCATCCAGAGGAGTTGATCATAGGAGAATTGCATTCAGGCGTTCGCACGAGACGTCAAATAGACCAGGGCTTAACATGTTTTTATTCTACAGTAGCACCTTTACAAATTGAATTTTCATTAAGTTGTTTCATTTCGCAGATCGAACCGAGAACGTATAAAGAGGCGCTTACTGAAGACTCTTGGGTCATTGCGATGCAAGAAGAGTTGAGTCAGTTTGAAAAGTTGGGAGTGTGGAAGTTAGTGGATTTACCGGATGGTCAAAGGAAAATCAATACAAAATGGGTATTCAAGTGTAAGAGAGACGACAGAGGAGTTGTTGTAAGGAACAAAGCTCGACTCGTTGTTCAGGGCTTTAGTCAACAGGAAGGGATTGATTTTACAGAAGTCTATGCTCCTGTGGCACGACTAGAAGCAATCAGAATTTTCCTTGCATTTGCGTCTTGGAAGAACTTCAAAGTTTATCAGTTGGATGTAAAATCGGCGTTTCTTTATGGGAAGGTTAAAGACGAGGTTTATGTCGGTCAGCCGCCGGGCTTTACTGACCCAATCCACAAAAACAAGGTCTACTTATTGGACAAAACGCTGTATGGTTTACACTAGGCCCCGAGAGCTTGGTACGAGACTTTGTCTCAACACCTACTAGCCAACAAGTTCAAACGTGGAAAAGTGGATGCCACTCTCTTCACTAAAGAGGTCGACAGACATCTTCTGATAGTTCAGATTTATGTGGACGATATAATTTTTGGGTCGACGAATGAGAAATTAAGCAAAGATTTCGAACAGGTGATGAAGCAAAAATTCGAAATGTCATCAATGGGGGAGATGAAATTCTTTCTGGGTCTACAAGTTGAACAACTACCTGAGGGAATTTTCATTCACTAGGCGAAGTACGTGCATGATATTCCAGAGAAATTTGGAATGTCAAGTTCTACTCCAGCTGCTACCCCACTTGCAACAAATCATGGGATTCATCCAGATCTCACCGGAGACAGGGCTGATGAAATGTTTTACCGTTCCATGATAGGTTCTTTGATGTATCTAACTGCTTCACGTCCTGAAATCATGTACCCAACGTGCCTCGCAGCAAGATATCAATCTAACCCGAGAGCTTCGCACATGATTATTGTGAAAAGGATATTACGCTACCTGAAAGGAACTCCTACATTGGGGTTGTGGTATCCTAGAAAAGGCGACTTTACGCTCGAAGGGTATTCCGATTCTGATTTCGGATGCTGCAAAGTCAATACCAAATCAACAACTGCAGGATGCCAGTTCTTTGGACCTAGATTGGTTACCTGGTAGTGTAAGAAACAAACGTCTGTGGCGTTATCTACATGTGAAGCGGAGTACGTTTCTGCTAGCAGTTGCTGCTCTCAGATCCTGTGGATACAGCAAGAGATGCGCGACTACGGTTTGCAGTTTCTTAACACACCTCTTTTTGTTGATAATGAGGCCGCAATAAATATAACAAAGAATCTAGTACATCATGCTAAAACTAAACATATAGAGATTCGTCATCACTTTATTCACGATTGCTTCGAGAAAAAGTTGATACGAATTGAGAAAATCAACACTGACGAACAGAAAGCTGATTTACATACCAAAGTTTTTGATAAAAATCGGTTTAAATATTTGTTAAAACTGAATGGTATGAAGCTTCTTTCGGTGTCGGATGGCATTATTGGCGTTGATGAGAGTACTGTTGCGGATGAAGACGAGAAACAATCTGCAATGGTTTGTCGATTTTTTACCTGTTTTGGTATTTAGGGGGAGTAGATGTATATAGTTTATATTTTCAGAAAATACAAAAACAGTAAAAAAATGCAAAAAATACAAAAACATGATAAAACTGAAAAAGAGCTTGTGTATATAGGGAAATGATAGTACATCGGCTAGACAATTACAGTATGCTAAAGAATTGTAAAGTCTAAATGAGTTAAACAGTCTCACTGATGAGGTGTCGATAGGTTTTCGCACATTTAGTAGATTTATTTGGGATATAAACCTAAAATTTCAAACTTCTGAAATTCGTGGGGAACACTACTTGGATATATAGGTAACCCCTGAAATCTCGTTTGAAAGGTCCCATATTCTGAGATACTAGGTCTTTATACTCAGTGACATCTGGTGTATTACTCCGGGACTTCTGCTGTATGGAAGTACTGACCTAGTCCTCGAATAATACTTTCTGCATATGCTTGAAACATAGCATCGCCCTCAGCAAGCTGATGAAACAATAAAATTGATAGTCGCTGCTGTTGTAACTAAAAGATCCTCTAAAGGGGACACACCAGAAAGTCGAAGCCGTCATCTCTCTGCGTATACGGAAGTATCGACCTGAGCTCTCACGGCCCTCGCATTTAATCCCTTACAGATATCATTTGTGGTATACTCACCTGTAAGACTGAATATCTGGGGATTCTGGATACGAGAGTATAATCAAGAGGTGGGACACATGAATGAGCTAAGTTCATAAGTCATCTAAATCGTATCCTGAGTAAGTTGAAAATTGTGTGAGAATTTAAGATGGATCAGTATATCAACAATCGAGGTGAATTGTTTAAGTCTGAGTATGAAATGAAGCTTAACGGTACTAGTAATTTGTCTGAAAAAGCTGATATGATTCCCTGACACGCTCGCCAAAAATAAGTTTGTAAATAGTTTACTTTCTGCAATTTAGGTTTTCTGTTTTTCATTTCTTAGTTTAGAACACTTAATAAAATTCAAAAAGATTTTATTTCTGCTTTATTCTTGACAAACCAAAGTGGAGAGTTAATCGTTGGATTCTCGGAGATTAAAGCAGATGCTGGAAAGTTCTGAGCTGAAGAATGAGGAGAGCTTACTTTGTCAGAGTTTGAGATGTTTTCAAAGTTAAAACAAGTTCATTAAGTTGATGCTTGTTACATTTTTCAAAAATGTTTGAAGATGTTTTTACAAAATCAGTCTGTATTGTCAATCAGATCAACCAAGGTCATTAAATTAGAATTGGTCGATTAATTGAGTAATCAGGGTCATTAACTTGGACCTGAATACTTGAGTGGATTTCTAAAGCTGATTAAGTTTGTGATTTATTTTAGGAAAAGATAAGTTTGTAATATTATTGTTTGAGACACAGGTTTTTGGACTTCACTATTCCCAACAGAAGCTAATTGTCAAAGCTTGAACCAGATCAAGACCTCAGATTCTAGCGTATTGAGAGGGGGAATCTGTGAAAGGAGGAGTCTGGATCAACAGTCCAAGGGGAGTTTGAAGATAGAGCTATATTGTGATCCTACACCTGTGAAGATAGAGTGCTTATGATGTGAAGATAGAGAGTTGGAGAAAAGACCAAGACTGAAGACTCGGAGCTGAAGACTTCGTCAACATCCAAGGGGGAGTCTGCTGGTGCATGAAATGTCTGTTGACTACGTCTACATGAAGTCTTAGGTCAAGATTGGATCTTTAGAGTCAAAATTAGAGTTTATTATGAGGTTTAGCTTATTTGTACATAGGTTTAGATGTAGTTCCGCTTATATGTACAATAGGTAGTTCCACTCTTTAGTCACCTGGGTAGTTCCGCTTTTATGTCAACATGGGGTTTCGCTCTTACGGACTGCCGTATAAGCGAAACCAGTAGACCTATAAATACCTATTATGTTGATTCATTCGTGGATGTTGGAGCGGAACCTTGTCATAAGCTTTGTAACGAAACTCTATCAAAATCATTCTAGAAAGCTTATAAAGAGAAGGAATTGAAAAGGAAAAGCTGTGTAACTTCATGTGCATTGATTCCGCCTTCGTATGTGAAGATGAACGTTCTCAACTGACTGTTTAGGGTCGGAACACGGTCCAACAAATCTCCACTAAAGCCTTATCTCGTTTTTCGTGCCCTGATCTAGTTACATCTATACAAGACTCAATACAAGACGAAGACTACAGACGGATGCACCAACAAACTCCCCCTCGGATGTTGACGGAGTCTTCAGTGTCGAGTCTTCGCACCTTCAGTCTTTATCAGCCTTTGGGCTTCTCTTTGAAGTATCTGACGCTGTAAATATCCTCAATCTCTATCTTCTCTTTTCTTTAATCACCAACAAACTCCTTCCCTCGGATGTTGATCTCATCTCTTTATCAGCACTAACATGCACTCCCCCCAAGTGTTGTATCTTATCTGGCTCAGGATCATCACCTGGCTCAGATTCACACCTGCACAATCTCTATTTCAAACATAAGTTTTCTAATTTAAACTTTAACACATTCAGACACCATTTGTAATCAATCACAAAATGATCTAACATTAATAGCATCTGATGAACCACTAGCAGAAATATCATCTACAAAATTTTTATGACCACTTGTAAGATATGCTTCAAAACATACTCTCCCAAACCAACTGTCGTCATGTTTAGCACTTGGAATTTTGAAAATCAGCTCATCAACACCAGTTTTCGAAAATCTTTTTGAATTTTTCAAAATTTTTGCTAAAATACACTAAAATCTTTTTGGAATTTTTGAATATGAAGGAATGTAGTAAAGAAATATTAACAAACAATATTTTTGTAAGTTCGTGTAAGAGGATCATATCAGTATATGAGACATATCAACAACACCGTTAAGCTTCATTTCATTTTAAGTTCTAAACAATTCACCTAGATTGTCAGTATACTAATCCACTTAAATTTTTACACAAAGTTCAACTGTTCCGAGATACGATATTAATATCTTAATGACTTAAACTTATTCGCGTGTCCCACTACTTGAATATACTCCCGTATCCAGATCCCAGTATTCAGTCTTACAGATGAGTATATACCACAGATGATATCTGTAATGGGTTAGGTGCGAAACCGTGAGAGCTCAGGTCAGAACTTCCGTTCATTAGAGAGATGACGGTCCGACTTTTGGTGTTTCCCCTTTAGAGGATCTTTTCTTCAACATCACATGATTTAGCATTTTTCAATGTTTCATCATTTTTTATGCTGAGGGCGGTGCTATATTTCAAGCATTTGCAAAAAGTATTATACGGGGACTTGGTCAGAATTTCCATTCAGCAGAAGTCCCGGGATAATACCCCAGATATCACTGAGCATAAAGACCTAGTATCTCAGAAAGAGGGACCTTTCAAACAAGATTTCGGGGGTTACCCATATATCCAAGAAGTTGTTACCCACAAAATAAGCAAGTTTGAAATTTAGATTTATATCTCGTCACAATCTACTAAATGTGCAAAAACCTACCGGCATATCCGCAGTGAGATTGTTTATCACATTTGACTTTTCATTTCTTTAGCATGTTGTAACAGTCCATGATGTACTATCATTTCCTCTTTTCTCAACAAAACTCATTTTTGTTTTTATCATGTTTTTGTATTTTTAAAAATTTCTTATGTTTTTGGATTTTCTGAAATTTTTACTCCCCCTAAAATGCAAACACATTTAAAGAAATTTGAAAACAAACTATACAAGTAAATGACAACCGATATCAAATCGCCTCAAATCGCCATCCACTAGGCTTAAACAATCAGAACTCCCCCTATCAACAAACTATTTTCCCATTTAGATTTCAAAACACTTTAGTTTGTTTTAATCAAAATGTTTTTTCCGGAAAATAAGTTTAGTTGATTTTATCACTTGCAGGGGCATGGTTCATCATATTGTCATTCAACCACTTGTACGATGATTACATCAAGTTCAAATTGATGACCTTGACTAATCACTTTGTAAAAACCAAACTCTTGTAGGAATGAAAGATCTACACACAATTAAATCTCTGTACCACTTGTAAACATGAAATCACCAAATCGAATTTCTTAAGAAAGATGCCGATACCTACTCCTCACTTACCAACCTGGGAGTTCCGGCATAGTCCATCACCTGTAAACATTTCAACCACTTTAAAACTTTCACGAAAACAATTTTAACAAGAATGATGCCGATTCCTGATCCACGATTACAAACTTGGGATCTCCGGCAAGTCAGGTTTTTCAGTCAAAGAAAATATCCACCCAAGCCTGACCAGCCTTGGGTGTAACCAAGTCATCATCACTTGGTTTCTTACCTTTCCTCTTCTTCTCATAGAACTCTTTAACCCCTTTGACTTTTCGGTCAATCATTTTTCCAAATATGTGTTTCACTTTGGGGTTAAAGGCCTTTTCAGCATCAAAAACCTTTTTGTCATAATAAAATTGGTTTGAAATTTCAACCTTACCAATTTTCCTCTTAAAATTTTCAGCACTCAATGGTGGAAAATTTTCATCATCCATCTGAGTTACTGACTTTTCACCTTTTACCTCAACCTGTGGCTCCTCTGATTTTGTGGAATCAGACTCATCGCCAGAAGATAGCTCCTCTGATTTTGACCTATCAGAATCATCGCTAGAACTACCTCCAGACTTCTTAACCACCTATTTCTGTTTGTCATTTTTAGCTCTCTTCTTGTAAAACTTATTTGAACATTCACCAATTTCAAATGTAGAATTTTTGAATAGTTTTGTTCGCTCAATTGGTGGTTCAAACTCGACAATTTTCTCTTTTTGTTTATGAGAAACTCCCTGTTTTGATGATATTACCTTAAAACAATCTCTGGCAATATGTCCAACTGTATTGCATTGGAAACAGGTTCTCGTTTGTTTTATCTGTTCAGCATACTTCATTTCTTCTTGCTTCTTTGCAAGGAATTCTCTATTCGACTGTCTCCAAAATTCTTTCTTTTCTTCCTCGTCTGCGGAGGTACCTGAAACAAATTTCATTTTTGATTTAAAATCACGAACATATTTTTCATTTTTTTTCTGTTGGAGTAAAACCAAGACCTTTCTTTTTGAAATTACCGTGGTTTGGTTTCTTTTGAAATCCAGAACCTGAACCGTAACCTTTTTTCTTGTTTAATCTTTGTTGCACTCTTGAGGTCTATTTTTTAGGTTTATCAGTAAGATTTAAATCTTTTATTTCAGAAATATTAATTTCTATTAGTTTGAAAACATTTTTGATCAATTCTTTTTTGACACCTCTTATTGGAAATTCCTCATCAGAATATAATTTGTTAGAATCATTCAAAGTGTAAGCAACTTTAAACGTTTCATCATCCAAATTAGATTTTGATAACAGGAATTCTTTGTCATAAACTCTTTTGCCCTGTTTTTCATTTTGACCCGAAGTGCTGGACTCAGACTTTGACTCCGACATTGACTACGACTTTGACTCCTCTGTTTCATCGTTATCTAACACATGATCCACCACTTTCTTCATCAATTGAGATTGTTGATCAGTGTTAGACAATGTAAACACGACATCAATACTTTTTGGCAAATTGACTGACGACTCCGACTCCCACTGTAAGTTTGTAGCCTTTTTTACTCTTTCAGAATTTGGATTTCTGGGCAAATATCCATTTTCCAGCGGAGGTGGACACTTGTTGTAACCGACACCTTGTTTCTTACCAGAATTTTTCTTGTCAACCTTTTTCTTTGTGTCATTCTTTTTCTCAGTCTTCTTCTCTGGAGTCTTTTCTTCAGAAACTTTTCCAGCATTCTTTTCTTCAGTTACTTCATCCTCTTCAAATGCCTTCATGCCTTCCACAATTGGATAGATCCTGTCAATGACATAAGAAGTACATGAGTAACTTTTCAACAAATGATTTACTCTTTCAGTTTCAATTCTTTGTAACTCTAGCTTTTGTTCCAAAGCAGCACACTTCTCAATGTAGTTGTTCACAACTTTCTGTTTGATCATGAACGCTCCTTGAAGTGTTTTAATTGCGGTGGCTTGTTCTTCACTTGTGTCATTGTACATATTCATTGCTTTATTCAGCACATCATAGGATTCCTTCAATCCGTTCATATTGTGAATCAACGAACTGTTTTGTTTCTTCATTTCTTCACAATTTTCACACATCACTGGACACTTTTTCGCAACAACTTCTTCATCAATCTTAAACTTTGGAACTTCTTTCACTTTTTGTCTTACTACCGGTACTGATTCATCGTCACTACTCACCAGTGTCTTTACCTTTTTCTTTTTCTTCTTTGCTTTCTCATCTTCACTATCACTTTCAGCCATCATCTTCAAATGATCTCTCATTTGTTTAGCATAGTACTCATTTACATCATCATCACTATCTTCTTCAATACGAGCAACAAATGCTGTGTGAACTGGAGTTTGATCAGGAATATAATCATCCCAAGTAAAATTCTCCCAGCTAAATCCTTCAGGTAATCTCTCATCATCTTGATCTATTATCAAGGCGTTACCATCAGCTCTCTTTGAAGAATCTTGATTAACCACACAAGCTCTCTTTGAAGAATCTTCAATCACATTTCTTCAATGTGCAGTTTGTGCCTGATGTTGTTGTTGTTGATTTGGTTGTTGAGCAACTTCATGGTAGATGGCCTTCCGATAGTAATCATTGTTGTTGTTGAAAGGATTTTGAGCTCCACTTGCTTCGCGATTCGTACACTCTCTCTTGAAGTGTCCTTTCTCCCTGCAACGAAACAAGTGACTTTAGATTTATCAAAACCTAAAGTAGAAAGATTAGCTTCGCGTAGATCATTTCTTCCTGTAATCTGCTTAAATGTCTCAGCTCTCCTCAAGACACTGGCCAAACACCATTTATATCCATTAGCTCCATCTCTTTAGCATCTATTTGATCGTAATCCTCTTTTGTAAGCATTGGATTCCCGATCTTTCCTGCAACAAAACTGCTGTATGATTCTAAAACCATTTCCAACAAAGACATGTGATTCTTAGAAACTTCCTCTGAGTAATCTTGATCATTCTCAAGATTCAATACAATGTTGCATTGAAGTTTTCTTCCATTCTTTGTTGCTGAAATGTGTGGATCGAATGATGGAAATGATGAGAAACTTGTTTTGCTGCTTGAACCTGTTGATGAACTTCCTGATGAACCTTTAGCATTGAATGCAGTTTCCACTTTTGGTGACATATTGGTTGTTTTATCATTTAAACCTGCTTTGTAGTAAAGTCCAATGTCTTGTTCACCATCGAAGTCTTTCATTCTGGAGATCTTTCTCTGTTCCATATCCTGAGCCTCAATTTTCTCAATAAATCTGCTAAGTGTCAGATTGCTGAACCCTTTCTTGTTCCTTAGCATCATGAGATATGTTCCCCAAGTCTCGTGTGGCAACGCATCAACAAGTTTTTCAATCAACTCTTCATTATCTTTTTCGATGCTTAACCTTCTCATGTTGGCTAAAAGATTGCAGTATCCTTCAATAATTTGCTTTGTGCTCTCATTTTTCAACCCTCGAAACAAATCAAATTCTTTCTTTAAAAGCGATTTTTTGTTCTTGATCATTTCCTGACTACCAACAAACTTTGATCTCAACGCTTTCTAAATCAAATAGGAACTTCCATTATGTTGCAATAAGACCATGATGTCTTCTTTCACAGCTTGTTGTAGCAGATTTAGTATCATTTTCTCATCTTTGTATTTCTTTCTGTTTTCAGCACTCAGATCTTTAATGGCAATCACCTCTTCATCATCATTTGTCGGTCTCACATACTTTGTCTCAACACATTCCCAAGCATCTAAATAGTTTGCTTGTACCCAGTTCTCGAAACGACTTTCCCAACCCTTATACTCTTCGATGTTCATTAGTTTGGGAGGCTTTTGCATCGTCCCCGTTTCGTTTTCCAACATCTGTTCTGTGCAAGAGTGATCGGGGTAACCGGAGTAGCGAATGCATTGTAAAATTCTTCGTCCATTTTTCAGATTTTAAGAAAATATAAACTCTGTCTTTCAAGCGAAATCTCAATCTTCAAACAACCACTGTTCAAGAGAAATCAAGTATTCGAAGCGGAATCACTTGATTCAAGCGGAATCAACTATCTTTTTTCAAGCGAAATTACACTATAACTTTGGAGCGGAATTACTTCAAGACTTTCAAGCGGGATTATGATTTCAAGCGAAATCAAGACTTAATCTCAAGCGAAATGCCTATTTGGAGCGGAATCAGAACCAAAACTCAAACGGAATCAGTATGACGCCATTAATCGTTCAAGTGGAATTACCAAAACGATCAGTTTTAGTTCGAGTTTCAGTCTGAAATTTTCAAGGCTTTGTTAATTCACAATTCCAAGCAGTTTGTGAAAATTTGAGCCAATTCTGACCGTGAAATGATGTTCAATTCGAAAAAGAAGGTGTAGAAATCAGAAATCGTAGCTGAATTGGTATGAACTCTTCCTCCTAAGCTCTGATACCACTTGTAGGATCGTTTTCAGACCCGAACGAGTCGATCAGAAGAGTTTATCTTAGTTTGAGTGGCGGAAACAAACAAACTAAGTTCAATTCAGCAAGCAATACACTTTAAACTGTCTGTTTGATTGATAGAATCACGTTTACAGCCTGATGACACATCGGCAGCACTTCGTTGCAAATCGGAAGACTAGCATAATGATTTCGCTCCAAGGACCCCTATATATAGGGTTGCTGATTTCGCTTGAACACACTCAAGCGAAATCACAACATCAACTCAAGCGAAATCATGATATAACAACTCGAGCGGAATTAACATATATTTGATTTCGCTTGAAATGTCCTAAAGACATTTTCAAGCGGAATCTCCACTAAAGCCTTATCTCGTTTTTCGTGCCCTGATCTAGTTACATCTATACAAGACTCGATACAAGACGAAGACGATAGACGGATGCACCAACAAGTTTCGTACGAAATTAGTAATTTCGCACCAAAGCAGTGATTTCGTTTGAAGGATAATTTCGTTTGACACTGACTGTTTGGAAATTTTTGAAAACCGAAACATGGAAGAGGAATTCTACAACGCCTTTGCTACTCCGATTACCATTACTCAGCAAGCCATGTTGGAAAACGAAACAGGCACTATGCAAAAACCGCCTAAACTCATGAACATTGAAGAGTATATAGGTTGGGAAGAACGGTTCGAAAATTGGGTGCAAGCAAACTATTTGGATGCTTGGGAATGCGTTGAAACGAAATATGTTAGACCAACGAATGATGACGAAGAGGAGGTTGCCATAAAAGATCTAAGTGTTGATGAGAAAAAGAAATACAAAAATGAAAAAATGACGATCAATTTATTACAACAAGCTGTGAAAGAAGATATCTTGGTCTTATTGCAACATAATGGAAGTGCATATTCAATGTGGAAGGCATTAAGATCAAAGTTTGTTGGAAGTCAAGAAATGATAAAGAACAAAAAATCGCTTTTGAAAAAAGAGTTTGATTTGTTTCGTGGCTTAAAAACTGAAAGTACAAAGCAGATTATAGAAAGATATTGTAATCTTGTAATGAACATGAAAAGAGTGAGTATTACAAAAGACAATGAAGAACTGATTGAGAAGTTGGCTGATGCGTTGCCACATGAGACTTGGGGCATGTACCTGATGATGTTAAGAAATAAGAAAGGGTTTAATATTCTAACACCGAGTAAGTTCATTGAAAAACTTGAAGCTCAGGAAATGGAACAAAGGAAGATTTCAAGAATGAAAGTTTTCGATGGTGAACAAGATATTAGTTTGTATTACAAAGGAGGTATTGGTGATAAGACCAACATGTCACCAAAGGTTGAGACAACATTCAATGCAAAGAGTTCATCGGGAGGTTCATCTAAAGGATCAAACAGCAAAACAAGTTCTTCATCATATCCGTCATTCGATCCAAACATTTCTGCAACCAAAACTGGAATGAATTTAAAGTGCAACATTGTACTGAATCTAGAGAATGATCAAGATTACTCAGAAGCGGTTGCAAAGAGTCATATGTCTTTGTTGGGAACCATGCTGGAGTCATATGGGAGTTTTATTGCAGGGAGGATCGGGAATCCAATGCTGACAAAAGAGGATTACGATCAGATTGACGCTGAAGAGATGGAATTGATGGATATTAAGTGGTGTTTGGCGAGCGTGTTAAGAAGAGCTGAGAAATTCAAACAGATCACAGGAAGAGATGACTTCCGTGATGCATGTGTTTCTACTTTAGGTTTTGATAAATCTAAAGTTACTTGTTTTCGTTGCAGGGAAAAAGGACACTTGAAGAGGGAGTGCACAAATCGTGAAGCAAGTGGAGCTCAAAATCCGTTCAACAACAATGATTACTATCGGAAAGCGATCTCCCATCAAGTTGCTCAACAATCACATCAACAAGAACCACAACTGGCACATGGCAAGAAGGTGATTGAGTTGGGACAAATTTATTTCAGCTGACAATAAAGCATGTTTGATAGATCAAGATGATGAAAAGTTACCAGAAGGGTTTAGCTGGGAAAATTTCAGTTGGGATGTGTCACACCCCCAAATTACCACATAGGGAGTGTCCCTGTTAGGCGTGTGACATACCAATAACGAGCCACCAATTACGTTGAACCCATACAAGTTATAAATAAAATCCCCATTATTAATAAAAACATCTTCAACAAGTTTTAAACGAAAATCAATAAGTTCAGCGGAAGCAATTAGTAAACGAAATTAAACTGTTTCAAAACCAAAGTATTATATCAAGAAATCAGTCACATAAACCCTTCCTGTCGACCCATGACCACTCCAGCTACTCCAGACAGCAAGTTTCCCAAATCCAAGATACCTAATGACCTGCGAGCATGCAACAAGTGTATCAGACAACGCTGGTGAGTTCATAGTTTTACGAAAACGTTGATTACCAAGTGTTTAGTTAATCCATTGATTTTGATTCCGAAAGTAATGTTGAATACAATGTTGATAATAACCCGATACAAGACGGCTTCTGATTATTTTGCCCTTTCTCCAATGCTCCTATCAAAGCATTGGTCATGACTAGGTCATTAGTTCAACACCCGTTCTCCCAGATACGGGGTGAGGTTGCCAAACCTAAGTAGCGCTACTAACTAATACCATGTTACCTTCCAGGTAACCAAACAACACGGAGGGACTTTAATGGTGATAGGAAGAGTATATTATCCAACATTCTCGTTTTTACCCAAAAGACTTATCCCTCCCAAGGATACCCACTGACTGTCCCAACCACCAGGACGCATGCTCAAGAGATGAACTCACCTTGGTTTGCTCGGTGTGACTCTTAAAACAGCTAACGGTCAGGGTTGGTCAAACACGTCCTAGTATGATTAACATTTAGTCAAATAGTGGTTGGGACACCGATAAAGGGCAAAATAATCAGAAACATCAGATCACAAAGCTTTTGTTGCTCGAGTTGTTGAAGACAGTGATAATGATGATGATTATTATGCAAGAAAAATGGCAGAGCACTTGAGAATGATGGAAGAGAGTGATAGTGAAGATGAAAAACTAAAAAGAAAAAGAAGAAAGTTAATACCCCAGTCAGTAGTGATGATAAAGAAATTCCAGTAATCAAGAGAAAAGGTAAAGGAAGTTCCATAATTCAAAATTGATGAAGAAGCTGATGCAAGAAAGATTCCTGTGAATTGTTAAACTGTGAGATTATAAAGAGAAAAACAGTGAATTGATTAACAACTTGAACAGGCTGAAAGAATCATACGATGTTCTGAACAAAGCCATGAATCAATACAACGAATCAAGCAGTGAACAAACAACAACAATGAAGACACTTCAAGGAGCTTTCATGACAAAGCAGAAAGTTGTTAACAATTACATTGAGAAGTGTGCTGTGTTGGAATAAAAACTGGAAACACAAAGAATTGAAACAGAAAGAGTTAACAGATTGTTGAAAAGTTACTCATGTACTTCTTATGTCATTGACAGGATTTCTCCAACAGTTGAAGGCACGAAGGCATTTGAGGAAGAAATTTCCGAAGAGAAGAATTCTGAAAACAAAAAGGAAAATGAAGTGAAGACTTCCAAAACAAAGAAGGATACTAAAGTGAACAAATCTGGTAAGAAACAGGTGTCAGTTACAACAAGTGTCCACCTCCACTTGAAAATGGATATTCGCCACGGAATCCAAATTCAGAAAGAGTCAAAAAGGCAACCAACTTACAGTGGGAGTCTGAGCCTTCAGTTAATTTGCCAAAAAACATTGATGTCATGTTTACATCATCTGACACTGATCATGAGTCCGAGTTAATAAAGAAAGTGGTCGATCAGGTGTTGGATAAAGATGAAACCGAGGAGTCAAAGTCGGAATCAAAATAAGAGTCAAAGTCTGAATACGACATGTCATGTTCAAAAGTCAAATAGGGAAAAAGAGTTTACAATAAAGAATTCATGTTATCAAAATCTAATTTGGATGACGAAACGTTCAAAGTTGCATATACTTTGAATGATTCTGACAAATTATATTCTGATGAGGAATTTCCAATAAGAGGTGTCAAAGCTGAAATGATAAAAAAGGTTTTCAAACTAACAGAAATCAATATTTCTGAAATAAAAGATGTAAATCTTTCTGAAAAACCTAAAAAATACACCTCAATAGTTCAACAAAGAGAAACAAGAAAAAGGGTTACAGTTCTGGTTCTGGTAATCGAAAGAAACCAAACCATAACGGTAATTTCAAAAAGAAAGGTCTTGGTTTTATACCACCAGAAAATGATAAAAATGATAAAACTTATAAACCAAAAACAATATTTGTTTCAGGAGCAAGCTCAGAGGAAGAAGAAAAAAACTCATTCTGGAAGCAATCTAATAAAGAATTCCTTGCGAAGAAGCAAGAAGAAATGAAGAATGGAGTTGTTCAGGATAAAGAGACGAGAACCTATTTTCAATGCTAAACAGTTGGTCATATTGCCAGAAACTGTCCAAAGGCAATACAATCGAAACAGGGAGTTTCTCTTAAATTGAAAGAAAAGATTGTTGAAAACGAACTACCAACCGAACCATTTGTTGTCTTCAAAAATTCAAAATTTGAGGTTGGTGAGTGTTCAAAAAGGTTTTACAAGAAAAAAGCAAAGCTTGACAACCAAAAATGGGTTGTTAAGAAATCTGATGATAGTTCTAGCAATGATTCTGATTTGTCAAAATCAGAGGAGCTATCTTCTGGCGATGAATCTGATTTCACAAAGTCAGAGGAGCCACAGGTTAAATCAAAAGGTAAAAAATCAGTTCCGCCAATGGATGATGCAAATTTTCCACCATTGAGGGCTAAAAATTTTAAACAAAAAGTTGGAAAAGTTGAGATTTCCAATCAATTTTTTTTCTGAAAAGGAAGAATTTGATGTTGAAAAGGCCTTTAACCCAAAAGTGAAGCATATTTTTGGTAAAATGATTGATAGGAAAGTCAAAGGGGTAAAGGAATACTATGAGAAGAAGATGAAAGGAAAGAAACCAAGTGTTGGTAACTCGGAAACTCCCAAGGTCTGTCAGGCTTGGGAAAGTCTCTTTAACTGAAAAAACCTGACTTGCCGAAACTCACAGGTTGGTAATTGGGGAGTAGGAATTGGCATCTTTCTTGAGAAATTCACAGGTTGGTAACTGTGATATTTCGATCTTCAAGTGGTTAATCAGGGGGTTGTACTTGATTTTCCTACAAGTGATATTTTCATGACATTGTCATATATTTTCACAAGTGGTACAGAGGATAATGAACCTACAAGTGGTTGAAAATAATCCTCTTACACAAACTCACAAAAATATTGTCTGTAAATATTTCTTTACTGCATTTCATTAAAAAAATTCCAAAAAGATTTTGAATGTGTTTTAGCATAAAATTTTGAAAAAGTCAAAAAGATTTTTGACAACTGGTGTTGAAGAGCTGATTTTCAAAATTCCAAGTGTTAAACATGATGATCATTTTATGAGAGGGAGTTTATGTGTGATTACTTTCGAGTGGTCATCAGAAGCTTTTAAATGTTAAATCATTCTATTTTTACAAGTGATTCATTAGAGATTAAAATTGAAAAATCGTTTATTGATTGATCAATACCTGCAAGTGGTATATAAATTTGTCAAATTATAAATTTGTTAAATTTATTGTGAGGTAGAGATTGTGCAGGTATGAAATCTGAGAAGAGCCAGGTTCCGATACCTGAAAAGTCTATGTTTAGAGAGAGCCAGATTTTTATTCTGAGCAGGAAGTGAGCCAGGTGACGATCTTGAACATGTGAAAGCCAGACTACGATCCCGTGCACAAGTCAAGGGGGAGTCTGTTAACAAAGGGAAGATTGTAGAGCCAGTTTCTGATCCTGGACCTAAAGTTCTTGCAAAGTGATGATGCTGATGAACTTAAGGAATCAAGAGATCTGATCAAGAGAATGAAAGAGACAGATACAGATCTTGGGATGTTAGAGTGGTGAGAGAACCAGATTATGATTCTGTAAAATCAAGATCAACATCCGAGGGGAGGTTATCTGTTGGTGCAAATGAGGAAGAGAGGAGTTTGATGATGTTTTACATTGTTAGATACTTTGGAAGTGTTCGAGAGGACTGATAAGACTGAAGATTGAAGACTCGACACACTGAAGACTTCGTCAACATCCGAGGGGGAGTCTGTTGGTGCATACGTCTGTCGACTTCGTCTTTTATTGAGTCTTGTATGTATTTAGATAGATCAGGGCACGTAGTACGAGAAATCTGTCAAAAATGGGTTTGTAGGTGATTTCGCACGAAATTACCAAGTGGTAACTTCGCACGAAATTAAGAGTTAATTTCGAACAAAATTTAATTTCGTACGAAACTTAATTTCGCTTATTCCGTGCGAAATCATTCACCTATAAATACCCATGCCTTGATTTCATTTGTAACTTTCCGGCTCGAGTACCGAAGTGCTGCCGAACTGTCAACTTGCTGTAATTCTTTGTCAAATCAATCAAGAGACAATTTAAAGTGATATTCTTGCTGAATTGAACTCGACCCGACTGTTTCCGCCTTTCGTATTGAGCAAAAACTCTTCTGATCGACTCATTCGGGTCTGAAAACGATCCTACAGACCGAAACGCACAACAGAATCAGCTTCGGAGCCTCGTTTTATCTGCAATCATCTTCAGGGGAGTGTTATTCTCCTTTTTTTCTATATTTCAGGTTTCGCATTGGGGACAATGCGAAGTTCAAGTGTGGGGAGGGGGTTTAAGATTTTGACTTTGTTTGCCTTACATAAAAAAATCAGTAAATTGTATATATTTTTAGTAAATAAACCGGTTAGTTATTGTTTTAGAAAACTTCAGATATGACAAAAACCCGACAAGCCAAATAAATTTTGAAAAAAGTTAACCAAAGAAAAACCGTGACAAACAAAGAATGACTTGGATGATAATTTTCACACTTTTACCCATTCCTTCCGTTTTGTGAGCATATTTGAGCCTTTAATTTGTTATATATTTGTTCATTTCTGAGTAGGAGTGAGCCGGATGTCACGTGTAGTTTAGAACTTGTCACTAGCATGCTTGTTAAGACCATAAATGTGTGAAATTGTGTAGAAATGATAGAGGCACCTAGAAAACCCTTTGTTTTTAGCCTTGTTCTTTGTGTTATGTTTCCCTAAACCCTACGTTACCCATTAGGATTAACCATGTTGAGCCTTTTCCATGTTTTTCTTTCGTTTACCCAACAAATTCACCCACTTAGCCAAATTTAGCCTTTTTATTTTTAAACCTTTCGTGTTAAAACTCGGTTAAAAATCGTTTAACTAGCATTTCTTGTAGTTAGTTGTTCATTATACAAAGCCATCATATTATATTTATCACAAGAAAGAAAACAGAAAATCAGAAAATAAAACACCCTAAAATAGGGTGAAGTCGACAAAATTCGAGCAATTTTAAATGCTAAAATGATGAAATCTCGTTGATGAGCTCGATATCACAAAAGTTGCCTTTTAAGGCATTAGTATGTATAGTTTTATTGTTTTACGATTGTTAAACGTAACTACCGAGTTTTAACCATTTAGTCACTACAAAATTCCTATTCCATACCCTTCACCCAAGCCGTTCGTTACAACCCGTAAAGACCTCTTGATTTACACTTTTTTGCATGTTAGTTGGTGGAGATAAGATCTTGTGACAAGCTTATGATACTACATGTTTCATTGTCGAGGTATTGAGTGTTTACACATACACATTTTATGTATGTTTCACAGATATAACCGAGTGTGTGTGAACATTGTGAGGTGTGTGAAGATTAGCATGCTAAGTTAATCGGAGTGAAATCACGGCTTTATGGTTATCTTTACATATATTTGCATGTGCTTATTTGGTTTGAATCATTTGATGATTGTCTTTCGAAAAACCGGCTAACCGTTTGTTTATTAGTAGGTAATTTGTAAATACTTGTTCTTGTTAGAAGCTATCTTTTATTACATTTTAATTTTAGCTTGCTTGAGGACAAGCAAGGTTCAAGTGTGGGGAGGTTTGATGTTCACCAAATTACACATACTTTATTCCCCCATTTTATCCCCATTTTACGCGTTTTTACCGTAAAACCGAAAATCGGATACTTAATCGGGTTTACTTTTGTTTACAAGCCTACAACAGCGTACCAAGCAAGAAGATGATGAAAACGAGGATTTTCCAGGCGAAACGGCAGAGCTGCGAAGATTCTGTGGAAAAAAACTGACCTGGGCGAATTGCACGACCGTGCATCTGGTGGCACCACCGTGCGGATCCGACAATCAGGCTCGCCTCAGAATTGCACAGCCAGTGCGATCAGGAGTGCAAGCCATCTCGGGAACGCACGACCGTGCGATAGGAGGAACACCCGTGCCGATCTGACACCAAGCCCCAGCCCGGAGATGCACCACCAGTGCAGATGCTCGTGCCAGCTACTACTCGGTGATGCATGCTCGTGCGACCCAATGCACGCCCGTGCCAATACGAAGAATCGGTTAAGACTTGCTGATGTCACACAGTATGGTGAACAGTCGAATAAAGTGCATGACCGTGCACTTTAATCGCACGACCGTGCGATCTGAAAAATTTATAAAAAAACAGAAGGCAACATTCATTTCGACATTCTGGACTTTTGGGAGCTCATCAGGCGAATTATCAGGCTCTCTGGAGGCTCTTGCTTTCACCCGGATTCAAGCCCCATTGTGCCGATTAGCTTCGTTACTATCCGGATTCTCAATCTTATGCTTGTTTATGGTTTGATTTCTTGAATCTTTCCATGTTTTTGTTATGTTTCAAGCATTTAGATTGATGATTATTTATTATTGTAAGCCTAAGGGCAAAAACACTAGTATCCCTTGCTTAATAACAACCATTAGTATGTTAATTATGTTTGTAATGAAACTTTGAAGCATTTTCTATGTTAATCCTTGATGATTAGTTTGCAACCTTGTTTATTGATGTTGAATTCTTGATTATAGTTAATTATCTGGGATGATTAGTATGTGGTTAGTTGAGATATTTGAAAGAAGAAGCTTAATTAATCATGTATTAGTACACTTTGAACTTGTTTAACTAGTTTAACTTGTTTAAATTGTTTGCACCATGATACTAGAAATGGTTAGTGGGTTAATAAGGGATAATTATTGTTAATCAAGAAGGCTTTCCCTAACGGAAGGACCTTAACGGGTTAAATGATGTTGTTATAAATTCTTAACATAAATTGTTAGCTTAGTTAGTAGTTTAGGCCAAAATTGCTATCTTGGTGAATTTATATTCAAGATTTGTAAAATGAACTCGGTTGTGATTTAATCTAGTTTATGCTTGTCTTGGTGGTTACATTGTGTTTATCGGTGTCACTTTCCTTGATTAAGTGAGGTTAGAAAATTCTTAATGGATGACTAACCTATCTTTAGGGGATTTTCATAGATACATGTCAATTGGGCGTTAAAGAACAATTTTAGGTGATTAAAGTGTGTTTATCAATTTAGCTTTCCAAAGAATTGTCATGTTAGGATTCCCGAAAGGGATACTAATTGTCTTGAAAATGGAGAATTGAGCAAGTGTTTTAAAGTGACAAAACCGACTTAGTTCACATGCTTTGGTTGTGCATAAAGCAAGGCTATATATTTATTTTCTTATTTGGAGTCTATTATGTTTTTATAAATATTTGTTTATGCTTATTTTAGCTTTTAGAAAATCACACTCTTATCTTTCTACCGGTAACTTGATGACAAAATTTTAGTATTATTTCTCCGCCCACGTCCTTGGATCGACACTTGGTTCTTACCGATACTTTACTACATATATTACGGGGTACACTTGCCCTTTCGTGTGTATTTTAATGTTGAAGTATAGATCACTTTTATAAATTTAAAATTGAATCGTGTGTAAAATTCATTGTAAAAATATGTTTATACGCGCACACGTCAGTAATCGGTGTGGACCAAAACAACATTGACGAGTTTCATATGGAAACAATCATGTGACAACTGTGTTCTGTAAGCGTCGTATAATGTAAAACAATGTGAATTATCAATAAAACAATGTGCTTTGGTGTTATTATGTGTGTATTTATGTTTGATGATTTTACAATTTGATTCGACTCCGATTTCAAGCTTTAAATCGCTTTCTAGAGAGTTATATGCATAACTGGTGCATAAACGCAATCAGTTTAACGCAACGTACACTCTGGAACTATGACGTAAGCTTAACATACCTTAAATATCCTTTACATAACATAGAAATAAGTTCCAAAGGATTCTGTATGGCAAAAACATGTTCATTTGAACTAAAGGACTATTTACGACAAAACTGCGAAACTAACGCTGGTGACCGCCCGGATAATATTTAAATCCCAAAAATATTCTGTTATGATTAAAAACTTTATTTTTATCAGGTCCGTGTTGAAAAATGAATTAAAACGCCTAAAAACGCTAATTTTTCAAGTTTAAGCGCGTACCGCGTGTTTCTGCGTGACACAGTGCTTCTACTGCAAAACGCAGACAACGCAGCCAGTCTTGGCAACTGAAATTTTATTCCAACAATATTTTGGTAGGTTTATTTTTGTAGAGTAATAAAAATAATTTAGAACGACATAAATCGGGATTTAAACGCTAGATAAAATACCCGGTATCTAGTTAAACACCCGTTTTAGCCTACATATGGCATATTTATATAAAAATTTACACATGGACCCCCTCCCCCACCTAATTTTCGGTTTTAGCTATGTGGCCCCCACCAAATTTTGCAAGATTAGGAAAATATTCCTTTTTACTCTCATTGGCCAAGTGTGGTGCATGTAATCATTCCATGTTCCCCATATCTTCCATATAATCCTCCAACTTCCAAGAACCATCATCACTCCCCTCTCCCTCTCTCCTCAAAATCATCCCCCATCTCTCTCTCTCTCTCTACCTTCAAATCTTCAAGACTTGTTCTTCATTCAAAGCTTTGAAGGTGATCCATGGAAGTTGCAAGTTGAAGGGCATTCAAAGGAGCTTTGTTCTAGTCTTGTTCATCATCTTTCTCACCATCATCTTCACTAGAATTTCTACCCTAGCTTTGTGCTAGTAGTAAGTCTTACACCTTGCTTCATTTTGTTCTTAGTCAAGATATGTAGTATGATGAAATTTGCAAGAACACTAAAAAGTTTAAACAAGAAATATGAACAAGAAACGTGCTGATTTACATTTCCAGCCAACTTCAACAGGCTGTAACTGGATCATTTTAAGTCGAAAAGTGGATTTTCTAAAGCCTAAAATGAGTATTTTGGAATAAGCAAACAAATGGCACTGGAATCATAATTTTTCGAGATCGTTTACTATTTTTAAAGGGTTATTTTTGGACATCAGCTCAAGCTGCATTTTTATGGCAGAAAAAGTGTGACATTTTCGGAGTCACAACTTAAGACCTGAATAAAATCAACTCATGAAATTTTTACAGTAGATGGACACCGTTGTCAGGACGACTCTCCAACTGGAATTTCGTCAAACGGACTTACGGTTGATTTTTAGTGAATATTTCCGTAAACTGCGATCAGAAGGTAACAAATCTGATTGCAGTCGAGAAAATGATTTTTTATAAAATATGGGTAACGAATTGGACTTTGATATTTTTACACAATAAATTTTGGAACATATGTCATATTCTGTAAAAATTTGGTGATTTTTAGAAAAGGCTAACTATTTTATAAAAATCCTCGAAAATAGTCCGGTTTCGAGTTATAAAGCTGAAATGAAGTATGCAACGTTTTGTTTGTCGATATGTCGGTTTGGTGATTGAAAATGAAATATTGGTTTTATATAAAAGAAAATGATATGCTATTAAAGCATGGACACCTCTATTTACAGAGGATACTCTGCCGAAATTTTCCGAAAATCCAACACTTAGTAAATATATTCTAGACAAAAGTTTTCTAGAACATTTAATGAACAAATATCCCAACATGTCATATGATTAAGTTAAAACATTAACTATTTTAACAAATAATTACCACACGGAACAATATAAGAAACGTGACCCAAAATACTAAACTCTAAGCCAAGGCACGACCCGCTCGTCTAATAGACATTAGTACGTTGTAGGTTGTCGTGTAGCGGACAGGGTTTGAGATTCGATTCAAGACGCACTACTGTGAGTACATAGACCCCTCTCTTACTGTTTTCCAATGTTTTGGGGTGAAACACATGTGCCTACTTGTTACTTTCATGCTTTCCTATTTTCATGTCATATACTTGCTATGTTCATTAGTACACTTATAGTACATGATTTACATTATATTGTTTTGCTATGTATGTTTACTTAGCATACTTAGTACATTGTTTTCATATAACATGCTTACATTTGGTATAACATTTGGTTTGTGCAAACGGGACTTATATACGTTCATTAACATTAGCTACGTCGCTCGGTAGTAAGTAATGGTACCATAGGACTTGACAAATCCCGTTCCTGACATCCTAGGTTTGTTTGGGTGTAAGGAATGACCGAATCCGAAAACATTTCTTTTGATAACCTTGACTTAGGGTTATCCGTCTGTCTCAAGGCTTGAATGTATGCGTTTAACTTACCACATAAGTGTTAGTATCAATTAAACATGCATTTACTTTGCAAAACATAACTTTTTGATATATTCAAAATACTTTGTTTTGTACATTTTTACATTTGGTTTACGTGACTACACTTTGCTTACCATACATAACATTTGTTGACTACTTTTGGACTTGTACACTTTACACAACAACATACTTTTCAAGACTTTGGTTTACAAAATAGTCCGTTTTATACAAACTCATATTACTTGGTTATTCATTTAACCATATATTATTCTTTCATTTATACACATCTTCTGATCTTATCGTTTTTCAAATAATTTACGAAACAAAACAATTTACAAGGTTCATGACAAAATTTTATTAAACATTTTCTTAAAACTTAAGTCATGAATCCTATTTTCATAAAACCTATGTATCTCACAGGCATTTTTATGCTGACGTATCTATTTTCACATGTGTTTTCAGGAGCTGTTGCTTAGGATGCTCGTGACACACTAGGGCGGACCTATGCCTTAGAGACTAAAATAAAGATGGAACTAGTTTAATTATGTAATGAACACTTTGTTTCAGTTATTTTAAGACAATGTAACTCTTTGCTTGATGAGTAAAACATAACTTTTAATTACCATGGTTGTGGAACAATAATTCTGTTACAACACTCCCCGACGTTTCCGCCATGATTTGATGTTTTACGTGGTCGGGGTGTGACAGAAGAGTTGGTATCAGAGCCACTGGTTATAGGGAATTAGGTTATTAGTTATGCTTTGACCTAGACTATAACCTTTCTAGGACCCCAACACAAGTTGTCTTGTGTTTAGATTTTAAAACATGCACTTCACCTATCCTTAGGTGATTACCAAAAACAATACATAATGGAAGGCACGAAGCCAAAATTGATCATTAATCTCTTAAACCCTCCAAGTCTTCAAAATCTCGTCAAAGTTTTGGGTTCTAAATAGTGTGAACACGTGCAAACTGGAAGAGTGAATGCCTGTACCCTGAGTTTTCTGTCTAAGGCTAGAGTGTTCGTACAAATCCACATAATCGGACCAGTCACTCTTACCTGGGAACTCTTGGGGTGAGTGTTCACTTAAAGGCGAGCATGTCTTCGCGATGCATTATTTTTGACCCATTTACTTTGATTAGCCACTGTGTGTCGTTTGTCTGCTTTGTGATACGGACGAATGACCACCATCTTTGCTCTTGTTGATTTCTGTTCCATCTCATTCTTTTCATCTAACCTTCTCACCCGTCTCCTCTCATGTTTCCTCTTTTTAGAATGCCTCCTCGACGCGAAAATCCGCTACCAAATGCCGAACTGGCGGAAATCATCGCGCAGCAGATGGCTGCTGCGTTCCCAAATCTTATTGCTCAGTTGAACCAAGCTAACAACAACAACGCTCCATGCAATTTCAAGAGTTTTAACTCGGCTAAACCGCTCAAGTTTAGTGGTTCTGAGGGAGCAACTGGGCTTCTTCAATGGTTCGAGAGCATTGAGAATACTTTTCGTCACGTTCAGTGTCCTGATAATCGCAAAGTCGAGTTTGCTTCCAGTGTGTTTCAGAAGAGGGCGCTTACATGGTGGAACGGGGTTATGAGAGACCGTGGTGCAGAAGTTGCTCTAGCACAAACATGGGCTGAACTTAGGACTCTTATGATGAGGGAATTTTGTCCTCGTCATGAACTGCGAGCCTTGGAAAGGGAGTTTGATGACTTGAAACAGGATAGTGGCGAGCATCGGGCATATACTGATAGGTATGAGGAGCTGAGTTTGTTGTGCCCAACAATGGTTACCCCACTCGATAAGGCTATCGAAAGGTACATCGATGGTCTACCTGACTCAGTGCAAGACATCGTTACTGGTAGTAACCCTACCACAGTCCGTCAGGCGATCGAGTTAGCAGCAACATTGACTGAGTCGCAGATTCGGAAGGGTAAGTTGCACAGGAAGGGGGAGAAAGGTAAGAAGCAGGCGTCTGACAAAGAGGATAGCAAGAAAGGTAAAAACAAGAAGGGTAAGGATTCTGGTTCCTCGAAGGGTTCTATTAAGCGAAAGGCTTCCCAAAACTACGCCGTTACCGCACAGGCCCAAGCTGCACCAAATCAGCCTGCGCAACCACTTGCCAAGAAGCCTTATCTAGGCAATGCACCTTTGTGCAACAGGTGTAACGGTCATCATCAGCCACACCTCCAGTGTCGTCAATGTACCAACTGTGGAAGACCTGGTCATCTTGCTGCTTCATGCCGCATTCCTGCTAATCAGAATCGGGCAGCTCAGAACCCGGCTCAACAAGTTGCCCAGCATCTTGCTCAACAACGAGGTCAAGCTGCACGACCTCACTACCCACCAGGTTCTTGTTATAACTGTGGGGATCTGACACACTACCGTAACCAATGTCCAAGATTGGTGAATGCGAATCCAGCTCAGGCTCAGGCTCGAGGTCGAGTCTTCAACATGAATGCACAAGAGGCGCAAGCGGACAATGAAGTGGTTAACGGTACGTTCTTTGTTAATAATCAACCCGCATCTGTTCTTTTTGATTCTGGTGCCGATAAGAGTTTTGTGTCGTTATCTTTTGAGCCATTGCTTCGCGTGTCTAGAACGAAACTAGGTAAGCCTTTGACAGTAGAAGTTGCGAGTGGTAATCCTGTTGTTCTTGATTCTGTTCTTCGCAATTGCCAATTGAACCTTAACGACCATCTTTTTCCTATTGACCTCACACCCATGCAACTTGGAAGCTTCGACATTATTGTGGGTATGGATTGGTTAGCCAAGCATCACGCGGAGGTAGTTTGTTTTGAGAAGATTGTTCGGGTGCCGCTTTCGTCAGGCGAGACCCTACAGGTTCGTGGTAAGAAACCTACTAGTAGTCTCAAGCTCATGTCTTGTACTCAAGCTCGGAAGTATCTGCGAAAGAACTATGTGGCCTTTTTGGCACATGTTACAGCAGATAAAGGCAAAGGTAAGTCTATTCAAGATATCCCTGTTGTTCGGGATTATCAGGAGCTGTTTCCTGAAGAGTTGCCTGGTCTACCCCCAGCACGCCAAGTCGAGTTCCGTATCGATCTCGTACCTGGTGCAAATCCTATTGCCAGAGCTCCATATCGTCTTGCACCGTCTGAGATGCAAGAACTATCTAAGCAGCTTCAGGAGCTTTCTGACAAAGGTTTCATCCGTCCTAGCTTTTCACCTTGGGGCGCTCCCGTTCTTTTTGTCAAGAAGAAGGATGGATCCTTCAGAATGTGTATCGATTATCGTGAGCTGAATAAGCTTACTATCAAGAATCGATATCCCCTACCTCGCATTGATGATCTCTTTGACCAGTTACAGGGTGCTTCTTATTTTTCGAAGATCGATCTTCGTTCTGGGTATCATCAACTTCGTGTGCATGAAGAGGATATTCCCAAGACTGCTTTCCGCACTCGTTATGGGCATTATGAGTTCACAGTAATGCCGTTCGGTTTGACCAATGCTCCTGCTGTTTTCATGGACTTGATGAATAGGGTTTGCAAGCCTTATTTGGATAAGTTCATCATCGTTTTTATTGATGACATCTTGATATACTCCAAGACGCAAGCTGATCATGAGCAACATCTTCGTCTTACTCTCGAACTCCTAAAGAAAGAGCAACTTTTTGCCAAATTCTCCAAGTGCGAATTTTGGCTTAAGGAAGTTCAATTTTTGGGGCATATTGTCGACGAACAAGGTATTCATGTAGATCCCTCCAAGATCAGTGCGATTAAGGATTGGGATACACCTACTACCCCTACTGAGGTTCGTTCTTTTCTTGGTCTCGCGGGTTATTACCGCCGCTTCATAGAGAATTTCTCAAAGATTGCAGTCCCTTTAACTGCTCTAACTCAGAAGAATCAGCCCTTTGAATGGGGTTCTAAACAAGAAGAAGCGTTTCAGACCTTGAAGCAGAAGCTTTGTGACGCGCCTATTCTGACTTTGCCTGAGGGCAATGATGATTTCGTCGTTTATTGCGATGCATCTAAATTGGGTCTTGGCTGTGTTCTGATGCAAAGGAACAAAGTTATAGCCTACGCATCAAGACAATTGAAGGTGCATGAGAAGAACTACACCACTCATGATCTAGAGTTGGGTGCAGTTGTCTTCGCTCTTAAGATCTGGAGACACTATTTGTATGGTACAAAGTGTGTGGTTTTCACTGACCACAAAAGTCTTCAGCATATCTTCAATCAGAAAGAACTCAACATGAGGCAACGACGTTGGGTTGAGCTTCTAAACGACTATGACTGCGAGATTCGCTACCATCCTGGTAAGGCGAATGTCGTAGCCGATGCTTTGAGTCGTAAAGAACGTGTTAAGCTTCATTGTGTTCGTGTTCAATCTGATATTCAAGCTCGACCCGATATTCAAGCCCGCATCTCTCAGGCTCAACATGCTTGTGTTTCACAAGACTTGATGGGTACGGAGTTACCCTATCACACTAAGCCTGATCTTGAACTGAAGGACGATGGATCGTATTATTTCATGGACCGTTTGTGGGTCCCAAGCCTAGATGATCTTCGCACTTTGCTCATGGATGAAGCTCATAAGTCTCGTTATTCTATTCATCCTGGCTCAGATAAGATGTATAAGGATCTTCGTACTCGGTATTGGTGGCCCGGTATGAAGAAAGACATTGCCTTATATGTTTCAAAATGCCTTACTTGTCTTAAGGTCAAAGCTGAACACCAACATCCTTCTGGTCTTTTAGAGCAACCAGAGATTCCAGTTTGGAAATGGGAAAACATCGCTATGGATCTCATTACTAAACTTCCGCGCACTAAGAAAGGTCATGATGCCATCTGGGTAATTGTGGATCGTCTTACTAAATCAGCGCATTTCTTGCCAATCCGTGAGGATTTTTCTGCTGAAAGGTTAGCTAAAATCTATGTGGATGAAATTGTATCTCGACATGGTGTTCCTTTGAACATTATTTCTGATAGGGATGCTCGCTTCTCTTCTCGATTTTGGAGAACCATGCAATCTGCCGTGGGGACCCAACTCAATCTGAGCACAGCCTATCATCCACAAACAGATGGCCAAACTGAAAGAACAATCCAGACTTTGGAGGATATGCTTAGAGCTAGTGTGATCGACTTTGGTGGTAGTTGGGATTCACATCTTCCATTGATTGAATTTTCCTACAACAACAGTTATCACTCCAGCATCAACATGGCTCCTTTCGAGGCTCTCTATGGTCGAAAATGTCGTTCACCCGTCTGCTGGAATGAGATAGGTGAAGCTCAACTTACTGGACCTGACCTCATTCTGGAAACAACTGACAAGGTAAAGAAAATTCGTGATAACTTACAGACAGCTCGAAGCCGTCAAAAGAGTTACGCGGACCAACGACGCAAGCCCTTGGAATTTCAAATCGGTGATCGTGTATTACTTAAGGTCTCACCTTGGAAAGGTGTGATCAGATTTGGAAAGAAAGGAAAACTTGCACCTAGATATGTTGGACCATTCAAGATCGTTGAAAGAATCGGTAAGGTAGCCTACAGACTTGAGTTACCTCCTGAACTTGGAAACGTTCACCCAACCTTCCATGTGTCCAATCTCAAAAAGTGTTTAGCTGACGAGAACCTCCACATACCGCTTGACGAAATACGTGTTGATAAAACACTGCATTTTGTCGAGAAACCTGTGGAGATAGTGGACCGTACATTCAGGCAGTTGAAGAACAAACAGATTCATTTGGTCAAGGTTCGCTGGGAATCCAAACGTGGCCCTGAGTTTACTTGGGAACGTAAGGACCAGATGAAGGCGAAATATCCGCATTTGTTTTCACAAGTTTCCTCTAAATAAAATTTCGGGACGAAATTTCCTAAAGTAGGGGAGACTGTGACAACTGTGTTCTGTAAGCGTCGTATAATGTAAAACAATGTGAATTATCAATAAAACAATGTGCTTTGGTGTTATTATGTGTGTATTTATGTTTGATGATTTTACAATTTGATTCGACTCCGATTTCAAGCTTTAAATCGCTTTCTAGAGAGTTATATGCATAACTGGTGCATAAACGCAATCAGTTTAACGCAACGTACACTCTGGAACTATGACGTAAGCTTAACATACCTTAAATATCCTTTACATAACTTAGAAATAAGTTCCAAAGGATTCTGTATGGCAAAAACATGTTCATTTGAACTAAAGGACTATTTACGACAAAACTGCGAAACTAACGCTGGTGACCGCCCGGATAATATTTAAATCCCAAAAATATTCTGTTATGATTAAAAACTTTATTTTTATCAGGTCCGTGTTGAAAAATGAATTAAAACGCCTAAAAACGCTAATTTTTCAAGTTTAAGCGCGTACCGCGTGTTTCTGCGCGACACAGTGCTTCTACTGCAAAACGCAGACAACGCAGCCAGTCTTGGCAACTGAAATTTTATTCCAACAATATTTTGGTAGGTTTATTTTTGTAGAGTAATAAAAATAATTTAGAACGACATAAATCGGGATTTAAACGCTAGATAAAATACCCGGTATCTAGTTAAACACCCGTTTTAGCCTACATATGGCATATTTATATAAAAATTTACACATGGACCCCCTCCCCCACCTAATTTTCGGTTTTAGCTATGTGGCCCCCACCAAATTTTGCAAGATTAGGAAAATATTCCTTTTTACTCTCATTGGCCAAGTGTGGTGCATGTAATCATTCCATGTTCCCCATATCTTCCATATAATCCTCCAACTTCCAAGAACCATCATCACTCCCCTCTCCCTCTCTCCTCAAAATCATCCCCCATCTCTCTCTCTCTCTCTACCTTCAAATCTTCAAGACTTGTTCTTCATTCAAAGCTTTGAAGGTGATCCATGGAAGTTGCAAGTTGAAGGGCATTCAAAGGAGCTTTGTTCTAGTCTTGTTCATCATCTTTCTCACCATCATCTTCACTAGAATTTCTACCCTAGCTTTGTGCTAGTAGTAAGTCTTACACCTTGCTTCATTTTGTTCTTAGTCAAGATATGTAGTATGATGAAATTTGCAAGAACACTAAAAAGTTTAAACAAGAAATATGAACAAGAAACGTGCTGATTTACATTTCCAGCCAACTTCAACAGGCTGTAACTGGATCATTTTAAGTCGAAAAGTGGATTTTCTAAAGCCTAAAATGAGTATTTTGGAATAAGCAAACAAATGGCACTGGAATCATAATTTTTCGAGATCGTTTACTATTTTTAAAGGGTTATTTTTGGACAGCAGCTCAAGCTGCATTTTTATGGCAGAAAAAGTGTGACATTTTCGGAGTCACAACTTAAGACCTGAATAAAATCAACTCATGAAATTTTTACAGTAGATGGACACCGTTGTCAGGACGACTCTCCAACTGGAATTTCGTCAAACGGACTTACGGTTGATTTTTAGTGAATATTTCCGTAAACTGCGATCAGAAGGTAACAAATCTGATTGCAGTCGAGAAAATGATTTTTTATAAAATATGGGTAACGAATTGGACTTTGATATTTTTACACAATAAATTTTGGAACATATGTCATATTCTGTAAAAATTTGGTGATTTTTAGAAAAGGCTAACTATTTTATAAAAATCCTCGAAAACAGTCCGGTTTCGAGTTATAAAGCTGAAATGAAGTATGCAACGTTTTGTTTGTCGATATGTCGGTTTGGTGATTGAAAATGAAATATTGGTTTTATATAAAAGAAAATGATATGCTATTAAAGCATGGACACCTCTATTTACAGAGGATACTCTACCGAAATTTTCCGAAAATCCAACACTTAGTAAATATATTCTAGACAAAAGTTTTCTAGAACATTTAATGAACAAATATCCCAACATGTCATATGATTAAGTTAAAACATTAACTATTTTAACAAATAATTACCACACGGAACAATATAAGAAACGTGACCCAAAATACTAAACTCTAAGCCAAGGCACGACCCGCTCGTCTAATAGACATTAGTACGTTGTAGGTTGTCGTGTAGCGGGCAGGGTTTGAGATTCGATTCAAGACGCACTACTGTGAGTACATAGACCCCTCTCTTACTGTTTTCCAATGTTTTGGGGTGAAACACATGTGCCTACTTGTTACTTTCATGCTTTCCTATTTTCATGTCATATACTTGCTATGTTCATTAGTACACTTATAGTACATGATTTACATTATATTGTTTTGCTATGTATGTTTACTTAGCATACTTAGTACATTGTTTTCATATAACATGCTTACATTTGGTATAACATTTGGTTTGTGCAAACGGGACTTATATACGTTCATTAACATTAGCTACGCCGCTCGGTAGTAAGTAATGGTACCATAGGACTTGACAAATCCCGTTGCTGACATCCTAGGTTTGTTTGGGTGTAAGGAATGACCGAATCCGAAAACATTTCTTTTGATAACCTTGACTTAGGGTTATCCGTCTGTCTCAAGGCTTGAATGTATGCGTTTAACTTACCACATAAGTGTTAGTATCAATTAAACATGCATTTACTTTGCAAAACATAACTTTTTGATATATTCAAAATACTTTGTTTTGTACATTTTTACATTTGGTTTACGTGACTACACTTTGCTTACCATACATAACATTTGTTGACTACTTTTGGACTTGTACACTTTACACAACAACATACTTTTCAAGACTTTGGTTTACAAAATAGTCCGTTTTATACAAACTCATATTACTTGGTTATTCATTTAACCATATATTATTCTTTCATTTATACACATCTTCTGATCTTATCGTTTTTCAAATAATTTACGAAACAAAACAATTTACAAGGTTCATGACAAAATTTTATTAAACATTTTCTTAAAACTTAAGTCATGAATCCTATTTTCATAAAACCTATGTATCTCACAGGCATTTTTATGCTGACGTATCTATTTTCACATGTGTTTTCAGGAGCTGTTGCTTAGGATGCTCGTGACACACTAGGGCGGACCTATGCCTTAGAGACTAAAATAAAGATGGAACTAGTTTAATTATGTGATGAACACTTTGTTTCAGTTATTTTAAGACAATGTAACTCTTTGCTTGATGAGTAAAACATAACTTTTAATTACCATGGTTGTGGAACAATAATTCTGTTACAACACTCCCCGACGTTTCCGCCATGATTTGATGTTTTACGTGGTCGGGGTGTGACAAATCACGTGTGAGGAGATATTCGAGATCAACGTGTCTGGTCAAAGAGTGTTGTGTAAGATGTTAGTAATTCATAAAGCAGCTTAAATATCGACAAGGATTGGAGAGGTTAGAAATTCAAAACCATAATCCAGCAAATGCTTCGTGCATTGCTAGGAACTGAGTGCTCTCCCAAACTGGATATCCACCCGGTGTGGATTTCAAGATCGATTTTTTGGCTACTTCAATTGACCGAGAAATCTCTTCACAGCAACAAGATCAGAAGCAAATAGAGCATGTGGTAAATCTTATACACATCATCATTGGTCGGTCCATACATGATGTCGTCCACATAGTTTTCCACCAGTAAATGTCTTCGTCTTTCTCCATGAGAAGTAGTGTGCGGTTGTTCAATCCATGCCAAGGTATCCGCACACCTGGTTGGTTTGATCAACAAACGCATTTTCTTCCACACACCGTAAAGAAAATGTACTCTGTACATTCATCTAGCAGACTTTGAACTTCTCGTGGAAGAAAAATTCATGAATCTTCGTTAATCTTCGGACGTGCTGCAGGCGCGTACATTTCGATTGAATCTATCCTATGGACCCGATTAAAGCATTAAACAAACAATTTGTTGCTCATGAATTTTCTTGTTGAAGTTATAAACTTCATTCATCATCATTCTTTCATCGGACATTTTTGCGTTCTTTTCTTTTTCTCTCTCCATCGAAGGCAACAATATTCTCCTAGGTGTAACAATGTTTCGGAGCCTTATGTCGCCGATCTTGTGCATGGATAGTTCCTCCTAGAACATCCTGCACACTCATTCAGATTTAGTTGGAGAGTGGGACCCAAGTCTTCATAGACTTGGATCGTCCGTCATCATCGAGGATTGTGACTTCCGTTTCCCGATGATTCGGAATTGATGTAGCTCCCCCTGAAACAGTTACCGGGTTTGGTTTCCTTATATGATTATGTTTTTCATTTTTAACATCTGATTAAATAGACTGTGTTTGAATAACCTCAGGTTTTAAAGTCTTTTCAACTTCTTTTCTTTCATTCTTTTTCTGTTTCATTTCTCGTTGTTTAACAAGACGAGAGTCCTGTTTTGGTGAAACGGATCTTTTATGGTAACTGTTACCACGGGGGGCATCAACTTTTGCCTTTTCCTTGGTGAGATATGGACAGTTTCTGAAAATGTGCCGATACTCACTGCATTTAAAGCATGATCTCTGCTCAACAAGCCTTGGAGTATCATAACTGTAGGAGCTTGACGTTGAACTTCGTGATTTTGAGGTACTTGGTCCTAGAACACAACAGTTTGTGTGTTGCGTGTATTTGTTTTGACTGTTTCTTTTCAAAATTTTCTTTTGCATAACAAAATCTGTGTTGGATTTGTTTTCAAAAGATTCGATTTTATCCGTCCCTCGGGATTTCATGAAGTTCACCTTCTCAACCTTCTTCTTGTTTTGAGCTCTTTTGCGCTTTCTCTTTCCTTGATTAACGTGATTTTGCTTTTGTCGATCTGGAAGTTTTTTATTTCCATATTGTTTCCGAACTTCGGCTTTTGGGATAGGAGCAGACTGAGTTACTACAACTCTTGGGCTCGACTTTCCCAAAAACTTACTAGTAGAATCTTTGAGAACTTTAACAATCAAGGATTGATTGACATTTTTGTTTGGGAAATCATTATTTGAGTAGACTCCATCATCACCAACCAGAGTATACAGCAAATTTACACTCTTAAAGTCCTGTGCAGTAGTGGACTCAACCAGAAGAGCCTTAGCAGGTTTTGTGGGAGGATCACATAGAATATGATTCTCGAGAGGTATGTCCTCTTCTTTGATCACTGCATCAGGATGTGCTGAGTTAGTATCCTCGGATTCATCATCTGAAGAATCGGCATCCTCAACAATGACTAGAGGATCCTGATTTTGTTCAGTTGTTGACACTTTCGTATCTGCTGATTCATCAGATCTGAGGATACTTCCTTTCTGAAACCAAGTCCAGCTGCAAATTCCTCAACGTCTAATAGAACTGATGGCTCAAAGTGAGGCTTGTCCTCCACATCAGGCGTTGCGGTATAATTGTGTCTAACAGGTGGGGGACACTTATTATATCCAATGCACGTGACATCTTCTTTCTTTTTTTGTATGTCAATGATGTGATCCAACACATACTTCGAGTTTGAATAACTATCTAACTTAAGCTGGATCGCTTCACTTTCACACTTAACACAGGCCAATTCTTTTTGTGTTTCCTCGAGCCTATTGATGTAATTGTTTATTGAAGTTTGTTTTCTTGAAACTGTTTTCTTTAGCTCGGAATTATCTTCTTTTAATGTGTCAATTACCTTCTTAAAATCCTTTTGATGATTTTTATGAAACATATTGGCCTCTGAGCATTTTGAAAGATCCACGATCAAATGTTGATTGTGGATAAATGTCATGTCATATTTGCTTTACAAACCGTCATATTTGCTTTGCAAATCAGACAATTTAGCACTTAATTCAACAAAACTATCACACCTATCAGAACTATCACATTTATCGGATTTGGTTCATCGACACATACCTGACTGGATTCACTCTCAGATATTGACCCATCTGCCTCAGAATCAACAACCTCCCTCGATGATTCATATTCAGATCCATCCACGCTTGAACTTGTAACATCTTCAACTGAACTACCGCCATGTTCAGAACTGTCATCATTTCCCGAGGGCTCACCGTCGATGGTATCCTTGACAATTTGGCATAAAACGCAGTTCTTGTTTGACCATTGTTCCCCAAATGTACTGTCGGACCACAATTGACAATAGATTCACCCAATGGATTGACTTTTGATGGTGGAGGGTTATTTGATGGTGTGGGAGACTGAAGCCAAGATGGCACTGAATCCTTTTGTGTTGGAATGGATGAGGAAGAGGGTATGGGAGACTGAGCCCATGAAGGCGTTGAACCCTTTCCTGTATACATGTTGTCCGTATTAGGATCATGTTTCCATCCATACATATCTGTTGCCATTTTTGGTTTACTTTGATAAGAAGGATCATTTGAAGATTGAGATCCTAAAAGTGCTTGACCCCAAAGGTGTGTACTCATGATGGATTGAAAACAAGCAACTTAAAACTAACTTAAAACACAACTGTGAACCTTCTGTGAAAGAACTAATAATAGATCACCAAAAAATGACCACCAATAATAATTTTTTAAGAATAATTGATGTCTATGAAAATTGTGTTTCGTGAAGCCCAAGTTTGGAGAAGTCCACGAAATATGAATGGCCCTATTTAAAGAAATATTCTACAAAAGATATGATTCGTTGATTTCCTCGCATGAAACACCAGCCCAAAGAAATAATTCCACCAGAAATGATAATCTGAAATGGCTCCACGAAGAATGTGAGGTATTTTGTGAGCCCAAGTGAGTGACCAGGCCCAATCCTACGAATATGTGAAGTGGTATTTCGTGAATGGTAGGCCCACGAAAAAGGAACTGATGAAGCCCACTACGACTACAACTCACGAAGAATGATTGTCAAGGCCCAATCGAAGAATTGAAATCCACGAAAAGACTGAGCCCAAGTGGAAAAGACTGAGCCCAAGCCCAACTATCTTGTGATCTGAAAGTTTATATTTACCAAGTCCCACTTTAAACTGAAGTCCCACGAATTACCAATATTCAGATAATCCACGAATTACTAGTCCACGAAAGATTAAAGGAATAGGCCCACTAAAAATCATCCACCAAATACACCTTTAAAAGTCCCACCAAGAATCAGATGGTTTTTCGTAAGTGGAGATTTTTTGTGAAAGAATATACTTGGACGACAAACTTGGTGTTTCGTGAGAGGGGTATTTCGTGAGAATGGGTTTGGTGAAAAAGGTTTTTCGCAGGATACCACAAAAGAAAGAAGATAATTCGCCAAAAAAGGTTCTTTGTTAAATGGTTGGTGAGACCTTTCCTTTTAAAGCAGAATATGGTGTGGTTCCTGAATTTTGAAAGCAAAAAGCTGGTATACCAAAGATAGTTATCAAAGATAGTTATCACCTCCAGTGAATTTTCCGGTGACCTTGCTCACGGGAAAAAATGGTGAGTTATAATTTTCACTTCAAAACTCAAAACTTTTCACGTTTTTGATTATCTCCACCCTTTTTCACAAGTTTTAACCGATAAACATCAACTGATAACGGCAAAATCTGAGATTTAGACCGTATTTTTATCCGATAAACTGGGTTTCAAATTTTTGTTCAATAAAGCTTCAAAAATCACAAAAAACATCACACATAACTCGGTTATCAACAAGAAATCGAGCCTTACGCTCTGATACCACTTATAGGTCCCGATACGGATCGTCAGACTATGATGACTTCTTGTTTCGGATACGGTAACGAGTGCGGAATCCCCGTTGCGACACAAACCGAGTGAGAGAGTAAAATACAATGAAAGTTCAACGATTAAGGCTCAAATGTATTGATTCAGCAAAGTTTAGTTACAAGATAGTACAATAAGAAATTCTCTCAAAACTCACTCTCTGATATACTCTCGTATTCTAAACTGTGATAGAAGACTGCTTTTATAGCCAAACATATCTGCAACTTACGGAAGACTCACTGGGCCCATAAACAAGGCTCACGAAGAACTAGGTCCACAAAACATGTGGATACTTCGTGAGTTGCATGGTGACATGCATGATTCTTCGTTGATGTAGTTCTTCATGGTTGTTGATGAAAGATCAAGCCCCGTATTAGAGTCTGTTTGGTATGGGGTAATGGAATGGACGAAGGAATAGAATGGACGAGGTAATGGAATGGACGAGTGTATGCAATGGATCATTACCATTCCATGTCTTGTTTGGTTACCATGTGTGATTGAAATAAATTATTATTATGTATTGTTCGGTAGGCAAGAAAAACGGAGTAATAAAATCAGCGGTGAGTGGTGGTGGTGGTGGTTGGTGGTAGTGATTATGGGTGGTTATAGGTGGCGGTGGTGGGTGTCGGCGGCGGCGATGGGTGGTGGTGGCGGCGGCGAGTGGTGGTGCGGCGGTGACGACGAGTGGTGGTGGCGGGAAGGTGGCCATTGGTGGTGGGTGGCAGCAGAGGTGGTGATTGGTGGCAACGGCGGCAGTTGGTGGTGGCGGTGGTGGCCTCGACGATGGTGGTGGGCGTCGGCGGTGAGTGGCGTTGGCGGTTGGTCGAAGCTATGGGTGATAACGGTGGCGAGTGGATGGTGGCGGCGAGGTGAGGTGGTGGCGGGTGGCGATTGTGGATGGTGGTGGTGGGTTGTTGTGTTGTTAGTGAATGGTGCAAAAGGGGATGGAATGGAAAAAAACATGGGGGGTGGAAGGAATGATTTTGAGGGAATAGAATGTCTTTTTGAATGGGTGATTCCATTTCATTGACCAACCAAACACCTTTTTCTTCGTTCCCCCGTAATCATCCATTTCATTCCACCTCTCATTTCTGCATGCCAAACACTACCTTAGAGTATTTCGTGAGAATCATTTGTGTGAAAAAACCAAATATAACGCATAAGGTTCTTAGGCCAAGAGGTCTTTCGTGGTCTTCAAGCAGGCATACAGATTATGCAGACTTGATACAACAGCAGCAAACAGAACACAAGCATCTAACAGAAGTGTATGCGCAACTATTTTACATCACGTACAAAGTCAAGTTCATTCCGAGACAAGATGGAGGATATCGTGCTTTGGTCTTCACTTCGTAACGTAGACGAACCGTAACGAGTCGCATCCACATAATGTGCATCAACAGAGCTCAGTCCATCATTTGTCGTCTCCACCATGAACGCCGACGACACACTCTATGTAGGTCCCTTTTCTCGGAGGATCGAGAACAAACCTAAACCTTGTTATACAAACTCACTAGCGAGTGCGGAATCCAAGCTAGCGAGCAAACCGGGATGATGCAAGAACAAACACAAGAACACACAAGATTCAACGATTAACACCACTTGTATTAATGCGTAGAAAGTTTCCGGTTACAAGCACAATGTTTACAATCAGTTTGCAAACTCTCAAAGTGTGTGTGTGTGTGTGTTTCGGACAGAATGCTCTCAACTCTCTTTCTGTCTGTCTGTGTGCATCTTAGTGAAACACAACACACTGCATGGGTATTTATACCCAGCCCATGTTGTCTATCCCGAAGGATCCGATAGATGGTCCGAAGGATCATCTATCGAGGACAAGTCACTCGAAGGATTAGCTGAGACCTCGAAGGATGATCCTTCGAGGTCTAACATTCGAAGCATATCTTTCGAGCACCTCGAAGGATCAACAGTATCCTTCGAGGCTATCCTTCGATACAGACAAACATACAACTTATTTGCCAAGTCAAACTAGGAGGATAGTTGACTTGGTCAACTTACAGACCAACTTAGGACATCGTTTACATACAGACCGAATACAGACAAAGTACAGACACAAGTGCACCAACAAACTCCCCCTTGGCTGTAGCTTTGTCTTTATCTTCTATAGTTGTAGACACGTCTCGAACTTCGACGGTCTTTGGTCTTCGAGTTCTCAAAACTCTCAAAACTCTGATGTCCTTTCACGTCTTCAAAGTCGGAGGATCTTCAAAGTCTTCACGTCTTGAAAGCAGAGAGTGTATCAACAAGCTACCCGTATCATGTAGGAAGTGTGTTGACAAACTCTCCCTTAACATAAGCTCCCCCTTGAGTTATGCTCGTGAAATACTTTAACTTTATGAAGTGAGATCCTTGTGGTGTTGATGATGGCCAGCGGCAACTCGATCATCTTCATCAGTTGAGTGCCTTCACGTTGTGTCTTTATTCCAAAGCTTGTCATCGACCATGTTCTCCTAGCCTTTAGAATCTTCACATGCAAGAAATCTAAACGCGCAATGAGAACGACTGCTTGGAATATAGTTAGTATAACCAAAAGACACACTAATGACCATGTCATAATCAAACACCGTCCGACAGTTTGATAGTTTAATAAATTTGTCAATTTTAGCCTTTAACTTTCAAAACTTGCAAATTTCGACCGTTTATGAAGATTTAGTCAATTCGGTTTTCAGTCAGGTTTCAGGTAACGAAGACTCGAGCTCCAACATCGTACGATCGAAAATAAAGTAGAAAGAAAATCTTTTTGGCTTTTATAAAGTTTATATTAAAACAAGCCTAAAATCTTTTTGGTATTTTTGAAATTAAAAGACAACAATTTAAAATCCTTTGAGTGTTATCAAACGACATCACCGCTAATGTCGTGCTGATATGCACCAAACGACGAAACTGTTTAAAAGAAAAACAATAAAAGTTAAGCAGTAAATAACTATATACAGACATTCTTTTTGCGAGTTTTGAGGGTAAGAGAATCATATCAGTGTACGGTCATGCCAAAACACTCTTGTTGTTCAGTTAGTTAACATTAAGATAAGCATCCTATAACAATTATCGGTATTGTTGTCCACTTAAGCTCAACTTATCAGATGTAATCATGGCGAGGGGATACGTTAAGGTATGATTTATACTATCCGACCGGTGTTCATCCACATCACGACACATTCCCGTATCAAGGTATGCACGAGAGTTCATCTTACCGGTGAGTATACCGATTATCATCTGTTTGACCGTATAAAATGTGAGATACTCACTTATTTTGATTTGAAAACAAGCCCTATGTGATATAATCACTTATTGATGAGGAACTTGATTTTCATATGCATGAGGGCACTGGTGCAAGTCCGTGAACAGGTCAGTACTTCCGTACAGCAGAGAGACGAACTTGACACCCGGATAAATGTGATATTTTATCACTTATTTGATTTGGACATGTGATTGTTTATCACTTATTGAGGTCGAATGCAGTATGTAATATGTACACGTATGTATAGTATCATGGAAGATCTAGACTTGCGTCCCCGTTATTTTTCGGTAAAAGATACAACCATGATACCCAGATGATAAGCAGCATAAAGACCGAATATCTCAGAACCTCGGCAATCTATCAAACGAAATTTCGGTACTAAGACCATATGCCAATGAATGGTTCCCACCTGATCTTCAGTCGATTAAGATTTATATCACCCTGCACACTTTAAAATGATTGTGAGCCTACCGATACATCTTATATAGAGCTGCTTATCGTTTTGCATTTAAGGTTTAAAGAGGTTTGGATAGACCACTGATGTACTATCATTTTCTCTTTTGCTCGCCAGGAAACTCATTTTTGTTTTTCTATTGTTTTTGTGTTTTTGAAATTTTTCGATGTTTTTGGATTTTCAGATTTTCGGATTTACTCCCCCTAAAATCAATAAACTAAGACAAATTTAAAAACACACAAAGATATTTACAAAAATGATTTTCCGATGTTGGTTTTACTCTTGCTTGACCTTAATGCCGTTTACCAATAATAAGAAGTCAAATCTAGATTTGTCAAAAGCTTTGGTAAATAAGTCGGCACGTTGGTCATCGGTGTGGACCTTAACAACATCGATTAGCCTTTTCTCAAAGCAATCACGTATGAAGTGATATTTGATTTCGATGTGTTTGGTCTTTGAATGCTGCACAGGATTTTTAGTGATATCTAAAGCAGCAGAATTATCAACGTAAATAGGAGTAGTTAGGAATTCAAAACCGTAGTCCCGCAATTGTTGTTGGATCCAAAGAACTTGTGAACAACAACTTGAGGCAGCAATGTATTCAGCTTCGCATGTTGATGTAGCGACACACGTCTGCTTCTTGCACTGCCATGTGACTAGGCGATTTCCTAAAAACTGACATCCAGCCGTTGTGGATTTGCCGTCGATTTTACATCCGCCAAAATCAGAATCACTGAATGCGACCAAGTCAAAGTTATTATCCCTAGGATACCACAGACCGGTGTCGGGGTAAGCCTTCAAATAACGAAAAATCCTTTTGACAGCTGCAAGATGTGAGGCCTTCGGGTTAACTTGATATCTGGCAAGCAGGCACGTTGGATACATTATATCTGGCCTTGATGCTGTGAGGTACATAAGGGATCCGATCATCGCGCGATAGTATGAAGGGCTAACAGGTTCACCCTTCAAGTCAGGAGTTATTCCGTGATTAGTTGGCAATGGGGTACCAATGGGCGTTGCATCGGACATCTGGAACCGGCTCAAGATGTCTCCAACATATTTAGTTTGATGGATGAATATCCCAGACTCCGTTTGTTGCACTTGTAGGCCCAAGAAGAAATTCATTTCCCCCATAGCACTCATCTCGAACTTATCCTGCATGATGCGCTCGAAATTCCTACACAAAACATCATTAGTAGAACCAAAAATAATATCATCAACATATACCTGTACCAGAAGAAGATCTCCATCTTGTTCTTTGATGAAGAGAGTACAATCGATAAGACCTCTTCGAAAACCGTTCTCCAGCAGATATGTAGATAAGGTTGCATACCAAGCTCGTGGCGCTTGATGAAGACCATAGAGAGCTTTGTTGAGCAACCAAACCCGATCAGGATGAACAGGATCTTCAAAACCTGGAGGCTGTTCGACATATACCTCTTCTTCAACCACACCATGTAGAAATGCACTTTTGACGTCCATCTGGTAAACCTTGAATCCTTTGAATGAGGCATAAGCCAGAAAGATCCGAATAGCTTCCAGACGTGCAACTGGTGCATAGACTTCGTTGTAGTCGATCCCTTCTATCTGACGAAAACCTTGAACGACTAAACGAGCTTTGTTCCGAATAACCACTCCACGGTCGTCTTTCTTGCATTTGAAGACCCATCGAGTGCCAATCTTCTTGTAGTTCTCAGGCTTTTCAACAAGCTTCCAAACACCAAGCTTGTGAAATTGCTGTAATTCTTCCTGCATGGCTTCAACCCAAGCACTGTCTTTCAATGCTTCTTTCCACGACTTTGGTTCTTCTTGTGACACGTAACACGCGAAGGACCAGTCATTTTGTTGACCAGATTCTCTTATAGCTGAATACAAACCAGCATTCCGGTTGTTTCTCAGCTGATTACGCGTCTGCACACCGCGATGGACATCTCCTATTATGTTCTGCTGGGGATGGGTATCGTGAATCCTCATTTCAGGATTATCTGGCACACGAGCATTGATACCCAAATTGGTAAGATTAAGATCAACAACCAACTCCACACCAGGAATGTGGGTAGAGGTGGATGCATTCCCTTCAGCAGTATCTATATTCTGCGTATGAGGTGTACCACCAGAGGCACCTTGAACAGGAGCAGCTGGAGCTGAAGATCCTTCGGCTGCATCATGATATTCATCATCTTCAGAAGAGTCATTATAATCAGCAGCATCTTCATAAACCTCATTTTGAACCATATTGTTGACTGACGAAGAAGCTTGAGGGTCAACAACAATAGGTCTAACCAATGGCGAGACAGCAGCGTTGTCACTTTCCAACAACATTCGAGCCGCTGCTGATTCTTCGTCAAAGGTTGGCAGATTGAAGGAGTCAAATAGCCCATCATAATCGAACATCCACGGATCACCCGGAGCCCTAACAGGACTCGTGTACCTTTGAACCCTAACTTCACTCCATAGCTCTATCTTTTTGGTAGCTAGATTCCAAACACGAAAATTCGGAGTAGCATATCCAAGGAAGAAACCCTCGATAGCTCTTGCACCAAACTTTCCATCTGGCTCAATCATAGTACACGGAGCACCAAACGGTTCAAGGTAAGAAAGATCCGGTTTCCTTTTCTGAAGGAGTTCGAAGCAAGTCTTGCCATGTCTCTTTACTGTAAGAACTCTGTTTAACGTGTAGCATGCAGCCGATACAGCCTCCCCCCAGAATTGAATAGGGAGTTCCGACTCTACTAACATTGTTCTTGCAGTTTCGATAATCGTCCGATTCTTCCTCTCAGCGACACCATTTTGTTGTGGAGTATAACGAGAACTGTACTCATGAAGAATGCCTTTAGAAGTACAAAACTCATCCATAACTTGATTCTTGAATTCAGTTCCATTGTCGCTTCGGATCCTTTTCACTTTCAACGTATAGAGATTCTCCAACATTGTAAGAAGATCCTTGAGGATGCCAGGAGTTTCACTCTTGTGTGCCATAAAGGATACCCAAGAAAATCTAGAGTAGTCATCAGTAACTACTAAACAATAGGCATCACCGAACGTTGTTTTGTGCTTCATAGGTCCAAAAAGGTCCATATGAAGACGTTCAAGAGGCATGCTGACAGTGTTGATTTTCTTCAAAGGGTGAGACTTCTTTGTTTGTTTCCCCTTTTGGCAAGAGACACATATATCTTGTAGATGAAAACTTCTCACAGGCACACCATTCACAAGATTATTTTTCACCAAATGGTTCATCTTTCTCAAGTGAATGTGTCCCATTCTCCTGTGCCAAGATATAGACTCCTTTTCTGTGGCTTTTGAGACAAAGCAAGTGACTTGTGCAGATGTTGTAATCGCCTGGCTCATGTCGAGAATATAAAGATCATTAACTCTCGGAGCCGATAAGAGAATCCATTCTTGTGGAATTTTGAATCCAGGTTTCAGCACATAGCAGCCAGCGTCATCAAAAATCACTGAGAACTTTTTATCGCAGATTTGCGACACACTCAGAAGATTGTGATCAATTTGCTTCACATAATTGATCTTATCAAAGCACACGATGCCATTGGAGATACTTCCTTCTCCAGTGATGTACCCACCTTTATCACCCGCAAAAGCAACATACCCTCCTCGAATATTTCTCACGTCATACAGGAGCCGTAAGTCGCCAGTCATGTGCCTGGATGCTCCACTATCAACAATCCAATGACTATTAATAGTTCCTCCTAGAACATCCTGCACATGTCATTTAAACACATCAGTTGAGAATGGGGACCCAAGCCTTAGTGGTCTTGGGTCGTCCCTTGGCATCACGAAACGTAAGCTCGATCTCTTGATGGTTTTCAAGAACAACTGCTCCCCCTGAATTGTCACCCGACTTAGGTAACCAAGTTTGTCTTTGCCTACCAGTTTTTGAAGATTCTGGTTTTACAGGTTGTGACACTCTTGGTTCCTTTTGAACTGTTTTAACTTCAGATTTTAAACCTTTTTCAACAGTTTTCATGTTTTTACGTCGTTGGTTAGTTTCTTGTTCTTTTACAGTTCGTTTATCATGTTTAGGTGAAACTGATCGACGTTGAGGGTGAACTGTTTCAGGTGGAGCCTTTTCAACCAATTTCTTCTTTGGAGCATTTGGGTAATTTCTGATAATGTGCCCAATTTCTCCACATTTGAAACAAGTTCTCCTTTCAACAGACTTAGGAGAATTTGATCGACTGCCAGATGTTGAACCTGTAGAACCTGAGGTACTTGCTCTTTCATCACACCCGTTTGTGTGTTGGGTGTAATTGTTATCACTGTTACGTTTCAAAATCTTGACTTGTTGTACAAAATCAGTGTTTGATTTGTTTTCAAAAGTCTCAATTTTATCAGTACCTTTTGATGCTACAAATTTAACATCTTTTCCTTTCTTCATGTAACGAGCTCCTTTTGATTCAACCTTAGCCTTTGGCTTTGGAGCTCGTTGTTGTTGTTTACCCTTAGAAGCAGTCGGTTGTTGAGTGGTTGGAGATTTTTGATTACCAAACTGTTTTCTAATCTCAGCCTTAGGAATTGGATCACATTGTGTTACCACAATTCCCGGAAGTGTTTTTCCCAAAAATTTGTTTGTATTGTCTTCAAAGACTTTGTCAATCAAAGATTTATTTACATTTTTAATTGGAAAAACATGATCTGAGTAGATTTTATTATCTCCAACCAAGGTGTACAACACATTACTGCTTTTAACAGTAGACACACATGTCTTATCAACTTTGACAGGATCAATCACTTGCTTCTTAGCAGATGGAACCTCAGGAGTATCAGGATCACAAAGGATGTGATTCTCTCGTGGAATATCTACTCCTTTCATCTTGCTAAGTGATTTATCCTGATCACTTACAGCCACTTCTGATTCATCATCCGATGTCTCATAATCCTCGATAATTGGAGGACTTTGCTTCATGGATGGTGAAGTTTCTTGTTCCTTAGGGGCTGTGTTTGAAGAATTTTCCGGTTTGAACCCAAGGCCAGTAGCAAACTCCTCAACATCAAGAGGCACACTGGGTTCATACCGAGGCATTTCTTCCTCATCAGGCATCTTGGTATAGTTGTTCATCAAGGGGGGTGGACATTTGTTATACCCTATGCCTTTCTGATTTCCCTTTAGTTGTTGAACATCGATGATGTGATCAAGCACAAATTGGGAGTTAGAATAACTATCCAATTTCTGTTTGATCGCATCATGTTCGCATTGGGCAATGGCTAGTTGCTTTTTAGTTTCTTCCACAATGTTAATATACTCATTTATACTCACTTGTTTGTGGTAAACTACTTTGTTAACCTCAGACACATTTTTCTTTAAAGTTTCTATTACAGATTTAAATTCTTTTTCATTCCGAGTTAAAGCCATGTTTGCCTCTTTGCATTTCGACAGTTCAATAACCAAATTCTGGTTATGACTATGAAGCTTTTCTGATTCAAGCTTCATCTCTGCACATGATTTACAAATACTAGGAGCAGGAGGTTCAGAAGTTACCTGACTAGTAGAGGCTGAGCCGTTTGCCATAAAGGCAGTTTGAAAAGAAAAAGCTCCATCTTCAGAGAATAGCTTTTCCATTTCCTTTGATGCAGTATCCGCCTTTCTAATCAGAATTGATTTCTGACATTTAAGCTCATCAGCTTCATTCAGAAGATCCTGAATATCTTCACCTTCTTCTTCCTTCTCATCAGGCTCTGAGTGATTATCCCCAGAAACAGAGCCTTCTTCATCCGAACTTCCAGAATAACCAGAACTGTCATCACTCCCAGAAGATTCTTCTTTATGAACCTGCTCGATGACCTTAGCATACAATGCAGTTCCACTTCCCTGATCTCCTTCACCAAACTGCACTGACCAGTCACATCCTTCATCAGCTTGAACAGCCAAAGCCCGATTGTGATTTGCAGTTCTAGGCTGTCCCTGATTGTTGTTCACTGCCACCATCCTCCGTTCACGGTTTTCTTGTTGGGCATTCGCATTCGTCTGGTTTCTGAAAGGGTTGTGATTGCCGTGTTTTGTTGGTCGAGTGCACTCACGTTTAAAGTGCCCTTTCTCGCCACAGTTAAAGCACGTGACGGCATTAATATCAAACCCATACTTCGTGTTTTTCTTTCCTTCCAACGAAGTTCTTCCAGTTCGTGCCATGAAATCTTTTGCCCTTCTAACCGCACTAGCAAAAGCCCATTTAATATCCATCAACTCCATTTCTTCCTTGTCGATCTGATCATAATCTTCATTGGTCATGTTGATGTTTCCAAGTTGACCAGCTACCAAACCACAGTAAGCACTGACCATGGTATTGATAATTTCCATATGTTCCTTAGCAACTTCAATGCTAAGGTGTGAAAGATTTGAGTTGTCGACTCGGATTGTGTGAGGATTTTGGGGTTGAGGTTTAGGATGACTTGTGTAATGAGCTTGCTGTTGTTGTTGTTGAGGTTGTGGTGGAGCAGCTGTTGACTGAGGAAACGGACATGAGCTTGTGTTGGAGACAAATGCAGTCTGTAACTTAGGTTGCTGAGATGCTGCTGCTCTTGCCAAGGCATCGAAACCCGGAAGATACATTTCTGTATTTTGCGGAGCGGGAGCTCGCTTTGCTTTCCTGATTTCTTCATCATTTTTGTGCTCCAGTTTCTGAATGAACTCATAGATGTTGACTTGGTCTAGAGTTCCGGTATGCTTCAACAGCTCGATGAAAGAGCTCCACTTTGGAGGCAAGGCATCAGCAAACCTGTTCACCATCTCTGGCTGAGTAGAAATGATACCATAAGCACACATTTCACTAATCAAATGATAGAAACGAGTGATCATATCATTTAGAGTCTCATTTTCCAAAAACTAAAAAGATTCAAACTCTTTCTTCAACAAATCACTTCGAGACTTTCGAGCAGCTGCATTTCCTTCTCCTCTAGCAACTAAGGCATCCCACAACATTTTCGTGGTCTTGCAATATGAGAACTGATGGTAGATGTCTTTGTTGAGTGCTTGAGTAAGTGTGGCAAAGGCCTTTTTCTCCAATTCATAAGCCTTCTTGTCATTTTCAAGCATATTGGCATAGCCCTCAGAAGTGGACGCAGCAGTCTCCAGATTCTCATTGAATGCATTGATGAAACACGTCCAAAGATCGGTGCTTTGTCCTTGGACATACGTGTGAAAACGGTTTTTCCATGAAGGATAGTCATTCATATGATTTAGCTTCGGTGGACGATTGTTACTGCCCGTTTCACTTTCACTGATCAACAAGTTTTGAAGGCTTTGACTTTGATTTGCTACCAAAGCCCATTGATTTGGACTGATTGATGCTGGAGGAAACATACTCTTTGCCCATGCTGCAACAGACGTGAGTTCTTGACTATTAGATTGTGAGTCCAAACTCCAATCCCAAGGACTTGTACAGCTCATTTTGATCAAATACAAATACCACACCTAAACACCACAAACTGTTAAGTGCAAAACAGATATGAATCGAAAGATGTAAACTGTTTGAAAGATCACGACCTGTTTGAAAGATCAACAGTGTTCGTAAGATCACTGTTGAGTTTCAAACAATTTCTTCGAAGGATCCTTGTCTTTCGAAAGATGATTTCGAAAGATTCCCCTTATCGAAATATTCAACAATGAAAGATCCTTATCTTTCGTACACAGATCTCGAAAGATGACACTTGTTCGAAAGATCAACAGTGTTCGAAGGATCACTGTTGATGGCTCGAACACTAACCTCGAAAGATAACCTTGAAAGATTCACCTAACACGAAGGATCCTTATCTTTCGTAATGAACAGTAACTCGAAGGATGTATCTATCGAAAAGATTCCTTGACTCGAAGGATAACACACTGACTTCGAAAGATGTTCGAAGGATGGTTATCTTTCGAATCTCCTTGATCGAAGGATGATCCTTCGAGCTCGAAAGTTATCTTTCGACGGTCTGACACACTGACAAAAGTACGACAGGTTGGTGAAAAGTTGATGTGGTTGGTGAGCCAACTTTCGGCAAAAAGGAATGGTCAGACTGTACCTTCCTTACCAACTGCGATTTTGAAATAAAATATGCCAAAAATGGAAATCTTATCCAAAACCTGTTCACCGGAATACTGACCGGAGATATGGCCGGAATTCACCAACACACTCAAAAACAAGTTTTCAAGTTACCCAACCCAAACTTGAACACTCCCGAAGGTTTAGAAGCCGTTTTTCAGTTTAGAAAAGCAACAAAAACCACCAAAACGGGTGCTAAACCTAGTGTCCAAACACACCAAGAACTCGAACAACCCGGTTTTAAACAAGGTAGAGAGCCAAGCTCTGATACCACTTGTAGGTCCCTTTTCTCGGAGGATCGAGAACAAACCTAAACCTTGTTATACAAACTCACTAGCGAGTGCGGAATCCAAGCTAGCGAGCAAACCGGGATGATGCAAGAACAAACACAAGAACACACAAGATTCAACGATTAACACCACTTGTATTAATGCGTAGAAAGTTTCCGGTTACAAGCACAATGTTTACAATCAGTTTGCAAACTCTCAAAGTGTGTGTGTGTGTGTTTCGGACAGAATGCTCTCAACTCTCTTTCTGTCTGTCTGTGTGCATCTTAGTGAAACACAACACACTGCATGGGTATTTATACCCAGCCCATGTTGTCTATCCCGAAGGATCCGATAGATGGTCCGAAGGATCATCTATCGAGGACAAGTCACTCGAAGGATTAGCTGAGACCTCGAAGGATGATCCTTCGAGGTCTAACATTCGAAGCATATCTTTCGAGCACCTCGAAGGATCAACAGTATCCTTCGAGGCTATCCTTCGATACAGACAAACATACAACTTATTTGCCAAGTCAAACTAGGAGGATAGTTGACTTGGTCAACTTACAGACCAACTTAGGACATCGTTTACATACAGACCGAATACAGACAAAGTACAGACACAAGTGCACCAACACTCTACGCTAACGCCGACGACATACTCTACCCTAACTCGAGTCTATGCATCAACAGAGCTCAGTCCATCATATAATGCAGTTTTAACTGCTTGCGCTAATTAGGGTTGGACATAGAATTTCAAAAACCAGGGTTGTGCTAATATGTGTTGGTGGCGGTGAGTGTTGTGGTGCCGGTGGTGGTGGTGGTGGACGTGCTTGGTGGTTGGAAGCTAGGTTTTTGTGGATAGTGGAGGTAAAGTTGTGGTGGTTGTTATGCTTGTTGCGGTTGGTAGCGGTTGTGCTGTTAAATAAGTAGGTGGTGATGGTAGTTATGGCGGGGTGATGGCGGTAGTTGGTGGAGGTGATCGTCGTGAAAGTTGAGATTATTTAAATTAAATATAATTTTAAAATTAGAAGAACATCTGTAACCAGGCTATCCTATATTTCTACAATTCTTTTTATATATATGTGGTGATCTTTATTGTGGTTTAAATAATTTTAATTAATAAATTCGTAATACCATTAGACTGGTATGTAACCTAATAATTAATATATTAGCTGTAGTTTGTGTCATGATTAAAACAAATATAAAAAAATAACATAGTAATTATTATATTAGTTGTAATTTGTGTCACAATTTAAACAAATGACAAAAAGTAACCTAGTAATTAATTTATTAGTTGTAATTTCTGTTATAATTAAAACAAATAACAAAAACTAACTACTAAAACAAGAAGAAAATTACTCAATATAAATTATTTATGTCATGATTCATCTTACTATGAACAACTAATTATCTTCTAATACAATTTTACATCATTAATCCACAAAGATACAAAAATCTATCATAAAAAATAAAAATAACTACATATTTTCTTAATAATCATAAAGATTCATTTATGTGATTGCCAATCAACTAATACTAAGAAAAAACAACATTGTAGATGTTATTCATTTGTGTGTTTCTGTTTACAAGACTCCTCCGAAAATTGTACAGCCAGGTAGGAGACTTTGGGAACCTTTACAATCCAGGGTTGCACTGGAAAGTGTGGCAGAAACTTCATCTGCTTTCCGAATTGCAGCATTGCATGACACTTGAACTTCTAGACAAATCAATTGAAGTCCTCCCCATTAAGCAGTAACCCTCGTTTGCTACAAAGAAGGAACACCTAATAGATGAAAAAATAAAATGGATTGTTTGAAGCCGTTAATTGGGCAGGCTTGTTTGAACCTAGAATCCAGACAGGAAAATCATTCACATGGCATTAGAGATGTTTGTGTAAAAAATACAAAATTTAATCGATTAACAGTTACCTGTGATGAGATTGTCTTTCGAAATTCCATAAACAGTCAACGATTATTCTTCACCACACTGCAAGATGATACAGATTCTAAGCATAAAATAAAACCAGAACCAGTTTCTGATCACAATACGCTTAATAAGACACTTAAATGCATATCTGGAAAACAGCGTTCGAATACGTGCTAAAGATTAAGTGGACAACTTTTTCGTTAAACATCTTGAACTATCATTATCATTCTATGTGCTTAAATTCGTTAATCGGATACTAACTATGATAGATTTTGACAGACAAGCCGATATGATCTTCTTGTCTACGAATTCACAAAAAGATAATGCATGTAAATACCTTCGTTTCATTTCGGTTTCAAATATTGAAAATTACAAAAAGATTTTAGGTGTGTTTTAATATAAGGTTTGAAAGATTCTAGGTATTTTGTTGCAAGTTTAGTCCTTTACACCCAACCCTGTTAATTGTTGACAGGCGGTGTCCTTTGCAAAGTATTTTATTGCAAGTTTAGTCATTTACCTAGGTATTTTGTTGCAAGTTTAGTCCTTTACACCCAACAATTTGTAAGTGCAGTTCCTGCCGGGTAACTGTCGCTTATCAGTTCTGTGTCAACCAAATTAGAAGTCCAAGTTAAAGTCAACGATAATGAAGAATTCAAGACCACATGAAGACCATGCACTGATCAAGGGGGAATTTGTTAATGCACTTTGAGTGAAAAGTGCATGCTTTCCAATTGTTAGGGTCTTTATTGTATATGTCTTGAAACTTAGTCCAAGGTTTATCCTTGGACAATTTGTCCAAGTTTTGGTCTAAGAATTTTGGTCAGGGGTTTGGTTTTTGTGTAGATTGGTTTGTCTGAGTTTTAGTCCCTAGTCTATATATATGTGTTGTATAGGATTAGGGCAAGGGGGATACACAACAAGAAGAAACCCTTGAGTGCTTGGTGCACCTCTCACAAGATCCCATCCATTCTCCATCACAGTGTGTATTCTAGAGAGAGAGGGAGACTATGTGTTAGTGAGAGAAAGCTAGGTTTAGATCTTTGTGATCTAAACCAGCTTGTAGATGATGTATACTCCTTTGGTTTGTGTAATCTGTGATGACTGATTCATCAATAAAGAGATTCATCTTCTACATATTTCTATCTTGTTCATATTTTGTTCTTCATGTCTTGAATCAAGTACAATGTTTGATGTTTGTCATCGATCGGGAGCTTTCACAGTGGTATCAGAGCATGGTTACCGATTCAGAATGGTCTAACCGCCTTCTGAATCACCATTGCTCTTGATTTGATGTTTGTTTCCGCCAAACATCTTGAAGACGTGAAGATTTTGGTCCAGATATGAAGATATTCGAGCTATGTTGGAGAGAACTGCTGGGTTTTTTGGAGATCTAGGGTTTTGATCCAACAAAGGATTGTCTGAGTTTAAAACTCTGTGTTTGTGTTTCCGGGGTTTTTGGTGAACCAGTGTGAAGTCACACCGGGGAGATAGTCCGGAGACTAGTTACTGAAGCTTGCCTTTGAGCGTTGTCCGAGTTTTTACATCCTCTAAACTTGGTATGAGTTTTCCTTATTTAGTAAATCCTGTCCGAGCTTAGTATATCACTTAGGTCCGAGTTTTGTGTGAATTTCTTTTTGGTCCGAGCTTCTTGCAATTGAGTCCAAGTTTCAACACGTAAGTATAACAGGGTCTGAGTTTTCAATGTCTGAGTTTTTTCAATGTCTGAGTTTTGTTAAAAACCTTCTGAGTTTTTCAATGTCTGAGTTTTGTTAAAAAAACCTTCTGAGTTTTCACTTATTCCACTAAGTCTGAGTTTTCCATTTAATCCACTAGGTCTGGATTTTAGTTTTCATTTATTCCACTAGGTCTGAGTTTTAAGTTTCCTTTCCTTGGTCCGAGTTTAAGTTTCATTTCCTTGGTCCGAGTTTAAGTTTCTTTCCCTTGGTCCGAGTTTAAGTTTCATTTCCTTGGTCCGAGTTTAAGTTTTTTTCCTTGGTCCGAGTTTAAGTTTCATTTCCTTGGTCCGAGTTTAAGTTTCTTTCCCATGGTCCGAGTTTAAGTTTCATTTCCTTGGTCCGAGTTTAAGTTTCTTTCCCTTGGTCCGAGTTTAAGTTTCCTTTCCTTTGGTCCGAGTTTAAGATTCTTTTCTTAATTGGTCCGAGTTTTAAATTCTCCGTGTCCGAGTTTCTAGTTTAATATTAAGTCCGAGTTTGTTTGATCGTAGTATTGTGTCTGAGTTTTGTGAATCCGAGTTTCAAAAGTTCACTGTAGTCCGAGATTCATAACATGTGATCCGAGTTTTACTGTTCAGCTCCAAGTTTAACAGGTTTCGAGCTTTAAAGTCGGATTGAAACTGTTGGATTTGTTCCAAGTTGTTCTAAGATTTAAGTTTTAATAAGTCTGTGTTATCAAAATTTGGTTCCGAGTTTTTTTGTTCTGGGTTTGGGTTTCTTCAGAGTTTCCTTTATTTCCTTGCTTGTTTCGAATTCCTTTGTATTTTACATACTGTTCTGGTGATCTGATCCAACGTTTCAAGAGATTCTGGGTTTTACGGGTTCCAAATTTGCTAAGAATTCCGGGTTACCTGGGGTACCGGATTTTTAGCTAAATTTTAGAAGTTTGTGTTGTTCGGAAGTTTCGAGTTGTGCATGTTCCGAGTTTTTCTAGTTATTCCGAGTTACCTGGGGTACCGGATAACTAACTAAGAGTCAGAATTATGTGTAGTTTGGAAACTTGAAGTCGGTTTGGGATTATCGAAAAGTTTTATGGTACTTATGTTGTCCGGATCAAGTGAGGAGGTGAACAGAATACGACTTGCTTGGATTTTTGTATTGTTTACAAAGAAAAGGGGGAGTAAAAATTTTTGAAATTCCTATTTTCTTTGTAAACCAAAAGCTCGTGGTGCTACATCGAAACAAGTTCATGTTTACTATCTTTGAGATTAACTTAGTGTTAATCTTACCGGTGGCGAAGTGTTTATAACATGTAGCAAGTTAGAGCTAGTGTATGATTGAGTTTTGTCAAGTTTGTTCGAGGTTCAATCAAGTGTTGACGTGATGAAGCAAATTGTTCGTTTGGCAAGTAGTTGAAGGTCATGCCTTTATCGTATGTCGGTTAGAGTAGAGAAGATTAGTCTTCTTGGTACCTCTTCCAAGTTGGTGACTGATCGGATTCTCGAAATAGGGGTTCTTACATTGAGGCGGAGATTGGAGACGAAAGTCATCGGGTAATTGGTGGATTCATGAAGATACGAGATTGGATCATGAAGATTCGAGATGAAATGATTTCAGACACTCGGTTGAAGACTCTGATCAAGATGGTGGATGTACTTTTACAAAGTTCAGTTTGTTATTAACTTATCGAACTGAGCTTCATGTCTTTGCGAAATTTGAAGTGTTCAAGGCTGGGCATTGGAAATCCAATGTTTCTTTCTGCTGTTGGTTAGGTTTGAAGATTAATGTATCGAGCGATATTCTTACATGTGGTTGTAGGTCGGTTCGCGTTAACTTGATTCAGGAGTAGATTGAGGGGGAGGATCAACAGTGTTTGATGTTGGATTCTTCGGGTTTCTCAAAGCGGCCATTATCGTCAGCAAGTCTTTAATTAGAAGGGTTGAAGATCGTTATGCTCTGCCGGAAAGATCAAGTCTCAGCCAAAGTTGAAAGCAGGCATGATATCATCAGTTAAAGGGGAGTCTGTAAGCGCAGTATCCGGTGATTGAAGATTATCGATGCCACACAGAACTGATGCAACAGTTAAGGGGGAGACTGTAAGTGCAGTTCCTGCCGGGTAACTGTCGCTTATCAGTTCTGTTCTGTGTCAACCAAATCAGAAGTCCAAGTTAAAGTCAACGATAATGAAGAATTCAAGACCACATGAAGACCATGCACTGATCAAGGGGGAGTTTGTTAATGCACTTTGAGTGAAAAGTGCATGCTTTCCAATTGTTAGGGTCTTTATTGTATATGTCTTGAAACTTAGTCCAAGGTTTATCCTTGGAAAATTTGTCCAAGTTTTGGTCTAAGAATTTTGGTCAGGGGTTTGGTTTTTGTGTAGATTGGTTTGTCTGAGTTTTAGTCCCTAGTCTATATATATGTGTTGTATAGGATTAGGGCAAGGGGGATACACAACAAGAAGAAACCCTTGAGTGCTTGGTGCACCTCTCACAAGATGCCATCCATTCTCCGTCACTGTGTGTATTCTAGAGAGAGAGGGAGACTATCTGTTAGTGAGAGAAAGCTAGGTTTAGATCTTTGTGATCTAAACCAGCTTGTAGATGATGTATACTCCTTTGGTTTGTGTAATCTGTGATGACTGATTCATCAATAAAGAGATTCATCAATAAAGAGATTCATCTTCTACGTATTTCTATCTTGTTCATATTTTGTTCTTCATGTCTTGAATCAAGTGCAATGTTTGATGTTTGTCATCGATCGGGTGCTTTCACACAATTAACAGGGTTTTTTAACTGGGTTGGGTGTAAAGGACTAAACTTGCAACAAAATACCTAGTAAAGGACACCGCCTGTCAACATTCGTTAAAAAGGACACCGCCTGAAAAGCGGTATAAAGATAAAGGACAAAACTTGTAATTTTTCCATTTTTAACGATACTCAAAAAGGGTTTTACAATTTTGAAAACGGATTAAAAACAATCAGGTGAGGTAATTTAAAATAAGTCTTTTAATAAAAACAATCGGTCTTGCTAAGTTGGTCTAAGTGTGGATCTTCATGTGGGAAACCATGTTCCAAGTTGGTAGAAATATTTTTAAGTATGTGTTACTTAAAAATTTTTTGAGCTTAAATATGTTAACATTGATTGGTTTTGAAGTTCATTTGGGCTTTAATTGTTTCTAATGAAGTTTTGAGTTTGACAGGCTATTTCAGGGACTTGCTTGCAATATGATGGAAGTTATGATGACAAATGCGGCTTCTCGAAGATGAAGATTTGCTGAAGTTCTGCAAATCCCATATATATCAAGGGGGAGTCGGCAAATGCACCTAAGCTTGATAAATGCTGGATAGTGCAACTAGAATCAACTTCAGGGACTTGTTTGCAATATGATGGAAGTTATGATGACAAATGCGGACAAGGAAATGTTATAAGAGTCGGCATTTTTGGTGAAAAAGTCATCCGAAGTTATATCTTTCATCATTTGTCCGAATTTGTAGTTTAGGGTTGTAAGAACTTGTAGTTCTTGCAAGGTTAGCTTGTCGGTACTTGTAATTCTAAACCCTTTGTCCGAATTTCTAGTTCTTTGGTGTGTCATTACTTATTTGTTAAGTACTGACTAGGGTCTCAATTGTATGGACTTGTATGTCCGAATTTAGAATTGTATATATACTTTGTGGCTGTGCGCAATCAGCAGACTAAAAGGGAATTCAATGAAACAATGAATTTTGGAGAAAACTTCTTGTGCAAACAAACCCTAGCTTTGTGTGTTCTTCATTTACTGTGTGTGATTGTTGATTGTGTATACTCAGTGTATTCACTGTTCTCTCATCTTCTACACCTTCTGTACGAGCTCTACGTTGCGGTACGAGACACGCGGTGGTTTCCACACATCGCGTGTGTATTGTAGGTCCCTTTTCTCGGAGGATCGAGAACAAACCTAAACCTTGTTATACTAACCCACTAGCGAGTGCGGAATCCAAGCTAGTAGGCAAACCGGGATGAAGCAAGTAGAGAAACAAGCACACAAGATTTCACCGATTAACACCACTGTATTAATACGTATGAAGGTTTACAGTTACAAGCACAAGGTTTACAATCTGTTTGCAAACTCTCTAAAGTGTGTATGTGTGTGTTTTCCAGCAGAGTTTCTCTAACTCTCTATGTGTGCATCTATCTAACACTAACACACTGCATGGGTATTTATACCCATACATAGCAGGTCTTGATCGAAGGATCGATAGATGGTCCGAAGGATCATCTATCGATGACAGTGAGCTCGAACGATCAGCATGGACATCGAAGGATCATCCTTCGATGTCTAATGGTCGAACCATATCTTTCGAGCACCTCGAAGGATGATGCTTATCCTTCGAGGCTATCCTTCGATCCAGACAAACATCATGTTGTCCAAGTCAAACTAGGAGGATAGTTGACTTGGTCAACTTACAGACTGATTTAGGACATCGTTTACATACAGACCGAATACAGACAAAGTACAGACACAAGTGCACCAACAAACTCCCCCTTGGCTGTAGCTTTGTCTTTATCTTGTCTTTATCTTCTATAGATGTAGACTTGTCTCGAACTTCGACAGTCTTTGGTCTTCGAGTTTCCAAAACTCTGATGTCCTTTCAAGTCTTCATGGTCGGAGGATCTTCAAAGTCTTCACGTCTTGAAAGCAGAGAGTGTATCAACAAACTACCCGTATCATGTAGGCAGTGTGTTAACAAACTCCCCCTTAACATAAGCTCCCCCTTGAGTTATGCTCGTGAAATACTTTAACTTTATGAAGTGAGATCCTTGTGGTGTTGATGATGGCCAGCGGCAACTCAATCATCTTCATCTTTTGAGCGCCTTCTCGTCGTGTCTTCATTCCAAAGCTTGTCATCGACCATGTTCTCCTTGCCTTTAGAATCTGCACATGCAAGAAATCTAAACGCGTAATGAGAACAACTGCTTGGAATATAGTATAAACAAATGACACACGAATGACCATGTCATAATCAAACACCGTCCGACAGTTTGAAAGTTTAATAAATTTTTCAATTTTAGCCTTTAACTTTCAAAACATGCAAATTTCGACCGTTTATGAAGATTTAGTCAATTCGGTTTTCGTACAGGTTTCAGGTAACGAAGACTCGAGCTCCAACATCGTACGATCGAAAATAAAGTAGAAAGAAAATCTTTTTGGCTTTTATAAAGTTTATATTAAAACAAGCCTAAAATCTTTTTGGTATTTTTTGAAATTAAAAGACAACAATTTAAAATCCTTTGAGTGTTATCAAACGACATCACCGCTAATGTCGTGCTGATATGCACCAAACGACGAAACTGTTTAAAAAGAAAAACAATAAAAGTTAAGCAGTAAGTAAATAAATAAATATATACAAACATTCTTTTTGCGAGTTTCGAGGGTAAGAGAATCATATCAGTGTACGGTCATGCCAAAACACTCTGGTTGTTCAGTTAGTTAACATTAAAATAAGCATCCTATAACAATTATCGGTATTGTTGTCCACTTAAGCTCAACTTATCAGATGTAATCATGTTTAGAGGATACGTTAATGTATGATTTATACTTACCGACCGGTGTTCATCCACATCACAACACATTCCCGTATCAAGGTATGCACGAGAGTTCATCTTACCGGTGAGTATACCGATTATCATCTGTTTGACCGTATAAAATTGTGAGATACTCACTTATTTTGATTTGAAAACAAGTCCTATGTGATATAATCACTTATTGATGAGGAACTTGATTTTCGTATGCATGAGGGCACAGATGCAAGTCCGTGAACAGGTCAGTACTTCCGTACAGCAGAGAGACGAACTTGACACCCGGATAAATGTGATATTTTTATCACTTATTTGAATTGGACATGTGATTGTTTATCACTTATTGAGGTCGAATGCAGTATGCAATATGTACACGTATGTATAGTATCATGGAAGATCTAGACTTGCGTCCCCGTTATTTTTCGGTAAAAGATACAACCATGATACCCAGATGATAAGCAGCATAAAGACCGAATATCTCAGAACCTCGGCAATCTATCAAACGAAATTTCGGTACTAAGACCATATGCCAATGAATGGTTCCCACCTGGTCTTCAGTCGATTAAGATTTATATCCCCTGCACACTTTAAAATGATTGTGAGCCTACCGATATATCTTATATAGAGCTGCTTATCGTTTTGCATTTAAGGTTTAAAGAGGTTAGGATAGACCACTGATGTACTATCATTTTCTCTTTTGCTCTCCAGGAAACTCATTTTTGATTTTCTATTGTTTTTGTGTTTTTGAAATTTTTCGATGTTTTTGTATTTTCCGATTTTTTTTGGATTTACTCCCCCTAAAATCAACAAACTAAGAGAAATTTAAAAGACACAAAAATATTTACAAAAATGATTTTCCGATGTTGGTTTACTCTTGCTTGACCTTAATGCCATTTACCAATAATAAGAAGTCAAATCTAGATTTGTCAAAAGCTTTGGTAAATAAGTCGGCACGTTGGTCATCGGTGTGGACCTTAACAACATCGATAAGCCTTTTCTCAAAGCAATCACGTATGAAGTGATATTTGATTTCGATGTGTTTGGTCTTTGAATGCTGCACAGGATTTTTAGTGATATCTAAAGCAGCAGAGTTATCAACGTAAATAGGAGTAGTTAGGAATTCAAAACCGTAGTCCCGCAATTGTTGTTGGATCCAAAGAACTTGTGAACAACAACTTGAGGCAGCAATGTATTCAGCTTCGCATGTTGATGTAGCTACACACGTCTGCTTCTTGCACTGCCATGTGACTAGGCGATTCCCTAAAAACTGACATCCAGCCGTTGTGGATTTGCCGTCGATTTTACATCCGCCAAAATCAGAATCACTGAATGCGACCAAGTCAAAGTTATTATCCCTAGGATACCACAGACCGGTGTCTGGATAAGCCTTCAAATAACGAAAAATCCTTTTGACAGCTGCAAGATGTGAGGCCTTCGGGTTGACTTGATATCTGGCAAGCAGGCATGTTGGGTACATTATATCTGGCCTTGATGCTGTGAGGTACATAAGGGATCCGATCATCGCGCGATAGTATGAAGGGCTAACAGGTTCACCCTTCAAGTCAGGAGTTATTCCGTGATTAGTTGGCAGTGGGGTACCAATGGGCGTTGCATCGGACATCTGGAACCGGCTCAAGATGTCTCCAACATATTTAGTCTGATGGATGAATATCCCAGACTCCGTTTGTTGCACTTGTAGGCCCAAAAAGAAATTCATTTCCCCCATAGCACTCATCTCGAATTTATCCTGCATGATGCGCTCGAAATTCCTACACAAAACATCATTAGTAGAACCAAAAATAATATCATCAACATATACCTGAACCAGAAGAAGATCCCCATCTTGTTCTTTGATGAAGAGAGTACAATCGATAAGACCTCTTCGAAAACCGTTCTCCAGCAGATATGTAGATAAGGTTGCATACCAAGCTCGTGGCGCTTGATGAAGACCATAGAGAGCTTTGTTGAGCAACCAAACCCGATCGGGATGGACAGGATCTTCAAAACCTGGAGGCTGTTCGACATATACCTCTTCTTCAACCACACCATGTAGAAATGCACTTTTGACGTCCATCTGGTAAACCTTGAATCCTTTGAATGAGGCATAAGCCAGAAAGATTCGAATAGCTTCCAGACGTGCAACTGGTGCATAGACTTCGTTGTAGTCGATTCCCTCTATCTGACGAAAACCTTGAACGACTAAACGAGCTTTGTTTCGAATAACTACTCCACGGTCGTCTTTCTTGCATTTGAAGACCCATCGAGTGCCAATCTTCTTGTAGTTCTCAGGCTTTTCAACAAGCTTCCAAACTCCAAGCTTGTGAAATTGCTGCAGTTCTTCCTGCATGGCTTCAACCCAAGCACTGTCTTTCAATGCTTCTTTCCACGACTTTGGTTCTTCTTGTGACACATAACACGCGAAGGACCAGTCATTCTGTTGACCAGATTATCTTATAGCTGAATACAAACCAGCATTCCGGTTGTTTCTCAGCTGATTACGCGTCTGCACACCGCGATGGACATCTCCTATGATATTCTGCTGTGGATGGGTATCGTGAATCCTCATTTCAGGATTATCCGGTACACGAGCATTGATACCCAAATTATTCAGATTAAGATCAACAACCAACTCCACACCAGGAATGTGGTTAGAAGTGGATGCATTCCCTTCAGCAGTATCTATATTCTGCGTATGAGGTGTATCCCCAGAGGCACCTTGAACAGGAGCAGCTGGAGCTGAAGATCCTTCGGCTGCGTCATGATATTCATCATCTTCAGAAGAGTCATTATAATCAGCAGCATCTTCATAAACCTCATTTTGAACCATATTGTTGACTGACGTAGAAGCTTGAGGGTCAACAACAATAGGTCTAACCAATGGCGAGACAGCAGCGTTGTCACTTTCCAACAACATTCGAGCCGCTGCTGATTCTTCGTCAAAGGTTGGCAGATTGAAGGAGTCAAATAGCCCATCATAGTCGAACATCCACGGATCACCCGGAGCCCTAACAGGACTCGTGTACCTTTGAACCCTAACTTCACTCCATAGCTCAATCTTTTTGGTAGCTAGATTCCAAACACGAAAATTTGGAGTTGCATATCCAAGGAAGAAACCCTCGATAGCTCGTGCACCAAACTTTCCATCCGGCTCAATCATAGTACAAGGAGCACCAAATGGTTCAAGGTAAGAAAGATCCGGTTTCCTTCTCTGAAGGAGTTCGAAGCAAGTCTTGCCATGTCTCTTAACTGTAAGAACTCTGTTCAACGTGTAGCATGCAGCCGATACCGCCTCCCCCCAGAATTGAATAGGGAGTTCCGACTCTACTAACATTGTTCTTGCAGTTTCAATAATAGTCCGATTCTTCCTCTCAGCGACACCATTTTGTTGTGGAGTATAACGAGAACTGTACTCATGAAGAATGCCTTTAGAAGTACAAAACTCATCCATAACTTGATTCTTGAATTCAGTTCCATTGTCGCTTCGGATCCTTTTCACTTTCAACGTATAGAGATTTTCTAACATTGTAAGAAGATCCTTGAGGATGCCAGGAGTTTCACTCTTGTGTGCCATAAAAGATACCCAAGAAAATCTAGAGTAGTCATCAGTAACTACTAAACAATAAGCATCACCAAACGTTGTCTTGTGTTTCATAGGTCCAAATAGGTCCATATGAAGACGTTCGAGAGGCATGCTGACAGTGTTGATTTTCTTCAAAGGGTGAGACTTCTTCGTTTGCTTCCCCTTTTGGCACGAGACACAGATATCTTGTAGATGAAAACTTCTTACAGGCACACCATTCACAAGATTATTTTTCACCAAATGGTTCATTTTTCTCAAGTGAATGTGTCCCATTCTTCTGTGCCAAGATATAGACTCCTTTTCTGTGGCTTTTGAGACAAAACAAGTAACTTGTGCAGATGTAGTAATTGCTTGGCTCATATCGAGAATATAAAGATCATTAACTCTCGGAGCCGATAAGAGAACCCATTCTTGTGGAATTTTGAATCCAGGTTTCAGCACATAGCAGCCAGCATCATCAAAAATCACTGAGAACTTTTTATCGCAGATTTGCGACACACTGAGAAGATTGTGATCAATTTGCTTCACATAATTGATCTTATCAAAGCACACGATGCCATTGGAGATACTTCCTTCTCCAGTGATGTACCCTCCTTTATCACCCGCAAAGGCAACATACCCTCCTCTGATATTTCTCACGTCATACAGGAGCCGTAAGTCGCCAGTCATGTGCCTGGATGCTCCACTATCAACAATCCAATGACTATTAATAGTTCCTCCTAGAACATCCTGCACATGTCAAATAAACACATCAGTTGAGAATGGGGACCCAAGCCTTAGTGGTCTTGGGTCGTCCCTTGGCATCACGATACGTAAGCTCTATCTCTTGATGGTTTTCAAGAACAACTGCTCCCCCTGAATTGTCACCCGACTTAGGTAACCAAGTTTGTCTGTGCCCACCAGTTTTTGAAGATTCTGGTTTTACAGGTTGTGACACTCTTGGTTCTTTCTGAACTGTTTTAACTTCAGATTTTAAAGCTTTTTCAACAGTTTTTATGTTCTTATGTCGTTGTTTAGTTTCTTGTTCTTTTACAGTTCGTTTATCTTGTTTAGATGAAACTGACCGACGTTGAGGGTGAACTGTTTCAGGTGGAGTTTTCTCAACAAGTTTCTTCTTTGGAGCATTTGGGCAATTTCTGATAATGTGCCCAATTTCTCCACATTTGAAACAAGTTCTCATTTCAACAGACTTAGGAGAACTTGATCGACTACCAGATGTTGAGCTTGTAGAACCTGAGGTACTTGCTCTTTCATCACACCCGTTTGTGTGTTGGGTGTAATTGTTATCACTGTTTCGTTTCAAAATCTTGACTTGTTGTACAAAATCAGTGTTTGATTTGTTTTCAAAAGTCTCAATTTTATCTGTACCTTTTGATGCTACAAACTTAACATCTTTTCCTTTCTTCATGTAACGAGCTCCTTTTGATTCAACTTTAGCCTTTGGCTTTGGAGCTCGTTGTGGTTGTTTACCCTTAGAAGCAGTAGGTTGTCGAGTGATTGGAGATTTTTGATTACCAAATTGTTTCCTAACCTCAGCCTTAGGAATTGGATCACATTGTGTTACCACAATTCCTGGAAGTGTTTTTCCCAAAAATCTGTTTGTATTATCTTCAAAGACTTTGTCAATCAAAGATTTATTTACATTTTTAATTGGAAAAACATGATCTGAGTAGATTTTATTATCTCCAACCAAAGTGTACAACACATTACTGCTTTTAACAGTAGACACACCTGTCTTATCAACCTTGACAGGATCAATCACTTGCTTCTCAACAGATGGAACCTCAGGAGTATCAGGATCACAAAGAATGTGATTCTCTCGTGGAATATCTACTCCTTTCATCTTGCTAAGTGATTTATCTTGGTCACTTACAGCCACTTCTGATTCATCATCCGATGTCTCATAGTCCTCGATAATTGGAGGACTTTGTTTCATGGATGGTGAAGTTTCTGGTTCCTTAGGGGCTGTGTTTGAAGAACTGTCCGATTTGAACCCTAGGCCAGTAGAAAATTCCTCAAAGTTCAAAGGCACACTGGGTTCATACCGAGGCATTTCCTCTTCATCGGGCATCTTGGTATAGTTGTCCATCAAAGGGGGTGGACACGCCTTATACCCTACACCTTTCACGTTACCTTTCAGTTGTTGAACGTCTATGATGTGATCAAGCACAAATCGGGAGTTAGAATAACTATCCAATTTCTGTTTGATCGCATCATGCTTGCATTGGGCAATGGCTAATTGCTTCTTAGTTTCTTCCACAAGGTTAATGTATTCATTTATACTTACTTGTTTGTGGTAAACTACTTTGTTAACCTCGGACACATTTTTCTTTAATGTTTCTATTACAGATTTAAATTCTTTTTCATTCCGGGTTAAAGCCATGTTTGCCTCTTGGCATTTTGACAGTTCAATAACCAAATTCTGATTATGACTATGAAGCTTTTCTGATTCAAGCTTCATTTCTGCACATGATTTACAAATACTAGGAGCAGGAGGTTCAGAAGTTACCTGACTAGTAGATGCTGAACCATTTGCCATAAAGGCAGTTTGAAAAGAAAAAGCTCCATCTTCAGAGAATAGCTTTTCCATTTCCATTGATGTAGCAGCAGCCTTCCTAATCAGAATTGATTTCTGACATTTAAGCTCATCAGCTTCATTCAGTAGCTCCTGTATATCATCATCTCCTTCTTCATTCACATCAGGCTCTGAGTGATTATCCCCAGAAACAGAGCCTTCTTCATCCGAACTGCCCGAATAACCAGAACTGTCATCGCTCCCAGAAGATTCTTCTTTTTGAACCTGCTCGATGACCTTAGCATACAATGCAGTTCCACTTCCCTGATCACCATCACCAAACTGAACTGACCAGTCACATCCTTCATCAGCTTGAACAGCCAAAGCCCGATTGTGATTGGTAGCTCCAGGCTGTCCCTGATTGTTATTCACTGCCACCATCCTCCGTTCACGGTTTTCTTGTTGGGCATTCACATTAGTCTGGTTTCTGAACGGGTTGTGATTGCCGTGTTTTGTTGGTCGAGTGCACTCACGTTTAAAGTGCCCTTTCTCGCCACAGTTAAAGCACGTGACGGCATTAATATCAAACCCATACTTCGTGTTTTTCTTTCCTTCCAACGAAGTTCTTCCAGTTCGTGCCATGAAATCTTTTGCCCTTCTAACCGCACTAGCAAAAGCCCATTTAATATCCATCAACTCCATTTCTTCCTTGTCGATCTGATCATAATCTTCATTGGTCATGTTGATGTTTCCAAGCTGACCAGCTACCAAACCACAGTAAGCACTGACCATGGTGTTGATAATTTCCATATGTTCCTTAGCAACTTCAATACTAAGGTGTGAAAGATTTGAGTTTTCGACTCGGATTGTGTGATGACTTTGAGGCTGAGGTTGAGGATTGCTTGTATAGTGAGCTTGCTGTTGTTGTTGTTGAGGTTGTGGTTGTGGCTGTGTTGGAACAGGAATGTAAGACCTCGGATCGAATTGAGGTTGTGGTGGAGCAGCTGTTGATTGAGGAAATGGAAAGGAACTCGTATTGGACACAAAAGCAGTTTGAAGCTTCGGTTGTTGAACAGAACTAGCTGAAGGACCAAAACCAGGCAAATACATTTCTGTATTCTGAGGAGCTGGAGCACGCCTTGCTTTCCTAATTTCTTCATCATTTTTATGTTCCAGCTTCTGAATGAACTCATAGATGTTAATCTCATCTAGAGCTTTAGTATGCTTCAACAACTCAATAAACGAACTCCATTTTGGGGGTAGGGCGTCAGCAAACCTATTCACCATGTCTTGTTGAGTAGCCGCCACCCCATAAGCACACATTTCACTAATCAAATGATAGAAACGTGTGGTCATATCATTCAGAGTCTCGTTTTCCAAAAACTGAAAAGATTCAAATTCTTTCTTCAACAAATCATGCCTAGACTTTCGAGCAGCTGCATTGCCTTCTCCTCTAGCAACTAAGGCATCCCACAATGCTTTCGTGGTCTTGCAATATGAAAACTGATGGTAGATGTCTTTGTTGAGTGCTTGAGTAAGTATGGCATAGGCCTTTTTCTCCAATTCATAAGCCTTCTTGTCATTTTCAAGCATGTTGGCGTAACCTTCCGAAGTGGATGCTCTACTTTCAAGACTTTCATTGAATGCATTGACAAAACACATCCAAAGGTCGGTGCTTTGTCCTTGAACATATGTGTGAAAGCGGCCTTTCCATGACGGAAAATCGTTCATGTGGTTCAGCTTTGGTGGACGATTGTTACTGCCTGTTTCACTTTCACTAATCAGAAGATTTTGAAGACTTTGACTTTGATTGGATACCAAAGCCCATTGACACGAACTTATTGATTGTTGTTGTTTTGGAATGGCACTCGTCATATATTCAGCCATCGACATCTGTTTCAGATCTGGTTGTGGATCCGTACTCCAATCCCAAGGACTTGTGCAACTCATTGTGATCAAAAATTAACAAATAACCTACACACCACAAACAGTTAAGAACAAACAGACAACAATTGAAAGATACAATCTGATCGAAAGATCAAGACTTGTTCGAAGGATCAACAGTGATCGAAAGATTACTGTTGAGTTTCGAGCAAAGCCTTCGAAAGATTCTCAATGAAAGATCCTTATCTTTCGACTGATTATCACGAAAGATTCACAGTTCGAAAGATCTATATCTTTCGAATACTGATCTCGAAAGATTCACAATGAAAGATCCTTATCTTTCGAGATGTATCCTTATCTTTCGGACAACCAACTTTCGAAAAGATTCCAACTACGAAGGATAACCCTTAGACTTCGAAAGACTACTCGAAGGATGCTTATCTTTCGAGCTGCCTTTGATCGAAAGATGTCGAAGGATATCTTTCGATGTCGAAGGATATCTTTCGACAGCTCTGACACACTGACACAAAGTACGACAGGTTGGTGAAAAGTTGATGTGGTTGGTGAGCCAACTTTCGGCAGAAAGGATGTTTCTGTCAACAACTTTTTCACCAACTTTTTGACTTTCAAAAAGTTTACCCAAAATGGCAACCTTATCCCCAAGTCCAGTCACCGGAAAGATGATCGGAACACGGCCGGAAAAATCAAAGTTTCACAAAAACGATTTTTATGTTACCCAAACCGACCCCGAACACTCCCGATAGGTTTAGTACGCGTTTTTATGCAGAAAACTACCAAAAACGGGTGCTAAACCAAGTGTCCAAACACACCAAGAACTTGAACAAACCGGTTTTAAACAAGGTAAAGAGCGAGGCTCTGATACCACTTGTAGGTCCCTTTTCTCGGAGGATCGAGAACAAACCTAAACCTTGTTATACTAACCCACTAGCGAGTGCGGAATCCAAGCTAGTAGGCAAACCGGGATGAAGCAAGTAGAGAAACAAGCACACAAGATTTCACCGATTAACACCACTGTATTAATACGTATGAAGGTTTACAGTTACAAGCACAAGGTTTACAATCTGTTTGCAAACTCTCTAAAGTGTGTATGTGTGTGTTTTCCAGCAGAGTTTCTCTAACTCTCTATGTGTGCATCTATCTAACACTAACACACTGCATGGGTATTTATACCCATACATAGCAGGTCTTGATCGAAGGATCGATAGATGGTCCGAAGGATCATCTATCGATGACAGTGAGCTCGAACGATCAGCATGGACATCGAAGGATCATCCTTCGATGTCTAATGGTCGAACCATATCTTTCGAGCACCTCGAAGGATGATGCTTATCCTTCGAGGCTATCCTTCGATCCAGACAAACATCATGTTGTCCAAGTCAAACTAGGAGGATAGTTGACTTGGTCAACTTACAGACTGATTTAGGACATCGTTTACATACAGACCGAATACAGACAAAGTACAGACACAAGTGCACCAACATGTATTCGATCGATCCGGTTCGCGTGTCCGTTGAAGGAAGACGACCTTACAGCCACTGATCCCAATGTTTTATAGCATATCCAAGGACCGGATCTGGAAGTCCCAGCACCACCTCACTACACTGTTGCGCCAAGGACCATGTTCTTGCTTATGATTCCTTGGGCCAAAATTAAAACCACAATCCCCGATTTTCAGTCACAACCTGACTCCCCCGAGCTCGCTGTGATGCAGATATCTCTCACTTGTGCTTCTGATGAACAAGAAAACAACCAAGCAGTTATACACCATTTATTCAACTTGTTACCTTCATTTATCAATAAAACAACTTAGAATACCTGAATCACATGAGCCCTTTGAGATGACGACTCATTTGTGTGCTTCTTCTTACCGGACTCATCCCAAAATTGTACAACCAGTAGCGAGGAGAGTTGTGCTTTTGAGTCAGGTCCTAAAAATTTAAATAACATAGAATGTTGACTTGTTAGCACCCTTACATGGAATGCTACATTTGTTCAAGTTTACAGTCAACATTTTAAAGGTTTTGCAACAGTTATTTTTTGGTTAATTAAGAGTTAGCCCAGCAAATGTAATAGTAAATTTTGAACATTTACGAATGGACCACTTGAAGCTTTATGTGTTAATGTGGAAATTCTAATTAGATAACCTTCCAAAACATTCACACATTTTTCATGGATTCTGTAAGAGATACGATTACTTTTTTCCTGTATATATAGTTATTTTGACGTCTTGCTCACTCAACAAACCAAATATTGCCTTCAAATTTTAGATTCCATCCTATCAACTGTTATCTCCTAACTCAAGAGAGTTATAACATTTATCTGGGTAAAAATTTTATTTTACACTATCAGGGATATGAGAATAAACAGCAACAGGATGATGGTTCTTAAAGGCGACAATACACTATAAGCACAAAATATAAACCATCAAATGAATCCCTGATTGAACTTGAAGAAATATAAAAATTTAGATATCAATATAAAAACCAACAAGATGATGGTTCTAGAGAAATTAAATTTTAGATCAACAAAATTGGCTCAAAATTTAAGTAAACGTCACATACAATAGATCTTATTAAAGGGCAGTTAAGACGAATATATTCTGAATATAAGTTACCATAGATGATTCAAATGTGCTTATTACTTGTTTGGTTCATTCAATTAGACATGTAAATCCGCTGCATCTAATGAGAAACAAATTGGTATTGTTGTGATTCTCCTTTATCCATCAAAACCTCACACAAATTCTGGCAAATCTTTTCCTAGCTACTTTCATTCTTTAATCATCATGTTGCTTTATCATAAATCCTACAAACCGATGTGATAAGTATGGTACCTTCGTAATCTACTTTAGGGGTTTCAAGCTGATTAATGAAGAAAGATATATGTTCCTTTTTCTCTAATCTGATTCAGTCAACGAATTTCGATAATTGAACTTCCAAATCAGTAGAGTTGTGAGTGCACCTTTTGATCGAGCTAACTGATTAGAAAATTAAATAGTGATGGTTTTCCTCAAATTGCCAATAGATGGTCCTCTAGTTGAAGAATAGCCTCCCCCGAGGCAAAGTTCTTTAACAAATTTTTCTAAGTCGGTAGTTAGAGGAACTAGGGACGGCTGCAGATTCTTTTTTCTCAAATTATGCTTCGACGCTACTTTGCTGATTCGAACAAGAGGCAGCATGGCTAGAGCAACTGTACCCGTTGTAAACCTTCTTAGAAACAGCAATTTCATAACTGATCAGCAGCTGCAAAACATGTGTCTGATCAGTGGCAAAGCTTGAGATTTCCGACTGGGGGTCGAAAACGTATATACCAAAACTTCCATAAAACCGGGGGGTCAAAACGTATATACCGAAAATTAGTATACGAAAATTACTTACTCTCCACTAACGAGCGAAAAGTTCGAGGACCGGCCGCCCCCTCCCGCCTCCACAAAGCTACGCCCTTGTGTCTGATAAGCATTTGTTCGTAAGCCAAATAAACGGGTCAGCAGAAGGGCTGTTGACATCTGAATGAGCTGAAGAGGCTTTCAAGAATATTTTAGGATCACTCTTTGTTGATTCTGATGATGATATGATTGAATAGCTTGCTCAAAACACGGATTTAGTAGCCATTTCAAAAGCTCACAGTGGGTCGGAGGAAGAAGGTGAAACCAAGTTAATCTCTTAACACCATGATTAGTTAGATAGATAGTTAGTTAATTAGCGGTTACAAAGTATAGGGACCGAAATTGACAAGATGGAACTTCATAACCACCCTCACTTAGCGAAGAGGTGTGTCTCCACAACACATCCTTTCGGATCGACGCAAGGCAAAAGAAGGAAGGGACACGACGGTTCGGTTGAATGGCTGAGAATCGACATACCCTTTCAAGATCAATCTCAACCACACAATCCAAGAGACATACCCTTTCACGAAGAGTCACGTCTATTCATTCGTACCCGTAGAAAACTATAAATAGGGATAGTTAGATTCAATTGTATTCGTTCATTACATTCGATTTGTATACATTACATTCATTCGATTATTATAAAGTTGTTGTTATTCAAGTTATTCACGCTCGTTAGAGATCAAGATCCAAGTTCGGGCCAACAAAGTGGTATCAGAGCATCAGGCTCTAGGCGTGGGAATCGCAAGGCATCGCAGGGAATTCGCGATCAGGTTTCAATTTCGTTTAAATTCACAAAGTTTCAATTTCAGAATTTATTTTCGGTTCTAGGAAGTCGGTTGAACCGAACGGTTAGGAATCTAGGGTTCGTTTGTTTTGATTCCGGGGTTATAGTGCGAATTAGTTTGATTTGGTTGTTTTGGTTATTACACGATTCGGGTAATCGGGGTTGTTAAGATATATTGAAACCAAAAGGAAGATTTAGTAAAAGTGAAGATTATTCGGCAGGAAGATATGTCAGGAGCGATCGGGCAAAGTACGGTAAATGGAAATTCTCTTTCCCAGTTTCAGTGTCCGATTCTGAAACCAACAAACTATACTGTTTGGGCTATTCGTATCAAGACGATTCTTGAAGCGAATGGTTTGTGGGAAACGATTGAACCGGCAGAGAATGCAACGGTAGACACCAAGAAAGATAAGTCTGCCATTGCATATCTGTTTCAAGCAATACCAGAGGACGTTGTATTGCAAGTTGCAAGTTGTAAGACTGCAAAGGAAATTTGGGAAAATCTAAGGATTAGACATGTTGGCGTAGATCGGGTACAAAAGGCGCGTATGCACACGCTAATGTCAGAATTTGAGATGTTGCAAATGAAGGATGACGACACTATTGACTCGTTCACCGCAAAGATCAATAGTATCGTTACCCGAGCAACAGAAGTAGGATCGACTATGAGTCAACCGACTCTAGTACGCAAACTCCTAAATGGCGTACCGGATAGGTTTACTCAAATCGTTGCCTCTATGGAACAATACTCCGATATAGAAACCATGACGCTACAAGAAGCGGTCGGAAGATTAAAAACGTATGAAGAACGTCTCAAGTTAAAGAAAGGAAGTCAAGGGGAAAGCCAAGATAGGCTTATGTTTACACATCAGGATAACAACAGAGGAAGGCAATTTGGAAACCGCGGTCGTGGTAGGTTTAACCAGACGCGTGGAAATTGGCGAAACAACGGAAATAGGCAAAGTCCCAGAAACGAAGGATCTACATCAAGGCCTAGAAATGGAAGTTCAAGAAACTGGAGGAAGTTTGCAAGAACCGACTTAAGTAAGATCCAATGTTTTAAGTGTCAGAAGTTTGGACACTACAAGAAGGATTGTTCTGAGAAAGACGATGTGCAAGAACATTCAAACCTCGTCGAGGAAGACGAAGCACCCGTATTGTTGATGACAATACAAGAAGAAAATGTTCAAGAAAGGGCTCTGCTAAACGAGGAACAGATAAAACCGACAAGTTATGCCTCAGGAGATGAAAATCTATGGTACTTAGACAACGGGGCGAGCAACCACATGACAGGAGTGCGAAGTCACTTCAAGGAGTTAGACGAAACGGTGACAGGGCAAGTGCGTTTTGGTGATGGGTCACACGTAGAAATTAAAGGCAAAGGTTCAATACTACTGGAATGTATGAATCAAGAACAAAAGATTGTTTCACAAGTATACTACATTCCAAGTCTGAAGACCAATATATTGAGCCTCGGAAAACTTACAGATGGTTGCAAAGTGGTTATGGACGGAGACTTACTGACTATCCGAGATCGAAACAGAAAGCTACTAATGCGAGTCAAAAGATTGAAGAACAGGCTGTACAAGGTCAAACTGAAGACAGGAAAACCAATCTGCTTACTATCAAAGACGGAAGACATAGCATGGTTATGGCACGCGAGGTTAGGCCATTTACACTTCGACGCTATTAAAGAAATGACTCGTAAGAACTTGGTACATGGAGTTCCCCAAATAAGTCATGCTAGTCAAGTCTGTGACGCATGCTTATTAGGAAAGCATAGTAGGGCACCATTTCCAAATCAGGCAAAGTTCAGATCCTTAAAACCTCTGGACCTAGTCTATGGAGATTTGTGTGGTCCTATAACTCCACCAACACATGTTGGGAAGAAGTATATATTCTTACTTGTAGACGACTGTACTCGCTACATGTGGGCATATTTACTAACTTCCAAGGATCAAGCATTCGAAACATTTAAGGAGTTCAAAGAAAAGGTAGAAAAGGAAGCGCAGACCAAGTTAAAAATGCTAAGGACAGATAGAGGAGGTGAATTCACATCGGCTGAATTCAACAAGTATTGCAAAACAAATGGCATAGCAAGACAGCTTACAGCACCATACTCCCCACAGCAAAATGGAGTAGTAGAAAGGCGAAACAGGACGATGTTATCCACTACTCGCAGTATGTTAAAGGCAATGAACATGCCACAGAACTTTTGGGGTGAAGCAGTACGACACGCGATATACGTACTAAACAGGGTTCCGACAAAAGCCCTGGTGAATAAGACACCATATGAAGCACTGAAAGGAAGAAAGCCAAATCTAGAACATTTGAAAGTCTTTGGCTGCACTGCTTACGCTAAGGTACTACCACTTCAACAAAAGAAGTTAGATGATAGAAGCGCACCTATGGTTTATCTTGGAATAGAAGAAGGATCAAAGGCGTATAGATTATATGATCCAACAAAGAACAAGATATGTGTCAGTAGAGATGTAAAGTTCATGGAAGGTCAACCATGGAACTGGGATAGTTATATGGAAACGGTAGATTCAGGGAATCCCGAATGGACGAACTTTGTCATTCATGAAGATGACATACCACCAGAGTTAGAAGAAAATGAGCCAAGTAGTCCAGGCAGTAGCGGACCAGGCAGTAGCGGGCCACATCATGACGATTCAGGAGTAGATCAGACAGAAGAACAAGACTCCTATGTAACCCCGCCAGCATATTCATACAATCAGAACTCAGCAGGAAATTCAAGCAACATACAAAATGGAGGTCCATCCACTTCTGAAAGTACAACAGGAAATATCAGCAATACTCCAGTAAGACTAAGAAGTCTCGAAGAACTGTATGACGAAACAGAAGAAATTCAGTTAGATCCACATGAATTATTACTCGCTGAAGAAGAACCAAGGAATTACAAGGAAGCATCTAGTGACAGAAAGTGGATTGAAGCAATGAAGGCTGAGTTAGACTCGATAAACAAGAATAACACTTGGAGCTTGACGGAATTGCCAAGAGATCACAAGGCAATAGGCTTAAAGTGGGTATTCAAGACTAAGAAAGATGCAAATGGAAATATTGTCAGACACAAAGCAAGGCTAGTTGCAAAGGGATATGTCCAGCAACATGGAATAGACTTTGACGAAGTCTTTGCACCAGTAGCACGTATGGAGACGGTACGACTAATGTTGGCTTTAGCAGCATATCAAGGTTGGGAGGTACATCATCTAGATGTGAAATCTGCATTCTTACACGGAGATCTCAAGGAAGAAGTTTATGTATCACAACCAGAAGGATTTATAAAGCCAGGAAATGAAGGAAAGGTTTACAGACTATCAAAAGCACTGTATGGATTGAGACAAGCACCAAGAGCTTGGAATACGAAATTAGATCAAACCCTAAAGTCACTTAACTTCAAGAAGTGCACTTTAGAAAGCGCAATCTATACAAGGACGAATGAAGCCTCTACACTAATAGTTGGAGTCTACGTTGATGACTTGATAGTCACTGGAACATCAAAGAAGGAAATAGACATCTTCAAGTCTCAGATGAAGAACAAGTTTGATATGAGCGATCTAGGATTGCTAGCATACTATCTGGGAATCGAAGTAATTCAAGCAGGGGGTGAGATAGGCATCAAGCAGACAGGATACATCAACAAGATACTCAAAGACGCAGATATGTTATCCTGCAATGACACAAAGACACCCATGACTCCAGGAACTCAATTAACAAAGACTGAAGAAGGAGATCTAGTAGATGCAACACACTACAGAAGCCTGATAGGATCTCTCAGGTACTTATTGCATACAAGACCAGATCTATGTTACCCAGTCAGTCTACTTAGTAGATTCATGCAAGAACCAAAGGAGCAACACCTGAAGGCAGTAAAGCAAATACTACGTTACATCAAAGGAACTAAAGAGCATGGAATCATTTACAAAAGACAAGGAGGATGTAAGATCACAGGTTATAGCGATAGTAGTTTTGGAGTTAATACAGACAAAGGAAAAGGAACAACTGGTCTGGTATTCTACTTTGGAGAATCACCTATAACCTGGTGTACACAAAAGCAACAAACAGTGGCACTCTCATCATGCGAATCAGAATTTATGGCAGCCACTGCAGCAGCATGTCAAGCACTATGGCTTAAAAGACTGTTAAGTGAAATCACAGGCTGGAAGGAAGAAAAGATAACACTCAGAGTTGATAACGTTTCAGCAATAGCACTCATGAAAAATCCAGTCTTTCACGGAAGAAGCAAGCACATTGACACACGCTATCACTTCATAAGAGAATGCGTGGAAAACGAAGATATCACTGTGGAGCACATAAGTGGAGAACTACAACGGGCAGATATACTAACAAAGGCACTAGCAAGGATCAAGTTTGCTACAATGAGGGAACTGCTCGGAATTCAAGATTTAAAGCAACTCATGGATGTTCGAGATTAAGGGGGTGAATGAAACCAAGTTAATCTCTTAACACCATGATTAGTTAGATAGATAGTTAGTTAATTAGCGGTTACAAAGTATAGGGACCGAAATTGACAAGATGGAACTTCATAACCACCCTCACTTAGCGAAGAGGTGTGTCTCCACAACACATCCTTTCGGATCGACGCAAGGCAAAAGAAGGAAGGGACACGACGGTTCGGTTGAATGGCTGAGAATCGACATACCCTTTCAAGATCAATCTCAACCACACAATCCAAGAGACATACCCTTTCACGAAGAGTCACGTCTATTCATTCGTACCCGTAGAAAACTATAAATAGGGATAGTTAGATTCAATTGTATTCGTTCATTACATTCGATTTGTATACATTACATTCATTCGATTATTATAAAGTTGTTGTTATTCAAGTTATTCACGCTCGTTAGAGATCAAGATCCAAGTTCGGGCCAACAGAAGGGGTTATCTCATTGAATATGATCATCTTGGTTCTATCTAACTAAGGGAAAATTACTGTTTTTGCAAATAGTTTGTTCTAGGCTTTAAAAATAATTTGTTCTAGGCTTTAAAAATAATTTTTTGCTTCCAGATGTTAAATTTAGTTTCACTGTTTGTTATCCGTCTAAAATTAATTTATTGTTCTTTTGAAGTTTTATTTTGTTTCAGTTTTTAACTTAAATGTATATTTCTTAAAATTAAGTTAATTTTGAATATTTTAAAACTTAATATGAACATAAACTGGAAATGCCATTACAAAGAAAAACTAATAGGTAAAAATTAATCACAAAAGAGAATAGTGATAAAAACTAAAGAGAAATTGAGATAAACATAATTTTATTCCTTCACAATATTCAACAATACAATATATAGAGATAAACATAACCATAAACCCTAAAGCCCATAAGTAATGGGTTGGGCCTAAAATGTCTGGTTTATAACATTTCCCCTCAGACATTTAGAATTATACACAGTTTAACAACATACTTCAGGATGATGTTAAATAGGTACTTCAGGACCTGAATAAATAAACTGATACTACTGGATCAGCTATGCTGCCTCATTAAAAACCTTACTAAGAAAACCCAGTGGGACAAAACTTAGTTAAGGGAAAAAGAGTACAGCGTGTATAATTCTCCCCCTGAATTCAACAAACATCTTTCAATCTACGAAGACCGATCTTGTGTGATAGCTGCTCGAAGCTGCTTCTAGGTAAAGATTTCGTGAACAGGTCAGCTAGATTTTCACTTGACTTAATCTGGCAAACATCAATTTCCCCTTCTTTTTGCAAGTCATATGTTGAGAAAAATTTTGGTGAGATGTGCTTTGTTCGATCACCCTTGATATAGCTTTCCCTGATCTGAGCTATGCAAGCAGCATTGTCTTCATAAATAATTGTCGGCTCCTTCTTGCTCTGTTCTAATCCGCATGCTTCTTGTATGTGATTAATCATTGATCTCAACCACACGCATTCTCGACCAGCATCATATAGTGCTATCAATTCGACATGATTTGATGATGTTGCTGTAAGTGTTTGCTTAGTTGACTTCCAAGAAATTGTTGTTCTGCCGTATGTGAATACATAACCTGTCTGAGATTTTTCTTTGTGAGGATCTGATAGATATCCGGCATCAGCATACCCAACAAGCTGAGACTTTTGATCTCTCTGATAGAAAAGACCTAAGTCTTGTGTCCCGCAAATATACCGAAATATATGTTTCACACCATTCCAGTGTCTACGTGTAGGATTCGAACTGTATCTCGCTAGTACATGTAATGCAAATGCAATGTCAGGTCTTATGTTATTTGCGAGATACATAAGGGCACTGATCGCGCTTAAGTACGGTACTTCTGGACCAAGTACTTCTTCGCCTTCTTCTTGAGGGCGATAAGGATCCTTGTGTGGATCTAGCGGTCGGACAACCATAGGTACGCTAAACGGATGCACTTTATCTATATTGAAACATACTAACATCTTCTGGATGTAGTTTGATTGATGGACAAATGTGCCATTGCACAGATACTCAAATTGTAGTCCGATGCATAATTTCGTCATACCAAGATCTTTCATTTCAAATTCCTTCTTTAACAACTGAGCAGTTTTCTCTATATCTTCAGATCCGATGATGTTGACATCATCAACATAGACTGCTATTATAGTGAAATTTGAGAGTGATCGTTTTATAAAGACAGATGGACTGATTACATCAGACTTGTATCCTTCCTTTTCGAGATATTCACTAAGTCGATTGTACCACATACGACCAGATTGTTTGAGACCATATAAAGATCTCTGGAGCTTTATAGAACACATATCTCGAGGTGTTGATTTTAATGCTTCAGTCAATTTTAATCCTTTAGGGATTTTCATGTAGATGTCATTTTCAAGTGTGCCGTATATGTATGCGGTGACGACATCCATTAGTCTCATATGAAGTCCTTCAGAGATTGTGAGGCCGATTAGAAACCTAAGGGTTATCGCATCCACTACAGGGGAATACGTTTCCTCATAATCAACTCCTGGGATTTGGGAAAACCCTTGTGCTACAAGTCAAGCCTTATATCGTAAAATCTCATTCTTTTCATTTCTCTTTATTGCAAACACCCATTTATAACCTACTGGTTTGACGTCTATGGGCGTTCGGACTACAGGTCCGAAAACATGTCGCTTTTCGAGCGAATTTAGTTTGACATTTATGGCTTCTTGCCATCTTGGCCAATCATTTCTGTGCATGCACTCTTCTAAAGTTTTAGGTACGTAATCATTTTCATTGATTACATCCGTTGCTATAGCATATGTGAATATATCATCAACACGTGTTTTATTCCGGTTCCATATTGTACTATCTTGTACATAATTAATAGAGATCTCATTTTCGTTCGGTACCGGTGTTTCTTCTGAAACTTCATTTTCCTCTGGATTCATAGTTGTCTCTTTTGGGACATTTACCTCTACCGGGGTTTCATTTATAATCTTTTGTGAGTTTTTTTACCAACTGCGTTACTTTGCTCTTTTCGTTTCCGTGGGTGTTTGTCTTTGGAACCGATTGGTCTCCCACGCTTTCGTTGTATAGTAATCGCTTCTGGGATTACTTCAATTCGAGCAGGTGCATTCGATGCTGGTACATGTGACTTTGTCACTCTATTCATGTCTATGAATGCATCTGGTAATTCATTCGCTATTCTTTGCAAATGTATGATCTTTTGGACTTCATATTCACATTGACCACTTCGGGGGTCGAGATTTGATAGCGATGATGCATTCCACGTTATTTCCTGTGTTACCAGTCTTTCTTTGTCCTTATCTCCCCCTAAGACTGGGAACATTGTTTCATCAAAATGGCAGTCAACATACCGTGCTGTAAACATGTCTCCCGTCATTGGTTCTAAATATTTAATTATGGACTGGGAGTTAAAACCAATATAGATACTTAGTCCTCTTTGGGGTCCCATTGTAGTACGTAGTGGTGGCGGTATTGGTACATATACCGCACAACCAAAAATTCTAAGGTGGGACAAACTTGGTTCTCGTCCGGAGACCAGTTGCAATGGGGGGTATTCGTGATCAGCAGTTGGTCTCAATCTAATCAGTGCAGCGGCATGCAAAATAACATGACCCGATGCAGAAGATGGTAATTTACATCTCATTAAGAGTGGTCTAGCGATTATTTGTAATCGTTTAATCAGAGATTCAGCTAAACCGTTTTGTGTGTGAACATGAGGTACTGAATGTTCAACATTGATCCCAATTGACATACAATAGTCATTAAAAGCTTGAGATGTAAACTCTCCCGCATTATCCATTTGGATGTTTTTAATTTGATTATCGGGGAAATTGGCTCTCAATTGTTTGATTTGAGCTAAAAGTCGGGCAAATGCTACATTTCGAGTAGTTAAAAAGGCTCAAATGTGACCACCTTGAGGATGCGTCTATTAAGACCAAGAAATAGCGGAATGGTCCACACGGAGGATGAATAGGCCCACAAATATCCCCTTGGATTCTTTCTAAAAATGATAGGGTTTCATGTATCAATTTAGTTTGTAAGGGCCGAGTTATAAGTTTGCTCAGAGAGCATGCTACACATGATAAGTCTTGTGGTAGCAAAACTTTTAAGTGGAGAGTGCCCGGTTGCACTTTTGATTATTTGTCTCATCATTATTCTACCAGGGTGACCTAGACGGTCATGCCATATAATCTAACAGCTTTTGGTTACTCACCATGTATGATTCGATAAGATTGATATTAGTACAATATAATCCAGAGGATAAGGCTTCTAATTGTTCAACAATTGTTTCTTGGCCATTTTTGTTTGAAGTAATTTGAAGATATTCAATATTATTTTCAGATATTGTTTTTAGGTGGTAACCATTTTTTCGAATATCTTTAAAGCTAAGTAAATTTCTTCTGGATTTAGTAGAATATAATGCATTATCAATAGTTAATTTGGTACCCGAAGATAATGTTATGTGTGCTCTGTCGGAGCCTTCGATAAGGTTACTGACGCCAGATATAGTACTAATCGGTGTCTCAGCCGGAGACAACTTAGAGAAAAATTTCATATCTTTGAGAATAGTGTTAGTATTGCCGCTATCTACCAGACATTCATCACCAATAATAGCTCTACTGGAGCTAGTATACATATTTCTTCTGGAAATAATAAAACACATTAAGTATAAGAAATTGCATGTTTGAGTATGATAAAAACATCATGCAACTATAAATCAAACATCACTAGGTTTTAAATAAAACCATAACAATAGTTCAAATAGTCTAAAAAAATCATCACATAACACACATTTAATGATTTTTGATGTGTGTAAAATACAACATATAAATCACATAAATTAAGGCATAAAACTAACCCTTTTTAAGTACTAATGTTGGAAAAAGAGTGTTTTTGTCTTTCTTTTGTATTTTCAGGATGAAATGAGCTCAAATTCACAAAAGAAGCAAAAAGACAACTAATTCTAGCATAAATACAAGAAAAGGAATAAAAGTAGACTGCCCGGACCCTCAACGGCATCCTCCAAGGCAAAGAAGAGAAAGCAGAAGTCTGAACACGCCCCGTGCTCAGCCAGCACGGGGACGTGCCCAAGAAGCAGCATAAAAGACAAACTTATAGAAGCTTCCATTGCCCACCACGGGGCCGTGTCCAGCGGGCACGGGGGCGTGGTGAAAGTACAGCAGGCGCATTAATTGTAATTGCGAATTACAATTAATGAGGAGAGAGAGTGTCAGACGGGCATGGGGGCGTGTCCAGCGGACACGGGGCCGTGCCCAGCCTTCTGTTCAGCCTATAAATAGGAGTGCTTGGTTTCATTCCATCTCATCCCCTTGGCACACCACCTCTCTCACACTTCATCCACCACCCACCACCATCATAACACCATCATCCACCACCATCATCCATTGTCCATCGTAGAGTGTGTGAGTCGTCTCGGGATCCAAGATTGATCGTAAGAGTTCTTGACAATCAAGGCCATGTTTGCCTAAGTCTCTTACATCACTTGGTGAAGACAAGTGTTTAGTATAATACTTTTTATTTTTAATCTTTTGCACTTTTTATTTGGTTTTGTATTAATGACTTTAATAACTAGTTGCTTATGTTGAAGGTGATCTTTCCTTATCATTTGTCCGTGGTGTCTTGGCATTATTTTACTGTCTATATAAAATAAAAGATTTTCACCATTCATATCTCCACGGTCTATATGGAGGTATGTTGGCTACCTAGTCGGGGGTTAAGGGAACGGTTTGGTAAAGGTCTTGCCCTTGTTCAGCGTTTAGAGGTCCTGCTTGGGACCTGGGTCAAATTTAGTAGGATCTCCTTCAATGCCCATAGGTATTGGATGGCGGGGATCCAAACTCTTTGACCCCCTCATAAGTTAACTACTATTAATACTATAACCCGGCTATTTAGGACTGTATCCCTGCTGATCAGACTACTTAGCCGAGGGTAACGTCACCGCCGAAAGCGGGGCCTACCACAATTTGCATTAATAACTTAATTCATTATCTTTCAATAATTCGACCCTTTAGGATTGTATCCTTGCTGACTCAAACTACTGGGTTGAGGGTAACGTCGCCTTCAAAAGAGAGGCCTACTACAATAACTAAGATAATCTCTTAAACAAGTGCAAAAGTGCGAAAATAATCAAAGGTTATACTAATACATGTGTCGGATCCAAGTGATTCATCTTGTCTATCTGTTTTTATTTTATTTTATTTAGTTAGTTTTTATTTTCTTAGTTAAAAACATTTTTCGCACTTTTTGATTTGATTAGACGTTGAGGATAAACCGGTATTAAAAGCTCTTGTGTCCTTGGACGACCTCGGTATCTTACCAACACTATACTACGTCCACGATGGATGCACTTGCCCATATGTGTGTTTAGTGTTAGTAAATATCGTGTTTTATAAATTTAAAACTTGGCTAAAAGTTTAAAAGGGGCTTAAATATATACATCAAAAATATAACACACTTCACGCACATCAAGTTTTTGGCGCCGCTACGGGGACACAAGGATTTTAAGTAAGCTTAAAATCAACGGCCTAATCAGTTTTTCAAAACCTTTTTAAAACGCGCGCAAATTTTTCTGCATTTTAGTTTAGTTTGCATTTACAGTAGCTTGAACACGGGGCCGTGCTCGCTAAACACGCCCCCGTGCTGCATATTTTTAGTTAGATACCCAGATACAGAGTCTGAACACGGGGCCGTGCTCACTGAACACGCCCCCGTGCTCAACGTGACCAGTAACTTTAATTAAAACGCCCAGATATAGACCCTGAACACGGGGCCGTGTCCACTGAACACGGGGCCTTGTCCAGCTTATGTTTCCGTCTTTATTTTTGTTTTCTGGTCCCGAGACTCAGTTGTAATCTGTTGAGTGATTCTTATGGATCAATACTCAGGAGGTTACAACTACACCTATGATGAGGATGATTATAGGGGTAATTATTGCACTAATTGTCGTAATGCACGCTCGGTTCAATATAATAACTCATATCAACCATCCAATTCATACAACCATTATGAGGAGGCCAGGTACGAGCCATCAACTTCATACACATCCTATGAAGACCAAAGGTATGAACCTCCTCCCTCATACTCATATTTTGATGAACCAAGGTATGAGCCTTCATACTCATACTTTGATGACTCAAGATATGAGCCACCACCTTCATACTCTTATTATGAGGAACCATGGCGTGAACAACCCACCTCATATGAGTACTATGAAGAACAAAGTTTCGACCCTTATCCATCATATACTTACAATGAAGAACAATGGTATGAGCCATCTACTTCATATGAGTATTATGAGGAGCCAAGGATCGAACAACCGGATTCAAGCTTTGAGGATCCAAATTCTTTTTCTCTCACCGAAGTGACCAATAGGATATTAGAACACATTAAAACTATCGATCGTTACATGAAAGAATCTCGCGCAAGGGAAGAGGAATCCCGCGCAAGAGAAGAATTGAATAATAATAATAACGTAGAGATAGTTGAAAATGTAAAAATGGAAGAACAAGAAAGTGAAAAACCGACACATGAGTTAAACAATGAAAAAGGTGAGTCCGATAATGTTAAAATTCATGAAGAGTCTAATTTTGAAGAAATTAATCTCTTGTCACCTACTTTTGAAAATCATTGTTTAATAACCCCTCATGCCAAGTTTTTAAAAGAGTTAAACACTAGTGCTAAAATCAAAGAATTAGTGAGTGTTAAGTTAACTAATGATCAAACTTCGCTAATAAAAGAAGACCCTTTTGAAATTAACATTACACCGGTTCCATGTTTCTTTCAAAATTCATTTATTAGTAATATCACTATTGATAAAGATCTTTGTGTTAACATAATGCCTAACTACATTTTTGAAAAATTAAGTATTAGTGATTTTACTCCACTTCAAATTCCCATTTTTCTATCCGATCGAAAAGTGATAAAATCAATCGGTGTAGTTGAAGATGTTTTGTTTCACACAAATCAATTGGTAATCCCAACCGACTTCGTCATCCTTGATGACGCCCCCCTAGTCTTGGGAAAACCTTTTGTACAAACTCATAAAGCATTGAAAAACCGGAAATTCAACAATCTACTTCTTCAGTTAGGGGCATTCAAAAGAAGCATAGATCTTGAGCGTTCAATGAAATATCCTTTTGGCAATAATGACCCCCTAATTGAAGATGAAGCTGAACCACCCGATACAACTAACGAAGAAGACCACTTTGTCGAAGAAGAGATAGCCATAGAACAAACCTTTAAGGTTCTTAATCTAGATGAGCCACAAAATAAGGTGTCTTCTAAAGACCCACCCATTGAGCTCAAAGAACTTCCTAAAGGTTTGGAATATGCTTTTCTAGGCAAAGATGGTGATTTACCTGTAATTATTTCATCTAAATTAAGTAACGTAGAAAAAGAGAAATTAATTAACCTACTTAAAAAACACAAAAACGCGATCGCTTGGAAGCTTGTAGATATTAAAGGAATAAGCCCTTCCATGTGCACGCACAAAATTTTAATGAATGATGACTACAAAACAGTAATTCAACCACAACGAAGAGTGAACCCCAATGTTCAAGAAGTGGTTAAAAATGAAGTCATCAAGCTGCTTGACGCCGGACTAATCTACCCTATCTCCGATAGTCCGTGGGTAAGTCCCGTTCAAGTAGTCCCGAAGAAAGGAGGTATAACGGTAATAACTAATGAGAAAAATGAATTAATACCAACGAGAACCGTCAAAGGATGGAGAGTTTGTACAGATTATAGGCGATTAAATGAAGCAACAAGGAAAGACCACTTTCCTTTACCCTTCATTGATCAAATGTTAGAACGACTGTCCGGTCATAAATTTTATTGTTTCTTAGATGGTTTTTCAGGTTACTTTCAAATACCGATAGCACCAGAAGACCAAGAGAAAACAACTTTCACATGTCCCTACGGAACTTTCGCATATCGACGCATGCCATTCGGTCTATGTAATGCGCCTGCAACATTCCAACGTTGTATGGTGGCCATTTTCCATGATATGATAGAAAAGACAATGGAAGTCTTCATGGACGACTTTTCCATCTTTGGAGACTCATATGACCAATGCCTCGATAATCTTGAACGAATGCTATCCCGATGTGAGGAAACTAACCTCGCCCTTAACTGGGAAAAATGCCATTTCATGGTAACAGAGGGAATAGTACTCGGTCACAAAATCTCAAGCGAAGGAATGGAAGTTGATCGAGCAAAAATAGAAACTATTTTTCGATTACCTCCTCCATCCTCCGTAAGAGCAATCAGAAGTTTCCTAGGGCATGCCGGATTTTATAGAAGGTTTATCAAGGACTTTTCAAAAATTTGAAGGCCTCTAAAAAAATTACTTGAAAAAGATGCACCCTTCATCTTTGACAAGGAATGCAATCAAGCATTTCTAACCCTCAAGGAAATGCTAGTCAATGCACCTATCATGATAGCACCAGATTGGAAATTTCCTTTCGAAATCATGTGTGATGCAAGTGACTTTGTTGTTGGAGCAGTCTTGGGACAAAGAAAAGAAAAGCATTTCCACCCAATCTATTATGCTAGTAAAACTCTTAATGATGCACAAGAAAATTATATAACTACAGAAAAAGAATTACTAGCAGTGGTGTTTGCTTTTGATAAATTTCGTTCTTATCTTGTTCTTTCTAAAACTGTAGTCTATACAGACCATGCAGCCATCAGGTACCTCTTCAAGAAACAAGACGCAAAACCCCGTTTGATCAGATGGATTCTACTCCTCCAAGAATTCGACATCGAAATCAAGGACAAAAGAGGAGAAGAAAACACTGCTGCAGATCATCTCTCACGCTTAGAAGACCCAGCTTTGGAAACGACCAGAGACGAGAAAATCAACGAGAAATTTCCCACAGAATCCTTGGAGATGATGGAGAGTAGACAAGAGCCATGGTATGCCGACTACGCTAATTTCCTAGCTAGCGGTATAGTCACCAAGGGATGGCCACATCATCAAAGAAAGAAATTCTTTGCTGATGTAAAGCATTACTTTTGGGAAGACCCCTATCTTTTCAAAATGTGTGCCGACCAACTCATCCGAAGGTGTGTCCATGGTAATGAAGCACGAAGAATTCTTCGTCATTGTCATGAAGGTCCATACGGAGGACATCATGGTGCCGCAAGTACCGCACGAAAGGTATTTGATTCAGAATTTTACTGGCCAACCATTTACAAGGATGCACAAAACCTTGTAAAGACATGTGATGCCTGCCAGAGATCAGGTAATATTTCTTCCAAACACGAAATGCCTCAAAATGGCATTCTCGTTTGTGAAATCTTTGATGTGTGGGGGCTCGATTTCATGGGACCTTTCCCGCCTTCAAAGGGAAACAAATATATACTTGTGGCAGTCGATTACTTGTCTAAATGGGCGGAGGCCGAAGCTCTTCCAACAAATGATGGAAGAGTAGTGGTAAAATTTCTGAAAAAACTGTTTTCTCGCTTCGGGACACCAAAGGCTTTAATAAGTGATAGAGGTACCCATTTTTGCAATCATCAACTCGAAAAAATATTAACAAGGTATGGGGTCTATCACCGGGTCTCAACAGCATATCACCCTCAAACAAATGGGCAAGCCGAAGTGACTAATCGAGGTTTAAAACGAATACTTGAAAAAACCGTAGGAATAAATAAAAAAGAATGGGCCGACAAATTAGACGATGCTTTATAGGCTTTTCGAACTGCTTATAAAACCACTATAGGCACAACCCCATATAAGCTTGTCTATGGAAAAAGTTGTCACTTGCCAGTAGAAATAGCTCACAAAACCTACTGGGCAATAAAAACTGTGAACTTAGATTTAGAAACTGCCTGTAAAAATCGATTTTGTCAAATAAATGAATTAGACGAGCTAAGGAATTATCCATATTCTAACTCCGAAATTTATAAGGAAAGAATGCAAAATTTACATGATAAATATATTAAGTCTAATGAATTTCGGGTAGGAGATCAGGTTCTATTGTTTAATTCACGACTTCGGTTATTTCCTGGCAAGCTAAAATATAGGTGGTCAGGACCTTTTTCCGTCACCCATGTTTTTCCGCACGGTGCAGTAGAAATTAAAACTCGAAATGGGATACCATTTAAAGTCAATGGCCAACGGCTAAAACTCTACCGAAGATCCATTGAGGATGACGAAGAGGAGATCTCACTTCAAACGGTTAACGAATAAACTCATACCCGACATGTTACGAAACAGGTAAGTGTACGTTTAAAATCGGTAAGTCTTGTAACCATTTTCGGAAAAAGGGGCATGCACACGAGCACAAAAAAAAAATTTCAAAAACCTTGCTCGGCACAAGGCCATGTCCGCTGGACACGGGGCCGTGTCGAGGCAGCTGTCGGGATAAAACCCTCTTTTCACAACAGTTACCTCATTCCACACGCCCCGTTTCGCCGAAAACGCTCTGGTTCCAGGCGATTTTCCGCAGATTTCCAACGTCACTACCACGTTTAACAACATCAAGGTATGATTCTATCATCTTTAGTAGTTAGATTAGTTACTTGCATGTAGTTAAAACATCAAAAATTGGGGGAAAATCTAGGGTTCTTCGTGTTCATCCGGATCGAACTTCAAATTTTTGATGCAATCTGTTAGTAGTAGTTTAAATTAGTGTAGTAGAAAGTAAATAAACATGTATTGTTGATAGATTCGTTTGATTTCCCACTAAAACCCCAAACCCTTGTTTTTGAACCGAAAAAGACAAAATTGGAAGGGTAAATGGTTTGTTTTGGGAAAAACGACACTTAGGGTTTCATTTTCGGGGAAAACCGCTACTATTGGGCTAAAAATATTCAGGTTTTCGGAACCGGGACGAAAAATGAAGTTTTTGGGTTACAGACGCCTGGACACGGGGCCGTGTCCGCTGAACACGAGGACGTGTCCAGCCCACTGTTTGCAGTTTCACCCCAAATATCTTTGTTTCGTACTAACTTTTGGTGTATTCTTTCAGATGTCAAAGTTCACAAGGTTCAACGCAAGCGAACTCGATGCTAGGGCACGATATGAGACACTCCAAACAAGACTCGAGGAGTACCCTAGGCGGGCATGTACCGACTTGTTAACCATGGTGAATCAACTTGACCGATTCAACAACATCGTGACAGGGCCACTAGCAGTTGCATTGAACACTCGGCTTCGGTCGGTGCATCAATGCACCATGGAGTTCTACAGTACTTTCAATTTCACCTCGAGGTGTGACCCGTTTGACAATGAAGGGGTTGCATTTCGGTGTGGCGGGACAAGGTACTCGATCTCCATGGTACAGTTTGGAGCTATAATAGGACTGTACGGGGAAGAAGAATCGGGGAATGAGGAGAATACCGGGGGATTACGAGACTTGGATGCAACTGAACGTCAAGCCGCATGGGCTCAGATCGGTGAAGGAATCTACAACCCTAGCAGCACCAAGAGAACCAAACTGAGGGACCCGCTTTACCGCTACATTCACAGGCTCCTCACCTACTCGCTGAACCAGCGTCACGACAGTAGTGGCGTTGTAGGGTTGAAAGATTTGGTTGTCCTTCACTGCATCCACAACCAGAAGCCTCTCGATGTTCCATATCTCTTGTTATGAAACATGCACCTCAATCGCCTTGCTCACTCTCCTACGCCTATCTTCTTCGGGGGATGGGTGTACCGTCTTTTCAAGCATTTCACGAGAATCCCAAGGTCCTTTGAAAGGAGTCCATGGTCGGGACGAGTTGACTACCACATTTGCCGAGCCATGAACTTACTTTGTGAGGCGGAAGACGGGACGGTGAGCTTCCAAAGGACACAAGGCTATGCATGGAACCCACAAGAGGCCCTAGTTCTCCACGCACCACCTCCCCACTACCAGTACCAACCCCATGGCGATCCGGGTCAATCCTCCTCACAAGGAGGCGGTTTTCCTAACTTTCAAAGCTTACATGATCTTTTGCAGGAAAACCTCATGTGTACCAGGAACACCTACAACCTCGCCAACAACACATACCACCGGGTTGGAGCTATTGAGCGCAACATCAACGATATACAAGATGATATCGGTAGCATCCGGGAGTACATGGCGGGGCGTGGGGATGGAGGTGATGATAGCGGTGAAGACATGGACGTTTGAAGGAACAAGGGGTAGGTTGGTGATGAGCCCACAGGTTTAAGTACCCTTCTCTATCGAACAATTTACGGCCTGCATGCCGCTTGTTGAACAATTTACTTTCTTTTTTATTTTCGTTTTATTTTCACTTTATGCTTGGAGGCAATTAACGTTGGTAAATTAGGATGGTTTATGTTTGCTTGGTGTGGTATTGAGTGATTAAACAGGTACAATGCAAGGGTTAGAGTGCTAAACCTTAGCACTTGCAACCCCAAAATGGAGAAACCGGGAGACATGACCTGTTTTTCAGGCTCACAGACTGTCCACACGGGGACGTGTCCAGCCGACACGCCCCCGTGTTCATCTCCCAGACCTGCTGATTGGTTACTGACCTGCAATTATTTGCCAGACACGAGGCCGTGTCCTGTGGACACGCCCCCGTGTTCATCTTCTGTAAGTTTTCATTACTGGCAGTTCGCCACGGGGCCGTGTCCAGGATGCCAGTAACATAAATCTTTGCTTTTTAACCCACTTTTACACATTCAATCAACCGAAAATATTATTTTTGGGACACATTGAGGACAATGTGTAATTTAAGTGTGGGGGGATGCTAAAACCTTGAATTTTGCAAATCCTAAATACAAGCCTTACACAAAACTCTATTGGAACCGCTAAACACCCCAAATTTTTTCAAAAACTTTTCGTTTTTTTTTACTTGTCTTGGTTTAATTTGGGAATAACAAGTTCTAAAAAGGTTATATTTTTACAAATTTACAACCGATAGCGTCGTGATAACAAAGAACCAACATAAGAAAATTACAAAACGGCATAACAAGTCTAGTTAAAAATTCGATTATATATACTTGATCGCATTAAAAACCCATTCCCACAAAAGTGAGTTTTGAGCCTTTATTGAGCATACAAATATACATCTTTAGACTAAATGCTCATTTTTCGTTTCTTGTGTGAATAGCCGCTTGGTTCTTACAACTTTAGAACTTGCCACGACGATACATTCCCGGTCCTTACCAACTTAAACCCAAGTAAGTAAGTGATGGAGGCATTAGGACTAACCATATTTTTCTTTCTACACCATTATTTTTCATTTTTTTTACCACCTACCCAAAATCCCCCTAGTTAGCCCCTTTGAGCCTAAACCTTTCATTTCATTACCCTAAAACCCTTTTACCCACCAAAAAAACCCTTTTTTTTATTTTTCACCCTTTATTTTAGTAACAAGCTCGGTTTTTCGTAAGCTCGCTATTTTATGTGAATTATCAAAAAAAAAATATGATGAAGTCAAGAACAAACAAAAGCTATATAAAAGCTTGTTTGGAGAAATACTTCAAAATAAAAAGTCACTAAAAACAAGGTGTGTCACGAAAACCGACGCTTTTTACGATTTTCGCCCTTTTACTAATCACTAACCCAACCACCCACCTTTAACCCAAGCCTAACCCTTCACCCAAAAAGTCCTCTTGATATTTACAAAGGTAAAAAGTTAAAAAAAGGAGGAGGATTGATTGCTTGGCAAGCCTATGGAAGGCGTAAGTTCCATGCCGCTCTCGAGTGATTCACTAAAAAATTACACCTTCGGCCGAGTGTTGAGTGATCTCCCGTGAGGTATGTGAACTTGTATATAAATGGAATTTTAAAAAAGGCATGCTATGCCCAAATAAGTAATTTATCTTGTGAAACATTCTAAATAAATCATAACGAATAGGATTGTAAATAAATAAAAATAAAACTTACAAAGATCTTGGATTCCCGACACTCTATGACAAGCCAGAAACTTTCTCTTCTACCTATTCCATTTGGGAGTGTAAGCCACATTTAAAGAGTTTTGCTTGAGGACAAGCAAAAGTTCAAGTGTGGGGGTATTTGATGTGTGTAAAATACAACATATAAATCACATCAATTAACGCATAAACTAACCCTTTTTAAGTACTAATGTTGGAAAAAGAGTGTTTTTGTCTTTCTTTTGTATTTTCAGGATGAAATGAGCTCAAATTCACAAAAGAAGCAAAAAGACAACTAATTCTAGCATAAATACAAGAAAAGGAATAAAAGTAGACTGCCCGGACCCTCAAAGGCATCCTCCAAGGCAAAGAAGAGAAAGCAGAAGTCTGAACACGCCCCGTGCTCAGCCAGCACGGGGACGTGCCCAAGAAGCAGCATAAAAGACAAACTTATAGAAGCTTCCATTGCCCACCACGGGGCCGTGTCCAGCGGGCACGGGGGCGTGGTGAAAGTACAGCAGGCGCATTAATTGTAATTGCGAATTACAATTAATGAGGAGAGAGAGTGTCAGACGGGCACGGGGGCGTGTCCAGCGGACACGGGGCCGTGCCCAGCCTTCTGTTCAGCCTATAAATAGGAGTGCTTGGTTTCATTCCATCTCATCCCCTTGGCACACCACCTCTCTCACACTTCATCCACCACCCACCACCACCATAACACCATCATCCACCACCATCATCCATTGTCCATCGTAGAGTGTGTGAGTCGTCTCGGGATCCAAGATTGATCGTAAGAGTTCTTGACAATCAAGGCCATGTTTGCCTAAGTCTCTTACATCACTTGGTGAAGACAAGTGTTTAGTATAATACTTTTTATTTTTAATCTTTTTCACTTTTTATTTGGTTTTGTATTAATGACTTTAATAACTAGTTGCTTATGTTGAAGGTGATCTTTCCTTATCGTTTGTCCGTGGTGTCTTGGCATTATTTTACTGTCTATATAAAATAAAAGATTTTCACCATTCATATCTCCACGGTCTATATGGAGGTATGTTGGCTACCTGGTCGGGGGTTAAGGGAACGGTTTGGTAAAGGTCTTGCCCTTGTTCAGCGTTTAGAGGTCCTGCTTGGGACCTGGGTCAAATTTTGTAGGATCTCCTTCAATGCCCATAGGTATTGGATGGCGGGGATCCAAACTCTTTGACCCCCTCATAAGTTAACTACTATTAATACTATAACCCGGCTATTTAGGACTGTATCCCTGCTGATCAGACTACTTAGCCGAGGGTAACGTCACCGCCGAAAGCGGGGCCTACCACAATTTGCATTAATAACTTAATTCATTATCTTTCAATAATCCGACCCTTTAGGATTGTATCCTTGCTGACTCAAACTACTGGGTTGAGGGTAACGTCGCCTTCAAAAGAGGGGCCTACTACAATAACTAAGATAATCTCTTAAACAAGTGCAAAAGTGCGAAAATAATCAAAGGTTATACTAATACACGTGTCGGATCCAAGTGATTCATCTTGTCTATCTGTTTTTATTTTATTTTATTTAGTTAGTTTTTATTTTCTTAGTTAAAAACATTTTTCTCACTTTTTGATTTGATTAGACGTTGAGGATAAACCGGTATTAAAACCTCTTGTGTCCTTGGACGACCTCGGTATCTTACCAACACTATACTACGTCCACGATGGGTGCACTTGCCCATATGTGTGTTTAGTGTTAGTAAATATCGTGTTTTATAAATTTAAAACTTGGCTAAAAGTGTAAAAGGGGCTTAAATATACATCAAAAATATAACACACTTCACGCACATCAATTTTGTAGAATGAGCTTGTTGTTTTGTTCCGCGACCAACAAAACATGATATTAGCTCAGAATATTTTGTAAAATTTCGTTCCCAGTACTGTTGCGCCAGGAGCATGTTGGATAAATAGGACGTTGAGATAGTTTGCTCAGTCATGTGTTTGTCGGTGATTTGTTCACCGCATAATTTAAGCTCAGATGTGATGCGAAGTAGGGCAGAGTTGTACTCACTAACAGTCTTATAATTTTGTAGCCTTAAATGAACCCACTTGTAGCGAGTTTTAGATAGTAAGACCAACTTCAGGTGGTTAAATCTTTCTTGAATGTTTTTCCATAACTCGAAAGGAAAAAGGCATGTGTTTAATAACAAGCATGTGTATATAATGGATACTATAGGAGAACTACGGGTTCTTTATAATTAGAACTTCGGGTTCTATACTTTACGCTGTTTTAATAAGAGGATAGGAATTTGGAAACTCTTGTATGATTTCACATTGTAAATACAAATTATGTTTTGATAATTTAATTAAATATTTGACTATAATAAAATATATTAAACTTTGAATGTTGAATATAATAAAGTTTTTGTAGTCAAACTTTGAAAAAACGAAAATTAAAAAGATCAGTTACCAAAATTTGTAGTCAAACTTTGAGAAAACGAAAATTAAAAAGATCAGTTACCAAAAAAATCAATTTTTGGTTTTCCTTTTTTTTTTCTTTTCTCCATATGTTCACAGGTTGTTTATTTGCAGCGGAGGTTTGGTCGAGAATCGAATTTTGGTGCAAGTTGTCTCCAATCTTTGCTTTTGATGTGGTGGATCTCTTGAAGACGGTAAATATTCAAGCTAAGACGAAGCAATCGAAATACATTCTAAGAGGTATTATCTTCACTACCATGTGGACGTTGTGGATTGAACGAAATGAAAGAATCTTTAAAGGTAAACGTCGGAGAGCTATTGAAGTGGTCGAAAGTATTAAAGTTACGTCGTATTTTTGGATTCGAAATAGATCTAGATTAAAAGGATTAGATTGGCTTGTTTGGTGTAAATATCCTTTGGATTTGATGTATTCGTTTTGCCCTGGGGTCCTTGCTTTGAGGTCCGTCTTGTGGCGTTTTGTTAATGAAATTTGCTTTTCAAAAAAAAAAAAGCAAGCAACTTTTAATAATAATAAAAAAAACAGTCTAGAAAATGGATAAAACCCATTATCAGAGAACCCGTACCTTTTATATATTCCATCAATAAACTTTATTAATCAAAAATTTCAAAACCCCTTTCATTCTTTCTTCTAATCTTGTTTTTCTTATATTGCAGATGACGGTTGGCAGACACCCAATGAGAGATAATGGATAGAGATAAAGGATGTCGTCACCGGAGGTAGTCCGTGATGATTCACACGTGTCGGAAAAGTGTTGAACCTTCAATTCTGTTCATCCCCGTTTTGAAGTGTGGCAATGGCTTCCCAAAAGAAAACAAAACTTTGTGCCGTACGATGCTGCCGTCTTCTCGTAGTGAACCGGCGGCGACTGAACCGGAGACGGTTCCGGTGAGAGTTTTGCAGTAGGTGTGACAAACACGGTGTAGTAGCTGATCTTTCCGATCACCGGCGGCGGTTTAGACGGTTGTTTTCCGATCTTTCAGATCAGTTTTTATTTTTTTTTATTTTTTTTATTTATGATGTGTTTTGTTCTGTTGCTTGTGGCGGCAGTGACCGTCGTTGTGCCAGTTGGCGATTGAGGACAGTCGCCGGAGAAAAACAAAACATATAAATCAATTGTTCGTATAATCAGTTTTCTTATGGGTATTATGGATTATCCTAATACTTGAGTGTACAAAAATAGCTCTTTAGGGTTGATAAATAGAGAAAAATAGGATAATTGTTCGTAAAATCTAAATTTGTGCATCTTACTTTTGAAATACAGGTATATAAGATATTATCTAGTAGACCAGTAAATTTATATATCATATTGTGGAGAATGGATGTGTACCCGGGTTATGAGAAACGAAGATGCATATTGTTCGAATCCAAGAACGGATGTTGATGCGGATTGCCGGTTAATCCCAGTGGAGAATCTTGGTGCTGATAACGTGATAAAAACTAAAGAGAAATTGAGATAAACTTAATTTTATTCCTTCACAATATTCAACAATACAATATATAGAGATAAACATAACCATAAACCCTAAAGCCCATAAGTAATGAGTTGGGCCTAAAATGTCTGCTTTATAACAAATAGAAAATTACCAATTTTCATTTTCAAACTAAAGATTCAACAATATCTATCATAGAAAGTTTGGAAGGATTCGATAATACGATTTTTCATTTATATACTACAATGATTCAGAAATCTTTCAAAAAAAAAAATGAATATAACTAACTTTTTTTAAGAATCTTCAAGATTCATTTGTGTGCTTGTTAATCAACTAAAGCTTAGAAAAAACGCCGTTGTATCTGTTGTGATTCATTTGCGGATCATGAGACCGGATTAGGAAAGCCCAACACCACCACACTAGCTACATTTGTTCATTCAGAAATACTAGATCTATTGTTCAAAGTAGTCTTCAATCATGAAACCCGAGAAATTCATGGAAATCCCAACACCCTTTGAACTTTGAGATCAGTCCATATTCTGATTAGCAAGTGGCTCTAAATTTCCCAATTTTGTGCACTGCTCTCTAGATTTCCGCCATTGAGTTCTGATCAAATTTGACTGGACTTCGGCTTTTCTCAAAGAGATCGTCATATATGCAATGTCGTATAGAACCCGGAAGCTAAAGATCGAATTCTTGAGTGACAAGCAAACAAGGAGTGAACTTGATTTATCTTTGTTTCGATCTTGTTGTCTTGAAAACTCATTTTGAACATTGACAATGGGCTTAAAACAAGTCCATCTCCAACATGTGATTTCTGCTCTGGCCACTTTGAATGTTGAGCGCATTACATTTACGTTGCAACTTCCTAATCAAGGAGAGTTTGTGGTCTCCGCACCAAGGATCTACTCTTGTATCGGATTGCTCGGTTTTCACTATCTACCAAAGATCTTCTTTCATTAAAGACAATCCGTGGTAGATCTCTTGAGAAACAACCCAAGTTTATTGAATTGATGATCAACACAATAGTGGTGTTTGCAACTACTTTGATGTTCTTATCATCATGACCCTGATTCTTTCTTGAAATTCCTTGTTTCTGTTAAATAAATATCAACATTTAATCATCTAATTGAGGAGTGTTTGTATTAGAAGCAGAAAAATTAAAAAAAAAATGTAAGAAATCAAATGTATGAGTGTTTGTATAAGGGGTGAATAGTAACCCAAACCTCAAGCTGGCTTAACATTTTAAGAGCGGCTTGGCCCCTTGCAACTTTCCTTGTGTTACCCGAACCCTCTGCAATCAGTAAAGCATCTTCAAGCTGCGACCTTAGCTCTGCTATTACAGCATCACCATTGCTTCTATACTTAGTCTTTTACAAAATACCCCTTGGAGGTACAAAATCCTTTTAATTCCGGGTATGGTGGAAGCTCGAGTTTTTCTAGTGTAACAATTGGAGGTAATAACAGCTCAAATATTCTCCAAACTTCATCAACATCAAGTTTTGTATCGAGTAATATGGCCCCCGTAATACTCTCAAACCGGTCACCAAGTGCCTTTGGGCTCTTTTTGGTCTGGAGTGAGTTGGTATCAGTTGATGAGGTGGCAACAAACTTTACATAATGGCAGAAAACCATGATCGATTGCAAGATGAAGAAAACCCTAATTTGATGACAAATGAATTAAAGAGATTAACTTGGGTTGGTGTGGGTTATAAATGGGGAATTAAAAGAGTTGAGATGGAAATTACCATTTTACCCTCATTTGCATTGCATATGACATTTTTAACTACGATTTCTAACCAGGTTTGGCCCAAAGGACAAAACGTGCAAGATAGATTTGGAAAGGTTAAGGACACTGCCTGGAAACATTTGGCCAAAAGGACAACGCCTGAAATTTGATGTAAACATAAAGGACAAAACTTGTAATTTACTCATAATTTTACTTTATGCAATCAGGATTATAGGATTGTAATAATAAACAGCCAGAGCCGGGGGATTCAAGGGTACAAGGCGAAAAAAGGCCTTTAGACCCTAACGAATTACATAAACTATTTTTTTTTTTAAAACCACTGTTAACGTTATAGCAATAAACTTAGCAAAATTATAGTATTAAAATGAGCTACCACATAATATTATAGCAATAAACATTACAATCTGTTTTGGACCTGTTACCCGCCCTTCCCATCATGCCACCACTAGCCCAAAAAAAAAAGAGAGAACTATCATATCATGGAAAAGATAATACGTACCTGAATGTCAGCTGTCTTAGATGCCAATGGAACATTTGATTGAGGTGCCTCGGGTTCACCGACATTTTCACGACTTTTGGAAATCAACTGCTTTGATTTTTTGCTTTGTGAAGCCGTCAGTTCACCACCCACAGGAGAAGGAATATTTTTGGTAACACGTTTTGCCTTAACAGTGTTTGGAGTTGTTGTTAGGGTCAATCACATGCAGCTGTGTGATGAAAGATAAACAAGTAAAGCAAACACCTGTTACAACGAATAGAACTTATGTATTAATACTTGAGATGACATGGCATAATAGCATTGTTTTTTTTTTCAATTCTTCAATGAATCAGTAGTTATTAGTAACTGATATTGTCACTGCTATTCGCTAGCCATCAAGTTTTACACTACTGGAAAAACTGAAAAGATGCCAACAACTGCACTATGGTCAGATTAGTGTTTTAAATGGTTAGGGCATGTGTAGTCATAAAGCCCCCAAAGGGGCGTTATGCGCCATGTGGCATGCCACGTCACCCCGGGGCTTTATGGGGCTTGAGGCCGTAGTCATAAAGCCCTACCTCATCATAACCAAAGTGTAAAATGCAGGGACCAAAGTGTAAAATGCAGGGACCAAAGTGTTTTAATGCAGGGACCAAATTGTAAAATGCAGGGACCAAAGTGGAAAATGCCCACCTTCTCGCGCCGCGAATTTTTTCACGCCGGTTCTTTTTTTTTTGATCATGGCGCTTGGGGGGGCGGTGTGGGGGGCTCCATACCGGCGCTATGGCCTTCACCGCGCCCCATTACATACGACCTTATACAAAGACTTGAAAGATAACACCTTTTTCATAATTTGAATAACATAATCTACTAAATAAATTACCAAAATAACGTCAAATACCAAAACATTCTAATACAAAAGTTCTTCATTAATTATCAAAACCATCAGATGTGTTAATTATTATTAGGTAAGTGTGACCTAATTTAAGAAGAATTCATTAATATTAATTAACAAAAAGTTCAAAAAGTAATTATTATTTTCTTTTGAACGGCAAAAAGTAATTAATAGTAAAACTGGAAAAGCTTCTTTATCAATCATCAAAACCATTATGCGTGAATTATTATTAAATGTGTATGGGTTAATTAAAAAGGGATTAATTATTATTAAATGTGCATCAGTTAATTAAAAAAGGGATTAATTATTATTAAATGTACATGGACCTGCGTTTAAATACCGAAGCACATCTACTGAATATCTATAGGTCGCTTTTGATAACTATGATAGTATATATAAAAAATTTAAGGCCCTCGATAAGGATAAAAACGGGCCTTGGCCGGGATGTGGCTCTCCACAGCAAAAGATAATGTTCTTAAAAATCATGATAAATTTGTTTGGTACGATAAGTGATTAGCAAGCAACTAAAACCACAATTAAGCCCATGTTGAATTTGAATTAAGACTTATCAAGTTTACAACTTTTTTTATATATATTATTATTAAACTGCAGATCCACAAAATCGGCTCAAAATTTAAATTGAAAATGTCCTTAATTTGCAATAGATGTAAGGGGTAGCTTTAACAGTTACCTGGGTCGAGATTGTCTTCGAAATCCAATGAGCAGTCAACGATCGTTCTTCTAACACCCTGCATGATGATACCAATTTTCTGTTAGCTTATCATGGTCATGATAAAATCGAATGCATGCAATAAATTAAACCGCTGCCTGTTTCTAATCACAACCAACGCTTAATCTAAACAAGATAAAAATACAAACTGAAGAAAAGAATTATATTTCACCGATTTTGTGATATCAGGAGGCTTGATTTCATCAAACCAAGCCGATAAAGCAGTGGCCATATAAGGTTCTTTGACGCTGCGCGGCCGTTTGTTAAATATAACCTAACAAAAGAATAGGAGAGATGCTAGGGTTTTATAATGGGGCTGTCGTTCTAGAATTACAATTTTAATCCCATATTTTTTTCATTCTACTCCTTGCATTTAGTTTAACTGTATAATCCTGCCGTTGATATTTAAAATAGTATATTTATTACCCTCTTTTTTTTCACCCAACTCTAGGTTAACTAAGTCCTGATTGATGTTAATGATTAATGAAATATCAGATTTGAGATATCAAAATAAACTCTCACTGTTTCAGTAGGCTCAATAACAATATTCATTTACAGGATATGAGGTTTTAGTGAAAGTTATTTTTTATTTAGATAACTTCTTTAGTTACTTGTGTCAGAGAAGTAATTTTCTTAAATTTGTTCGTGTTTCTGACCTACCTCAAGAATAACTATTGCTTTATGAGATACAGTTAGAATAATCTTCAAACACAGTGACCATGGTGTTGGTGCAGTTTTCATGTCCGATGTTGTTCGAATAGATTAGATCTATTTTATGTTGATTATGTAATAGTTAGTGAAACGATCAAACGAACGTTTATTGACCCCCTTGTTTGAAGTGGTCAAAGGAAAGGGTTATTTGTTTGACCGTGTGTGTTTGCAAGCGAAGTGGGTGTGGCTATAAATACCACCCCTTGGTTCATTTGCAAAGTGTGAAGGATTTAGACTTTGGGGGAGGGATCACCACTTGGTCTCTACCCGGATATATGCTCCTTTCGTATGGTTCGGCTAGCTAGTGTAGGTCCGTTTGCGGATCGCCGGACAACTACGAGATCTTGTTTATAATACCGTAACGAGTGCGGAATCCACGTTACGATACAAACCGAGCGAGAGAGTGAACAAGACGTAAAGATATCAACGATTAACAATTACATGTATTGATTTCGACAAAGTTTCGGTACAATATTCGACAAATACAAGGCTCACCGGAACTTTCTCTCTCTACACTCTCTCTCTATCTTATCCCCGGGCTGCGTTCTATCTGTCTTTTGTTTGTTTATATAGCCCCAGCAACATAGCCCACCACGAAACGGAATAGGGACTCGGCGAAACGGCTGTCGTCGGCGAAACACTTCAAAGTCGACGAAACAAACATTTGTGTCGTCGACATGCATGTGGGCAAGTGGGCTTCGGCCCATTTGAAAGATTTCAGTCCATGTTTAATTGTGATTGGCCCAAACTCAATTCTGGGCGTAAGTGAATTCCTTACAATTCAGATTGTAAGTATTAGTCAAAGTCTTGACATCATCATGATGATGTCATGATGATGTGTCAACCGGGAAACGTTCTCGGCTCTCTGTGTTTCGAGTGTCGAACTCTGGGACGCACGACGGAGGAATGTCGTGACGTCAGGCTTGAGTCGAACCTAACTGTGTCAAAACCAAGCCAAGTCGAACCGAGTCGAGTCGCGTCCACATAAAATGCATCAACAAACTCCCCCTTGGACGCTACTCGTGAGATTCGCCTTTCATGTCTTCTATGTCGGAGGATCTTCAAAGTCTTCACGTCTTGAAAGCAGAAAGTGTATCCACAAACTCCCCGTTTCATGTAGGAAGTGTGTTGACAAACTCCCCCTTAACATAAGCTCCCCCTTGAGTTATGCTCGTGAAAGACTTGGTCTTTATAACTTGAGATCCTTGTGGTATTGATGATGGTCAGTGGCAACTCGATCATCTTCATCATTTGAGTGCCTTCAAGTAGTGTCTTCATTCCAAAGCTTGTCATCGACCATGTTCTCCTTGCCTTTAGAATCTGCATATGCAAGAAATCTAAACGCGTAATGAGAACAACTGCTTGGAATATAGTTAGTATAAACAAACGACACACGTATGACCATATTCCAGTCAACTACCGTCCGACAGTTTGAAAGTTTAACAAATTTATCAATTTTAGTTTTTAACTTTCAAAACTTGCAAATTTCGACCGTTTATGAAGATTTAGTCAATTCGGTTTTCGTTCAGGTTTCAGATAACGAAGACTCGAGATCCAACATCGTACAATCGAAAATAAGAAAGAAATAAAATCTTTTTGGCTTTTATAAAGTTTATATTAAAACACACCTAAAATCTTTTTGGAATTTTTTGAAAATTTCAAATGTAAAGACAGAAAGCAGTAAATAAATATTTACAGACATTCTTTTTGCGAGTTTCGAGGGTAAGAGAATCATATCAGTGTACGGTCATACCAAAACGCTCTTGTTGTTCAATTAGTTAACATTAAGATAAGCATCCTATAACGATTATCGGTATTGTTGTCCACGTAAGCTCAACTTATCAAATGTAATCATGGCGAGGGGATACGTTAAGGTATGATTTATACTTACCGACCGGTGTTCATCCACATCACGACACATTCCCGTATCAAGGTATGCACGAGGGTTCATCTTACCGGTGAGTATACCGATTATCATTTGTTTGACCGTATGATGTGAGATTCTCACTTATTTTGATTGAAAACAAGCCCTATGTGATAGAATCACTTATTGATGAGGAACTTGATTTTCATATGCATGAGGGCACAGGAGCAAGTCCGTGAACAGGTCAGTACTTTCGTACAGCAGAGAGACGAACTTGACTCCCGGATAAATGTGATATATTATCACTTATTTGTTTGGACATGTGATTGTTTATCACTTATTGAGGTCGAATGAAGTATGTACACGTATGTATGGTATCATGGAAGATCTAGACTTACGTCTCCGTTATTTTTCGGTAAAAGATACAACCATGATACCCAGATAATAAGCAGCATAAAGATCGAATATCTCAGAACCTCGGCAATCTATCAAACGAAATTTCGGTACCAAGACCATATGCCAATGAATGGTTCCCACCTGTCTTCAGTCGATTTAAGGTTTATATCACCCTGCACACTTTAAAATGATTGTGAGCCTACCGATACATCTTATATAGAGCTGCTTATCGTTTTTCAGTTTAGGTTTAAAGAGGTTTGGATAGACCACTGATGTACTATCATTTTCTCTTTTGCTCGCCAGGAAACTCATTTTTGTTTTTTCTATTGTTTTTGTGTTTTTGAAATTTTTCGATGTTTTTGGATTTTCAAATTTTGGATTTACTCCCCCTAAAATCAACAAACTAAGATAAATTTAAAAGACACAAAGATATTTACAAAAATGATTTCCCGATGTCGGATTAACTCATGTTTTACCTCAATGCCGTTTACCAAAATTAATTTTAATCAGAAATGATTTATCGAATTTTGGAAAAATGAGTTGGCACGTCGGTAAGCGGTGCGGACCATGACAACATTGACGAGTTTCAAGGTGAAACAATCACGTGTGAGGTGATATTTGAGATCAACGTGTCTGGACAAAGAGTGCTATACGAGATGATAATAATTCATAAAGCAGCTTAAATATCGACAAGCATAGGAGAGATTGGAAATTTAAAACCGTATCCTGCAACTGTTTCATGCATTGCAAGGAATCTGAGCGCTCTCCCAACTGGATATCCATCCGGTGTGGATTTCAAGGTCGATTTTTGTAGCTGCTAAGAAATCTCTTCACAACAACAAGATCATAAACCTCGAGGTCCAGCTGGTCTTCCACATTGCACCAGCGAAGGTCTTTGTCTTTCTCTTTGAGAAGTAGTGTGCGGTTGTTCAACCATGCCAAGGCATCCACACACCCGGTTGGTTTGTTCAACAAACGCATTTTCTTCAATCACACCACGAAGAAATGTACACTGCACGATCATTTTGTTGATTTTGAACTTCAGACGTGCTGCAGGTGCGTACATTTTGATTGAATCTATCATGTTGACCTGATCAAAAACCATAACAACCAAATTTTGGGCACATATTCCATCTAGTTGAATTTTTCAACTTCATTCAAACACATTCTTTCATCAACATATTCTTCTTTTCTTTTTCTCTCTCTCTCCATCAATGGCAACAACATTCTCGTAGATGTAACAATATTTCGGAGCCTTATGTCACCGATCTTGTGCATGGACGCTCCACTATCAACAATCCTAAGACTATTAATAGTTCCTCCCGGAACATCCTACACACTCATTCAGAGATTAGTTGGAGAGAGGGACCCAAGCCTTCACAGACTTGGTTCGTCCGTCATCATCGAGAATTGTAACATCCATTTCCCGATGATTCGGAATTGATGTAGCTCCCCCTGAAATAGTTACCGATTTTGGTTTCCAAATCTGTTTTTGTTTTTCATTTTTAACTTCTAACTTAACAGACTGTGTTTAGATAACCTCTAGTTTCAAAACCTTTTCAACTTCTTTTCGTTGTTTCTTTTTCTGTTCCATTTCCCGTTGTTTAACAAGACGAGGGTCCTGTTTTGGTGAAACATATCTTTTATGGTAATAGTTACCATGGGGGGGTTCAACCTTTGACTTTCCCTTGGTGAGATATGGACAATTCTTAATGATGTGTCCATACTCACAGCATTCAAAGCATGATCTCCGCTCAACAAACCTCGGAGTATCATAACTGTAAGAGCTTGATGGTGAGCTTCGTGATCTTGAGGTACTTGGTCCTACATCACAACCGTTTGTGTGTTGTGTATAGTTGTTTTGACTGTTTCTTTTCAAAATTTTACTTTGTTTAACAAATTCCATGTTGGATTTGTTTTTGAAAGTTTCAATTTTATCAGTCCCTCTGGATTTCACGAAGTTTATCTTCCGAACCTTTTTCTTGTTTTGGCTCTGTTTGCCTTTTCCATTTCCTTGGGCAGCATGATTTTGCTTTCGTTGATTGTTTTGTTTTTGCAATACTTGATTCCCATATTTCTTTCTACCTTCGAATTTTGGGATAGGAGCACACTGGGTTACTACAACTCCTGGGCTCGACTTTCCCAAAAACTTACTGGTAGAATCTTCGAAAACTTTATCAATCAAAGATTGATTGACATTGTTGATTGGAAAATCATTGTCTGAGTATATTTTATCAGATCCAATCAACGTGTAAAGCAAGTTCACGCTTTCACAGCTTCCAGATGAGGATTCAACAGACTTTGCTGTAGCAGTCACAAACGGTTTTGCAGGTGGATCACAAAGAATGTAATTTTCGAGAGGTATGTCTTCTTCTTTGAGGGCTGAGTTAGTATCATCGGATTCGTCATCTGAAGAATCAACATCCTCTACCATGACTGGAGGATCCTGACTCTGTTCAGCAGAAGACACACTTGTATCTGCTGATACATCTAAATCTGATGATACTTCCGGTTTGTATCCAAGTCCGGTCGCAAATTCCTTAATGTCTAAAGGAACAGATGGCTCAAAGTGAGTTCTATTCTCCTCATCAGGCAGTGCATCGTAATTGTGTCTAACAGGTGGTGGACATTTCTTGTATCCAATGCATGTGACATCCTTTTTCTCTTTCTGAACATCAATGATGTGATCCAACACATAGCTAGAGCTTAAATAACTATCTAACTTGAGTCGGATCACCTCACTTTCAGTTTTAACACAGGCCATTTCTTTTTGCATTAACTTGAGCCTACTGATGTAAAGGTTTATTTCAGTTTGTTTTCTTGAAACCATTTTCGTTAGCTCAGTCTTATCCTTTTTTAATGTTTCGATTACCGATTTAAACTCCTTTTCATAGTTTTCATAAAACATATTGGCTTCTGTGCACTTAGAAAGATCCATGGTCAACTTTTGGTTGTGGATGAATGTCACATCATACTTGTTTTGTAAAGCCTCATGTTTGCTTTGCAAGTCGCAACACTTAGCATCTAAATCAACATGTTTGTTTTGCAAGTCAAACAAATTAGCTTTTAAAGCATCATGTTTGCCTTGCAACTCAGACATATTTGCTTCCAAATCAGCACATTTAACGCTTAATCTAGCACAATTATCACAATTAACAACAGTGGGTTCATCAACACATACCTGACTGGAATCACTCTTAGATGTTGGCCTTTCTTCATCAGAATCAATAACCTCCCTTGATGATTCACATTCAGATCCATTCTCGCTTGAACTTGAAGTTGTATCATCCTCAACTGAAGTTGAAACATCTTCATCTAAACTACTGTCATGTTCAGAACTGTCATTATTTCCCGAGGATTCACAATTGCTAGCATCTTTGACAATTTCAGCATACAACGCCATTTTTGTCTGACTACAGTTCCTTGGATCAAGAGATGATGGTGCTACAGTAGATCGATAGCGCTGTGAGGCAACTGGTGGTAGTGGATTTCCATACAAATCGGTGGTTGGGACACAGATTGCTGGTAACTGAGCAACTGGTACTAGATCACCATACAAATTTCTTGCCATTTTTGGTTCACTTTGATGTTGGTTAGTAACCGAAGCCCACATTTCTGCCGTAAGTAATTCGAGGTCGTGTGGGAGATTCGGTTGCAGGAGATTCGGCCCATGATGCCGACAAACGCGTGTTTATATACTTGCTCTCTGCAGTTGACGGCGTACCCCACCAATTTGGATTCATTATGTATAGAAAACACTTGAATGTTCACGAACAGTTGTGATTGTGGTGGACCAAAAGGTAAATTTCACAAAAGCCCAAAGTCTACAAAGACTAAATGAAGACTAGGTGTGACAACTCGTAATTCGGACCTACTTTGTATTATATATGTGAACGTGTTGCGATTATATGGGAAGATTTAATGTAACGTGATATTATTTAATGTGATGTGAATGTGTCTTGTGATTGTTAAATACTTTGTATGCTTGTAAATGATCCGATCGCACAACACACAACCGCACAAGCCGATTGGGCTTTACACTTGTAATCAGACCAAAGGGGCTGCCCGTGATGGGTCGGCCTACTCCCTTTTTACGCAAACAAGAACTCATTCTTGAGTTTTGTTTTCTCATTTGTCACAACCCTTAAACGTAACACACAACCCTAGCTTTTCTTTCTCTCTCTCACGAACTGAAGGCAGCCACCCTCCTCGAAGTTCATAGGATTCGGATCCTTCCTTGAAACGGTTAGTGCCCTATGTTTTGTTGCATGTTACTGTGATCCATGCTTTGATATGATGGTTTGTATGTGATGTTATTGTTAATCGGCCCACATATAGGTTGAAGGATAATGATCATGAAATCGTTTTGTTATGAATGTTAGTGATTCATGATGCATGCTAATATGTTTCGGTATGATGATTATTGTTCTTGTTGATTTTGACTCGGCTAGGATTCATATGAATTGGATGCGAGAATAGTTGTTTGATTGAATATGTTGTGATAATTGTTCATATGAATCGGCTTAGGGTTCATAAGAAAAGTTGAGATAAAACCCTTGTTTGATCTATATTAGATTAATCACATGTTTGAAAGTTGTTAATTGATAAAACTAGATAAGGAAACTGATAAATTGGCTGTAACCGAATTGCTTGATTATTGGGATGATTGAATACAAATCGCACAAAGCCCTTAGCCGTACAAGAAGCCCTGGTCGCACAATAGCACATGTTCGAAAGATCACACAACATCTTGTGGATCGCACAAGATGTTGGGCCACACACAAAGGTCTGATCTGTTAACGTTACTGGGCCCAAGTCCTTAGTCGCACAAGATGTCCACTCGCACAAGCTTCCTAATCGCACAAGAACTAGCGAGTCGCACAAGTGTTATGTTACCAACTATTGGGCCGGGTGTGTAGTTGGGCTGGGTAATCAGATCGCACAACCCAAGCAGATCGCACAAGTCTGCTTGGATCGCACAAGGCCGCATATATGTGACTGATTGGGCCGGACAGTCATTGGGTTGGGCCTGTCCGATCGCACAAATCCAACGAATCGCACAACTTATACATTTCCACTTTGGGTCGTATGTGTTTGGGCTGTTTATCTATTTGGGCCGATTACCAGTGGGCTTACCTAATCGCACATTGTTTGATTGTTAAAGTGTTGCCATGACCTATACGTGTTTGTAACGTGTTAACTTTGTGTGAAACATACGTGCTTTACCTGAACCAAACCTGACTTGTATGGTAATCCTGTTAGGACGTGTTTGATCACCTTAAGTCAAGTAACTTTGGGATAATCTGCCGAGCAAACCAAGGTGAGTTCATTGCATTTTCTCAAGCATGCGTCCCGGTAGTTTGGGACAACTGGTAAACATTTGGAAGGGAAACATTGGGTAAACAACTTAATCGGTTTTGGATATTGCCTGGAGGGCAATGGGGGTAATTAGTTGATAGCGCTATTAGGTGGGAAACCTCACACCGGGCCGTAAGGACGGGCGTGAACTAATTATCTGGATAGGGCTATGGTTGTTAGAGGCACACTCCTCGGATACATATGGGCACACTCCCTAGGGTATCTAACGATGGCAACATGGCAAACAGTCGTTAAGGGGTAACCACTCCCCGGATACACATGGGCACACTCCCTAGGGTATCTAACATGAGCAACATTGTGAAGAAACATTGAATCGCTTTAACATACATCTGGTAACTCTACACGTTAACAAAACCTTGAACTCACAAGCGTAGTCTGACACACTTGTTTGCATGCTTGTAGGTCGTTAACTTTGGAACATGGACTTGCTATCTGGGCGTGCTGGAGTGGTCATGGATCGAAGCTACTGGATTATTTATAATTGATACATTGGTTTTAAGTTTATGTTGAAACAACTATTAAACGACTTATCATATGCTTCCGCTACATAACTTTTGAGAATTGATATTATGTTGACATCTTATTTTAGCAATTAATGTCATGACTTATTTAAATAATTATCATTGGTTCAATGTGATTGGTGGCTCGAACTCTGATGCGTAATACGCCTCGCGGGATTTCCGCAGGTGGAATTATGGGGGTGTTACAGTTGGTATCAGAGCCACTGGTTATAGTGAACTAGGTTTTAAAACGTTTTGTAAAACCAGACTATAACCGAACAACTTCGAAAATCGATCATGACACTCAGCTCCAGATTGCAAGGTTCGTCTCTCTCACTTTATATATTACTTGCTTAGCAGTCACACACTCACAACGTATATCAACTGAAACATCTAACACCATAGTGACTTGATAGTGTGACACTACTCTTCGACTCGTGTAAACCATAGACCTGTAATACCATCTGTTGTGTTATTTGAACGGGGGAAACTTCGAGCGCAAGCTAAGAGGCTCTGAGATGAACATGCAAATCGCCTTATTATTATGGGTGCACACTTAATAATAACGCGGGGTGCATGCAAGTCCCAGTGAGGCTTATCGAGCGTGAGAAGGGTTCTGCCTTACTATGTGTAAACTTGGTAGTGCATAGATACGAACATGATACTTGATTTCCATCTCGTTTCGATTTCCTGAATCGGTTCATCTCCATATATAGAATCATGAGTGGACGAGGACACGGACGTGGCAACATCAACATGACTCAGGCTGAGTTGACTGACCTAATCAATACCCGTGTGGCTGAGGCTTTAGCAGCCTATCAAGCTGGTCAGCAAGCGCAACCACAACCTAATCAGCCTGCGTGTACATTCAAAATGTTTATGGACTGTAAGCCACAGACCTTCACCGGAACTGAAGGGGCTATGGGACTTCTGAGATTGTTCGAGAAAGCAGAGTCCGTGTTTGGTATCTGTAACTGTCCCGCTGGGGACAGGGTGAAATATGCTGCGGGTACCTTGGCTGATGGTGCCCTAACATGGTGGAACGCCCAAGTACAGTTGTTGGGCATCGAGGCAGCGAATGCCACAACTTGGGAAGACTTTAAAGAATTGATCAGGGAGGAGTACTGTCCTCGGGACGAGGTCCAGAAGTTGGAAAACGAATACTACGACTTGAAGATGGTTGGATCTAAAGTCGAAGCGTATGTGAAGCGATCGTATGAACTGGCCGACATGTGCCCAAACTTGTCCCGGCCTATGTCTCGGAGGATTGAGTTATTCATCAAAGGGTTGCCTCCGCGTGTGAAGAGCTTGGTCACTGCAGCCCACCTCAATGATTTGACACAGATCGTTCGCCTGACTCACAAGATTATGGATCAAGAGGTGGAAAGCTATTCGTTACCCCCGCGTATTTCGGCCACTAAAGCTGCTACACCCACTGCCACTGCGTCCGCTAGTGATAACAAGCGGAAGTGGAGTGATTATGACAAAGCATCCAGTGCTGGTCAGACTCAGAAAAGGCCAGACAACAGCAACCGCAACATCAGCCAGTCGTCTTCTGTCAATCAAGGCCAGGGAAGTGGACACAGCCAGGGTTCATATGCAGGGAAGAAGCCACGATGTAACAAGTGTGGCTATCATCATTTCGGGTCGTGTACTCGGAAGTGTGACAGGTGTGGTAAGGCGGGCCATGAGGCCAGGGATTGTAGGGCCCCACAGCCCAAACACCAGCAGCAACAAAACCAGCAGAATCAGAGACAACAGGGACAACCACCCCAGCAGAATCAGAGTTTCAGGAAGGGGTGCTATCAGTGTGGTGATGAGGGTCATTTTAAGCGGGATTGCCCTCAGTTAAACCAGAACGCTAACGACAACAACCGCCCGAATAACAACAATGCTGGAAACAACAACAACAACAACGGCAACAACGGGGGTAATGGTGCTCGGGGCAGAGTGTTTCAGCTTGGAGCAGGGGATGCCAGGAATGACGGCAACGTTGTAACTGGTACGTTTCCTGTTAACAATCGTATTGCTTCTGTATTATTTGATTACGTGTCTCTAGAGTTTAGTCAACAATTAGGGATAACCCCAACACCTTTAGAGGTTAAACAAATAGTGGAACTAGCAGATGGTAAGACGATAGAAGCCTCAAATGTCCTTTTTGGGTGCAAACTAGATCTCGTGGGTCAGGTGTTTGACATTGACCTCCTTCCCGTTACGCTCGGTAGTTTTGACATAGTGGTAGGCATGGATTGGTTGTCTAAGCACCAAGCAGAAATTCTGTGTAAGGAGAAGATTGTGCGTATTCCTCTTCCTAATGGAGAGTCACTGTTAGTTCAAGGGCATCGTAGTGGGACGATGGTTGGGATTATCACGGCCATGCGTGCACAACAGTATCTACAAAAGGGGTATCCTGCACTGTTAGCGTTAGTTACCAACGCTCAGTCTGAAGAGAGTAAGATCGAGGATCTACCAGTGGTGCGAGAATTCGCTGATGTATTCCCAGAGGAGCTACCAGGGTTACCTCCTCACCGTCAAGTAGAATTTCAGATTGATCTTGCACCGGGAGCGGCTCCAATTGCTCGAGCTCCTTACCGGTTAGCACCTGGTGAGTTACAGGAACTGTCCAATCAATTGCAGGAGTTGTTGGATAGGGGTTTCATTCGACCCAGTTCTTCGCCTTGGGGAGCCCCAGTTCTGTTCGTAAAGAAGAAAGACGGGTCATTCCGTATGTGTATCGACTATCGAGAACTCAACAAGGTGACCACTAAGAACCGCTATCCGTTACCACGCATCGACGATTTGTTCGACCAGTTGCAAGGGTCAAGTTTCTATTCAAAAATCGACTTAAGGTCGGGTTATCACCAGGTAAGGGTTAGGGAAGAGGATGTGCCCAAGACAGCCTTTCGAACGCGCTACGGACACTATGAGTTTTTGGTCATGCCGTTTGGATTGACCAATGCACCAGCGGTTTTCATGGATCTCATGAACCGCGTATGCAAGCCATATCTCGACGAGTTTGTTATAGTGTTTATTGACGACATCTTAGTCTATTCCAGGAACAAGGAAGATCACGAGCGTCACCTACGTCTCATCTTGGAACTCTTGAGAAGGGAGCAGTTGTATGCGAAATTTTCTAAATGCGACTTTTGGATTCGAGAAGTGCACTTCCTTGGGCATGTTGTTAACGAGAAAGGGATACATGTGGATCCTGCGAAGGTGGATGCAGTTAAGAATTGGGTGGCACCAAAGACTCCGTCTGAGGTGCGACAATTTCTTGGTCTCGCAGGGTATTATCGAAGGTTCATTAAAGATTTCTCGAAAATCGCGCAACCTCTCACCTCGCTGACACAGAAGAACACAACGTACTCTTGGGGAACGAAGCAGGAAGAGGCCTTCCAAGTTCTGAAGCAGAAACTTTGCAGTGCACCGATCTTGTCTTTACCAGAGGGCACTGAAGATTTTGTGGTATATTGTGACGCGTCAATTCAGGGTCTCGGTTGCGTGTTGATGCAACGCGAGAAGGTAATAGCTTATGCTTCTCATCAGCTGAAGGTGCACGAGAAGAACTACACGACACATGACTTGGAGCTAGGAGCGGTGGTGTTTGCGTTGAAGATTTGGAGGCACTATCTGTACGGTACCAAATGCACCATCTACACCGACCATAGGAGTCTCCAGCACATCTTCGACCAGAAAGAGTTGAATATGCGACAACGACGATGGGTGGAATTATTGAACGATTATGAATGTGCCATCAAGTATCATCCGGGCAAGGCGAACGTTGTAGCTGACGCCCTCAGCAGAAAGGATAATGCACCTAGGCGTGTACGAGCATCGCAACTCACGATTCAGTCCAACCTTCCTTCCCAGATACGAGACGCTCAGTTAGAAGCGTTGAAACCAGAGAACGTTCGAGCCGAAGCTTTACGCGGCTCGAGGCAACGACTAGAACGTAAGGGAGACGGTGCTTACTACGTAGCGGGACGCATTTGGGTCCCATTCTTTGGCAACTTACGGGAACTTGTAATGGAAGAGGCACATAAGTCACGCTACTCTATACATCCTGGATCAGATAAGATGTACCACGACCTGAAAACTACCTACTGGTGGCCCAGCATGAAGGCTCATATAGCAACCTACGTCAGCAAATGTTTGACTTGTGCTAAAGTCAAAGCAGAACATCAAAAGCCCTCAGGTCTACTGCAGCAACCAGAGATACCCACATGGAAGTGGGAACAGATCGCTATGGATTTCGTGACAGGACTACCAAGAACTCAGGCTGGGAATGACACTATTTGGGTGATTGTTGATCGCCTCACGAAATCAGCACACTTCCTAGCAATCAAGGAAACGGACAAGTTTTCTCAGCTGGCAGCAGTGTATCTTAAGGAAGTGGTTTCTAGGCATGGAGTGCCAACTTCTATCATTTTAGACCGTGATCCGCGTTTCACTTCAGAGTTATGGCAGTCAATGCATAAATCGTTTGGTTCCCAACTCGACATGAGTACCGCTTATCACCCACAGACGGATGGTCAAAGCGAGCGCACCATCCAGACACTTGAAGATATGCTTCGGGCATGCGTACTCGACTTTGGAAAAGGATGGGAGAAGCACCTACCGTTGATAGAATTCTCCTACAACAACAGCTACCATTCAAGTATTAAGGCAGCTCCGTTCGAAGCACTGTACGGACGGAAATGTCGTTCACCTCTCTGTTGGCATGAGGTGGGAGATAGTCAGATCACAGGACCTGAGTTTGTTCTTGAAGCATCGGAAAGCATTGTGCAGATCAGAAACCGTATGGCCGCAGCTCGTGACCGCCAGAAGAGCTACGCTGACAAGCGTAGTAAACCGTTGGAATTCGAAGTTAATGATCGCGTTATGCTAAAAGTCTCACCCTGGAAGGGTGTGGTGCGTTTTGGGAAACGCGCCAAATTAAACCCTCGTTATGTGGGACCGTTCAAAATTTTAGAACGGATTGGAAAGGTGGCCTACAGGTTGGAATTACCTGCTGAGTTGGGTAATGTCCATGATGTATTTCACGTATCGCAGCTAAAGAAGTGTTTGGTTGATGAAACACTAGTTGTACCATTTCAAGAGCTGAAGATAGATGACAAATTGCATTTTGTCGAAGAACCAATTGAGATTATGGATCGGGAAGTTAAAGTTCGTAAACACAGTCGTATACCGATTGTGAGAGTTCGTTGGAACTCAAGACGTGGTCCAGAGTTCACGTGGGAACGCGAGGACCAGATGAAACTTAAGTATCCACATCTGTTCCCCAATGACCAGTCAAAACCTAGCGAACCTACTGTTGATGCAACTGGTGAATTTCGGGACGAAATTCCCATTCAAGTTGGGGAGGATGTGACACCCCAGGAAAACCAGCAGACGATATGACTTACCTAGCTTTAACCTATCTAGCTTTTCAGTGAGTGCGTACCAAATTTCGGGACGCAATTTCTTTTTAGTTGGGGATACTGTGACAACTCGTAATTCGGACCTACTTTGTATTATATATGTGAACGTGTTGCGATTATATGGGAAGATTTAATGTAACGTGATATTATTTAATGTGATGTGAATGTGTCTTGTGATTGTTAAATACTTTGTATGCTTATAAATGATCCGATCGCACAACACACAACCGCACAAGCCGATTGGGCTTTACACTTGTAATCGGACCAAAGGGGCTGCCCGTGATGGGTCGGCCCACTCCCTTTTTACGCAAACAAGAACTCATTCTTGAGTTTTGTTTTCTCATTTGTCACAACCCTCAAACGTAACACACAACCCTAGCTTTTCTTTCTCTCTCTCACGAACTGAAGGCAGCCACCCTCCTCGAAGTTCATAGGATTCGGATCCTTCCTTGAAACGGTTAGTGCCCTATGTTTTGTTGCATGTTACTGTGATCCATGCTTTGATATGATGGTTTGTATGTGATGTTATTGTTAATCGGCCCACATATAGGTTGAAGGATAATGATCATGAAATCGTTTTGTTATGAATGTTAGTGATTCATGATGCATGCTAATATGTTTCGGTATGATGATTATTGTTCTTGTTGATTTTGACTCGGCTAGGATTCATATGAATTGGATGCGAGAATAGTTGTTTGATTGAATATGTTGTGATAATTGTTCATATGAATCGGCTTAGGGTTCATAAGAAAAGTTGAGATAAAACCCTTGTTTGATCTATATTAGATTAATCACATTTTTGAAAGTTGTTAATTGATAAAACTAGATAAGGAAACTGATAAATTGGCTGTAACCAAATTGCTTGATTATTGGGATGATTGAATACAAATCGCACAAAGCCCTTAGCCGTACAAGAAGCCCTGGTCGCACAATAGCACATGTTCGAAAGATCACACAACATCTTGTGGATCGCACAAGATGTTGGGCCACACACAAAGGTCTGATCTGTTAACGTTACTGGGCCCAAGTCCTTAGTCGCACAAGATGTCCACTCGCACAAGCTTCCTAATCGCACAAGAACTAGCGAGTCGCACAAGTGTTATGTTACCAACTATTGGGCCGGGTGTGTAGTTGGGCTGGGTAATCAGATCGCACAACCCAAGCAGATCGCACAAGTCTGCTTGGATCGCACAAGGCCGCATATATGTGACTGATTGGGCCGGACAGTCATTGGGTTGGACCTGTCCGATCGAACAAATCCAACGAATCGCACAACTTATACATTTCCACTTTGGGCCGTATGTGTTTGGGCTGTTTATCTATTTGGGCCGATTACCAGTGGGCTTACCTAATCGCACATTTTTTGATTGTTAAAGTGTTGCCATGACCTATACGTGTTTGTAACGTGTTAACTTTGTGTGAAACATACGTGCTTTACCTGAACCAAACCTGACTTGTATGGTAATCCTGTTAGGACGTGTTTGATCACCTTAAGTCAAGTAACTTTGGTATAATCTACCGAGCAAACCAAGGTGAGTTCATTGCATTTTCTCAAGCATGCGTCCCGGTAGTTTGGGACAACTGGTAAACATTTGGAAGGGAAACATTGGGTAAACAACTTAATCGGTTTTGGATATTGCCTGGAGGGCAATGGGGGTAATTAGTTGATAGCGCTATTAGGTGGGAAACCTCACACCGGGCCGTAAGGACGGGCGTGAACTAATTATCTGGATAGGGCTATGGTTGTTAGAGGCACACTCCTCGGATACATATGGGCACACTCCCTAGGGTATCTAACGATGGCAACATGGCAAACAGTCGTTAAGGGGTAACCACTCCCCGGATACACATGGGCACACTCCCTAGGGTATCTAACATGAGCAACATTGTGAAGCAACATTGAATCGCTTTAACATACATCTGGTAACTCTACACGTTAACAAAACCTTGAACTCACCAGCGTAGTCTGACACACTTGTTTGCATGCTTGTAGGTCGTTAACTTTGGAACATGGACTTGCTATCTGGGCGTGCTGGAGTGGTCATGGATCGAAGCTACTGGATTATTTATAATTGATACATTGGTTTTAAGTTTATGTTGAAACAACTATTAAACGACTTATCATATGCTTCCGCTACATAACTTTTGAGAATTGATATTATGTTGACATCTTATTTTAGCAATTAATGTCATGACTTGTTTAAATAATTATCATTGGTTCAATGTGATTGGTGGCTCGAACTCTGATGCGTAATACGCCTCGCGGGGTTTCCGCAGGTGGAATTATGGGGGTGTTACACTAGGCCCAAATATTAATTTTCAAATGGAGACCCAATAAAAAGAAAAGTTTATGTGATGTTGTGAAAAAGGACCAAGAGACAAAGTGTGACCAATACAAATGGCCCATTTAGCCTATACTAGCCCTGAAGACTTGAAAGACTACTCATCACAAAGACTCAAAAGTCTTGTAATAAAAATTTCCTACGAAAACTTGAGGGTCCAACTAAGATTGGTTTTAAAATTGATTTTTTTTTTTGTGAAAGTCTTTTGTGTGTGAATGATCAGAAAATGACAAAACAAATGGTATTTCGTTGACTAGTATATTTGAAATGGCTTTTTCACTTGAGGTTGGAATATGTGAAAGTTTGGTGAAATATGGTAAGAAGTTGGTGAACCTTTTCTACTGACAAATATGGCCTCCAAGATGGTGAAAGATATGGATGCATGTAAATATATTATAAAAATACAATCACCTTTTTCACAGAAAATGTTTTTGAAACCTTATCTTAAAGCAATGAGACATGTCTCTTTCATCCTAATAAGGCAATCTGCAAACATCAGACAAAGAAGAGCACAGTTCTGCTCCACCAATATGTCATCCAATAACATTTCAGATCTAATAGAACTTTTCCGGTTATCCTTTCCGGTGACCAAGCTCGCCGGAAAAAAATGGTGGATGAATTTTCAAGTCAAAACTCAAAACAAAATTTGTACCTATGATAATCTCCAACAATTTTAAACAATTTTTACTCAAATACGACACCAAAACAACAAAGATTTTCGAGTTTTGATTCAGACTTTATGAACTAGAACTGGGTTTGTGAAAATTTTACACAAAACACACTCAAAACCCTCTCGAAAATCACACCGGTAACTCGGTTTTCAACAAGAAATCGAGCCTTACGCTCTGATACCAATTGTAGGTCCGTTTGCGGATCGCCGGACAACTACGAGATCTTGTTTATAATATCGTAACGAGTGCGGAATCCACCTTACGATACAAACCAAGCAAGAGAGTGAACAAGACGTAAAGATATCAATGATTAACAATTACGTGTATTGATTTCGACAAAGTTTCGGTACAATATTCGACAAATACAAGGCTCACCGGAACTTTCTCTCTCTACATTCTCTCTCTATCTTATCCCCGGGCTGCGTTCTATCTGTCTTTTGTTTGTTTATATAGCCCCAGTAACATAGCCCACCTCGAAACGGAATAGGGACTCGGCGAAACGGCTGTCGTCGGCGAAACACTTCAAAGTCGACGAAACAAACACATGTTTCGTCGACATGCATGTGGGCAAGTGGGCTTCGGCCCATTTGAAAGATTTCAGTCCATGTTTAATTGTGATTGGCCCAAACTCAATTCTGTGCGTAAATGAATTCCTTACAATTCAGATTGTAAGTATTAGTCAAAGTCTTGACATCATCATGATGATGTCATGATGATGTGTCAACCGGGAAACGTTCTCGGCTCTCCGTGTTTCGAGTGTCGAACTCTGGGACGCACGACGGAGGAATGTCGTGACGTCAGGTTTGAGCCGAACCTAACCGTGTCAAAACCAAGCCAAGTCGAACCGAGTCGAGTCGCGTCCACATAAAATGTATCAACAGCTAGTAATCGGGCCGCTTTGTAACGTTAAGCTACCGAATTAATACAAGGAACTTGTGTTATCCGTCTCTAATCTCTCATGACTGCAGTTGATTCCATCGGTAAAATTTCTAGAATATGCAAAGAAGAAAGTCGTTTTGGTGATTTTTCAAAAAACCGAGAACATTTCAAAGATTCTGCTAAGTGGAGAGAATTTGTTCAATGAAGTTGACGACAGTTCTGCTCAGTGGAGGGAATTTGTCAAGGTTTAGAGATTTTACCAAAGAATTGGGGGGATAAAAATTTTCATATGCTTTGGAATTTCTTCGGTAAAATTTCTAAACGCAATCACATGTGGTAAAGTTTGTGATTTTCTGGTGATACCAAAGGTTCTGCGTGGAATGTTTTGTGCAGACACATATTGAGGATTTTAATTAATCCTCTAGCCAGCGTGAAGGGTTTTGCAGGGAACATACAGGTATCTAAAGTAAATAGTAGTTTCAAAACAATGTTCACTGAAGACCTAGGGAATCTATATGAGAGCTGATAGTTCAAGGCTGACAAGTGTGGATTCCAACTCTATCAATTGAGGGGGAATTTGCAGGACTCAGTTTTGGGTTTGATGTTTCTTTGGGATTTTACAGGGATCTGGGTGTAATTCATTTCATTGAGTTTGCAAACGATGTACTTGGTCAAGCTGACATCCTGAGTACTGATGCTGAAAATCTGTAGTGCCTTACGTGGTCAACTTCACAAAGGCGAGACAATGAGATCTGGATGTAGTTCAACTAAGCGTGCTGGTTGAGCTTGCAAGTGATATACTCGGATGTAGAATCTGGCATGCCCTAAGAAACTTCTGATGGCCCTAACGGAGGATGGGGGTGGTAATCAAGAAATAGTGTCTATTTTTGGTCTCTCCCCGGATGTATGCTCCTTTGATATGGTTCGGCTACCTAGTAATCGGACCGCTTTGTAACGTTATGCTACCGAATTAATGCAAGAAACTTATGTTATCCGTCTCTAATCTCTCCCCTCTTGAACATAATCACACACTAATCACGAGTCTCGGTCCGAAATAATGAACCTTTGTTGGTCCAGTTTTTGTGTCTCATGTTGTTCGAATAGATTAGATTTATTTTATGCTGATTATGTTATGGTTAGTGAAACGGTCAAACGAACGTGTATTGACCCGCTCGTTTAAAGTGGTCAAACGAAAGGGTTATTTGTTTGATCGTGTGTGTTTGCAAGTGAAGTGGGTGTTGCTATAAATACCACCCCTTGGTTCATTTGCAATGTGTGAAGGTTTTAGACTTTGGGGGAGATATCACCACTTGGTCTCTCCCCGGATGTATGCTCCTTTGGTATGGTTCGGCTATCAACTAATCGAGCCGCTTTGTAAGGTTATGCTACCGAATTAATACAAGGAACATTTGTTATCCGTCTCTAATCTCTCTCGTCCTATGTAACACCTCGTAAAATCTAAACCAATATAATGAAGACACGTGTCATGAGCTTTAAACGTGTAAGGAATTATTTCCGAGGGACTAAAATTGCCAAACAATGTAATTATATGAATAAAGGGATCCAAAGTGTCAACATGCCATTCTTGTGCCTCCGATTGACCTCACACGACGTTCGTATTCTTTAACGAATAATTTATCGAACATTGTAAGTCGTTTGTGTTAAAAATGAGGATCGTGTAAAGCACAGGGGTTAAATGTGTCAACATGTTAAAGTTACCTCTGAGTGACCTTTAACGAACACAAAAACATTGTAAATAAATTAATATTCCGTCCACAAGAATATTAGATATTAATTTTGTTAAGTTTGGAAGATAACAAGACTTTTCGGGTGATCGTACGACTAACCGGGAGCCTAACGGAGTTAGTTTGTGACTCTAGGTCCTTAAAAGTTAACTATGGGGTCCAAAATGTAATAAATAAAAGTTAAATAAAGATTAGAAGGACCAGGGACCGAATCTGCCAATATCTGAAAGTTGTTTCCGGTTACATGAGAGTGGCGCGACCCGGGTAAGACTCTTAAAGAGTCTACGCGGCCCGTGTAGAATGCCCAGATACAGAAAAAAAGGACAGATGCATGTCCAGCCAGGTTACACCGCCTTTGCATGTCTGGTTTTCGATTCTAGGGTCTGAGCCAACAGTTTTTAATGCATAGGGACACCTGGGATGATCAGGAATCACTTGTAAACTTTCTTGGATTGATCTTGTGAGTTTAAATTTCCTATATAAGAGTTCTTGTTTGATAGTTCAAGTGCTCACTTTCAAAATCATTTTAACTCACTCTCTTGAGCTCTCTGGACTTCAAGCAAGATTCCACAAGCTCCTAATTCATGCTAAGGGTCTTTGTAAGCATTCTTAGCTTCTCTAGTTCAAGTTTCATTAGCTTAATGACCAAAAGTCAAAGCCGTCGTAATTAAGCTTTGACTTAGTGATTAATCACTAATGATCGAGTCATTTTTCGAATTGAAAGTGGATATGAGTTGGTAATTAGGTGGGTAATAAGTCCTTAAAAGGGCATCCCCTGATTATCACTCTAACTTGGTCAATTGTCGGGTCAAACTTAATATTAAAAAGTCAACACAAGCTATTTTTGCAAATAAATTCATAATTAGAAATGTAGAAGTTATGGAACCTGTTTTAACACTAAAATAACTTGGTAAATAATGTAAGAACATGTCTAAGCATGTTCAACCCGACAATTCTGAGTTTAGGCTCGGTTCGGAACCGAAAGTCGCAAAAGAAGACTTTTGCTTTGACTTTCAGTTTTGACCCGATTTAGGTTGTTTTAGAAATGCCTTAGGGTTTCATTAGGACCATGTTACATGTTAGTATAACCCTCTGAGTTTATACAATGTGGTTCCTTTATAATCCTAGTTCATTGCATGTTTCCGTTAAGTGCCTAAAATTGACCATTATGCCCTTTTGACATGGAAACGAGATTTTGAAAATGTGAGAGGACAAAAACCTTTATTACTGATTTATAAACTTGTCCTAAAAATTTGACATCAGTTTGAGGTCTAAATTAGGAGTTATACTCAATATCGTAATTTAAAAGCTTTTTATTAATTAAACCGCATATTTAGCATAAAGCCTATTTAAACCCAAATTTCAACACCAAACTTTTTACCCACTGATGAAATATAATATTTTGGGATTTTTGACGATTTTAATTATTTTTAAACTGATCATAACATTGGGTTCTTGCTTTAATTCGGTAATTGACGGTTATATACCCTTTTTGCTAATAAAATGAGTTTTACATAACATTTTGATACCAAACCTTTTGCTACTGATTTTATATGATAAATAAAACATTTTAAGCCTTTTGGACTAATAAAAATCTCAGCTTTTCTTATATAACCTGAAAATCGCTTAAAACTGACTTTTTACGCGTTTTAAACGTATAGTGTGGATTAAAACTATTTTTGACATATAAGACTTAATACCTACTGATGTTTTAAGTAAATTTTTATACTTTAACAGTAAGCAAAAGTTTTGAACTCAGATTTCTAGTTTTGACCTTTAAACCTTATATGAAATGACCAAAATGCCCCTACGGTGCATAGTTTGGTTAAAAATGATAAATTTCACATATATACAATACCCTACTGTTATGACTTACAAAAATAAATATTTTTACTGATCAATTTAGACCAGAACCTCAGATTATTATTTAATCTCTTTTATAAGCTTTAAAATGACCAAAATACCCCTACGGGGTATAAATTCATTTTAAATTCGTTTTGGGCATAATGGAAGATGTCCTACTGATATCACAACATATTTAAGGCATATTAACTTGTGAAACCTGTAGATGACTCTTTTGGTTACCCATTATGCATTTTTCACGTTCGGTACGGTTTATGTGACTGAAACGGGTCAAACCTTATCATTTTTACCTCAAAATCCAGAATGTGTTTAATTTACCCATATTATACAAGTCTTCATACTTGTCGGGTCTAAACCACACTTTAGTCTGATCTTCGCTTAATCTTGCGTTTTGAACCGTATATCTTCCTTTAAAACTAACCGGTCTAAGTTTAAACTTAAGTAAGACCCGTTAGGAATCTAATAGGTTATTAAAACCTTCATTCCAGATTTAGGAGCCCAGTAAAAGATATTTGCACTTGCTGATTGTATACGGCTGGGATAAATTTGTATAATTTGCTCAGGTAAATACTTTTAACATTATTTTCCCTTATACGGGCTTGGGGTACGGTATATAAAATACCGCTTGGTCGGGTATTGAATTTTTAATCATATGAAGGTTAATTCATTGAGATAACCCGTTTAATCAGTTTTGTTTGTTTTAAGCCTTTGGGGAGTAAATGACCATGTCTTGGATATCCTCGGCTCATTCATTGAAATGGCCACGACTTATGCACGGGTGTAGGCATACACCTGCCGGTGCGTATGTAAAAATAATGTACCCGCCTGTTTGAGAATAACTCCCCGTGGGATATATTATGCGGTGTGTCTATTAATCTTTAAGCCGGTATTCAGCCCGGGCTATTGAACGTATAACAAACATATAATTCTTTTACAAGTTTAATTTTAAATAATTATCTCAAGTTATAAAAGATTATTTTTGCCTTGTGCATTCAAATCAATTTTCTTAAAACATGTTCAAAAGTGTCAGTTAATTGTATTTACCAGTATAAACTGACGTATTTTCCAATAGGTTAAGTGCAGGTACTAGGCGGAATAGGCTAGTTTCTCATGAGTAACTTAAATAAAGAATTATGCAAGCTTTATCACTTGAAAATCTGTTGGAACATTATCTCTTTTGTTTTGATCCGCCTATGGATCCTTTACATTCCGTTTGTAATACTTTGTTACTTTCAATTCGGTTTGTAATATTTTACTTTTAGACTTCCGCTGTGCATTAAACTGTGATTATTGACTATGATGATATCAACTACGTCACGATACTCCCCACTGGGCCCGCCGGTAATACGTGGAAATATCGGGGTTTGACATCTTGAACATAATCACACACTAATCACGGGTCTCGGTCCGAAATAATGAACCTACACATAGTAATATTCAAACAAGTTCTTTCTAATATGTATCATAGTCCATCTCATCAAATCTGTTTTGGTGATTTATGTTCACTTTTTACTTTCTTAATTATTTTTCTTTCAGTTTTCATGTGATCTTACCTTGTGGAATTTTAAGTCCCTTAGATGAACAAGATACAATAGGAGTGTTACAAAATTGGAAAAACTAAAAGGTAAAAATTTATCATACAAGAGAATAGACAATTAACCGTTTCCATTATCAATCTAAAGATTCAACAATCTATCATAGATAGTTTGTATAGATTAGACAAATACGATTTTTCATCATTATTCTACAAAGATTCAGACTATAAAAAATAGATATAACTTCTTTTTCAACTAATCTTCAAGATTCATTAGTATGCATGTTAATCAATTAAAGCTTAGAAAAACCGCCACTGTTGTGATTCATTTGCGGATCATGGGACAATATTCCGAAGGCCCAACACCACCACACTAGCTACATTTGTTTAATCAGAGATACATACTGGTTCTATTGTTCAAAGTGGTCTTCTATCATGAAACAGGAGAAATTCATGGAAATCCCACCACCATTTGAACTTTGAGATCAGCCCATATCCTGATTAGGCTAGTGGCTCTAAATTTCCCAATTTTTTGCTTTGCTCTCTATCTATGCATGATGACGTTGCAACACTTCCAACCATTGAGTACTGACCAAATTTCATGGGTCTTCTGCTTCTCAAAGAGAACATAATCAATGCAATGTCGCATAGGACCCTAAAACTAATGATTAAATTCTTGGGTGATAAGCAAACACGAAGGGGGTGAACCTGATTTATCTTTGTTTAGATCTCCATAGCTTGAATATTGTGTTCAAGCATTGACTTTGGGCTAAAAACAAGTTAACCTCCAACATGCGATTTTCCGCTTCTAGCCACTTTGAATTTTGAACGTTTTACATTCACATTGCAACTTCCTGTAATCTTGAAGAATTCCATCATTTTATTAATAACGTAAAGATGTATATATACAAGATACAAGGTAATTAACATAGGAAACAAGATCTCCTAAATAAATAGAGATATATACAAAGAATATAAATATCTTCTGGAGATATTATGTTCCGCTAATAGACCCCCGCAGTCGAAGCAGTAGCCGGCCGAATGCAAAGACTGGATTTAAAGCGATCAAAAAGTAATCGAGGGAGGCCTTTGGTGAAGATTTCTGCATATTGATAATCCGCAGGAACATGTAAAACTCGAACCGCACCAAGCCGGACCTTTTCCCGAACAAAATGAATATCTATTTCTACATGCTTGGTGCATTGATGTTGAACCGGGTTATGAGACTGGTACATTGCAGAGATGTTATCACAGTATATAACTGAAGCCTGATGGATAGGGACATGTAATTCCAATAGAAGGTTGCGGATCCAAGATAACTCAGCAGTGGTATTAGCAACACCTCTATAGTCAGCTTCAGCACTTGATCTTGATCTGGAAATAGTGGCTTGACGTTTAGATGACCAAGAAACTAAATTGTCCCCAATAAAAACACAATAACCCGATGTTGAGCGTCTCAAATCTAGGCAACCCCCCTAGTCAGCATCAGAGTACGCTGTGAGCATGACTGACTTGGAGGGGGATAAGTGTAAACCATGATCCATAGTGCCCTTAAGATAGCGCAGAATGCGCTTCAAAAAATTGAAATGCGGCTCACAAGGGGCATGCATGAAAAGGCAAACCTGTTGGACAACATAGGAAATATCTGGTCTGGTAAATGTCAAATACTGAAGAGCCTCAGCTAGGCTTCGATAAAGTGTACCGTCGGATAATAAGGCCCCCGTGGATGCACTGAGCTTAGAATTCGTGTCGGTAGGAGTGTGACCCGGCTTGCAATTTGCCATTTTTGCACGTGCTAGAATGTCATTTACAGAAGATCGCTGAGTGAGAAACAAGCCACCTTGCGTATGCTGAACCTCAATACCCAAAAAATGATGTAATCTACCAAGGTCAGTCATTGAAAATTCCCGAGACATAGCATTAATAAAAAACTGTAGAAGTTTATCATTTGAAGCTGTAAGAACTATGTGATCAACATATAGTAACAGATATGCTATGTCAGTCCCATGTTTGTAAACAAACAACGAGCTATCAGACACTAATGTTGTAAACCCACATTTTAATATATATGTCGCAAACCGGTGGTACCACGCCCGGGGTGCCGGCTTAAGACCATACAATGACTTTTTCGAGCGACACACATAATTAGGATTTTTTGTATCAACAAACCCTGGTGGTTGAAACATGTAAACTGTTTCATTTAAGTCCCCATGTAAAAAAGCATTTTTTCCATCTAGCTGGTGAATAGGCCAAGACCTGGAGAGGGCCAAACTAAGGATTGTGCGTATAGTAGTGGGTTTCACCACGGGACTAAACGTCTCATCACATTCAATACCCACCCTTTGTGATTTACCATTAGCAACCAAACGAGCCTTGTATCGTTCAAGTGTCCCATTAGTATGATATTTGTGGCGAAAAAGCCACATGCAACGAATAATGTGGGCATCAGACGGCCGAGGCACAAGTTCCCACGTGCTATTATCTAGTAAAGCATTGTACTCAGTTAGCATGGCATCAGACCAATTTGGATCAGATTGGCCATCACGATAAGATTTAGGCAAGGGCGAGATGGACTGAGTGTGAAGATTGAATGGAACCCTTGGTTTAGAGGTACGATCACGTGAGCGGGTAACCATAGGGTGCTGAGAAGTAGGGTTAGGTTGGTACACGACAGTAGCTGTGGGGTTCGTGGGTGCGGGTGTCGGTCGCCGAGAGTATGTAAATTGGTAAGGAATGTGAGCCGAGGGTGTATGGGCCGGGTTGGTGTGGGTTGTAGGTGGTGGCGAGGCTGAGTGGGTCAATAATGGAGATGTTAGGCCAGATGCGGAAGTAGGTGTTGGGGCCACTGGTGTTTAAGATGCGGAAGTAGGTGTTGGGACCACGGGTGTTTGGGCCACGGGTTGGGTAAATATAATCGGTGACGGGTCAGAATCAAGGAATGCGTAGGAGTCCGGCCTAGGGGTAAAGGTTTGGGAAAATGGGAAGGGAATTTCATTAAAGGTGACGTGTCTAGTTAGGATGACCTTGCCGGAGGACAAATCCAGACATCTATACCCACGGTGATCTGCCGGGTACCCAAGAAACACACAAGGCATGGATCGAGGTGCAAGTTTGTGGGGGCGTGTATCCGATTGGTTCGGGTAACACGCACACCCAAACACACGAAGATGTTCGTAGTCTGGGTTTCGGAGATAAAAGACGGCAGTAGGGGTTCGAAAACCGATGGTTTTGGATGGGAGAATATTGTGAAGGTAAACGGATGTGTGGAGAGCCTCAACCCAATATTTGGGTGGGAGTGAGGCATGGGTAAGAAGAGAAAGCATGAGTTCGTTAAGGCGTCGAATGATGCATTCCGCCATCCCATTTTGTTGGGAGGTATGAGGGCAAGAAAACCTGAACTGGAAACCTTGTTTGAGTGCAAAGTTCTTGAATTGAGTATTATCAAATTCACCCCCTATGTCACATTGAAAAGTTTTTATTTTTCAATGAAATTGAGTGGAGATAAAATTGTGAAAACTGGTTAATTTGGTGTATGTTTCAGATTTAAATTTGAGTGGGAACACCCATGTAAAATGACTGTAGTCGTCAATTACAACCAAATAATATTTATATCCATTATTACTTAGTACTGGTGAGGTCCACAAATCACAATGTATAATATCAAATGGACATAAAGTGCAAGAAGTAGATAGCTTAAAAGGCAAACGTTTGTGCTTAGCAATTTGGCACGAGTTACAAAACGAAGAACGACTGAGTTTATGACATGAAATAAACTTATTAGTACTTAAAAAATCAAGAACATGCAAGCCGGGATGCCCTAGACGATTATGCCAAAAATCTGGATCAGTCGTGGAAACAAAGGCGGAAGCACCAGGCGGTGTAGAGGCAGTGAGTGGGTAGAGGTTGCTGGAGCTATTGTGCCAACTCAAAATCATCCCACTCGGAAAATCCTTCACAGAAAAACCAAACGGATCAAAATCAACAGAGACCCAATTATCACGAGTAACTTTACGATCAGAAATAAGGTTTTTGATAATATTAGGTGTGTGTAAAATGTCTTTAAGTTGAATAGGTTTCGAGGAAGAGGGAAGGGCGGAATGACCCGATCCAAGGACTGGCACACGATGACCATTGCCAACTAAAACATGTTTAATAGAGTTTTTACACGGATGGGAAATCATACCTGCGTCCTTGGTGAGATGGTTTGAGGCTCCAGTATCCATAACCCAATCTTGCACTTCTAGATTCAGAGCCATAGCCTGGAAAGCTTCTGCCAGTTCAGTTGGTTCCAGCGGGTTAACATCAGAGAGATGCGCCTGAGCATTCTGTTGTGAAGGTTGTTGATTTGGCTGAGAAGTGGGCTGCCAAGGAGAGGCCCACCCGGGTGGGTGGGGTAGGGACAGGGTGGTGGCGGGGCCCAATAGGAGCTGGCCCAATAAGGAGGCATGTTAAACTGCCGTTGGGCTGCGTTAGTTGGCTGCTGATGCTGATTCTGGCCCCAATTTGCGAGCTGTTGTGAAGACCTGGACCCGCGTGCCCCTTGTTGTTGCCGGCCCGATTGTGGCTGTTGTTGGGCCTGATAAGAAGGCTTGCTAGAGAAGTTATTTGGGCTGCCACGACCCGGTTGGTTTCTCCTGTTGCCGCCAGAAGACCGCTGGTTATTACGGCGTGAAGTGTTGTCACGGCGAGGGGGCTGCGGCGATGAGGACACCGCGGCTAAAGCCTCAGATGGGGCTGAATGGGTACCTTCCCGTGCAGCATGTCGTTCGAGTTCAGAGTCGAGCATATTGCATGCTTCTTCCCACGAAGGTAATGATTGGTTGATAATGGAACCGATAGTATCGTATTCCATCGGCAACCCGCGAACAAGTTGCAACACCAAACCTTGTTCATTAATGGGACAACCCACATCATTCAACTGAGCCGCAAGATCCCGGAGTGTCTGGCAATAAGCTTCCAACGAGGGCATGGCACTAAGCTTGAGATTGACGAATTTCTGTTGAAGGGCAGCGCACCGTGGTCATTTGTTGTTGAGAAAAATAGCCTTGACACGATTCCAGGCTTCTAGAGCAGTTGACTCGGCTTCAAGAACTCGAAGGAGATAGTCTTCGGATAAGGTACAGTAGATCCACTGGAGCACAATAGCATCAATCTTCGCCCACTGTTCATACGTGGGGTCTTCCTTAGGAGGCGGTTCTTTCGTGATGTGATCCAAAACCTCGTATCCACGTGCATGAAGCTGGAAGAGCTTTACCCACGCAGAATACGTGACCTTAGATCCATCAAGAACACGGACCTTCTTTTGAATGTCGGTAACCGTGTAGACCGGGTGAAGAGGAGCAGATTGTGGCTGCTTGGTGGAGGATTCAATCTTGTCACCCATGGTGATGACAGAGAATAACAGGACAGGATCGTGTTATGCTGAGATGGGTCGAAACCCTAGTGCGTCAGATCGAAATCTAAAGATGAAAGAATTCAGCTGGCTTTAGGGTATAGAGCGGATGCTCTGATACCATGTAATCTTGAAGAATTCCATCATTTTATTAATAACGTAAAGATGTATATATACAAGATACAAGGTAATTAACATAGGAAACAAGATCTCCTAAATAAATGGAGATATATACAAAGAATACAAATATCTTCTGGAGATATTATGTTCCGCTAATACTTCCTAATTAAATAGAGTTTGTGGTCTTCGCACCAAAGATTTCATCATTTACCTATAATGGCATTGCTCAGTTTTCGTTATCTGCCAAAGATCTTCTTTCATTAAAGACAATCCGCTGTAGATCTCTTGAGAAGCAACCCAAGTTTATTGAATTGATGATCAACACCTTGCAGCTACTCTATAAGTCATGATCAATTTTACCAAAAAACTACACAATTTTTTCATGGTATCCAAGCAAGATTCAGTATAACTGTTTTTGACATCTTGCTGACTCAATCAATCAATAAAATTGCCTTCGAAATTTTTATTTGATTAAATTCTAACTCAAGAATACTAAAAAAATCTTGGTGAATATTTTAAATTTATACAATCAGAGGGTTGTGGGTTGTCTGAGAAAAAACAACAACAAGATAATGGTTCATAAAAAGCATGATGAATATATTTGGTAAGATAAGCAATTAGCATGAAATTAAAACCATCAAACCCAAGCCCGGTTAAATTTAATTAAGAAATTTGGAGTCTACAACTTTTTGTACCACCAAATCGGATCAAAATTTAAATAGAAAACGTCCTTAATTTGCAGAGTCGAGATTGTCTTCTGAAATCCAATGAACAGTCAACGATCATTCTTCAACACGCTGCATGATGATTGTTAATGCACTTTTGGTGATAAGTGCATGTCTCTCAATTTATTAGGGTCTTTATTGTACACATGTTGAAAATTAGTCCCAAGTTTATCCTATGGACATTTTGTCCAAGTTTTAGGATGGATTCTTGAGGTCCGAGTTTTTGGTTAGGACTTGTGTTTGAGTTTTGTATAGGGACAAAAGTCAGAGTTTCTTTGTGTAGTTGTTTGTCCGGGCTTTCTAGTTAGCCTTGAAAGTCCGGGCTTTGCCTTGTATATATACTTTAATGTGGAATAGACAAGGCGGCGATTCTGTGTGAAATTCTGTGCACCTAACCCTAATCATTGTGTTTTGTCTGGCGACTGCTTTGTGTGAGTGACGTCATTCATCTTCATCAAGAATACTTAGTGTATTCTTGATTTCTCTCTCAAATCCTTGCATTCTAGTGTTTCATCTGCAGTGGTTGATCATCAGGTGGATTCCGCACACCTGTTGGTTGCTTTAGCTGAGTGAGATCTTGGATTAGGAGGCCTTACAAGTGGTATTAGAGCAGTGTGCTCATACTACTGTAGGTGTTCCTAGTTTGAAGGTTTTGGTGAGAAAAGTTCATACTTTGATAGGGTTTAGTGAGAGTTTTGTGAGTTTTTGTGTTTTATTCATGATTCTTCATTCATATCTAGTGATTTGATGATGGATTTTGAGTAGTTTGGTGATTTTTAGTGTTTTCTTCATCTGGGTTTTACAGGGGTTTTTGGTTCTTGTTCTACAGAGTTTTGAAGGTGAAAAAGATTCTGAGTTTGATCTTTGGAAGCTTTGTCCGTGGTTTACACTTTGTGTTTGTGTCTCCGGGGTATTGTTGAACCAGTGTGTAGTCACATTGGGGAGATAGTCCGGAGATTGGTCTCTTCTGAGTTTTGAGACTTGTCTGAGTTTCAAATCATTCAGTCCTACCTTTATTCTGTCCGAATTTTAACCTTAGTGTTAGTAAGTCCGACTTTTTAATTGTTTTGTTTTTTTGTCTGAGTTTCATTGTCCCTATTCCGAGTTTTAACCTCTTAAGATAGATAGGGAGTCCGAGTTTTTAATAGTCTATTAGAGTGTATGAGTTTTAGTATCCTGGAGTTTTTTTTAATATAGATATATAAAGTCCGATCTTTTCACCTAGTCCGATCTTTTCACCGAGTTTTTTTTTTCCTTTTTTTTCTGTCCGAATTTTTCTTGTTCTTATTTAAGAGTCCGTATTTTAATGATTATTTAGGAGTCCGAGTTATAAGTAGTTGGTTTAGTCCGAGTTTTAAATTTTTATATATTCCGACTTTTAGTTAAAATTTTTATATAGTCCGACTTTTAGTTAACTCAGTCCGAGTTTCTGTTATTAGTTTAGTCCGATTTTTACTCATTGAGTCTAAGTTTTTATTAGGTCCGAATTTTAGAGTCTCTTTTGTTAGTATCATATTAAGTCCGACTTTGTTGGAGTCTCGTTGTGATTTCAATTGAGTCCGAGTCTTTAAATCCAGGACTTGATCAGTAGGTCCGAGGTTTTGTGTCTTATTTCAGGTGGTGATCTGGGTTTTACACTCTGATTAAAATCTTAGACATTTCACTCCGTGTTTTCACACCGAGTTTGAACTTAGAAAAAGTCTTCTGTGACACAGTTCTTGCTTGGAAGTTCTCTGTTGTTTTCTGAAATGGCAAACAACAATCTGACTGCAATGGTGCAAAACCTCAAGCACAATGCTGAGGTAGGAAGTAGCGACAAACCTCCTTTGTTGATAAACGAGCTTGATTTTCCTGAGTGGAAGGAGCGTTTCGAAAGATATGTACGAGCAAAAGACATCAAAATCTGGTTGTGTATCGTTAAAGGATGTGGAGCTACTCCAGTACGTACGTTGACGATTGATACGTATTTGGCACTCACTGACGACCAGAAGAAGTTTTATGACTGTGAAGAGAAAGCTATGTCAATGATAACGATGGCAATGACACAGTCTATACTTCATACGTTCCGTAAGAGAAATAGCTCAAAGGAATTGTGGGATAGTATGATCCAGCGATATGAAGGAAACGAAATGTACAAGAAATGACGTCTCGAACGTTTGAAGACTCAATTCGTTGTGTTCAAGGCTTTAAAGAATGAATCATTTGATGACACAGTGAATCGATTTTATCATCTGCTGAGCGAACTTGATAGAAGTCAAGAGGGTATCTACACGGAAATCGAGAAGGTTGAGAAGTTTCTGAATTGTCTTTCGAGAGAATGGAATATGTACACCGCTTTGATCAGAGAGGGTGTTCTCTACGAAGAGCTTTCATTGGAAGAAGCTGTTCAGAAACTGAGGGGTTATGCTTGGAATATGGAAGATCAAGCATCTGATTTCGAGAAGATCCAAGATCCTCAGTTATATAAGGCTTCGAAACCAACGGAGAAGGGTAGTAATGGTGGAGTCGGTGTTGCTTTGTATTCGGAGAATGAAGGTCCTGCAAGTGAACACGCCTTTATTAGCAACAATGACAGTTCAGGTGGAACAACCAATTCTAATCAAGGGATGTACTCTTCTAGTGGAGCTCAGAAATCTCAAGGAACAAGCTTGAACATTCCTAAGATAGATGCAACCTGTTTGAAGTTAATTGAAGAAAACATGAGTCTGTTGGCGTCCTTCATGACTGCCTACAAGAACTTCTGTCTTGGGAAGCTCGTTGAACCGTCAAGTCTCGATGAAGACTTTGATCAAAAAGATCAAGATGAAATGGAAGAACTTGGTCTACAACTCAATATGGCACTGTTAGTCCGTAGAGCGAAGAAGTTTCTGTTGAAGACGGGTAGGAAGTTCATAGGAGGTCAGACAAAGACTCGAATGGGAGTCGACATGTCCAAAGTAAAATGTTACAACTGCGGTATCTACGGGCATTTCGCACGTGATTGTCGAAAGCCGAAAATGGAAAGATCTGACAACAATTCTCGAGGAAGTAATTCAAGACCTCACAACAATGCTTCAACGGCTACCTCTAACTCAAGTGCTCGTTCAAGTGGGTCTGACAATCTTACACCTTCGACAAACAATGCTATGGTGGCTCAACCTCTACAGAATGTGACTGAGCCTTATGACTGGGGTTGTGCTTTGGAAGACATTTCGGGAGCTATTGTGTCACAAGCATTTATAGCTGAAATTGTGAACGAAGAAGTGTGTGAGGAGATTGTCGAAGAGAGTAGCATTGAGGAACTTGCAGTTGTAGCTGAGGTTATTGGGGAAGAATTGGACTCGGGGAATGTTGCTGAAAATGAAGATCCCTCGATTGAAGAGACTGTTGAAAAGACTAACAAGACAGAAGATGGAGAACAGGGAGAACGCTTTGAATTCAACATCTCCACAGCTGAAATGCAGCAATTTGCGGATGCAGAAGCTAAAAGGTTGGAAGAAAACTCCGTTGAAAACGAGGCTTGTGCATTCATGGCTGGCATTGAGGTAAAATCATCTTCTGTAGACAGGCGATGTGCTAGATGTGTTGAGTTTGTGACTAAGATTGATAGATATGCACTTCATAACACAAACTTAATTGCAGATTTAGAAAAATCCAGAGAACTCATTGCTGTTTTATCTAATTCGGATAAAGAACACCAAATTAAGATAAAAGCGCTGAAAAATGATATCTCTGAATTTGAGAGACTTGTGGTTGTGGGTAATCTTAGAAATCAGGAATTAAAATCTGAACTTGAAATGAATCAAAATTGTGTTTTGGAAAAGAACAAAATCATTTTGGAAAAAGATAATCTGATTTTAGATTTGCAACGAAAGATTGAAAAATTCAGTGATTCATCCGAAGTGATGAATTTCTGTATTAACAGCCAACGTCTCAAAGAATCTGAGGAAGAAATGTTCGGCATTGGTTATACTAAGGTGCCTCCTCCGGTAAACTATAACTATACATCGATGCCAAGCATTGATCCTGAATTGGCAAATTTTGTGCCAAAGACTCCTCTGACGGTTGAACCACAAAGTGAGTCAGAATCTGAGCCAGATGAAGTTACTGACTCAGATCAGTCGAAGATGAGTGGAGTTTCAAAGAAAAGTGAAGTAAATCTTGAAAACATTGAAAATTTGATAAGCAATAAGATTTTGGAAATGCTTAATCAAGTTCAAAATGAGAAGTCAAAACCAAAGTCACGTGGGAAAAATAAAAAGGGTTTGAAAAATGTTCCTAAAACTGAGTTTGTTAAAGGGGAGGATTTTATCAAAGAAGAAGTAAAAATCGAAACAGGTTCCAACTCTCAGTATGTGAACCAAATTTTGAAAAATTCCACCAACGACTCATCATCTTCGACCACTCACGAGGAACGTCCAAAGAATGCTGCGAAAATTCGCAAATGCTACAAGTGTCGTGGGAAAGGACACTTAGCAGCAGACTGTCCAGATGACAAGGGTAAATCTCTTGTTGATCCTGATCAAAGGAAACCTTTTGTTGAAAAACCACAAAATGAAGCAGTTAATGTTGAAAAGAAAAATGGTAAAAATCAGAAGGTTGAGAAAAACAAAGTGATTAAACAAGAAGTAAAACCAGTTATCAAACCAAATGTTAAATCACAACAAAATCAGGATCAGGAGGAGAAACCTGTTGTCATTAACCGTGGGGACAGATCGGAAAATACCTCTCAAAGACATGATACTCGTGAGAAAACCCCTCACAGACGACAAAATCATGTCACTTTCCAAGTAGTTGAGAATGAGCAACGTTCTGGAGGTTCGAACAACAACTATATTAGACCTCATGCACAGAACAAATTCGTGAATGATCGAAATGCGTCACCCCCTGATTTCCAAATCAAAGACCGCATTCGGATAATCATCCACGATCATTCTCAAGACATGAAGATGCTCCTAGATTTGGTAGGAATTTTGAGCCACCCAGGAATCAAAATTACAGTTACCAAAACTATGGAAGCCGAGGGTATGGAAACTCTGGTTATACCAACAGATCGTCAACTCCGTATAATCCACGATTTGCGGTGACTCATTCCAACAATTTCCGAAATGGAAATGGTGGACACAGAGGCGATGATGGTTATTTCAAAGAGTTTTCTTATGTTGACGAATCAGGACGACCCAAGACCATCATGGCTTGGGTCCCACACTCTAACTAAATTTTTGTTGGGGAGTGTAGGAGCAGCTGAAGAGGGCTATCTATATTTGGTATATCGATAGTGGCTGTTCCAGACACATGACAGGAAATAAAGAGTTACTGAACAATTTTAAACAAATTCGTGGTGGTTATGTGAACTTTGCCGGTGAAAAGGGTGGATACATCACCGGTGAAGGCTCTGTGTCAAATGGAAAAATCACGCTGCATAAAGTGAACTATGTTGAAGAATTGAAGCATAACTTGATGTCGGTTTCTCAAATCTGTGATAACAAGTACACGATGTTGTTCACTGATAAAGCTTGCTTCGTCTTGCGTCCGGGATTTGCTGTTCCTGAAGATTGGATCGTTATGAGGGCTCCAAGGGTGAATAACACATATGTTATGGACATGCGCCCGTTGGTTAACTCGTCTGCTCCAGTGACTTGTCTACTTTCAAAGGCGACTGAAGATCAATCGTATCTCTGGCATAGGAGAATGGGCCACGTGCATCTGCGAAAAATGAACCACTTAGTGAAAAACAACTTGGTGTTGGGGGTTCCTTTACGTAGTTTCAATATGCACAACAAATGTGAATCATGTGAAAAAGGAAAAATTAAACGAAAGCCTCATAAACCGAAAACAGCTAACTCGATCCAAAAACCACTTGAATTGCTTCACATGGATCTTTTCGGCCCGATCCATGTTGCTAGCATTGGTGGGATGTCTTATTGTTTGGTTGTCACTGACGATTTCTCACGTTACTCTTGGGTATTTTTCTTAAAAACAAAGGATCAAACTGCTGGTATTTTAAGAGACTAATTCAAACAACTTGAGAAAAATTATTCACTTCCTATTAAGAAAATCCGAAGTGACAACGACATTGAGTTTAAAAATCAGTATATATGGATGAGTTATGTCGGGAAATGGGAATAGTTCATCAGTTCAGCGCTCCATATGTTCCTCAACAGAATGGAGTTGCAGAACGGAAGAATCGTACCCTGATTGAGGCGGCCCGCACTATGCTTTCTGAATCAAAATTGCCAATTTTCTTCTGGGCCGAGGCGGTAAACACTGCATGTTATGTGTTAAATCATGTGCTTACTGTCAAAAGAGAAGATAAAACGTGTTATGAATTGCTTGAAAACAGGAAACCGAACCTATCTGGTTTTCAGCCTTTTGGGATTAAGTGTGTTATCCAACGCACCAAAGATACTCCGAAAATGGGGGAAATTGGTGAAATTGGGTTCTTTTTGGGTTATGCCAATGGAACTCCAAACAAACGCGTTTATAACATCAAGAAGCGAATCGTGGAGATCGTGTTTGACATAACTCCTTTGAGTTTTGATCCTCCACCGTCCGAATTCGGTCCCAAAAGTGGTTATGATTATGATAAATTGTTTGATTCGTTTGATCTTCCTGATGTTTCAGAAGAAGATTCGGAGGTTGTATACACACATCTTGTGAACAAAGATGAAGTGGATGCGAGCTGGAGAGCAAGTATTCCTACTAATGTGTCTTCGAATGTTCCAGTCGCTGATTCTTCGTCCGTAAATGATGTTGTTGCTGAGCAGATCCCTAATGCAGCTGCTCAAACTACAGGTGGAGATCTATACGTTGACTTTTCAGCATATCCAAATGTTAATGCGTCTTCTGGTAATGATCAAGCTTCTAGTAGTAATGCAAATGCTGAGGGGGAGATTCAATCGAATTTGGGAAACAATCTACAAGCTCCGGCAATCCCAGTTCCAAGAACAAATATTCATCATCCTGTTGATAATATCATTGGGAATCCAAATGCGGGAGTGCAAACGCGAAGGAGTATTTCAGAAATGCAATGTCTGTTCTCTGCTATCAAGAAAGAAGAAATCTACAATCTTAGCCTGCATGAATGTTTTATCTCTCAGATAGAGCCGAAGAACTATCAAATGGCTCTGAAGGATAATTCTTGGTGTGAGGCGATGCAAGAAGAGTTAGCTCAGTTCGACAAGTTAAAGGTGTGGAATTTGGTCGATCTTCCAAAGGGCCAACATGCAATCAACACGAAATGGGTTTTCAAGTGCAAGAAAGACGATAAGGGTGTCGTTGTCAGAAACAAAGCACGGTTAGTTGTTTAAGGCTTCAATCAAGAGGAAGGGATTGATTATACCGAAGTTTATGCACTGGTGGAAAGACTGGAAGCTATTCGTTTGTTTCTAGCCTTTGCTACTCACATGCGTATCAAAGTCTATCAGTTGGATGTGAAAAGCGCCTTCCTTTACGGGAAATTGCATGAAACGGTGTATGTGTCCCAACCACCGGGTTTCGAAGCTCCAGGGTTAGACAACAAGGTCTATTTGTTGGACAAGGCTCTCTACGGTCTCCATCAGGCCCCTCGAGCTTGGTACGAGACGTTGTCGAAGCATCTATTGGAGCATGGGTTCTCGCGTGGTGCGATTGACTCCACACTGTTCATTTTGAAGAAAGGGGGAGATTTTCTGATTGTACAAATTTATGTTGATGACATAATTTTTGGTTCTTCAAATGAAGAATTGTGTCGTGAGTTCGAAGCGGTGATGAAGTCAAAATTTGAAATGAGCGCGATGGGCGAGTTATCCTTCAATTGTGTCGTGAGTTCGAAGCGGTGATGAAGTCAAAATTTGAAATGAGCGCGATGGGCGAGTTATCCTTCTTTTTAGGTCTTCAAGTGAGTCAAGAAAAAACCGGGACGTACATGCATCAGACAAAGTATGTCCACGAGATTCTCAAAAGATTTGGATTGGAAGATAGCTTACCCTATGACACGCCTCTACCGACAAATCTCAAGCTTTCACCCGATGATGAGAAAGATCCTGAAGTGGATCCGACTCTATATCGAGCAATGATAGGTTCATTGATGTATCTTACTGCTTCACGACCAGATATTATGTTCTCTGTTTGTTTGTGTGCTAGGTACCAATCAACTCTGAAGGAGTCTCATTTGAAAGCAGCCAAGCGTATTTTCAGATATCTGAAAGGGACGCCTAAGCTTGGATTGTGGTATCCAGCTGAAGGTGGTCTGGATTTGATCGCATATGCTGACGCAGATTTCGGAGGGTGCCGGCTGAACAGAAAGTCAACCTCTGGCGGCGCACAACTTCTTGGAAATCGTCTTATCTCTTGGCAATGCAAAAAGCAAGTTGCCGTTTCTCTATCCACGTGCGAGGCCGAGTACATTGCTGCTTCAAGCTGTTGTGCTCAGGTCTTGTGGATTCCGCAGCAAATGAGGGACTACGGTTTGAATTTTACTCGAACTCCTATCCTTGTCGATAACAACTCTGCCATTTCCATAACAAACAATCCAGTTAATCACTCACGCACTAAGCACATAGATGTTAGGCATCACTTTATTCGCGACTGTGCTGAGAAGGGTTTAATAGAAGTGGTTAGGGTAGACACCTTGGATAATCTTGCCGACCTGTTTACGAAAACATTCGATCGGGCTAGATTTGAAAATCTGGTCCGAATGATTGGCATGATCAACCCAGAGTAAAATGCTTTCAAAACTCGCATAGAAACTTTATTTTATCTTTTCTGTACAGTTCTTACAGCTTTCGAAAAATTGAAAAACTCCAAAAATACTTTACTTAGTTGTAGGATAAATTTCATAAAAATACAAAAACATATGAAAAATTTAAAATAAAGTCGTGTTGAGATATAAGGGAAATGATAGTACATCGGTTAGTCGTATCTGGTGCAGGACTATTGTTATATGCATAAAATTAACCGTTAACTGTGACAGCTTCATTATACGTTGCTTCGGTAGGTTTTACGCGTAAATAAGAACCTGTTTTTGGTATATAAACATAATGAACTGCGTAACTCGTGTGGCGCATCTCTCGGATATATGGTCTTGGTACCGTAATTTCATTAGATAGATTGCCGAGGTTCTAAGATACGTGGTGTTTATGCTGTTTATCATCTGGGTATCATGGTTGTTTCTTTTACCGGAAAATAACGGGGACGCAAGTCTAGATCTTCCATGATACCATACATACGTGTAAATATCCTTAATTCTTGATGCATTCGACCCAAATAAGTGATAAACAATCACATGTCCCACAAAATTATGCGGGAGTCAAGTTCTTCCTTAATACGTGATTCTATCACAAATGACTTGCTCCTGTGCCCTTTGCATCTGAAATTCAAATAAGTGAGTATCTCACATTAGCTTATACGTCAAAAACAGATGATAAATGGTATACTCACCAATAAGATGAGCTCTCGCGCATACCTTGATACGGGAGTATATTCTGAGGTGGGTAAACATAGTTACTGCCAGCTATTAACACACTTAATTCCATATCTCGAAAACAGTGTTCGAAAGCGTGCTAAAACTTAAGTGGACCACAATACCGTTGAACGTCTTGAACTGTCAACATCGTTCTAAAAGATTAAAGCTAAAAAGCTATGGTTCTTGTGTTAGGTACTGACAGTAAAACCGATATGATTCCTTTGCTCCGATTTCACAAAAAAGATAATTAGTGTAAATACGTTCTAGGTTTAATTTCCATTCAGTCAAAAATTGAAAAGTCACAAAAAGATTTTGCTTTCTTGTTTCTATGTGCGAGTTATCTCATTAAAAATACTCTAGGGTTGTTGGGATCGAACCCTAACAGAGGAACAGATAATGTAAAGCCAAAACCGGATCCCATCAGTGGACTCCTAATAAGCAGCAGTTTACTCTAATCTCTCCCCTTGACAGTGGTTATCTACACAGCTGATAAATGTTAAGTGCTGCTCAACTACAACAACTGATAAACCAAACTCTGATGATTACCTAACAACTGCTGAAGACAAACTCTGTTGCTCTATCTACTGCTGTTTCCTAAGTGCTGCTGAAGATTCAAGCACTGCCCTCTCAAAGGCTGATCACCTTTGAAGAAAGCACTGAAGACTCAACATCTGTGCTAAGGCTACAACAGTGGAACGTGAAGCAGTAGTTTTCCTTATGTTTTGTATGTTAGTGAATATCAGATGTTACATAACAGTAGTTTGTATAGGACAGTATTTGTAGTTTGTTAGGTCGTTAGATGTCACTATCATGGTGACGTCAGCTGAAGTATATCAGTAGTTTGGTTTGCCTATAAGTATGACAGTACTCTGTACTGTTACACTTGATCGTTTTGAGTGAGTTCTTCTCCTCAATTCATCCTTTCATCTTGTGCAACCAACTCTGATGTATCAGGCTGAGGGGGAGTTTAGATTGTAAGCTTTTACTGTAATCATTTGCTTTGTATTTCAATCATTTGACTCAATGAAAAGCAATTGTTTATCAATCTATACTTTCCTTTGTTTGTGTTTACTTTGTTTGCAACTCATTTCCGCTGCACTTATTAATTTTATGCAAACAAACACGAATCATGACAGCCTCAGATCCTAACTATTGGTATCAGAGCCTGGACAGTCAAATTCGATCTTACAATCAATTTGACATAACAGTTCAGCTCAAAATTCATTGATACTAAGGTTGGTTGTATTTAGTTGAAAAACAGAGTGATGAGTGAATCATGTTCAAAATGGTTATTCAAAAACTTTGTTAATCAACCAAGATGTCATACGACACATAAATCTCACACAACGAATGTTTTCACACATATGTCACTCATAGTTTTTAAATCTGAAAAATATCTGATAAATCATGGGTTCGTTCGATGTATTCAATATTGATTTCATTTGTTGTTTCGATATTTGTGTTGTTTTCAATAAACACTAAAGTATGTACCTCAGATCAGCAAAACTTGTGTTCTTCTAAGACACTAGTATACCGCTGACATAGAAAAGAAGGAAATAAAACTTTAGTCAAAAATTTCTCATGTGTTCAAAAGGCAAGGTTGATTGTCTTCAAAAGGACCAAATCTACTTTGTCCAAAACACAATGAGAAAATAAAATGTCAAAACAGTCCTAATCATAAGTAATGTGAGATCTGAACTAAAACATGCTCAACCATGGTCAGATTTCTTAAAACATTGCTTCAAAGTGATTATGGACAAGGTATGTTCAAAATAAAATCTCCTAGTGAGTATTTCTGAACATATGAATAATAGGGGTAAAAAAAAGGAAAAGGGAAATAAACATCTCAAAGTGTGGCTACCTCAAAACTTTTGAAATCAAAAGAAAAGTGTATTAGCATAAAACACTTGTGAGGTTTGAATTAGATCTTCAGTGGTCATCATACAACTGTGTGCATTCATCAATACAGAAATTGTTCTGGTAACAATGGCATATCCAGTGATTGTGCTTAAAAGAAATTTACAATCAACTGACAAGAAAATGACCCAAATATGGTCAGAATAACTTGAGAATAATTTGATCATTTACTTGAAAAGAGTGTCAGATCCTTTTGATTATCTCCAAAACATCCTTGAATTTTTTTTAAGGTGTTTTCCTTTTAATAAAACCAGATGCATTTTGATCTTTATAAAATGTATTTTGTACTTTTACTCTTTTTTAATAGTGAAAGTTCATCTCTAGTCTGGATGTAATCTCCTTATTTTTGTGTGAAATTACTATCCTTAAAACTGGTCAAAAGGAAATGACTCACGCATCAAGGTCATGTTAAGCTCAAGTTTAGTTTGTCACAGATCAAAAATTGATTGTAAATTCATTTTTGAACTACTAAGACACTTATGTTCTAGTAATTAGACATAAAATGAGTTGTTCTAAGTAAAGCAAGACTTCATCATCTGGGATGCTAAACCACTGTCTGAAATAATAGATAGATGGCAAAACCTTGAACAAAATTTCTGAAGATGACTGCTGACACTTAATCTTGATATGATACATCTAAAATGTATCTTGTTAAGAATAGCATTTCTGTAAACAACAGATGATAGATAAGATATTGTGTTTTCACAAAGACAAAGATCAATATCTACATCTAAACCAACAGATGCTAAAACTATTTGTCAAAAGTCAAAACACTGCTGCACAAACAGTTGCTAAACATATGACCTTCATTTGTTTTTATCCACTGCTGTATCTAAAATGCTGTTGTGCCTTTACATCTGCTCTCTAAAGTCTGTCCACTGCTAAAGTGTCAACCTCTGTTCTTCAAAAACACTGATGCTCAAAATCATTGTTTCTTCCACTGCTTCATTTTATTACCGTTATAACTACTGATGCTTAATCCATCAGTAGTTGTCAAAAACAACTGTCCTCCATCATTTACCATTTCATCAGATGTTCGACACGTGGTCAGTTTTTAGCCTTCAGATCAAAATAACCGCTGCCACATCAGCAATCACTTTTTCCTTAAATAAAACCCTGATTAAATCCAAACAGAGGATTACACTGTCGAATTGAATTCCAAACATTCTCTTCACAAAAACAGTTTCCCTCTCATAACTCCAAAAATCTTCTTCGATATTCATCATCAAAAATGACGAAGCCAAAATCGAAATCAAAATCAAAACCTTCATCATCTTCCTCCAAAACAGCAGAAGCCACTGAAATGGCCGCTGAAACCACGGAGATTCGCTTTAAGTCTCCACACAACTATGTGGGTATACTCACAAAACCCACCGATAACCACACATTCGACTCCATCCTTGACGTTCTTTCTGCACCAAAGTACAAAACTTTGATAACAGCAGATGCACCCATTTACCTTGATACCCAGAGAGAGTTCTGGAAAAATGGCACCCTTGAAAAACAAGGAGATGTCACCGCCGTTATCAACTCCTCGATACAGGGTAAGAAGGTAAAACTTTCTCCGAAATCCATCTCTGAAACCTTTAAACTCGATGATTTAAATGGAAAAACCTCTTTTACAAAAGACGAGTTGGTAAAGGATTTCATGAACAGGGGTTATGCAGAACAACCAAAGGTAGATACCCTTCAAAAGGGTTACTTCCCTTCTACACCCAGATTTTTATTTCACACACTGCTCATGTGTGTTTCAAATAAAACAACGTCCTTCAATGAGATACCAACAAAAATTCAATGCCTGGGGTATGCAATTTTAAACGATAAAAACTTTAACTACTCCCAGGTAATATTTGATGATTTGGTAAAGAACGTTGATAATAAGGCTTTTCGGCTCTTTCCGAGATTTCTAAGCTATTATTTTGAACAAACATTTGTAGAGAAAGATGCAGAACTGCCCAAACAAGGTGTCTCATTCAAAATAAACTTTTTAACAAAAGAAACTTTTTCAAGAATGATGGCACCAATAAAATTAAAAACAAAAGAGGCAGAGCAGGTTTTAGAAACTGCCACTGACCCTGTAGCAACCACTGCCGAGCCTACTGCTCTAGGTGATCAAAGCAGCAGATCAACTGTTTTGAAACCCACACCTACCAAACCAAAAAGGCCATCCAAAAAGAAAAATCAAAAACCCTCCAAACCAATCAAAAAGGCAACTCTGCCAGATGAGATACCAGTGTTAATGCCTGTGACAACACAAATGTCACTAGAAACCACTGCTGCTTCTTCCTCACAGCAGTTGGTACAAATATCTCAACCCATAACCATAACTCCTCCTGCTTCTTCACAAAAAAGACAGGTTGTACACAAAGGGCCACCACATCATGATGCTCTGGATACACTTGTCTCCATCATCCACAGCTCAATGCCCGGAGCAACCCCGCCTTCTAAACCCACCATCACATCCTCAATTCCACCAAAAACACAACTACTGTTGGATGCAATTGACTTGAACCAGGCACTATCCAGTCTTTCTCAATCACCTGTCAATGAGAATATACCTCAACAAATGACTAAGCCTGCTGTATCATCCATTGCTAACCCACCAACAACGCCTGAGGAGGTTACACCCATTGAGTTACAAGTAACTCTTTGTGGTAATCCAAGTGAAGCAGCCACTACAACTGTTGAACCTACAGGTTTACAGTTGGGCAGTGGTTTCATTAATAAGACTTCCTTGGAGGCAATTCCTTACATAGCACATCTGCCAACCACCAGTGGATTTATATATCCAACTGGCATCATCAAAAGGTTGTCAAGTTTTGAAGGAAGAAGACCCCAGTACCAAGAAAAAGGGGCATCAGTGGTTAGTGTTTGGAATAAATTCCCTACATCTGCCACTGATAAAACCACTGTTAGTGGGAAATCAGATGATCCCATTAAATTGGGTGATGATTTAAAGTACCAGAAAATGACGGATCGTGTTGAAAAACTTGATAACTCTGTTGCAGAGCTGAAACATATGCTCCAACAGTTGCTATAAGTACAAAAGGTACAATCAACTGCTGTTCCACCTCAAGCACCTGCTCTACAACAAGCACCTGCTACAAATGAGCTCTGGAATCTCTTTCAACCTTATCTCCATCATCAGGCACAATTAGCAGATCAGCAACATGAAAAACATGTTCAACAGCTGAGAAATGCTATGGAGTCTAGGTTCAAAGACACTCAGGCTGATCTAAAGGCTCTCAAAACTCAGATCCTGCACTCCACTGGCACTGCTCCTCCACCAGTATTTTTCATTGATCACCTCCCTGAAGATAACGCCAAAAAGGGGGAGAAAATTCAAGAATGGAGAAGAAAGGGAATAACTGATGGTCTTTACCTTGCACCAGAAAATTCAAATATGACCAAGCAAATCCCTTTGCCAGATGGGAGTAAGAAAATTGATGTGACTACAAATGCACTTGCAGAAGCACTTGCATGTGTAAAAAGGGATATAGAGGCCAAAAAGAAAGCCAAGGTGGATTATCCGGATCAGGGTACTTCAGGGTCAAGAGATGATGAAAATCTCTTTGATGAAAAGAAGAAGCCTACTAGAAAAGTAAGGCTACCCAAATCCATTCCGGTCAGACGTTCAAAGTCTGCTCAAAAACCACCAGCCAAACAACTGCCATCTCATCAACACACACCACCTCATCACACACCATCACAACTACTGTTCCACCACCACCTGTGTCTACAACACAAAAATCCTCATTAAAACCAAAAACCACCAAACCACCATCATCCAAAGCCACACCACCACTGCCTCCTTCCATAAAGCAGAAGACAGCAGATGCTACAACATCTGCTGTAGTAACAACAGTGATTGAAGCACCAGTTGTTTTAACCACTGTTAGTCAATCACAATCCACTGCCATCCAATCTCAAACCACTGATCCATCCAAAACATCATCAGCCTCTTCTTCTAAAAGGAGAAGGGTCTTCATTCCTGATGATGACTCACCACCACCATCACCACCTTCAAATATCATTTCCCATTCTTCATCCCCTGCTCAAAAGCAGAAGACAACTACTGATACATCAGTAATTGTAATGACAACAGCAGTAGAGACACCAGTTGTTTCAACCACTGTTAGTCAGACATCCACAACTGCCCTAATTCTTCCTATATCTCTTCCTATATCACAACCACAGCTCCTAAAAAGAAAAAGAAAGCCAATCACTGCTGATGAAGGTAGTCATGATCCAAATGCTGCAAAGTATCCACTGGAACTAGAAACCATCAAAGATGAGATGAGGCAGTTTTACAAAGAAGCAGACCCATCAAAAAGAAAATTCTCCTCACTCATCGGTTATATGGTTCCTGAAGACATGGATGATTATCTCAGAATAAAGGCAAGGCAAGCAAAAGTTAAAGCTAAAATTGATTGTGAAAGTGAGAAACTGAGCGAATAAGGCTTTGCTACAAGACTAGAGTTCTACCTCACAAAGGTAAAGCAGATAGAAGAATTTGCACAAGAGCTAGAAAGAGAAAAGGCTGATCAAAAGAAGAAACTCAGAGAACAGCTTCTAGCCTACATCATGAAAGAAAAGTTCTATCCTGCTGAAGAACAACAGTTTGAGGAATGGCCTTTAGTAGCTTTAAAGCGTGAGGCAGAGAGAATTCAAAAGGTGAAGAATGATCCTTCAAAGAAGAAAACTGCTCCAAACTGGAGTAAGTACAAAAGACTCATTGCTGATCTCACTGCTGAGTATAAAAGAAAGAAAAGGGAGTTGGTGGATGCTAAGATAGGCACTGCTGAAGCCATATCAAAATGGTCTAGGCAACAAACTGATGAAGCTTATGAAAGACTTGAGAAGCAGAGGATGAAAGCCTCTAACTCTCCTAAAAAGTCTGACTACAAAAAGCTTCAAGAGCAAGTCAAACTTTTCAAAACACAGATCAGCACAGCAGAAGATTTTGTCACAAAGCTGAGTAAAGAAAAGAAGGAAAGGCTATCTGCTGGAGTAGATAAGAACAAAGAAGCTGAACAGATTGAAGAAGCTATGAAGAAAATAGCTTCAGATAAAGAAAGATTGGCTAAACTACAAGTCCTTGCCAAAAAGGTTAAAGTAGTAAGCCAAAAGTCATCAGCAGGCATCACAAACAGTGAGCTGATTGACAAAGAAGTTGAAGCAGATATAGCTGAAGCCAACAAGATCATTGAACAAGCATTCATACGAGTGTCTGAAGCTCATGATGCTGCTCTTCACTTCTTCAGGCCAATCACTTCAAGTTCATCAGATAATAAAGCTCTCCCAAGAAACCCATTGAGTTCAAAAATACTAAAGTGGATGTCTGATTAAAAGACCCACGTATTGACTTTGCTCAGATTCAATGGTGAAGTGAAGCATATATCAAGGAATCAGGCACCAGGCCTAAGTGCTGAAGATCTACAGGATCTCCTTGAGCTTACACTATGCAGGGATGAGGATGATACAAGTTCCAAGGATTTTGAGAAAGAATTTAAAAGAAAAGCAATGGAACTTCTGATGAAAAATAAAGGTCCTGAATAAGGAAGGGTTTTGGCATTATCTGTTCCAGGGGGAGATTGTTGGGATCGAACCCTAACAGAGGAACAGATAATGTAAAGCTAAAACTGGATCCCATCAGTGGACTCTTAATAAGCAGCAGTTTACTCTAATCTCTCCCCTTGACAGTGGTTATCTAACAGCTAATAAATGTTAAGTGCTGCTCAACTACAACAACTGATAAACCAAACTCTGATGATTACCTAACAACTGCTGAAGACAAACTCTGTTGCTCTATCTACTGCTGTTTCCTAAGTGCTGCTGAAGATTCAAGCACTGCCCTCTCAAAGACTGATCACCTTTGAAGAAAGCACTGAAGACTCAACATCTGTGCTAAGGCTACAACAGTGGAACGTGAAGCAGTAGTTTTCCTTATGTTTTGTATGTTAGTGAATATCAGATGTTACATAACAGTAGTTTGTATAGGACAGTATTTGTAGTTTGTTAGGTCGTTAGATGTCACTATCATGGTGACGTCAGCTGAAGTATATCAGTAGTTTGGTTTGCCTATAAGTATGACAGTACTCTGTACTGTTACACTTGATCCTTTTGAATGAGTTCTTCTCCTCAATTCATCCTTTCATCTTGTGCAACCAACTCTGGTGTATCAGGCTGAGGGGGAGTTTAGATTGTAAGCTTTTACTGTAATCATTTGCTTTGTATTTCAATCATTTGACTCAATGAAAAGCAATTGTTTATCAATCTATACTTTCCTTTGTTTGTGTTTACTTTGTTTGCAACTCATTTCCGCTGCACTTATTAATTTTATGCAAACAAACACGAATCATGACAGCCTCAGATCCTAACAAGGGTTGTGAAAATTATTTAATAAGGTGTTAAACATCAATTTCGGTAACCTAAAAATAAGTTTTCTCATGAAAAATCGGTCGTGCGAGATTCATCTAAGTGTGTGAGAAATCTCATCAGGTGGGGAGGTCGATAAATTTTACTTCAAGCAGTAAAATTTTTCCATCTCGATTTGTTCGAGTTTTTTTTTGAAGTAAAAATGATTGTCTTGAAAGTTCAAAATTTTTAGGTCAAAGTTGTTGAGTTGAGATAAGTTGAAGGGTATAAGTGAAATATTAAATTTTAACTTGGTCCATCAAATGAGAATAGGGAATGATAGGTCCGACTTTTTCATCTAATAACCTTACACATTCTGAGTTTCGAAAAAAAAAATCAATTAAATTAATAATTGCGGTCCGATGTTTATCACCCGTTTCGGTCCGACTATCCAACACCTCGTGGGTCCGAGTTTTCAAACACCTCCTTTAAGTCCGATGTTTTCCTTCCTCTATCTCATTCATCTCTTATTTCTCTTGTTCTAAAATCCTCAGAGAGTCTTCCCCTTCCAAACTTTCATTGCACCTTCATTGCATCCTCCATTCTTCTACTCTCATCTTGAAAAATATCTTATCTTTGTGATTAGAACATCAAGTCTTCTTCAAGGTATGTAATCTTTACCTTCTACATCTCTCCATGGTATCACATTTGGTAAGAACTTTGAATTCTAGGGCTTGGTTTGAACTTTGTGTTCTTGTTTCTTGATGAATTTAGGCTTGAATCTTTGTGATTTCTTAATAATTGTTGCTTTTAGATGATGATTTTGAAGGTTCTTGAAGTTAGGGTTTTGTAGAAAATTTGGGGCTTTTGTGTTTGGCTTCAAGAACTTGGTGGTGTTCTTGATGATGGGTTTCATAAATCTTGAAGGAAATTGTTTGTTTGGTTTGATTTTGAGCTTTATTTGGTTGAAAGTTTGTGTGTATATGTGTTTCAAATCGGTGGATTAGTCAAATTTTGTTACTTGTTTTGTATGACTTTAGGATATGTTCTTGGCGCGAAACTTGGTTGTTTAGAAAGAAGATGAAGAAAATTTGAATTTTTGCTCCTTTGATTCATCATGAAAGATGCGTTTTTGCGTTCTTGTGTTAAGATCTTTGAGTTTCAAGGTTTTTCTCTTCCGTAAGTTCGGAGAGATCAAACCTTGATTCAATGATGAGACTTAATGCTTCTTTTCATGAGTTCTTATATATCGTCCGAGTTTTACAGTCTCTGTCCGAGGTTTACAGAACAGGTTTGGTTCCGAGTTTTCAACCGTTAATAAGGTCAGACATGTCCGAGTTTTAATACAGTCAGTCTGAGTTTTTTTTAAACAACATAAAAATCCGAGTGTTTTCAGTTTTAATATGTCCGACTTTTTACAGTTTTAACATCTCCGAGTTTTTAATTGTTATTTAAATGGTACTGTAACAAAGTTAAGTCTCCGAGTTTTTCAAGCTTAAGTCTCCGAGTTTTTATGTTGAAGTTTTATTTTTGAAGAACATCAGTCCGAGTTTTTAGGAGAACCGCGTTATGTACGAGTTTGCTAAAAGTTTCATAAAAAATTCTGAGTTTTTACCTCTAAAACAGAGTACATCAATGATTCCGAGTTTTTAACAAGCTTGATGTCCGAGTTTTGAATATCAAAAATGTGATAAATCAGTTCGAGTTTTTGACCTTGTATGTGTTCCTAGTTTTACACAAAGTCTAAAATTCCGAGCTTTAACAGTGGTCCAAGATAGAGCTTGTTTCTCCGACTTTTGCATTACTGTCCGAGAGTTATTCTCTTTTCTTAATTTCAAAACATGTATCTGAGTTTTGGGTACTCCGAGTTTCAAGGTTAACATCTCCGATTTTTTTTAGGTGCAGAGTCTCCGAGTTTTTACAAGCCTTCACCGAGTTATTTTGAAAGTGAATAAGTTCTGTTAGTCATAAGCAGGTTTCTTTTCAATTGTCTAAGTGTCAACTCGCATCTAAGGTCTCTAATATATATTTTTAACTGTGTGTTTAACTATTCGAGGCTTGATTTTATATACGTTAAATGTGTGTTTTGACTATGTGACAGTAATTTTTGCCAGGAGTTGAATATTGATGTTTACTGTGTGTAAACTGAATGATTAACTTCTTTAACTATTCTACAACTATATCTGATGCATGTGTTTCGTTTTTGGCTTGTTTTTCAACAGATATGGCAGAACAACCTCGTCCAGTTCGTGAGTTTCATCGAAACCATAATCAAACTGCCTTCCTAGACGAGAAAATTCGTGATGGAGCTGAATATGCTGATATTATTCGTTTACTTCGAAATTCAAGAATTGGTTTCGCGATTTCAGAGAATATTCACCAAGTGCAAGCATACATTGATGATTTTTGGCGTTCGGCTCGGACAGTTGAAGATACTATCGAGGCTACTGTTTCTGTAAGTTCTATTGTTATCACAGAGGCAGTTATTCGTGCGGCCCTACGTTTTGGTGATTTAGATCATGGTAACACGTGCTATGTGCGTCAAATCCGTGAACGTGGAGTTAGATCTTTCGGCTATGTTGGTTCTTTTACCATGAAGGAGATCATGAAGGGATTGATTATTGGGCAGTGGAGATACTTCTTTCATGTGTTGATGCAGTGTCTGTCTGCACGAAAATCGGGAACTGATACGATGGGTCATGATCTTCTTTCTGCGATGATTGGATTAACTTACAACCAGCCGTACAATTTCTCTCTCATGTCACTCCAAGCTCTCAAACACCAGATTGGTCTCAAGGCAAATGATAAGCGTTTGATGATTCTGTATCCTCGTTTCCTTTGTCTTATTTTTCGACATTTGTTGCCGAATCTTTCGTTCGAAGGAACTTTACCTGCCTACGCTCAAGCACCAATGCCTACTCGTATTTTCACTGATTGTGCCAAAGTTAACAAGTCCACAAGGACTAATGCTCGTCCTGTGACGACTCCCTTGTGTGGTGCTATTCTTCAGGGAAACTACAATCCAGATCATGATCCGAAGTGGTTAGACATTCGAAGTGGTGTTGATCAAATATTTGCTGGAGGTAAGCTAGCACTTGTTGAAAATGCTCAAGAGCCCGTGGTTATTCAACCTCAGGTTGATCTTCAACAACCACCGGCTAATCTTCCGGAACCTGAACCCGTTCAAGAACCAGTGATTTCTGAACCAGTTGTTATTGCTTCTATTCAAGAAGCTGTGTCTGTTCAAGCTCCAGTTTCTACGTCTTCGGCAACAGGGGTTGCTGTAGAAACTGATGATGTGATTTTAGAGCTTGATGCTGCTTTAGATGCGGGTCCGTCCTCCTGTATAGTTGACAAAGGGAAACGTCCTATGGAAGAAGTTATTGTGGATGAATCCATTGATGATATGCCATCCGAAAAACAATACCTTCGTTTAGTAATGAAAGAACTTCAAAATCGTCTTCCACCCTCCGAAAGAGAAAAGCTTGAGTTATTTCGAGCGAAGGTTGCTTCTCTCGGTCCCTCTTCCGATTGGAGTATTCGCCTAGCTAGCTGGAATGACAAAACAAATGACTTGGATTCAATTGATTTTAGCTCGTCCTCTTCTGATGATGATGATGAAGACCGTAGTCGTCCTGTTTCTGATACTGTTCGTGTACCAGTTCCTTTCAGGACGTATAAGCGACAACGTGTTGCTATTTCGGATCTTCAGTCTTCAAGTCCGATGGTTGCTTCGGTCACGGTTACATCCAGCTCGGCTCCATCAGACTCCAGAGGTCTTCTTAATATGGAGTTATCGGTAACTCTCCCGTCACTATCTTCCTCTCTTCCATTCACTTCCTGTGTGGAAGCTACCAGTGTGGTTACTTCTCCTCAACCAGCAGTGCCGATGATGTCATCTCCGATTCCTGTAGTACCGCTATTTGAGTCGTTATTATCTCAAACGGGTACGGGTAATGTGTTCGCTTTATCAGGAGATTCCTCTCTGCCACCGGTACCTAGTACTCTCACTGATTTGCCAGCATCATCAGAGTCACGTCAAGCAGGTCCGAAGGTCGCTTTCGGTCGGAATCCGCCAGCAGTGCGATCGTAGAAAGGTTCTTTGCGTCCTCCAGTGACACCATCCTCAGGTCCTAGGCCATCCAGGACACAGCCGTCTGGCTCAAGACCTCCTGCCCCAAGATCTTCTACAGTTTCTGCTTCAAGACCGTCAGGTTCAGGTCAAGGACAGAACTTTCAGCAGTTTGTCCGTGGCAAGTTTCAGAATGCAGCCAAGGTTATGGTTCAACACAAGGATCAGATTTCTAGGCAGCAGGAAGAAATTGCCTTCTTGAAGAAAAGGGATGCAGAACGAGACCAACAGATGGCTCAGCTTTTTCGTCTAACCAAGGATCAGAGTGTTCAGTTGGGTAAGTTCATAACTCAAGATGCATCGACGTCTGCCCGACAATAGACTTTGGTTAGTACTATGGATCGGCTTCTCGGGATTGTGACAGATCTCGTATCACTCCTTGCTGCTCAGGGGGAGATTTCGGCTTCGGATTTTCAGGTTCAGGCTAAGTGCAAGATGGATGAACTAAAGAAAATAAGAGACGATCTTGACAAGGACAAGGATCCCAACGTGTCGAAGCAGGGGGAGCAGTCAAGGAGCGCACGTGCTCCTGAAGCTGCAACTCCGGCTCATGTTGAGGGGGAGTCCTCAGGTGCAGCTGCAGGGGGGAGATAAGGGCCCTGTAGAGGCTGATGCTGAATTGGTTTCGGGAGCTGGTGAAGTGGTTGAGGAAACGTTTGAGGATTGGCGAACAGACGACGACCTGGCTGGTAAGTTCAGCTTCATTGAGACTGCGAAAGGGAAGACGATTGAGTATGAGTCCTTACCGGTCAACAGTGATACTATCAGAAGCTTTGTGTTTGGCTGTGAAATGCCCGAAGAAATCTTTAATCCTATACGAATTCCCGAAGAAGTCAGTGTGGCAGCTCGAAAATGGTTTAGAAATCTTCCAGATGATACTCAAAGGAAGAGGTACTTATCCACAAAAGGTGAGTACTCGGGACAAATTCGAAGTTGGGATTTCGATGAGCAGCACGGCCTGGTAATGATCAAAAGGACCGATGGGGTTCAGTACTTCAGGCCAAGTGCTAAAGATCTTCAGACTCTTCCAGCACGTGATCTTCATCACATTGCTCAACTCGATCTCAACAACCATACAAATGTTGCCAGTATCAGAGGATTGATTCCTCATCTCGTTGCTGAGAGTCGTGAGAGTAAGTGGAAGTTGTTCAAGCCAGCGGTCGGTCGAGGAGTTAAGTATCTAAACAAGTTCACTGGTAAAGAAGAATGGCATATAATGGTTATGATCGAATGACTGCAATAAATTAAACCGCATCCACTTCGTAATCACTAATCACAATGACGCGTATTCCAAACAAGATATTATATGAATTGATGAAAAGAATTTAAAATCAAAAACCACTCACAGATTTTGTGATATCAGGAGGTTTGATTTCATCAAACACAGCCGATAAAGCAGTGGCCATCTATAGGTTATTTGGCTGCACGGCCGTCTGTGGATTATTACCGGACAAAATAATAACAGTCTAACAGAGGTACTAGTGTTTTATGAGCGGGCTATTATACATAGAATTACAATTTTAATGCTATTAGTTTTTCATTCTGCTCTTTGCATTTAGTTTAGTTATACAAATCCAGGTGTTCATATTTACAATAGCATATTTGGTATCCTCTTTTTTTCACCCAACTGTATGTTAACAAACACATGACAAGAGTAAGCTCATGGGAAGAGATGTTGCAAACAAATGATCATTCTTGTTTATATCTGACTTTTGTGACTTAGGGAAAATTACTACTTTTTACAAGCTCGTGAATTTACATAAAATACATGCATAGCTAGATTATGATAAATAACAGTATGGTTGTAAATAACAGTCGCAGCAGTCACAAATTCGGTCGCAAAATTTGGTTAGCGACGAAGTCAATTGCAACTGTGATCGAAAACGGAATCGCAATTGGTTAGTTTTCTAGTTGTGAGGGATGGACAATGCCATAAATTTAGGTGAAAGACATGCATAGATTATGAAAGGAAAACATATGGTTCGGATTTATGCCAACAAATCCCCGTTTGAATCCATAGAATGTAGAACAAACAAAATCTTATTCAAAGTTTTTATTAGTTTTATTGCATAGGTGTGTATCCAATTAAAGATTATGCCACCATAACTCAATCAATGTGTGAACTAGGTATGGAATCTCGATTTGACTCTTAAACATCTCCATCATCATATATATTGTGATGTTGTGTTTGAACCAAGTTAGCTATAGAAAACTAAATCACACAATCCTTTTCTACCACAGTTTTATTTGTGAACATTACTTTATCCCCAAAGGCACAATGACGAATCAATGAATAAGATTTGTAGAAAAGTGTAAATCACATTGGGTTTTGAGTTACTAATTGTGACAACTCGTATTTTAGACTTGCCTTGTAACGTTACGTGCGTACGTGAAAGTTTACTATCTAATGATTTTATGAAATGTTATGTGCCTTATGTGTTACGTGTATGTATGTCGTGTGCAATATGTATTGTGTGTATGTATTGCATGTTTGTATTAAACGCACAACTTGATCCGATCGCACAACACACACATCTACTCGATCGCACAAGCCCTTTTGGGCCGCATTGCTTGTAATCAGACTATAGGGCGGCCCATGGTTGAGTTCGGCCCATCCTCTACACGTACACACTTAGGGTGAGGGCAACTACCTCTCACTTTTTACAAAACACTTAACACAGCACAACCCTAGCTCTCCTCTCTCTCTCTCACGAACCGAAGGCAGCCAAAGCATCCATCCCATCGAATCATCATCTTGTTCGGATCAATTCTTGTTCCTTCCGCATTCGGTTAGTATGATTAATTATATTGTGTTTTGTTATAATAGCTTTGCATGATGATCTAGGATTTCTGATTTAATATGATTGTTTGGGTTGAATGATAGTGTTCTTGATAATCGGATCCCGTGTACACTTGATTTGCATGTTCGATAGTGTTTATACGGTTTGGAATACATGATCTAGTATTAGAACCGAACACATGGAAGTTGGCTCTGATATAATAGAACTCGGATAGGTGATCAGGTTTAACTCGATTACATGTTTACAAGTTGTGTCCATGTTTGATTTGGTTAGGGTTCTTGAGAAAACATTGGAATTATGTATGTTTGATCGATTTTGTGATTATCAGATTTGTTAGAATGATGTTGATTGATTTTGTTAATTAGTTGGAAAACTTGGAAACTTGGATAAATGTAACTAATATGCATAATTTCCGGAAATTGTTAAACGAATCACACAAGACCCTTAGTCGCACAAGGGGCCTCTTCGCACAGGAGGACCCGAGCGTACAAACAGTCCTCAGTCGCACAAGCTGCTATATGTTGGGCCGGACGTGCATGTTGGACTGGGCTGGTACGGATCGCACAAGGCGACTGGGCCGTACAAGCCCACACTGATCGCACAAGAGTTGTCCGGTCGCACAAGACGAACTGGACCACTCCGGATTGTTGTTTTGGGCTATATATTGTTCTGTTGGGCTTCTAAGCTGTGGGCCGGGTAGTTAATACATCGCACAACCCACGCTGATCGCACAAATCAGCTTGGATCGCACAAGACTGTTATGTTGTTTAATTGTTTTGGGCCGGGTATGTTAGTGGAATGCTCATGTGTATGGGCCGGGGTATTGGATCGCACAACATGTTGTGGATCGCACAACATGTTGGGCCAAATATTATTGGGCTTCTTGATATTACTTGACTGCCAAGATGTTGTCATGATCAATACGTGTTAGTAACGTGTTAACTTGTATGTTTTATACGTGCATTACGTGAAGTCAAAACCTGACTTGTGTGGTAACCCTGTTAGGACGTGGTTGACCACTGTTAGTTCAAGAACCCTCTTCTTTGTGTATCTGCCGAGCAAACCAAGGTGAGTTCACACAGCCGAGGCATGGGATTCCCGGGTTGGGAATTGGGTTGGAATGTTTGATATGGAATGATTACTCGTACTTACGCAAATCACTAGACTATAGACCATCGTCCTCAGGATAGTCAGGACACTTACGTAAAACCTACGTAAACTAGTATCTACCATTGTCTCCCGGGTCGGGAGGACACTTACGTAAATCCTGCGTAACCTAATACCCACTACTGTCTTCCGGGTCGGAAGGACACTTACGTAAATCCTACGTAAACCCCGCACGTACCACTGTCCTCGGGGAAGGGCACTCACGTAAATCCTGCGTGACCTCGTACGTATTCCTGTTCTCAGTTTAAGAAGACACATGGTTGTAAATAGTCTAGTAAGTATCAAAATGGGAAGCCCCCATTGTAAAGGATAAATGTGAGAATCCCTCACCAATAGTATATAATTGTATGGGAATCCCCCACTAGATGAACATACGCATTATCAATACGAACTTACTTTCTATGAACTCGCTCAACTAGTTTGTTGATTATTTGCCGCATGCCTTGCAGGACCTTAGGTACTTTATGGAGCTTGCACAAGGGGGAGCAGGTCGTTGTGGAAAAGGATTCGTGAATGCTTACTAAACACTTATGATATTTCATACGTTAACACTTATGTTTGGATTTTACTTTAATGCTTCCGCTACACTTAATTATGTTGGTTTGATAAACACCTTTCGTATTGATGGATAATTATTACTATTTACTACATGTTCAATATGATTGGTGGCTTGATCCTGGTCAGTCATGCTCCCAAGCGGTGATACTCCGCAGGTGGATTTTGGGGGTGTGACAGATTGGTATCAGAGCCATTGGTTATAGAGAACTTGGTTTTAATAAGGGAAAGCGTTTTTATTAAAACCAGACTATAACGAGAACAGTGCTCTCAATGATCCACAACGACGCTTCGCTCCACGTGCAAGACTCGACATCCTAGGTAATAAGGTTTATGTTTATTGCCTGTTTGCTAGAACTGCTTAGAACCTTGCTCGCATTACGTTTAGATACACATGACTTTATTACATGGGAATACCTACGTGCTTACACTTTTCTGTCATCGCCCTACTCGCGAACCACTCTCACTTACGTTACTTTTACTATGAAGATCATGTCTGGACGAATTAACATGACTCAAGCCCAGCTAGAGGCTCTCGTTCAAGCTCAAGTTGCTGCGGCACTTGCAGCCGCTCAAGCAGGTAGTATACCCTGCAGTATAACTTACACTAGGATCATTAGATCCTACACTCCTAAACTAGCCCTTGTATTTAAACTTTGCCCTATTCGTACACAATAGGTCAACCAGCGCAGCAGCAAGTTTGCACCTTTAAGAACTTCATGGACTGTCGTCCAAGTACTTTCAGCGGCACAGAGGGGGCAGTGGGACTCCTCCACTGGTTTGAGAAGCTGGAGTCAGTGTTCGAGATGTGTGAATGCCCTGAGGCTCGCAGGGTGAAATACGCCACTGGCACGCTAGAAGGAATAGCACTAACTTGGTGGAACGCCCAAGTTCAGATCTTAGGGTTGGCAGCTGCTAACGCCACACCCTGGAACGATTTCAAGGAACTTATCAAGCGTGAGTACTGCACGCGTGACGACATTCACAAGCTGGAAAATGAGTTTTATCATTTGAAGATGACGGGGTCAGAGATAGAAGCTTACACGAAGCGATCGAACGAACTGTCTATTTTGTGTCCTACCATGGTAGACCCTCCCATCAAACGCATCGAGTTGTACCTCAAGGGTCTAGCCTCAGAAATTCAGAGCCATGTTACATCGGCTAACCTCGACAACATTCAGGATATCCAGCGTCTTGCTCATCGCCTCACGGATCAGGCGGTGGAACAAAACAAGTTGCCCAAACGCATCGGTGCTACTACTTCAGCCGCTACTCCCACTACACCCAGTGACAACAAAAGAAAGTGGGATGGGGATTCTAGCAAAGGTTCAGCAACAGTTCAATCTCAAGCTCAGCAGCAAAAGACTGACCACTACCAGAGTCCTAGTCAGCAATCCTCTGGTGGTCATAGACAGAGAAGGTATCAAGGGTTTCACCCCAAGTGTCACAACTGCAACAGACATCACAGCGGCCAGTGCAACAAGGGTCGTTGTCAAAGATGTCTCAAGATGGGTCACGAGGCCAAAGACTGTAGGAGCCCACGGCTTGCAAATCAGAACCAGCAACCGCAACAACCAGCTCCACAGAACCAGCAGCAGCAGCAGCAGCAGCCACAGCGTGGAAACCGGGGATGTTTCCAGTGTGGGGCTGAAGGACATTTCAAACGCGATTGTCCTCAGTTGAACCAGAATCGCAACAACAATAACCAGGGCAACGGGAACAACAACAACGGGGGAAACAACAACAACAACAACAACAATGGCAACGAGGCAAGGGGTCGAGCTTTCGTGTTAGGACGAGGAGACGCAATGAACGATCCCAATGTGGTTATGGGTAAGTTTCTCCTCGACGATATTTATGTTACTGTTTTATTTGATTCGGGTGCGGATACAAGTTATATTTCTGTGAAAGCTAGTAAATTGTTAAAACGTACATCAACACCTCTAAGCACCAAACATGTTGTAGAGTTAGCAAATGGTAAGAGTTTAGAAGCCACGCAGATAGTCAGGGGTTGTAGTATTGTCTTAGCCGGTCAAACTTTCTCCATCGACCTTATTCCCATAGTCTTGGGAAGTTTTGATATCGTTATTGGGATGGATTGGTTATCCCAACAGCAGGCAGAGATCTTATGCAGTGAGAAGATCATTCGTATTCCACGTTCTGGTCAAGAACCTCTCGAAGTTCAGGGTGACAAGAGTGGTGCTGTGGTCGGCATCATCTCTTTCTTGAAAGCTCAGAAGTGTCTGCGGAAGGGTCACACCGCGATCTTGGCACTCGTTTCAGACGCATCAGTGAAGGAAAAGAAATTGGAGGATATTCCAATTGTACGCGACTACCCTCAGGTGTTTTTCCTGATGACTTACCTGGCTTACCGCCTCACCGTCAGGTCGAATTTCAAATTGAGCTCGCTCCAGGAGTAGCACCCATAGCTCGCGCACCATACCGTCTAGCTCCATCAGAATTGGAGGAATTGTCAAAGCAGCTACAAGAGCTCTTGGAAAAGGGCTTCATTCGTCCAAGCTCTTCGCCTTGGGGAGCTCCAGTACTTTTCGTGAAAAAGAAAGACGGTACGTTCAGAATGTGCATCGACTACCGTGAACTCAACAAGGTAACGGTGAAGAACCGTTATCCTCTTCCACGCATAGACGACTTATTCGACCAGTTGTAAGGGTCGTGTTACTATTCCAAGATAGACTTGAGGTCTGGTTACCATCAGCTGAGAGTCCGGGATGGGGACGTCTCCAAAACCGCATTCAGAACTCGCTACGGCCACTACGAGTTTCTTGTCATGCCGTTCGGGTTAACGAACGCGCCTGCCGTATTTATGGACCTTATGAACAGGGTGTGCAAACCCTATCTTGACAAGTTCGTCATTGTTTTCATCGACGACATCCTGATCTACTCCAAGAGTCAGGAGGAACACGAGCAGCACCTACGCCTTATTTTGGAACTCCTTCGGAAGGAACAGCTGTACGCTAAGTTTTCGAAATGCGACTTCTGGCTTCGTGAAGTCCACTTTCTAGGCCACGTAGTGAACAAGGATGGGATCCATGTCGATCCATCCAAGGTAGATTCGATCAGGAACTGGCCTGCACCACGTACACCAACGGAAATACGCCAATTCTTGGGTTTGGCAGGATACTACAGACGGTTTATTAAAGACTTTTCAAAGATAGCTCAGCCACTTACGCTACTGACACAGAAGGGTGTCACCTATCGCTGGGGAGAGCCCCATGAGACTGCTTTTCAGTACCTCAAGGATAGACTTTGCAGTGCACCTATCCTCTCACTGCCAGAGGGCACGGACGATTTCGTAGTATATTGTGATGCATCCATCCAGGGTCTTGGATGTGTGTTAATGCAGCGCGACAAGGTTATTGCTTACGCTTCACGCCAACTTAAGATTCACAAACGGAACTACACGATGCACGATTTAGAGCTGGGAGCTGTTGTGTTCGCGCTTAAAATATGGCGACACTACCTGTACGGTACCAGGTGCACGATTTACACCGATCACAGGAGTCTCGAGCATATTCTTAAGCAAAAGGATTTGAACATGCGTCAACGGCGATGGGTTGAATTACTGAACGATTACGAATGCGCTATCAAGTACCATCCAGGCAAGGCCAATGTTGTGGCTGATGCCCTCAGTCGGAAAGACACTTTACCTCGGCGTGTGCGAGCGCTACAGCTTACGATTCAGTCTAGCCTTCCTACACAGATACGAGATGCTCAGGTAGAAGCATTGAAACCTGAAAATGTCAAAGCTGAAGCCTTACGCGGCTCACGACAACGAATGGAACAGAAGGCAGACAGTGCCTACTATGTAACGGGGCGTATTTGGGTCCCAATTTATGGTGGTCTACGCGAACTTGTGATGGACGAAGCACACAAGTCTCGCTACTCGGTACACCCAGGGTCGGATAAAATGTACCACGACATCAGAACTACTTATTGGTGGCCTAGCATGAAGGCCCACATCGCTACTTATGTTGGCAAGTGCTTGACCTGTGCGAGAGTCAAGGTTGAATATCAGAAACCAGCTGGCCTACTTCAGCAGCCCAAGATACCTCAATGGAAATGGGAAGAAATTTCCATGGATTTTGTTACAGGCCTGCCTAGATCCCAGCGGGGAAATGATACTATATGGGTGATCGTGGAACGACTCACCAAGTCTGCACACTTTCTGGCTATAAAGTAAACGGATAAGTTCTCCACTCTCGCAGACGTCTATCTTAAAGAAGTTGTTTCGAGGCACGGGGTGCCCACCTCCATCATTTCGGATCGGGATGCACGATTCACGTCAGAGCTATGGCAAGCAATGCACAAATCTTTCGGCTCACGATTAGACATGAGCACAGCATATCATCCTTAGACGGATGGGCAGTCTGAGCGAACGATTCAAACACTTGAAGACATGCTTAGGGCATGCGTTATCGATTTCGGCAACGGCTGGGAAAAGCACCTCCCTTTGGTGGAGTTCTCGTATAATAACAGTTATCACACCAGCATACAAGCCGCTCCATTCGAGGCATTGTACGGACGTAAGTGCCGGTCACCTCTCTGTTGGGCAGAGGTAGGGGATAGTCAGATCACGGGTCCAGAGATCGTAGTGGACGCCACGGAAAAGATTGCACAGATAAGACAACGCATGGCGGCAGCACGCGACCGTCAGAAAGCCTACGCGGATAAGCGTAGAAAGCCATTGGAATTTCAGGTCGGGGACCGGGTTTTACTAAAAGTCTCACCCTGGAAGGGTGTGGTACGTTTTGGCAAACGGGGCAAACTGAATCCGCGATACGTCGGACCATTCGAAATCATAGAAAATATTGGCAAAGTAGCATACAAGCTAAACCTACCAGCTGAACTCGGGGCAGTTCACAATGTCTTTCACGTGTCGAATCTGAAGAAGTGCCTATCAGATGAGACCCTTATCATTCCTTTCAAAGAACTCACTATCGACGAGCAGTTGCAGTTCGTCGAGGAGCCAGTTGAAATCACGGACCGGGATGTGAAGGTCCTCAAAAACAAGAGAATCCCTCTTGTTCGAGTACGTTGGAACTCCAAACGTGGCCCAGAGTACACCTGGGAACGCGAAGACAGGATGACAGAAAAGTACCCCCAGTTATTCGGAACCAATGCAACCACTACTGAGGCTGAAGCTACTACTTCGGAATTTCGGGACCAACGGGGGGAGGATGTGACACCCGAGGAAAACCAGTGAACGATTGAACTTACCTAGCTTCCTCAGTGAGTGCGTACCAAATTTCGGGACGAAATTTCTTTTTAGTTGGGGATAATGTGACAACTCGTATTTTAGACTTGCCTTGTAACGTTACGTGCGTACGTGAAAGTTTACTATCTAATGATTTTATGAAATGTTATGTGCCTTATGTGTTACGTGTATGTATGTCGTGTGCAATATGTATTGTGTTTATGTATTGCATGTTTGTATTAAACGCACAACTTGATCGGATCGCACAACACACACATCTACTCGATCGCACAAGCCCTTTTGGGACGCATTGCTTGTAATCAGACTATAGGGCGGCCCATGGTTGAGTTCGGCCCATCCTCTACATGTACACACTTAGGGTGAGGGCAACTACCTCTCACTTTTTACAAAACACTTAACACAGCACAACCCTAGCTCTCCTCTCTCTCTCTCACGAACCGAAGGCAGCCAAAGCATCCATCCCATCGAATCATCATCTTGTTCGTATCAATTCTTGTTCCTTCCCCATTCGGTTAGTATGATTAATTATATTGTGTTTTGTTATAATAGCTTTGCATGATGATCTAGGATTTCTGATTTAATATGATTGTTTAGGTTGAATGATAGTGTTCTTGATAATCGGATCCCGTGTACACTTGATTTGCATGTTCGATAGTGTTTATACGGTTTGGAATACATGATCTAGTATTAGAACCGAACACATGGAAGTTGGCTCTGATATAATAGAACTCGGATAGGTGATCAGGTTTAACTCGATTACATGTTTACAAGTTGTGTCCATGTTTGATTTGGTTAGGGTTCTTGAGAAAACATTGGAATTATGCATGTTTGATCGATTTTGTGATTATCAGATTTGTTAGAATGATGTTGATTGATTTTGTTAATTAGTTGGTAAACTTGGAAACTTGGATAAATGTAACTAATATGCATAATTTCCGGAAATTGTTAAACGAATCACACAAGACCCTTAGTCGCACAAGGGGCCTCTTCGCACAAGAGGACCTGAGCGTACAAACAGTCCTCAGTCGCACAAGCTGCTATATGTTGGGCCGGACGTGCATGTTGGACTGGGCTGGTACGGATCGCACAAGGCGACTGGGCCGTACAAGCCCACACTGATCGCACAAGAGTTATCCGGTCGCACAAGACGAACTGGACCACTCCGGATTGTTGTTTTGGGCTATATATTGTTCTGTTGGGCTTCTAAGCTGTGGGCCGGGTAGTTAATACATCGCACAACCCACGCTGATCGCACAAATCAGCTTGGATCGCACAAGACTGTTATGTTGTTTAATTGTTTTGGGCCGGGTATGTTAGTGGAATGCTCATGTGTATGGGCCGGGGTATTGGATCGCACAACATGTTGTGGATCGCACAACATGTTGGGCCAAATATTATTGGGCTTCTTGATATTACTTGACTGCCAAGATGTTGTCATGATCAATACGTGTTAGTAACGTGTTAACTTGTATGTTTTATACGTGCATTACGTGAAGTCAAAACCTGACTTGTGTGGTAACCCTGTTAGGACGTGGTTGACCACTGTTAGTTCAAGAACCCTCTTCTTTGTGTATCTGCCGAGTAAACCAAGGTGAGTTCACATAGCCGAGGCATGGGATTCCCGGGTTGGGAATTGAGTTGGAATGTTTGATATGGAATGATTACTCGTACTTACGCAAATCACTAGACTATAGACCATCGTCCTCAGGATAGTCAGGACACTTACGTAAAACCTACGTAAACTAGTATCTACCATTGTCTCCCGGGTCGGGAGGACACTTACGTAAATCCTGCGTAACCTAATACCCACTACTGTCTTCCGGGTCGGAAGGACACTTACGTAAATCCTACGTAAACCCCGCACGTACCACTGTCCTCGGGGAAGGGCACTCACGTAAATCCTGCGTGACCTCGTACGTATTCCTGTTCTCAGTTTAAGAAGAACACATGGTTGTAAATAGTCTAGTAAGTATCAAAATGGGAAGCCCCCATTGTAAAGGATAAATGTGAGAATCCCTCAACAATAGTATATAATTGTATGGGAATCCCCCACTAGATGAACATACGCATTATCAATACGAACTTACTTTCTGTGAACTCGCTCAACTAGTTTGTTGATTATTTGCCGCATGCCTTGCAGGACCTTAGGTACTTTATGGAGCTTGCACAAGGGGGAGCAGGTTGTTGTGGACAAGGATTCGTGAATGCTTACTAAACACTTATGATATTTCATACGTTAACACTTATGTTTGGATTTTACTTTAATGCTTCCGCTACACTTAATTATGTTGGTTTGATAAACACCTTTCGTATTGATGGATAATTATTACTATTTACTACATGTTCAATATGATTGGTGGCTTGATCCTGGTCAGTCATGCTCCCAAGCGGTGATACTCCGCAGGTGGATTTTGGGGGTGTGACACTAATTATAATGATTTGGATGAATTCCAAAACGATTTCACTAGCTATCAAGTGCTGGTTGAATCGCCAAATTAGCTAGCAGTTTTACCTTCTTTCTTTTCATGCTTGTTACTTCTCCGTAAAAGGACCAAGCTTTACTAGAATTTGTTTATGGGAAGTTGACCATCATTCCCAACCCAGTCCATTTGCGGAGCTACTCAAATCAATGTTTCTGAGATTTTAGAGAGGCGCCATCATTATGTCACTTGTTTGTATTCCCTTTGGAGGTTATTACACAAATGAGTCCTGTGGTTTATACCTAATTTTGCCTTTGGGTACTATCTTTTTTTAACAGGTTTAGGTTTTATGTTTTCAATTTTGTAACACCTTTCCGTACTAACACCAAAATTTGTTAATTAATGACAAAAATACCCTTGCATTTTTTTAAGTTTATCAATGTAACACATTTTGGTACTAACACCTAATTTAATTTAGGTTTAAATCAATTTTACAAAATCTATTTATTTTTTTATTTTCATCTTTTTATTATATCTCTTAATTAACATAAAATCTATTTATTTTTTTATTATTATTTTTATTAAATTTCCTATTTAACATAAAATCTACTTGTTACACTAGTATTTTTTTAAATAGATTTTTTAAATAAAATCTACTAGCTATATAGTTTTATGTAAATTAAATTTCTTACTCGTTTTAAATAATGTAAACTTGCTCGTTTTCAATTATGGATAGATATGATTGATAATAATAAATATCTTTCATGTAAAAAAAATTAAGCCTTTTTTTAACTCGTTTTTTGTTCATTTACATTTTACTATTTTAGAAAGATATTTAATTTACATAAAACTATATACTTAGGTATTTTAGATAAAACTATATAGCTAGGCATTTTAGATAAAACTAAAAAAATTAAGCCTTTTTTAAACTCTTTTTTTTTTTTTTTGTAAAAAAAGATATTTAATTTACATAAACTATATAGCTAGTAGATTTTACTAGTGTAATTAGCAGATTTTATGTAAATTAAATATCTTTCTAAAATAGTAAAATGTAAATGAACAAAAAAACGAGTTATAAAGGCTTAATTTTTAATACATGAAAGATATTTATTATTATCAATCATATCTATCCAAAATTGAAAACGAATAAGGTTTACATTATTTAAAATGACTAAGAAATTTAATTTAGATAAAAGTATATAGCTAGTAGATTTTATTTAAAAAATCAATTTAAAAAAAAATACTAGTGTAACAAGGAGATTTTATGTTAAATAAGAAATTTCACAAAAATATGAAAATAAAAAAAAATAGATTTTATGTTAATTAAGAAATATAATAAAAAGATAAAAATAAAAAAAATAAATAGATTTTGTAAAATTGATCTAAACTTAAATAAAATTAGATGTTAGTACCTCAAACATCACCCAAAAAAACCTCCTCAATCACACACTTTTAACAAATAAACTTTCAAAAAGTTGCCAGTTTTGTTTTCCGAAACAGAAAGTTCAAACCTCAAAGCATTTTTGCCTTCTAGAACAATGGCCATGAGATATTTTACAACTCATTTAAAAAAAATAGATAAAACCTTAAGGCAATAGGATGTGATCAACGAACAAAAAAAACCCAACTATCATTTGTATCTGTTAATAAAACTTAAATAAATAGTCAAATTAACAAAAAAAAATGCAAGTACAGGAACATACACAAACGAGGGGGATTGATGACGGTGGTTGCCGGAGCAAAGTAAAGGGGGATTGATGACGGTGGTAGCCGGAGCAAAATAAAGGGGGATTGATGTTGGTGGTCGCCGGAGCAAAATAAAGGATGTGAACCGATTGAGACCAGGATCTGGTCCGGATTTGTCAGATCTAGCCAAATCCTGAAAGTGAGGCGTTGTTGGTTCCAACCAAACCACCTCCCACCACTGTCATCCGCCACCTCCCACCACTGTCTTCCCCACCAACCACCTCCCCACCACGGTCTTGAAGATGATTCTGTGTTTTGAAGATGAGAGATGAGGGGTTCAATAGAGAGAGAGAGAGATGATTGTAGTTGCAGGTTTGATTTTCAAGAGAGAGAGATGAAAATAAGAGGAGGTTTTGAATGTTAATGAGATATGATGGTTCTGAAGGTTTAAAGAGACATACAAAGACAGAGATTAGACTTTTGGGCTAAATGACTAAAATACCCTTTAGTCTGATTGGTTGAGAGTGGTTCTCGTGGTTCTTACAACTGGAGGTGGTTTCTATTTTAGCGGCTCCATATATATATATATATCTATACTACTTTAATAAGCATATAGGAAGGGCAAAAATGGTCATTTGCCATTGTACAACCATTTGAAGCCCATTGTACAAGCATTTAAGCATGAATGTGTTGAAACTTTCTTCAGCAGCACAGAACAATAACTGGGCGGCAAAACAATTTTTGTGCGGCCAGAGCTGAGCTGGATTCAATTTTTGAATCTGTTTATTCATCCCCCATCCCAAGACACTTTTTCTGTTCCTATTGTTTCTTCTTCCAAGAGAAACCCTAAAACACAAATCCTCCCAACCATCTTCTCCACCGGTCCGGTTCTGTTCCTATCCTTTCTTGAGAAACCCTAAAACACAAACCCTCGCATCCATCTTCTCCACCGATGACACCACCAGCGACCGTCGAAACCATCTTCTTCTCTTAAAGAGCCGATGATCTTGGTAAGTTACAATTCTTCTTTCCACATATGATTTTGCTTTGGTGATTTATGAGGGTGCGTTCTAATTTATCTTTGTTTTAGCAAATAAGTTTATAAACAGTTTCTAGGGTTTGTTGTTTTAGGACAAAATCATGGCTGGTTCTCCTTAACATACCCTCTGTTAGTCTTTACTGATGCCAGAGAGTAGTCCATTGATGATGATGAGTTCTTCGGTGAGTATTTCCCTTTTTCATTCTTCATAAATTATTCGATGCACATGGTTCTTTGCTGATTTATTGAATCTAGAATGTAATTTTTGTGTTTGATTGTATAAATTTGTTATAATTTGCGTTTGTTGTTAGCAAATTTTGGATTTTGTAGGTCCGTACTTTTCTAGGGTTTCAAAATATTCAACTCATTTCTATCTCTAAATTTATCTGATTAGTATGTCGATGCATTACTGATAAGAGGTGGGTTATGATATGAATAAAGCCAAAATATATAGGAAATAACATATTGGTTGGTATAATCACCTGTGTTTGTGTCAAGCTTTAATTTAGATGGTAATTGGTCAGGATTTTAACTTTAATTGGTAGGTAGAATTAGGGTTTGAATTTTATGATTAACCGAATTTCTCTAGATAGAATTAGGGCAACACCTAAGCTTTTCAAAACAACTTATTGGGTTATTGACTTATCAAAAAGCCAATAAGTTGTTTTTGTGTTTGGCTAAGCCAAAAGTCCTTTTAGAAATGACTTTTTGCAAAGAAGAAAAAGGAGGTTTCAAGAAGTCACAATATTGTGACTTTTTGGCCAGCTTTTAACTTTTCAAACTACAAATTACCAATATACCCCTTCTTTACCCCCTTATATCTAAAAGAATGCCCATTTTAGTCATTTTACATCAATAAGCTAATCCAAACACTTTTTTTAAAAACTCCTTTTCAAAAAGTCCTTTTCGCAAAAGTCCTTTTCCAAAAGTCCTTTTTAACTATAATAAGCTTAGCCAAAAGGGTTTGATATTCCTACAGTGTAATCTGTTTATGCAACTTTGATTTAACATTTGTTTATTCAGCTTTGATTTAACAATTCTTATTGCTGATAACCTAACTTTAAACTGTGTGTTTGAAATTTTGCTGATGAATGTTATGTAACGATATCAGCTGCTTCAATGAAGAGTTGTCGTGTTATATGGCTGCTGATGCTGGTGATGGTTAGTAAGACCTGTCTGTCAGAACCCTCACCCGCACCTCTGACGGCAAACGACACGAGATGGGAACTACTCGAAGCCGCCTCTAACCGGATTCACATTGAGGATGGGTCTATGACAAGTATACCACCAGGAGAGCATCATTACTACTTGTGGAATCCTGTAAGTGTTCTTTTAATGGGACTTTGCCTCGCAAATGTATTTGTTAAAAAAAATAATAAATGTAGTACAGTCAAAGCCACAAAGCTATTTAATACAAACGATTGTTCGTATAAAACTATGTAGCCATCATCTTTTAGAACAATATAATCTGTTTTTAATAGCTTTTAATTACGCATCTCATTATCTTGGTGATTAATATGTGCTGCCGTATAAATTTTCAGGAACATTTTATTCAAACGAGCTGTGGGTCCTTATCTATTTTTGTGTACGGAGACCAAGAAAAACCACCGTTGATTACATATCCATGCAGTTTTAAACCGTGAGCAACTCAAAATTTTTCATTCCCTTCATGTTATTCAATGGTTTTTGGGTCTAATTAACGTTTAATTTTGTGAACAGATATGCTGTTTTTTCAAGGACTATTCTTCTGTCCCGAAGCAGCTTCATTGCTCCTTCATAATTTCTGCATTCATCACATCAGTCCCCCTGGACACAAGGTCTGTGAACATGCTATTTTGTATTTACGGTTTAATTATGACCACGTAACATTCAATAATCAAGTTCTGATATTCACATGTTTTGAATGTTTGAGAGATCATGTTTATTATGGAGAATATTAATTTTATGTGCCCCTGTAAAGTTAATAATCAGATAATCACATGTTTTGAGTGTTTGACAAATTAAATTAAAATTTTAAAATTATATTATTAACCTAAAAATTCTCTTCTTGGACTTATACAAGAGTCGTTTCAGTTAGGAGCAGCAGCCATATGTCCTGATGAAACGGTTCTGTCTGTGGAGGATCTTTGAGGTTAGATTCTCGAGATCCTTAACTATTTTAGGCATAGCTATCAAGGGCGCTAGGCGCACTCAAGGCGCATAGGTCTCGCCTGGGGCCTAGGCGCAAAGCGCAAAAAAAGCGAGGGCCTGAGAAAAAAAAAGCGCACTTAAATGAAAAAGAAATATGTTATGTATTGAAAAAAATATATATCTTGTAGGTATATAAAATTAATATTACTCTCTAAATATATTTATATAGCTAAGATAACTACATATTAAAATCATCTAACTAGGTTAAAAAAATTAAAATCTTTTAAGATAACTGAAAATACTTTGAAGTAAAAATTAGTTAGAGTACTTGTTCTAATAACTTAAAATATTTTGTAAGAAAAATGAATTTTTTAAACTATGTGTTGTCACTGTTTGTGCAGTCTTCTTTCTGCAAATCAATGCCAGCTTTTCTGAAATAAAAAAAAAAAACAGTAAAAGTAAGCTATTAAGCCAAGTGCTTTCTTTTCTCGTTTTCTCATTTTCTCATCATCTTCTTCTCTCTTCTTCAACTTTCTGCTCACCATTGATGCATCGACCAACGACAGATCTGTCCATACGAAACTTGGCACTAATTTGTAGAAGTTTGTCGGAAACTGGGGCTTGAATCTGGCCGGAAAAGTCACCGGAAAGTCGATTTTTGCCGGAAACTTACTGGAAGCGCGCCTTTGAAGAAACAGGGCGGTATGGTTGCGCCTCGCCTGAAAATTGCGCCTAGGCGCACCAGGCGAGCGCTTTTGATAACCATGATTTTAGGTAAGACATTTACAGTTGATCTTGGTAATAATGTTTTTTTTTTTTTTAATTTAGAGTAAAATGCCATTTACGGTCCAAAGGTTTGTATTTCCGTATCTCGACCCAAAGGGCAATTCTGTCTTTTTCAGGGGTATTCGGTCTATTTACATAAAGTAAAAAAAGCCCGAATTGCCCTTCAAGTTAGCAAAAAAGACGGAAATACCATTGGATGGGATGCAGTAAGTTTGATCTCTTTGTTTTTAGATCCAGATGCATCTTCTTTCTCAATGTATTGAAATCATATGGATTCATGTACAAAGTTTGGGTATGATTATGTGCAAGCTTGTACTCTGAATGTTACATGAACGAAAGTAGAAGGTATCTTAAGACAGTCCGCGGACGTCAAGGAAGTTGAGCGCAGAGTTCAGGATTATGAAACAGGTAAAAACAATTTCCATTTTATTGCTATACCATTTTGCATTTGTTGTCTTCTTGTTGCACTTCAATTTCACTCACCAATCAAGTAGCAAGAATACTAAAGTATACCATGTATTTGTTCCAGGCAAGACCGAGTTTGGTTCTGATGAGGATGCTCATGTTGTCAGTGACTGTGTCAAGGTGCATACCTGATTAAAATATTTATTCGATCTGTGTAAATAAATATGATAAAAAAAGATGTTTCAGAAAGTAATTACAGAAGATACATTTAACTTTATATGTTGAGTCTTGTTTTGGTTCATATTTACTAAAGCTCTTTCATCTGTAGCATGTTATTCGAGAGCTATCATCATCTCCTGTTCCTACATCGTGTTGCACTGCTTTACTGGAAGTTCATAGTGAGTTCATATCTCTTCTTATTTTGGTTGTTACATTTGGAATACGTATACTGATATTGTTAATCAAACAAGGAATTGATCGCAAGGAGGCTCGAGTAAATGCCATGCGTGCTTCAATCTTGGAAACATTTCCTGAACCAAATAGGCGTTTGCTACAGTGGTACCTTTTCCTATATGTTACTTTGTATTTCTGAACCACGCGTGTTTTGATTTATGTTCATATTGCTTGATAGCTGTTGTAATAAGTATATTAAATTGGTGAAATTCATCTGCAGAATTCTCAAGATGATGCACTATTTCTTCACATTCGTTTGAAAATCGGATGACACCATCAGCGGTTGCCGCTTCTATGGCACCATTACTCCTACGCCCCTTCTTAGCTGGTGAATGCGAATCAGAGGATGAATTTGATAATAATGGCGACAATTCTGCACAGCTTCTTGCTGCTCCAAATGCTGCTAATAACGCTCAAGCTATTGTCACAGGTCTACTTGAGGAGTTTGAGACAATCTTTGATGTAAATATGCTCTTCCGGGTTTTCTTTACTTTAATCGTTTTTAAAATGTAACTGTGGAAGTTTAGTTATTTATCCGGAATTGTTTCCGTTGTGGTTCAGGATTATGCTATGCTCAAATGTTGTACATCGGCAGATTCTTGGATAGACAATAGTGGGAGCGAAGATTCAGTGGATGATGAACATAAAGTAAACAGATACCATGATGCTGAAAACGAAGCTGATCAAGAAAGCGACAAGGATCCTGAGCATGTACTGAGTGGATTTGAGTTTCTTGACGACTGGTTGAAACAAAACGGTCATGCTGTCGTGGTGGTTGCTGAAGGGGCTGGTCAGGATATGATCCCACGAACCGATGAGCAGAAGCAAAAGCGAGATGAATATGGGAATCCAGTGTTTTTAGATGTTGGGGTGTGGTTGAAATCGGAGTTGAAGAAATGGTGGAGTAAGGATCATGAGGGTGAGTTGTTTACCGTCAACTATATCGATCCTTCATACATGTTGAGGATCTGATGCGGTTTTAACCATACCGAAGGGCACCCTCTTCCCCTTGTGTGGAATGAATCTTGCTTTTGCCCGTGAGTTAATCGGACCAGCAATGTACTTTGGTCTCATGGGCGATGGTCAGCCAATTGGGCGGTACGATGACATGTGGGCTGGCTGGTGCATCAAGGTATAACGTTTATCTATGCACACATAAAGTGAAAGAATGCGCGGATCGGGTAACATGTCAATATATGTATTATATGATATGGGCCAACTTGAGCTGACCTGCAGGCTGAAACATTTTGTGCACACATATTAGAGGTGAAAAAATGGGCGGGTTGGGTAACGGGTCATAGCTGAAATTTATTGTTCGGACTGGGTCAACATAAAATTATCTTGTTGAATACTCTGTGTCTAATGTGATTACAAGAATTATATCATTTCAATAGTGATCAAATTTTAAAAATATAAATTAAGGGGGTGTTTAGGATTGCATTAGAGTGATTTCAGTGTTTTGCAACAACCAGTTTGCTTAAATAACGTTCAAACTGATTACTTCCCTCTTTAACATAAAGTTCCATCCAAACACACATTATTTGTGAATTAAAAAGACAATAATCGGATAATTAGTTTGCAAAGGCTATATACCAAACACCAACACCCCTTTGGTCTTTATGCATTAACCAAACTGACCCATTTGCAAGTAAATGGGTCAAAAGGACCAAATAGTTGGACTTTTCACTCAACACCATTTGTATTTGGTTGTTATAGGTGATATGTGACCATCTAGGATTAGGCGTGAAGACGGGTTTGCCATACATCTGGCACCGCAAAGCGAAAAACCCATTTGTGCACCTGAAAAAGGAATACAAGGGTATCTACTGGCAAGAGGAGCTAATCCTGTTCTTCCAAGGCGCCACCCTGCTAAAAGAGTGCACCACGGTTCAAAGCTGCTACAAGGAGCTCTCCAAACAAGTCAAGGCTAAGCTCGGGAAAGTTGATGACTACTTCAACAAGCTAGCTGACGCCATACGTGGGATGAGCTCAACCTGTCTACGTAGCTTGCCAACGGGAAATAGAGATAAACATAGTTTGATTACTATTGATTTTCTTATACTATGAGACTCATATGTTTCTGTGAGCTCTTTTTAAAGTATTTTTAATTGTTTCTGCAGTATGAATTCTTGGATTACGGGGATGTTAGTTTTGTTTATCTTCTTTTTCTTTTTAATATATTGTAGTCTATCTTATTTTATTTTTGGATATTTGTTTATTAGTTTTTTTTTTCTTCTTTGTAACGACTATTTGTTTATTTAGTACCACACTTTCATCAAGTATTTGTAAGTTACTGTAAGTTTTGTTTAGGCTGAAGGGTGTGGGGGGCATTGGTTGGGTCATCAAATGTCACCTAGGATTATTAATGGATTGCTACACCACCCCCTTACATCATTCATCATGGTTGGCATTGATTAAACCATGACAACCATAGATCTCCTTTCCTTTTTTTTTAATTTCTCCCTTTCCTTTTCACAAAAATAAATTAAAATAAGAGAATAATGGTTTGAGTGATTACCACACCCTTAGGGTAGTGGTTTTGGATGATAGATTAAAAGTGGGTGACATGACGCTGATATGAAGGATCATGAGGATCATGATCACAACTTGTACTTTTAAACTTCTAAGGCTAAAGGGTGTGGGGGCATGGTTTGGGTAACTAATGTCACATAGGACCATTAATGGATTAAACCCTTGACTCATCCACCATGGTTGACATGGATTAAACCATGGCAACCATGAGCCACCTTTCCTTTTCCTTTTCACAAAAATAAATTAAAATAAGAAAATGATAGTTTGGATCATGACCACACACTGAGTGGTGGTTTTGGATGATGGATTAGAAGTGAGTGACATGCTTGAAAAAGAGTTTTTTTTTTTTTTTTTTTTTGCCAAGAATCCCTCTAACCCTTTTTGGAGATGACATGTTCCCATTCAAGTTGAAAAGAAAACAATTTCCAATTCGAATTAGCTTTTCCATGACGATTAATAAAGCTCAAGGTCAAACAATTCCGCACGTTGGTATTTATCTACCGGATTCTGTATTTTCACATGGACAACTTTATGTGGCGTTATCAAGAGGGATTTCAAGACAAAATACGAAGGTGTTGGTACATCTAGCCAAAGATTTTAAACAACGCGGAGTTTACACATCAAATGTTGTCTACCAGGAAGTGTTGCATGATTAATGAACAGCATTCGTATCAAAACGAAGGTAAGTAAGTAGATTTTGTGCCTTGATTGCTTTCAGAAATTACTTTTTTCAAAACACATGTAAGTGTCTAACATTGTTTTTTTTTTGTGTCGAAATCTGGTACAGTAGAGGAGAAGATACAAGAAAGTCATGAGCGAACGGATGTATTGGTAAAACAGAAAGAGATACAAGAAACTCCCCGTATTTTGTTTTTGGTGTTTCATCCAGCTACTTGCTTGTTTTGTACTCTTCTTGTTTTTAATTACATTTAGTTCCTTGTTTTGTATTCTTCTTGTAGATAGATCACGCTGAAGCTACAACTAAAAAAATTAACAAAAGTATATCACCAAAAAATCCATAAACTAACAGAAAAACCAGTGCCAACATATCACGAATAAGAAAACTAACTTAAGTACTATACAATATATCACGAGACGACTGATAAACTAACGGTAAACAAGTATCCTGTTGTAAATCGCCACTCCCGCCGCATCGCGCGGGTAAATGGCTAGTATGTATATATGTATATATATATATATATATATATATATATATACACTAGTCACTTACCCGCGCGATGCGGCGGGAGTGGTATCACTTAGGTTGGTGAGTTTAGGGCTATCTACGGGGATGTAGTTTCCAATGTGGCTTGTGACGACGATGGTGGTAGTGTAGCAGAATGTGATGGTCGGTTGAGGCCTTCTTCAGCGGCGAGAATCAGCGATTTGCGGCGATTGGTGGTTTCGTGATGGCGTTTGGTGGTTATTGTGCGACTCAGGAGAAAACAAAGAAAATTGTTTGATTCTAGTTATGTTACCTGAAATAGACGGACTACCTAGGCTTTTGTTGGTTCAAATTGTGATACAAATTCACAAATAACTAACATTAACTACTATATTGTAAGATGTACAAAACATAGTCAAAAATTTCCCAAACAGTCTTAGGTTTGTAAGAGTCCTTAATCTTGAATTCCTAAGGTTTGGAACTGAAATTTGTCACAAAATAAAGGATTTCCTTCAATTAGTTTCTTAAGTTCAACCAGCATCATACCTCGAGCAGATTTAGTATCTCCATATTTGGATAATTGTTCATTCTCCCTAAAGTAGTGATCTATAAAAGTCAGTCAGCAAAGGCGCGATAGATGATGCTTAATACAAAAATTAAAGTAAGATAAATAAGTTCGTTTACAGACAAATGGTTACAAACAAATCAATCGAGTCGTTAATCAAACGATTAAACGCATAAACAAAACAATAAATATGAATTTGTACATTCTGATACATATCTACTTAGAGGTGGCAGTTTTTTTATTTTTTTATTAACCATGCCGCTGCGCTCGTTGCGGCTGCCCTCACCGCGCCGCTGCGGCTGCACTTGTTGCGCTCGCATGCTCACTGCACCGATCAAATTTTAGTAAAGTACACGGATGGTAAGCCAGAGACAACTGAGGTGATGGCACCAAGCAGGAATGACACTGTGCTGAACACTGCTGTTCCCTTTTACCCTGCATATACCAAACAAACTTGCGATTAGTTTATGCACAGCTATTCATAATCATTTTATCATGAAATAAGGATACCTGAACAAATGTCTCGCTCGACCAATAGTTTCCCTTGACGCATTATGCAAGGTTCGCTCGGTCCAACAACTCAAGCAAATGTTTTCTATGTTTTTTAGGGGGAAGATGGGTGCATCTCTCCACAGGGCATACAAGACACAGGTCATTGGCGGAAGCCCGCCAAATTTAACATATAAAGTTTTTTATATGTTAAATATGGCGAGCTGCCGCCAATAACCTGTGTCTTGTATGCCCTGTGGAGAGATGCACCCATGTTCCCCCTAAAATGCAAAGAAAACATTTGCTTGAGTTGTTGGATAGATTACACAGGCTCAGTTTTTGCATCACAGCCTCAAAACACTTTCAGTTCAGATAGATTACACAGGCTCAGTTTTTGCATCACAGCCTCAAAACACTTTTACTTCAGACAGATTAAGAACACAAGGTCAGCTTATGCATCATAGACTCAACACTTTTAGTTCAGACAGATTAAGAACACAAGCTCAGCTTTCGCATCACAGCCTCAAACACTTTCAGTTCAGACAGATTAAGAACATTTGGACGGAAGATGTATAACCTTGTAAAGGGTAAAAGGGTTTGTGTTTTCTTGTTCCTTAAGAGTTGTACATTGTGCATTAAGTGTTTTTTCAACACCTTGTTCAATTACCATCTTGTCCTTCACATATGTTTATTAAGGATATCATTTGGCAAATCAGGCATTAACTCTTTTTATAAGTGAGCCATTTGCCTCGAATCGGTGGATCTCTCCACAGGGCATACAAGACACAGGTCATTGGCGGCAGTCCACCAAATTTAACATATAAAGTTTTTTTATATGTTAAATATGGCGAGCTGCCGCCAATAACCTATGTTTTGTATGCCCTGGGAGAGAAGCACCCATGTTCCCCCTAAAATGCAAAGAAAACATTTGCTTGAGTTGTTGGATAGATTACACAGGCTCAGTTTTTGCATCACAGCCTCAAAACACTTTTAGTTCAGACAGATTAAGAACACAAGGTCAGCTTATGCATCATAGACTCAACACTTTTAGTTCAGACAGATTAAGAACACAAGCTCAGCTTTCGCATCACAGCCTCAAACACTTTCAGTTCAGACAGATTAAGAACACAAAATCCGGAGTACACAACAAGAGTAATTTGCCACGAAACTTAAACAACCTTTAAGTCTCTATAAATAATTCAGGGATATCTACACTCTACTCACACTTTACAGCCTCAAACACTTTCAGTTCAGCTTTCTCTCAATGCTCACACATCTCACAAAACAACATCACATCTCACAAAAAGGGATGCCAAAAGCAGGGAAGTACAATCTACAGGAAAAAGCAACACTTTACTTTTATGTGAAAGACAGCTTGCTTGCTGCAGTCTCTATAATATATCAACACTCTTCCATACACTGTTTGAAAGACAGCATGCTTGAAAGACAGCATGCTTGCTTCAGTCTCTATAAATAATTCAGGGATATCTACACTCTACTCACACTTTACAAACTCTCAACTACACTCAACTGGAAGACTCAGACATGTATTCGAGAGATGAACACAACTACGGGTAAAGCCATGGCTGCAACACACGGTTGCAAAGTGAGAACTATGCAACCTGGATATTGCCCCGCCAAGATGCTACTCGGATCTTCTATGTACCCTCAAAATACAATCATCATCACAGTCTATTGTGTTATGTAACCTCGCTTTAAAGCATGATGTACAAGAGTATTTTTCCACTAAACTTAAACAACCTTTAAAGCATGATGTACAAGTGTTTTAAGCACAAGAAACACATATGTAACCTCACATGCTCAGCTTATGCATCATAGCCTTAACAGTTTCAGTTCAGACATATTAAGAACAAAGCTCAGCTTATGCATCATAGAGTCGACAGGCTCAGCTTATGCATCATAGAACACTTGGGAAATGAAAAAGTATATCAAAACATCCCACAGAACAAACTAAAATCAAAAGTACATAACAATCTATCTTTTCACTATTCCATATCTAAAATTGACCTAACTATCAAAATTTTCATTGAACTACAACACTTATCATCCCCAAAAATGACCTAAATATCATAATTATCACACAACCATGACACTTATCAGTCCCAAAAATGAAGGAAAAGATCAAAATATAACAGAACAAAGTAAAATCAAAACTACAAAAACAATTTATCCTTTCACTATGTCATATCTGAAATTAAGCTAACTATCATCACCAAAAATACAAATTCAAATATCACAAAACTTTCAACCTAATTTGAAATAACCGCATCTACTAACAAATCTACATCAAGATTAAAGATAAATCAACATTTAGAACCTAACCTGAGTCGATTCATCACAAAACACATGAGAAAATCCTTCGTAAACCTCAGATTTCGTCCTTCGAACATCCGTCAACCGCTTCACCTGAAAAGTAAGAATCACAAAAGAACATGGTAAGATATCTACTAACAAATCTACATCAAGATTAAAGATAAAGCAACTTATCAGAACATCAAACGGATCCCTTGTTCAAATCTGTGGATCCCTTGCCAGATAAAACGGATCCCTTGTTCAAATCTGTGGATCCCTTGCCAGAACATCTCATGAAACCCTTGATCTGCTCATCAAACGGATCTGGTGATAGATTCAAACGGATCTGGTGATAGATCTCATGAAACCCTAGATCGCCGAGAAGAGAGAGAAGAGAGAGAGAAGAGAGAGAGAAGATCTGATGTTGTTTTGTGAGATGTGTGAGCATTGAGAGAGAAAGCATATGGTGATCCGTGTGAAGTCAAATGGACGGTCCCGATCTTGATCCGTGTGAGAAAGTTTAACAATTGGACGGCAGATGTATACCCTTGTAAAGGGTAAAAGGGTTTGTGTTTTCTTGTGCCTTAACAGTTGTACATTGTGCATTAAGTGTTTTTTCAACACCTTGTTCAATTACCATTTTTTTAACTTTATCACACGGATCAGACATGTACTTTTAGATCTGTGAATCTGTGATAATACTTTTACAACTGGAAGACTCAGACATGTAATTGAGAGATGAACACAACTACGGGTAAAGCCATGGCTGCAACACACGGTTGCAAAGTGAGAACTATGCAACCTGGATATTGCCCCGCCAAGATGCTACTCGGATCTTCTATGTACCCTCAAAATACAATCATCATCACAGTCTATTGTGTTATGTAACCCCGCTTTAAAGCATGATGTACAAGAGTAATTTTCCACTAAACTTAAACAACCTTTAAAGCATGATGTACAACTGTTTTAAGCACAAGAAACACATATGTAACCTCACAGGCTCAGCTTATGCATCATAGCCTTAACAGTTTCAGTTCAGACATATTAAGAACACAAGCTCAGCTTATGCATCATAGAGTCGACAGGCTCAGCTTATGCATCATAGCCTCACAGGCTCAGCTTATGCATCATACCCTCACAGGCTCAGCTTATGCATCATAGAACACTTGGGAAACATCCAAGCCATCTAGGTCGTATAACTTAGGACCTTAGTTCGACAACCATCAAACTCTGCCATCTGTCCGGCCCTTAGAAACACCTTTGTCTTACTAATCTGCATTTGACATATAAACAAACAAGTAAACATTAAAAAAATTAAAAAGGTAAATCCTAACTAAAACATCGGATGTAGGAAATAACCGAATCTACTAACAAATCCACATCAAGATTAAAGATAAATCAACATTTAGAACCTAACCTGAGTCGATTCATCACAAAACACATGCGAAAATCCTTCGTAAACCTCAGATTTTCACAAAACCATGACACTTATCAGTCCCAAAAATGAAGGAAAAGATCAAAATATAACAGAACAAAGTAAAATCAAAGCTGCTACAAGGAGCTCTCCAAACAAGTCAAGGCTAAGCTCGGGAAAGTTGATGACTACTTCAACAAGCTAGCTGACGCCATACGTGGGATGAGCTCAACCTGTCTACGTAGCTTGCCAACGGGAAATAGAGATAAACATAGTTTGATTACTATTGATTTTCTTATACTATGAGACTCATATGTTTCTGTGAGCTCTTTTTAAAGTATTTTTAATTGTTTCTGCAGTATGAATTCTTGGATTACGGGGATGTTAGTTTTGTTTATCTTCTTTTTCTTTTTAATATATTGTAGTCTATCTTATTTTATTTTTGGATATTTGTTTATTAGTTTTTTTTTCTTCTTTGTAACGACTATTTGTTTATTTAGTACCACACTTTCATCAAGTATTTGTAAGTTACTGTAAGTTTTGTTTAGGCTGAAGGGTGTGGGGGGCATTGGTTGGGTCATCAAATGTCACCTAGGATTATTAATGGATTGCTACACCACCCCCTTACATCATTCATCATGGTTGGCATTGATTAAACCATGACAACCATAGATCTCCTTTCCTTTTTTTTTAATTTCTACCTTTCCTTTTCACAAAAATAAATTAAAATAAGAGAATAATGGTTTGAGTGATTACCACACCCTTAGGGTAGTGGTTTTGGATGATAGATTAAAAGTGGGTGACATGACGCTGATATGAAGGATCATCAGGATCATGATCACAACTTGTACTTTTAAACTTCTAAGGCTAAAGGGTGTGGGGGCATGGTTTGGGTAACTAATGTCACATAGGACCATTAATGGATTAAACCCTTGACTCATCCACCATGGTTGACATGGATTAAACCATGGCAACCATGAGCCACCTTTCCTTTTTCAATATTTCCTTTTCCTTTTCACAAAAATAAATTAAAATAAGAAAATGATAGTTTGGATCATGACCACACACTGAGTGGTGGTTTGGATGATGGATTAGAAGTGAGTGACATGCTTGAAAAAGAGGTTTTTTTTTTTTTTTTTTTTTTTGCCAAGAATCCCTCTAACCCTTTTTGGAGATGACATGTTCCCATTCAAGTTGAAAAGAAAACAATTTCCAATTCGAATTAGCTTTTCCATGACGATTAATAAAGCTCAAGGTCAAACAATTCCGCACGTTGGTATTTATCTACCGGATTCTGTATTTTCACATGGACAACTTTATGTGGCGTTATCAAGAGGGATTTCAAGACAAAATACGAAGGTGTTGGTACATCTAGCCAAAGATTTTAAACAACGCGGAGTTTACACATCAAATGTTGTCTACCAGGAAGTGTTGCATGATTAATGAACAGCATTCGTATCAAAACGAAGGTAAGTAAGTAGATTTTGTGCCTTGATTGCTTTCAGAAATTACTTTTTTCAAAACACATGTAAGTGTCTAACATTGTTTTTTTTTGTGTCGAAATCTGGTACAGTAGAGGAGAAGATACAAGAAAGTCATGAGCGAACGGATGTATTGGTAAAACAGAAAGAGATACAAGAAACTCCCCGTATTTTGTTTTTGGTGTTTCATCCAGCTACTTGCTTGTTTTGTACTCTTCTTGTTTTTAATTACATTTAGTTCCTTGTTTTGTATTCTTCTTGTAGATAGATCACGCTGAAGCTACAACTAAAAAAATTAACAAAAGTATATCACCAAAAAATCCATAAACTAACAGAAAAACCAGTGCCAACATATCACGAATAAGAAAACTAACTTAAGTACTATACAATATATCACGAGACGACTGATAAACTAACGGTAAACAAGTATCCTGTTGTAAATCGCCACTCCCGCCGCATCGCGCGGGTAAATGGCTAGTATATATATATATGTATATATATATATATACGTATATATATATATATATATATATATATATATATATATATAGGGTGGGTTCTAGAGTGAACACTAGTGTATTTCAACATCAAATCCTGGCCATTGATCTACAGACGTGTATGGCCAGGATTAGTTCACTCATTTCGCAAGCTACACTAGTGTTCACTCTTGATCCTAATCCTATATATATATATATATATACACACACACACGTATATGTTTTTACCTATTTTAAATTCCTAATTCGAAAACGTCTGAATTTCAAAGTTTTGAATTGGGGATATTAGCTTTAAATAATCATAATTTCACCAACTGGCCGATAAGACTCTCAACTCTCGATTTATACCACACTCCTCCCAACTTTCAACTTATTTTCTCTCGCCACTTCCTAATTAACCGAACCCTAACCAGTTAATTTTTTGCATTACTTGGTCGATTCCACAAAGATAGTACAGAAGACAGTTCACCAGAAAACTCTACCAATGTAGTATGCTTGAATGAGATAGAGTTCTTATGACAAGATCAAGACTTGATGCAGTTTTTAAAGAATGGAAACCTTATCAAATGCCGGTTGGAGTATTGGAAGATCAGCGGAAGATCAGTCAAATTAGCCTTGTGAGGACATTGCACAACACCCAACACGGATACGCGTACATTAAGGGGGAAATATTATATGAGAAGCTTCAAGGGTTTGGTATTGTTATGAAGACTCAAGTCAAGATACTACTTACCTGGATCATCGGTCAAGGGGGAATTTGTTAACACAGAGAAGCCAACATCAACAAATACTTGACTGAAGATCGATTGCAGTTGCATTTTCAGCATTCGACATCAACGGACAAGGGGGAATTTGTTGGTGCAGTTTTTGTGTCCCATGCTGTTCGAATAGATTAGATTTATTTTATGCTCATTATGTAATAGTTAGTGAAACGATCAAACGAACATGTATTGACCCGCTCGTTTGAAGTGATCAAACGAAAGGGTTATTTGTTTGACCGTTTGTGTTTGCAAGTGAAGTGGGTGTTGCTATAAATACCACCCCTTGGTTCATTTGCAAAGTGTGAAGGTTATAGACTTTGGGGGAGAGATCACGACTTGGTCTCTCCCCGGATGTATGCTCCTTTGGTATGGTTCGGCTACCTAGTAATCGGACCACTTTGTAACGTTATGCTACCGAATTAATACAAGAAACTTGTGTTATCCGTCTCCAATCTCTCCCCTCTTGAACATAATCACACACTAATCACGAGTCTCGGTCCGAAATAATGAACCTTTGTTGGTCCAGTTTTTGTATCTGATGTTGTTCGAATAGATTAAATTTATTTTATGTTGATTATGTTATAGTTAGTGAAACGGTCAAACGAACGTGTATTGACCCGCTCGTTTGAAGTGGTCAAACGAAAGGGTTATTTGTTTGACCGTGTGTTTGCAAGTGAAGTGGGTGTTGCTATAAATACCACCCCTTGGTTCATTTGCAATGTGTGAAGGTTTTAGACTTTGGGGGAGAGATCACCACTTGGTCTCTCCCCGGATGTATGCTCCTTTGGTATGGTACGGCTATCTACTAATCGGGCCGCTTTGTAAGGTTATGCTACCGAATTAATACAAGGAACTTGTGTTATCCATCTCTAATCTCTCTCGTCCTGTGTAACAACTGGTAAAAACGCAACCAATATAATGAAGACACGTGTCATGAGCTTTAAACGTGTAAGGAATTATTTCTGAGGGACTAAAATTACCAAACAATGGAATTATATGAATAAAGGGATCCAAAGTGTCAACATGCCATTCTTGTGCCTCTGATTGACCTCACACGACGTTCGTATTCTTTAACGAATAATTTATCGAACATTGTAAGTCGTTTGTGTTAAAAATGTGGATCTTGTAAAGCACAGGGGTTAAATGTATCAACATGTTAAAGTTACCTCTGAGTGACCTTTAACGAACGCAAAAACATTGTAAATAAATTAATATTCCATCCACAAGAATATTAGATATTAATTTTGTGAAGTTTGGAAGATAACAAGACTTTTCGGGTGATCGTACGACTAACCGGGAGCCTAACGGAGTTAGTTTGTGACTCTAGGTCCTTAAAAGTTAACTATTAGCTGTTGACCTTTAAACCTTATGTGAAATGACCAAAATGCCCCTACGGTGCATAGTTTGGTTAAAAATGATAAATTTCACATATATACAATACCCTACTGTTATGGCTTACAAAAATAAATATTTTTACTAATCAATTTAGACCAGAACCTCATATTATTATTTAATCTCTTTAGTAAGCTTTAAAATGACCAAAATACCCGTACGGGGTATAAATTGATTTTAAATTCGTTTTGGGCATAATGGATGGTATCCTACTGATATCACAACATATTTAAAGCATATTAACTTGTGAAACCTGTAGATGACTCTTTTGGTTACCCATTATGCATTTTTCGCGTTCGGTACGGTTTATGTGACTAGTTTGCATAAATTGACCGAAACTGGTCAAACCTTATCATTTTTACCTTAAAATCCAGAATGTGTTTAGTTTACCCATATTATACAAGTCTTCATACTTCTCGGGTCTAAACCACATTCTAATCCGGTCTTCGCTTAATCTTGCATTTTGAACCGTATATCTTCCTTTAAAACTAACCGGTCTAAGTTTAAACTTAAGTAAGACCCGTTAGGAATCTAATAGGTTATTAAAACCTTCATCCAGATTTAGGAGCCCAGTAAAAGATATTTGCACTTGCTGATTGTATACGGCTGGGATAAATTTGTATAATTTGCTCAGGTAAATACTTTTAACATTATTTTCCCTTATACGGGCTTGGGGTACGATATATAAAACGCCGCTTGGTCAGGTATTGAATTTTTAATCATATGAAGGTTAATTCATTGAGATAACCTGTTTAATCAGTTTTGTTTGTTTTAAGCCTTTGGGGGGTTAATGACCATGTCCTGGATATCCTCGGCTCATTCATTCATTGAAATGGCCACGACTTAAGCACGGGTGTAGGCATACACCTGCCGGTGCGTATGTAAAAATAATGTACCCGCCTGTTCGAGAATAACTACCCGTGGGATATATTATTCGGTGTGTCTTTTAATCTTTAACCCGGTATTCAGCCCGACGGGCCGACGGGCTACTGAACGTATAACAAACATATAATTCTTTTACAAGTTTATTTTTAAATAATTATCCCAAGTTATAAAAGATTATTTGTGCCTTGTGCATTCAAATCAATTTTCTTAAAACATTTTCAATATTGTCAGTTAATTCTATTTTTACAAGTGTAAACTGTGTAAACTGACGTATTTTCCAAAAGGTTAAGTTAAGGTACTAGGCGGAATAGGCTAGTTTCTCCTGAGTGACTTAAATAAAGAATTATGCAAGTTTATCACTTGAAAATATGTTGAACATTATCTCTTTTGTTTTGATCCGCCAATGGATCCTTTACATTCCGTTTGTAATACTTTGTTACTTTCAATTCGGTTTGTAATATTTTACTTTTAGACTTCCCCTGTGCATTAAACTATGATTATTGACTATGATGATATCAACTACGTCACGATACTCCCCACCGGGCCCGCCGGTAATACGTGGAAATATCGGGGTGTGACATCTTGAACATAATCACACACTATCACGGGTCTCGATCCGAAATAATGAACCTACACATAGTAATATTCAAACAAGTTCTGTCTAATAAGTATCATAGTCCATCTCATCAAATCTGTTTTGGTGATTTATGTTCACTTTTTACTTTCTTAATTATTTTGCTTTCAGTTTTCATGTGATCTTGCCTTGTGGAATTTTTAAGTCCCTTAGATGAACAAGATACAATAGGAATGTTACAAAATTGGAAAAACTAAAAGGTAAAAATTTATCATACAAGAGAATAGACAATTAACCGTTTCCATTATCAATCTAAAGATTCAACAATCTATCATAGAGAGTTTAAAAAGATTAGACAAATACGATTTTTCATCATTATTCTACAAAGATTCAGACTATCAAAAAAAAAAAAAATAGATATAACTCCTTTTTCAAATAATCTTCAAGATTCATTAGTATGCATGTTAATCAATTAAAGCTTAGAAAAACCGCCACTGTTGTGATTCATATGCAGATCATGGGACAATATTCCGAAGGCCCAAATTTCAACCATTGAGTACTGACCAAATTTCATGGGTCTTCTACTTCTCAAAGAGAACATAATCTATGCAACGTCACATAGGACCCTAAAACTAATGATTAAATTCTTGAGTGATAAGCAAACAAGAATGGGGTGAACTTGATTTATCTTTGTTTAGATCTCCATAGCTTGAATATTGTGTTTAAGCATTGACTTTGGGCTAAAAACAAGTTAACCTCCAACATGCGATTTTCCGCTTCTAGCCACTTTGAATTTTGAACGTTTTACATTCACATAGCAACTTCCTAATTAAAGAGAGTTTATGGTCTTCGCACCAAAGATTTCATCATTTACCTATAATGGCATTGCTCAGTTTTCGTTATGTACCAAAGATCTTCTTTCATTAAAGACAATCCGCTGTAGATCTATTGAGAAGCAACCAAAGTTTATTGAATTGATGATCAACACCTTGCAGCAACTCTATAAGTCATGATCAATTTTACCAAAAAAACTACACAATTTTTTCATGGTTTCCAAGCAAGATTCAGTATAATTGTTTTTGACATCTTGCTGACTCAATCAATCAATAAAATTGCCTTCAAAATTTCGATTTGATTAAATTCTATCTCAAGAATACTAAAAAAAATCTTGGTGAATATTAAAACTACACAATTTTTTCATGGTTTCCAAGCAAGATTCAGTATAACTGTTTTTGACATCTTGCTGACTCAGTCAATCAATAAAATTGCCTTCGAAATTTCGATTTGATTAAATTCTAACTCAAGAATACTAAAAAAAATCTTGGTGAATATTTTAAATTTATACAATCAGAGGGTTATTCCGGTGCGAAATGAAATTCATAGGATATATGAGTAATTCAAAGGATAAATAGAAAGATTTTATAGGATTCTTTAGTAATGAAAAAAAAATAGGATTATTATGTATCACAATTTCATCACTACGTCGAAGACTTTTTTGTAAATATATTGATAAGATAGCCAACAACAAGATAATGGTTCATAAAAAGCATGATGAATATATTTGGTAAGATAAGCAATTAGCATGAAATTAAATCCATCAAACTAAGCCCGGTTAAACTTAATTAAGAAATTTGGAGTCTACAACTTTTAGTACCACCAAATCGGGTCAAAATTTAAATAGAAAACGTCCTTAATTTGCAGAGTCGAGATTGTCTTCTGAAATCCAATGAACAGTCAACGATCTTCTTCAACACGCTGCATGATTGTAGGTCCACCCGGAGGATCGAGTAACCACTATTCCCTGTTTTTTTCTGACAAAACCGAAAGTGCGGAATCCAAACGGGTAAGTTAAACTAAGTTATGAACACAAAAAACGACAAACACGAGATTTGCCGATTAACACTCCATTGTATTAATCTAGAAAACGGTTACAAAGTAATGTTTACAAATGGTCTCTGTAAACTCTCAGTGTGTGTGTGTTACAGTGTGTTCGCTCTCAAATCTATTCAGACTTGCCTACAGTGTTTGCCTTCTGTTGCTGTATATATACTGAATGAGACGGCGAACCTTCACACGTTGACGAAGGTTGATGACGAAGCTTCACATGTGAAGAAGGTTGTAACCTTCTTCATGGGGAACCTTCGTCATGGGGAACGTTAAAGTTCATCAAGGGGAACTTTAAACTTCACCATGGGGAACTTTAAACTTCACCATGAGGAACTTTGACAACAGCAAACAACTTAACAGTTAACACACTAATATGCATACTGCACACAAACGGTTGCATTTACATCGTACATTACAAAGTAAACAACGTACCGAGTCAAGATAGGAGGATATCTTGACTTCGGCCTTCACTTCGTAGCCGAGTCGAACTGGAACGATCCCGAAATGATCTGTGTCCATACAATATGCATCAACAAACTCCCCCTTGGACGCTAATCGTTTCGAACACATCTCAAATAGGAACCATGATAACATCAAACTGAAGTTGAAACGTCTTCATCTGAACTACTGTCATGTTTAGAACTGTCATTATTTCCCGAGGATTCACCGTTGTTGGCATCTTTGACAATTTCAGCATAAAACGCCGTTTTTGTTTGACTACAGTTCCTTGGATCAAGAGATGATGGTGCTACAGTAGAACGATGGCGCTGTAAAGCAACTGGTGGTAATGGATTTCCATACAAGTCTGTGGTTGGAGCTGGCTTTACAGGAACTTGTATCAGATTGCCATATAAATCTGTTGTCATTTTCGGTTCACTTTGCTTTTGATTAGTAACCGATGGCCATTGTTCTGCCGTAACCCGAGGTGGTGTGGGAGATTCGGCCCATGATGGCGATAATGTGAAAGCACCGGATCGATGACGAACATCAAACATTGCACTTGATTCAAGACATGAAGAACAAAATATGAACAAGATAGAAATATGTAGAAGATGAATCCTTTATTGATGAATCAGTCATCACAGATTACACAAACCAAAGGAGTATACATCATCTACAAGCTGGTTTAGATCACAAAGATCTAAACCTAGCTTTCTCTCAGTAACACATAGTCTCCATCTCTCTCTAGAATACACACAGTGATGGAGAATCGATGAGATCTTGTAAGAAGTGCACCAAGCACTCAAGAGTTGTTGTTGTTGTCGTCTCTGCCCTAATCCTATACAACACATATATATAGACTAGGGACTAAAGCTCGGACAAACCAATCTACACTAAACCAAACCCCTGACCAAAATTCTTAGACAGAAACTTGGACAGATTGTCCAAGGATAAACCTTGGACTAAGTTCCAAGATATGTACAATACAGACCCTAACAATTAGAAGGCATGCACTTTTCACCCAAAGTGCATTAACAAACTCCCCCTTGATTAGTGCATGGTCTTCATGTGGTCTAGAACTCTTCATTATCGTTGACTTTAACTTGGACTTCTCCTTTGGTTGACCAGAACTGATAAGCGACAGTTACCCTGCAGGAACTGCACTTACAGTCTCCCCCTTAACTGTTGCATCAGTTCTGTGTGGCATCGATAATCTTCAATCACCGGATACTGCACTTACAGACTCCCCCTTGACTGATGATATCATGCATGCTTTCAACTTTAGCTAAGACTTGATCTTTTAGGTAGAGCACAGCGATCTTCAACCCTTCTAATTAAAGACTTGCTGACGATCACTTAAATGGCCGCTTTGAGAAACCCGAAGAATCCGACATCAAACACTGCAGATCCTCCCCCTCAAACTACTCCCGAATCAAGTTAACGTGAACCGACCTACAACCACATGTAAGAATATCGCTCGATACATTAATCTTCAAACTTAACCGGTAGAAGAACGAAAAGTCGGATTTCTAATGCCTAACATCAAAAACTTCAAATTCCGCAAAGACATGAAGTTTGGTTCGATAGGTTAATAACAAACCAGACTCTGAAAATGTACATCCACCATCTTGATCAAGGTCTTCAACTGAGTGTCTGAGATCATTTCATCTCGAATCTTCAAGATCCAATCTCGTATCTTCACAAATCCAACAATTACCCGATGACTTTCGTCTCTGATCTCCCCCTCAATGTAAGAACCCATATTTCGAGAATCCGATCAGTCACCAACTTGGAAGAGGTACCAAGAAGACTAATCTTCTCTACTCTAACCGGCATACGATAAAGGCATAACCTTCAACTACTTGCCAAACGAACAATTTGCTTCATCACGTCAACACTTGATTGAACCTCGAACAAACTTGACAAAACTCAATCATGCACTAGCTCTAACTTGCTTCATGTTATAAACACTTCGCCACCGGTAAGATTAACACTAAGTTAATCTCAAAGATAGTAAACATAAACTTGTTTCGATGTAGCACCACCAGCTTTTAGTTTACAAAGAAAATAGGAATTTCAAAATTTTTACTCCCCCTTTTTCTTTGTAAACAATACAAAAATCCAAGCAAGTCTTATTCTATTCACCTCCTCACTTGATCCGGACAACATAAGTACCATAAAACCTTTCGATAATCCGAAACCGACTTCAAGTTTCCAAGCTACACATAATTCTGACTCTTAGTTAGTTATCCGGTACCCCAGGTAACCCGGAATAACTAGAAAAAACTCGGAATATGCACAACTCGAAACTTCTGAACAACACAAACTTCTAAATTTAGCTAAAAATCCGGTACCCCAGGTAACCCGGAATTCTAGAAAATTCGGAACTCGTAACACCCGAAAGCTCTTGAAACCTCGAATCAGATCATCAAAACAGTACTTAGAGTACAAAGAAATTCGGAACAATCAAAGAAATAAAGGAAGCTCTGAAGAAACCCAGAACACTAAACTCGGAACCAAATTTTAATAACACAGACTTATTAAAACTTAGAACTCGGAACAACTTGGAACAAATCCAACAGTTTCAATCCGACTTCAAAGCTCGAAACCTGTTAAAACTTGGAACTGAAAAGTAAAACTTGGAACCATGTTAAAACTCAGAACTTGTAGAAACTCGGAACTGTGAACTTACTAAAACTCGGAAACTGTTGTGTGTCACAAACCCCAGACAACTACTTTCAACACCCTTGATTTTGTGAGAAACCTCGGAGGATGATATAAGGAAATCCTGAACGACAACTTATCCGGACCGAAACCCGGACATGTTTTGACACAATGAAACTCGGAAACAACACCACACATTTAATCAGAAACTCGGAGCCTTTTTTAAAGAATACAAAATCTGAACAATTTTGAAAAAGCCGGACACACCAGATTCAAAACAGAAATAGTGAACTCGGAAACTCGGGCCTCTCTAAGAAGTAAAGCCTGATTGTTTTGAAGTAATAACTCTGAATATACTAAAGCTTGTAAATCCTGAATGGATTCCAAAAACTCGGACCCTCTTGTAACTAAAACACGGAGTAAAAACTCAGAACAATTTACAGGATTAAAGGTCGGACTGATAAAAACTCATAACAGTTTACAAAACTCAGAACTGATAAAAACTCATAACAGTTTACAAAACTCAGAACTGATGAAAACTCAGAACAATTTACAGGATTAAAGGTTGGACTGATAAAAACTCAGAACTGATAAAAACTCAGAACAATTTACAGGATTAAAGGTTGGACTGATAAAAACTCAGAACAATTTACAAAACTCAGAACTGATAAAAACTCAGAACAATTTACAGGATTAAAGGTTGGACTGATAAAAACTCAGAACAATTTACAAAACTCAGAACTGATAAAAACTCAGAACAATTTGCAAAACTCGGAACAATTATCACTAATCTCAAAACTCGGAACATCACATATTTCAAACACTCGGCACAGAGTCTAAACCTCAGACTTGAAACTCGGAATAGATACATACTCGGAATGTTAACTAAGCCAAAAATCGGACTAGTTGAACTTGTTAAAAACTCGAAACTGTAAGTTTGGAATTTAAAACTCGGAATTTAAAAATCGGACAACATATCACTCAAAACTCGGAGTGTATCTTATGATTCTTAACGGTCAAGATTAAACCTCGGAACTAAAGAATGTAATACTCGGACTCAATGAGGTGGAAAGAAACTCGGATAAAAGGGCATAGACTCAAACTCGGACCTAGTACTGAGATGTAAAACTCGGACAAGCTTGAGAACCAGCTTCCGTAACTAGTCTCTGGACTATCTCCCCAGTGTGACTTCACACTGGTTCACCAAAAACCACGGAAACACAAACACAGAGTTTTAAACTCAGACAAACCTTTTTTGGATCAAAACCCTAGATCTCCAAAAACCTAGCAGTTCTCTCCAACACAGCTCGAATATCTTCATATCTGGACCAAAATCTTCACGCCTTCAAGATGTTTGGCGGAAACAAACATCAAATCAAGAGCAATGGTGATTCAGAAGGCGGTTAGACCATTCTGAATCGGTAACCACGCTCTGATACCACTGTGAAAGCACCGGATCGATGACGAACATCAAACATTGCACTTGATTCAAGACACGAAGAACAAAATATGAACAAGATAGAAATATGTAGAAGATGAATCCTTTATTGATGAATCAGTCATCACAGATTACACAAACCAAAGGAGTATACATCATCTACAAGCTGATTTAGATCACAAAGATCTAAACCTAGCTTTCTCTCACTAACACATAGTCTCCCTCTCTCTCTAGAATACACACAGTGATGGAGAATCGATGAGATCTTGTAAGAGGTGCACCAAGCACTCAAGAGTTGTTGTTGTTGTCGTCTCTGCCCTAATCCTATACAACACATATTAGCAGTTTGATCGTAAGATCCACGATCAAACTTTGATTGTGGATAAATGTCATGTCATACTTGCTTTGCAAATCATCATATTTGTTTTGCAAATCATCATATTTGCTTTGCAAGTCAGACAATTTAGCACCTAAATCAGACAATCTAGCATCTAAATTAACGCAATTATCACATTTATTGGATTTAGATTCGTCGACACGTACATGACTTGACGAGCTGCCGACATTAGCCATGAAGGCTGAATGAAGATAAGAAGAAGAATAAGTAGCTTGATCCACCAGAATTGATCTTCGATGGACTCATGTGACACTTCATCCGTCCCATCTTCATCTTCACCTAAACTTGAGGTTTCTTTATCCGAGCTTCCACTATAACCAGAACTGTCTTCATCAGATGATTCTCCACCACATGCTTGTTTCAGATCTTTGACAACTGCAGCAAAACAAGCTGTTCCTCCCTGATCACCGCCACCCAGCTGAATTGACCAGTCACAACCTTCATCAACTTGCACCACAAGAGCTCGGTTGTTGTTTGATGGACCTGCTTGATGAGTATTGTTTGCTGGCATCAAGGCACGCTCATTATTCCTTGTCTGATTCTGATTCTGTTGATTACCTTGATTTCTGAATGAATTCGGGTTTCCATGCTGAGCTGGCTTTGTACATTCACGTTTGAAATTGCCCCATTCACCACAGTTGAAACACTTGACCGCTTGTTTATCAAACCCATACTTTGTATCTTTCTTACTTTCCAAGTTCGTTCTACCGGTTCTTTCCACGAAGTCTTTTGCCCGCCTCACTGCACTAGCAAATGCCCACTTGATATCCGTCAAATCCATTTCATCATTATCGATTTGCTGATAATCTTCCTAAGTCAAATTGATATTCCCAATTTGCCCTACTACCAACCCACAGTACGCGCTCACCAAAGTGTTTAGAAGCTCCATATGTTCTTTTGCCACCTCGACACTTACTTTCGAAAAGCTTGAAGTGTCTAGCCGAACTGTGTTTGGATTAGTTGACTGACCAGCATTGACTGTTGATGAAGTGTTTCCATGATAGGCTTGTTGTTGACCTTTGTAGTTTGGATCAAGAAATGATGGTACTCCAGTAGAGTAGACTGATAACTTTGCTCTGGTGCAGCTGGTTGAGATGTTCCATACATATCGGTGCTCGAGACAAATGCCATTTGTAGCTGAGCATGTTGAGCAGGTCTAGCAACCGTGCTGGTACCTCCACAATTTCCATAGTAGATCTCGGGATTTTGTGGTACCGGCACTCTTTTTGCCTTCCTCATTTCATCTTGATTCTTGTTCTCTAAGAGTTGAATGAAATCATGAATGTTGGTTTTAGCTAGCGTGCCATTATATTTCAGAATCTCCAAGAAACCATTCCATTGAGCTGTCAAAGCATCGGCAAACTTAGTGACAACCTCTTTTGGAGTTGCTGCAAACTTAATATTTCCCATCTCACTCAGCAAATGATAAAATCGACTTGACATGTCTCCCAAAGACTCCCTTTCCATACACATGAATCCGTCGAACTCCTTTTTGAGCAGATCATGTCTAAGTTTGCATGATGACTCATTTCCTTGACCTCTCGCCTTTAATGCATCCCATAAACCTTTTGTCGTTTTGAATCCCACAAACTAATGATAGATATCTTTGTTCTAAGCTTGAGTTAGAATTGAAAATGCTTTATTTTCTAAATCATATGCCTTTTTATCATCGCCAGAAAGATCCGGAAATGTCGCAGCATTGGAATCGGCTTCTTGAAGTGCTTAATCGAATTCCTTGGTAAAAGACAGCCACAACTCCATATTTTGCCCAAGTACATACGTATGAAATTTTTCTTCCCAAGCGGGGTAATCGTTCAAATGCATGAGCTTTGGTGGGCGGTTGCTGCTACCGGTTTCATTTTCGCTCAAAAGAAGATTTTGAATACTTTGGTTTGATTTGTAACAAAAGCGCACTAATTTGCGGTAATCGAACTTGATTGTGCTCATGGCGTAGGCGTGGGAGTTTGAACCCATGAAGGAATTGGACCTGAACCTTTACTCGTATACATATCCGCATTGGGATCTGGTTTCCAACCCCACCAGTCGGAAGTCATATTTGGTGTATGATAAGAATACTAGAAGACAGACTTCAAACAAACCAGTTAAATATGAATTACACACCTTCTGTTGAAAAATGTAACTTTGAGACCACGAAGACTCAAGTCCCACGAAGTCTCAAGGTCCACAAAGAATAGAAAAGTTCACGAAGAATTCAATGGAGAATCTTCGTCCACGAAGATCAAAGTTTACCAAGACTAGTTGAATCTTCGTACACGAAGATTGAAGTCCACTATCTTTTCAAAGAATCTTCGTTGTTGGGTGGGTTAGAAAACTTTGGTTAGTAATAAAACAAATATTTTAACCAAATCTTATCTCTACAAAAGTGGGTTGGTAAACCAAATATGTCAAACAACAATACTTTTTGACAGAATTTTCAAAAGACCCTCACTTTTGTTTACCAACTTTTTCAACAACTAATATTTTAATCTTATTTAATACTTTAAACACAAGACCAAAAAGCCAGAACTTCAAGATCTCTGAAGAACTCCGATGAACTTATGAGTTTCCCGACCAAAGTTATTCACCGGAAAAATTTCCGAACTCGAATTTTGCATGAAACTTCACTAAAAAACCATATCTTAACATGTATACATGAGATTTAACATGGTTTTTATAAGAACTAACATCAAAATAACATGATTTTCAAAGATTTAAGCCATAAACTTTCAAGACACACACTTTGAAAAACTCGACACACGGATCGGTTTTAACAAGGACGAGAGCCAAGGCTCTGATACCACTTGTAGGTCCACTAGCGGAGGATCAAGTAACCTTATCCTTGTGATACGAACAAACCCGATTGTGCGGAATCCAACCGGGTATGCAAACCAAGATCAAGACACAAAACAAACAAAGATTCAACGTTTAACCCTTCAAATGTATTATAACCAGTAGAGTTTGTTTACAAAGATTACAGAAGAAAATGCTCTCTCAAACTCACTGGTTCTCTCTATCTGTGTCTGTTCACTCTGTTCTATGTCATCTTCCTTATCTGTTCAGCAAGCTGCTTATATAGCCGAACCTTATCCACATTCCAATGAAGAACGGAACCTGGCCACAAACATACAACAGGCCCACGAAGACTAGGAGTCTTCGTGGACACTACTGGCGAACCCTCACACATTGATGAACACTTCAATCTTCGTGAAGTGGAGTCTTCGTCACAAGAAATGGAGTCTTCGTCGGGTACAAGAGTCTTCGTCACATTAGATACTTCGTGGAAAGCAAGGAGTCTTCGTGAGGGGTAGTATGGACGAACAATGACATTCTTCGTCACATTTACAATCTGGACGAACAATAGTCTTCGTCGAGAGGAGTCTTCTCCCAAGCAATCCTACGAAGACTGTTCAATGTGTGAGATAGGGTAGTCCCACCAAGACTCTCAATGCTCGTGAAAAGGTAGTCCCACGAATACTCTCAATGTTCGTAGATGCCATAACTGCCTGCCGATGTCTTCATGTGTGAACATTTCTTCGTATGTTAACTGTGCATCAGGTCAAGATAGGAGGATTATTTTGATCCCGGCCTTCACTTCGAACACTGGTGAACCGCAACGAGCCGTATCCACAATAGTGCATCAACAAATAGATCTTATTAAAGGGCAGTTAAGACGAATATATTCTGAATATAAGTTACCATAGATGATTCAAATGTGCTTATTACTTGTTTTGTATATTCAATTCGAGATGTAAATCCGCTGCATCTAGTGAGAAACAAATTCGTTTTGTTGTGATTCTCCTTTATCCATCAAAACCACACACAACTTCTGGCAAATCCTTTCCTACTTTCATTCTTTAATCATCATGTTGCTTTATAATTAATCCTCCCAACCGATGTGATAAGTATGGTACCTTCATAATCTACTTTAGGGGTTTCAAGCTGATTAATGAATAAGGATATATGTTCTTGCTCTAATCTGATTCAGTCAACCAATTTCGATAATTGAACTTCCAAATCAGTAGAGTTGTGAGTCAACCTTTTGATCGAGCTAACTGATTAGAAAATAAAATGGTGATAGTTTTCCTCAAATTTCCAATCGATGGTCGTATAGTTGAAGAATAGTCTCCCCCGAGGCAACGTTCTTTAACAAAATTTCAAAGTCAGTGGTTAGAGGAACTAGGGACGGCAGCAAATTCTTTTTTTTTTTCAAATTATGTTTCGACGCTACTTTGCTGATTCGAACAAGACACAGCATACCTAGAGCATCTGTAGACATTGTAAACCTTCCCTGAAACAGCAATTTCATAACTGATCAGCAGCTGCAAAACATGCGTGTCTGATCAGTGGCAAAACTTGAGATTTCCGACCGCGGGGTCGAAAACGTATATTCCAAAAATTTCTATATAACCGACGGGTGAAAACGTATATACCAAAAATTACTATATGAAAACTACACACTCTCCACTAACGAGCGAAAAGTTGGGGGGCCGGCCGCCCCCTCCCGCCCCCACAAATGTTAGAATTATTAAACTAGTTATGATATATTTGTTATTATTCGGATATGTACGTATGTATAACTTATAATTAGGATGATCTCTTATTAGTTTAGATAATAAGCGGTTGTAGGATGATAAGTGGGTTAGGTAATCAAGTTAAACTGCAATGGCAGTTACCCGCCTAAATTAACCGCCAATTATGTAAGTTTAAATATTGCCGGGAACCACATTATTCCGGTTACCAAGACATTTCTGTTCTTTTAAGATTTGTCCTTTCGATTGTTCAATTCTGCACACACACACTCTTTGTCATTCAGTTCTTGTTATTCATTTCTGCACGTAATAATGGAGAACACGGTGAGAACGAAGTCTGCAAATTCCGCTGCCAATATGGGTCATCTTCCCCAACATAGTGGTATCAGAGCGATGCCGGGAAAGATGAAACACAATGAAATCAAACCAACCTCTACGCTACTCCCGTGTCAACACTGCACGGATGAAGCAAAGAAAAGATACAACCGAAATCCAATGGAAAAGATATGCTATTACTACCGTCAACCGGGGCACAAGATCCATGCGTGTAAAAAGAAGGAAACTGATGAAGCCACACAATTAATAAGGCAGGCAATAAACGAAGGAATACAGGAACAAGATGGAAGTATCGGCAGTCATCAAGAGACGATCGTCGTTGGTACCGAAGGAGGATTATGGAACGATATTTGGTACGTAAGTTCTGTATTCAAACATCATATTGCCGGAAATTTAAACGTATTCAAACGAATCAAACATATAATTGGGGTGAATACACGCACGGGGGAACATAATTTTCTATTCACAAGGGGGGTTGGATCGATAGAAATAAAAAACGGAAATGAAAACATGAGGATTCAAAGCGTCTTTTATTCACCGGAACTCGATCGGAATGTATTGAGTTTAGACCAATTGACGTTACAAGGATTCACGGTCAAGAAGGCCGGTGATACTTGTAGAATTTATCCAATGTTTTCATGTCCGGTGAACAATTCATTTAACGAAACAAGTGGGATGACTCGGGAAGAAGAGTTGGGTTTGCAAGAAAAGCAAAAGATCATTGAGGAGAACGTTCTTGATGAAGAATTCAAACAACGATATTTGAATTCTTATTTCGAGGACCTCAATCTGTCGTCACAAGAATCGGATTGGAGTGTCATGATAGTCAATACCATGGAATTTAGAGAGTTTGAAGACTGCCGAGCCTTCATGAATTTGCTTGATGATCGAGATTTTGTTGTCAAGTATAAACATATACTTGATACAAAATTTGAGGAATTAGTACACTGGTTCCTTAACAGTTATATGGGGATAAGATCTAGGCAAGTTCCACCGGTAGATTCATATAAGAGGAAGGTTAATTTACTTAGCCTATATCTACTTGTTGCCATGGATGGGGGATATCAAACAGTGACAACCGAGAACACTTGGCCAGCAATCGCAAAAGACATGGGTTTCAACTATGAAGACGGTGACTACATAAGAGCCACATATGCTGCATACCTTGATGTTTTAGAGTATTACTACAACTTCAGTCATGTACAACAGAGCATGCAGGATAAGAGGATGATTCGGGACGAAGGAACTTCCTCAGGCATGAAACAGGAGAGTTTGAAGAATGCAGAATCGGACAAGGTTGCAGAAACTGGGAATAAAGGTGCGGTTGAGATGGAATCTGTCGTATTGTTTGCTGGAGTAGATGATGATGACTGGAACAAAGGGAAGCGAAGAAAGCGCTTCAACTTTATTATGCAAAATGGGCGATGGACGAAGCAAATCACAGCGTAATGGATCAAGCTCGTAAACATAACTTAGTTTAAGGGGGGTTATGTTAGAATTATTAAACTAGTTATGATATATTTGTTATTATTCGGATATGTACGTATGTATAACTTATAATTAGGATGATCTCTTATTAGTTTAGATAATAAGCGGTTGTAGGATGATAAGTGGGTTAGGTAATCAAGTTAAACTGCAATGGCAGTTACCCGCCTAAATTAACCGCCAATTATGTAAGTTTAAATATTGCCGGGAACCACATTATTCTGGTTACCAAGACATTTCTGTTCTTTTAAGATTTGTCCTTTCGATTGTTCAATTCTGCACACACACACTCTTTGTCATTCAGTTCTTGTTATTCATTTCTGCACGTAATAATGGAGAACACGGTGAGAACGAAGTCTGCAAATTCCGCTGCCAATATGGGTCATCTTCCCCAACATAGTGGTATCAGAGCGATGCCGGGAAAGATGAAACACAATGAAATCAAACCAACCTCTACGCTACTCCCGTGTCAACACTGCACGGATGAAGCAAAGAAAAGATACAACCGAAATCCAATGGAAAAGATATGCTATTACTACCGTCAACCGGGGCACAAGATCCATGCGTGTAAAAAGAAGGAAACTGATGAAGCCACACAATTAATAAGGCAGGCAATAAACGAAGGAATACAGGAACAAGATGGAAGTATCGGCAGTCATCAAGAGACGATCGTCGTTGGTACCGAAGGAGGATTATGGAACGATATTTGGTACGTAAGTTCTGTATTCAAACATCATATTGCCGGAAATTTAAACGTATTCAAACGAATCAAACATATAATTGGGGTGAATACACGCACGGGGGAACATAATTTTCTATTCACAAGGGGGGTTGGATCGATAGAAATAAAAAACGGAAATGAAAACATGAGGATTCAAAGCGTCTTTTATTCACCGGAACTCGATCGGAATGTATTGAGTTTAGACCAATTGACGTTACAAGGATTCACGGTCAAGAAGGCCGGTGATACTTGTAGAATTTATCCAATGTTTTCATGTCCGGTGAACAATTCATTTAACGAAACAAGTGGGATGACTCGGGAAGAAGAGTTGGGTTTGCAAGAAAAGCAAAAGATCATTGAGGAGAACGTTCTTGATGAAGAATTCAAACAACGATATTTGAATTCTTATTTCGAGGACCTCAATCTGTCGTCACAAGAATCGGATTGGAGTGTCATGATAGTCAATACCATGGAATTTAGAGAGTTTGAAGACTGCCGAGCCTTCATGAATTTGCTTGATGATCGAGATTTTGTTGTCAAGTATAAACATATACTTGATACAAAATTTGAGGAATTAGTACACTGGTTCCTTAACAGTTATATGGGGATAAGATCTAGGCAAGTTCCACCGGTAGATTCATATAAGAGGAAGGTTAATTTACTTAGCCTATATCTACTTGTTGCCATGGATGGGGGATATCAAACAGTGACAACCGAGAACACTTGGCCAGCAATCGCAAAAGACATGGGTTTCAACTATGAAGACGGTGACTACATAAGAGCCACATATGCTGCATACCTTGATGTTTTAGAGTATTACTACAACTTCAGTCATGTACAACAGAGCATGCAGGATAAGAGGATGATTCGGGACGAAGGAACTTCCTCAGGCATGAAACAGGAGAGTTTGAAGAATGCAGAATCGGACAAGGTTGCAGAAACTGGGAATAAAGGTGCGGTTGAGATGGAATCTGTCGTATTGTTTGCTGGAGTAGATGATGATGACTGGAACAAAGGGAAGCGAAGAAAGCGCTTCAACTTTATTATGCAAAATGGGCGATGGACGAAGCAAATCACAGCGTAATGGATCAAGCTCGTAAACATAACTTAGTTTAAGGGGGGTTATGTTAGAATTATTAAACTAGTTATGATATATTTGTTATTATTCGGATATGTACGTATGTATAACTTATAATTAGGATGATCTCTTATTAGTTTAGATAATAAGCGGTTGTAGGATGATAAGCGGGTTAGGTAATCAAGTTAAACTGCAATGGCAGTTACCCGCCTAAATTAACCGCCAATTATGTAAGTTTAAATATTGCCGGGAACCACATTATTCCGGTTACCAAGACATTTCTGTTCTTTTAAGATTTGTCCTTTCGATTGTTCAATTCTGCACACACACACTCTTTGTCATTCAGTTCTTGTTATTCATTTCTGCACGTAATAATGGAGAACACGGTGAGAACGAAGTCTGCAAATTCCGCTGCCAATATGGGTCATCTTCCCCAACAACAAAGCTACGCCCTTGTGTCTGATAAGCATTTGTTCGTAAGGCAAATAAACGGGTCAGCAGAAGGGCTGTTGACATCTGAATGCGCTGAAGAGGCTTTCAAGAATATTTTAGGCTTACTCTCTGTTGATTCTGATGAAGGTATGATATAATAGCTTGCTCAAAACACGGATTTAGTAGCCATTTTAAAAGCTCATAGTGGGTCGGAAGAAGAAGGGGTTATCTCATAGAATATGATCATCTTGGTTTCTATCTGAATGTGTAGGTCCACTTGGAGGATCAAGATTAAACCTACTTCCTTGTTTTATAACACACTCACGAGTGCGGAATCCACGTAAGTATGCAAACCAAAACAAAAAGGAACAAACACAAAGTAACCAAAGATTCACAACTTTGATTAAGTGAAGAGAATCAGTACACACATACACACAGTGTTTACAACTTTCACAGGGACTTTCTTAACTGAATGGTGTAACAAGTGTCTGTTTATATAGACCCCAATACCCAGTAACACCTACGAAGAGTGTTACTGGGCCACAAACATTGAACTGTCCACGAAGACTAAGTCTTCGTAGACTACATCAGCAAACAATCAAAGAGCCATGAAGACTCATGGTTGGTGATGATCTTTGACAATCAATGTTCGTGACATGCAATCCAACGAACTCTGAACATGCATGTTATTTGCATGCTTCTATTTTCTTGAACAATAATGACATCATCATCATGATGTCATGATGATGATGTCATTCTTGCACGTATCAGTTGTCGTCTTCGTTCTCGTATCGCGAATGGCCGGATCGTACGACGGAGGAATTTCGTGACGTCGGTCTTGAGCCAAACCGAACTGAGTCGAACTGAACCGAGCCGCATCCACAAAGTGCATCAACAAACTCCCCCTTGGATGCTGCTCGTGATGGTTCGATCTTCACATGTTGTCAGATCTTCAGATGTCTTCACGTGTCACAAATAGGGAGTATATCAACAAAATCCCCCTTGAATGTTGCTCGTGAATCTTTTGATCTTCAATACTTCAGATCCTTTCGGTGTTGGTGAGTGGTCAGCAGCAACTCGATCATCTTGATTCTTTGATTGCATCCATGTAGTGTCTTCATTCCAAAGCTTGTCATCTAACTCGTTCTCTTCGCCTTTAGCTAGTTTTGATGCCGTATCCGCACACACAAGAAAGCTAAACGCGTAATGAGAACAACCGCTTGGAACATAGTCAATATAAATAAACGACACACATGTGACCAACTCTCAGTCAACTACCGACCGGCAACAGTTTGAAAGTTATAAGAATTTGATTGATTTTAGATTTGAACTTTCAACACTTGCTAATTTTGACCGTTTATGAAGGTGCAATTGTTTTCTGGCTTACAATCAGGTTTTAGGTGGTTAAGACTCGAGATCCAATATCGTACAATCAAAAATAAAAAGAAATAGAATCTTTTTGGTTTTTATAAAATTTATATTAAAACACACCTAAAATCTTTTTGGCATTTTTGAATATTTCAAACGTAAAATGAGAAAGCAGCAAATAAATATATACAGATATGCAGAAACTGAAAGCAGTAAATAAATATTTACAAACATTCATTTCGCAAGTTTCGAGGGTAAGAGAATCATATCAGTGTACGGTCGCGCCAAAACGCTCTTGTTTTTCAGTTAGTAACATTTAGATAAGCATTCTATAACGATTATCGATATTGTTGTCCACATAAGCTCAACTTATTAGATGTACTCGTGGTTAGGTGATACGTTAAGGTATGATTTATACTTACCGACAGGTGTTCATCCACTCACTACAAATTCCCATATCAAGGTATGCACGGGAGTTCATCTTACTGGTGAGTATACCATTTATCATCTGTTTTCAACATATATGATGTGAGATACTCACTTATTTTGGATGAATACAAGCCCTATGTGATAAAATCACTTATTGATGAGGAACTTGATATTCGATGCATGCAGGGCACAAGAGCAAGTATGTGAATAGGTTAGTACCATCGTACCGACAAAGATACGAACTTGACTCCCGGATAAACTGTGTTGTTTTATCACTTGTTGATTGGGATAAGTGAATGTTTATCACTTATTCAGGTCGAATGCATCATGTATTATATACACGTTTGCAAGATATTTACACGTTTGTATGGTATCATGGAAGTTCTAGACTTGCGTCCCCGTTGTTTTCCAGTAAAAGAAACAACCATGATACCCAGATGATAAACAACATAAATACCACGTATCTCAGAACCTCGGCAATCTATCAAACGAAATTTCGGTACCAAGAACATATGCCAATGAGCGGTTCCCACACAGTCTTCAGTCGATTTAGGTTTATATCACCCTGCACAGTTTAAAATGATTGTGAGCCTACCGATACATCTAATATAGAGATGCTTATCGTTTTTCATTTTAAGTTTAAAGATGTTTCAACAGACCACTGATGTACTATCATATTCTCTTTTTCTCGCCAGGAAACTCATTTTTGTTTTTCTATTGTTTTTGTATTTTTGAAATTTTTCTATGTTTTTGTATTTTTATAATTTGTCAATGCTTTTATATTTTTCGTTTTTACTCCCCCTAAAATGCAAAAAGTACAAGAAATTAAGAAAACACAAATAAATATTTACAAAAATGATTTTCCGATGTTGGTTTTACTCTGGCTTGACCTTAATGCCATTTACCATTAGTAAATAGTCAAATCGTGATTTTTCAAAAGCTTTGGTAAAAAGGTCGACACGTTGGTCATTGGTGTGTTTTCACAACATGGATAAGTTTCTTTTCATAACAGTCTCTTATGAAATGATACTTTATCTCGATGTGTTTTGTCTTTGAGTGCTGTACATGATTACGAGTGATCTGTAAAGCAGCTGAATTATCAACATAAATAGGAGTAGTTAGGAATTTTAAACCGTAGTCACGCATTTGCTGTTGGATCCACAGAACTTGGGAGCAACAACTTGAGGCAGCAATGTACTCAGCTTCACATGTTGAAGTAGCTACACAGGTCTTCTTTTTACATTTCCACGTGACTAGGCAATTCCCCATGAACTGACATCCCGCTAATGTTGACTTTGCATCAATCTTGCTGCCGTCATGATCAGAATCATTGAATGCAATCAAATCGAAGTTATCATCCTTAGGATACCATAGACTGGTGTCTGGACAACCCTTCAGATAACGAAAAATCCTCTTAACAGCCATCATATGAGAAACCTTCGCATTAGACTGGAAACGAGCAAGAAGACATGTTGGATACATAATATCAGGCATTGAAGCGGCAAGATAAATGAGAGATGCGATCATAGCACGATAGAGAGAGGGTTCCACATGTACACCGGTTCCGTCAGGTGTAATTCCATGATTCTGAGCCAGAGGAGTTCCCGCAGGCTTTGAGTCTTCCATCTGAAATCGCTTTAAGATATCCCCAACGTACATTGTCGTCTGATGAATGAAGATCCCTTTCTCAGACTGATGAACCTGCAAACCCAAAAGGAAATTCATTTCTCCCATAGCACTCATCTCGAACTTCTCTTGCATCACTCGCTCGAATTCCTTGCACATTTCAACATTTGTAGATCCGAAAATGATGTCATCCACATACACTTGAACAAGCAACAAATCCTCGTTTCTTTCCTTGATGAAGAGAGTACAGTGGATCAATCGACGCCGAAAACCATTCTGCAACACATAGGTAGACAACGTTTCATACCAGGCCCTCGGAGCTTGATGAAGACCATAAAGTGCCTTGTTTAGAAGCCAAACTCTTTCAGTATGAATCGGATCTTCAAAACCAGGCGGTTACTCAACATATACTTCTTCCTCGACCACACCATGAAGAAATGCACTTTTCACATCCATCTGATAAATAGTGAACTTCATGTAGGATGCATAAGCCAAGAAAATCCTTATGGCCTCAAGACGTGCCACCGGTGCATAAACATCATTATAATCAATGCCTTCTACCTGATTAAAGCCCTGGACAACCAATCTCACTTTATTTCTCACAAAGACACCTCGGTTATCCTTTTTGCACTTGTAAACCCATCGAGTACCAATCTTCTTATAGTTCGGGGGCCTGTCAACTAATTTCCACACGCCCAATTTCTGAAACTGCTGAAGTTCTTCCTGCATTGCTTCAACCCGTGAGTCGTCTTTCATCTCCTCTTTCCATGACTTCGGCTCAACCTGACAAGCATAGCAAGCGAAAGTCCAATCATTCTATTCCCCGGATTCTCTAATTGCCGAATACAACCCAGCATTATGGTTGCTTCGGAGCTGATTACGTGTTGGCACACCACTTTGGACATCTCCTATAATATTCTGCCGAGATGAGTATCATGAATTCGAGTTTCTGGATGATTAGGAACTCGAGCATTAATACCCAAGTTATTGATATTCAAATCGACAACTAAATCGATGCCTAGAGACGCATTAGATGTGGATGCATTCCCTTCAGCATTGTCTTGAACTTGCACCTGAGAAGTTGCTTCAGAAACACCTTGAATAGGAGCTTAAACATGAGCGGGAGTTGCTTCATTAGCATCATGAAACTCCTTATCTTCCAACAAAACATTATAATCCACTGCATCTTCAAATTCCTCATGTTGAACAACATTATTAACCGAACTAGACTCTTGTCGGTTAACAATAATTGGTCGTACTAATGATGAATCAACTGCTGCATCACCCTCAAGTAACATTTGTGCTATAGACGCCTCATCAAAAGTTGGCAGATTAAAGGAATCAAATAGTCCATCATAATCAAACATCCAAGAAGCACCCGGAGCTCTCACACATTCAATGTACCTTTGAACCCTGACTTCACTCCATTCCTCAATCTTTTTCGTTTCCAGATTCCACACCCTGAAATTTGGAGTAGCATACCCAAGGAAGAAGCCTTTGATAGCCCTTGGACCAAAATTTCCATGTGGGTCAATCATAGTGCATGGAGCGCCAAAAGGTTCTAAATAAGTCACATCCGATTTCCTTTTCTATAACAATTCGAAACATGTTTTCCCATGCCTTTTAACAGTAAGAACTCTGTTCAAAGTATAACAAGTAGTAGCCATAGCCCCCCCCCCTCAAAAAAAAAAAAAAAAAAACTGAATAGGAAGCTCCAACTCTACCAACATAGTTCTTGCCATCTCGATAAGCGTTCTATTCTTCCTCTCAGCGACATCTTTTTGTTGAGGAGTGTAACGAGAACTGTACTCATGCAGAATTCCCTTAGAAGCACAAAACTCGTCCATAACCTGATTCTTGAATTCCATGTCGTTGTCACTTCTGATTCACTTTACCCTCAAAGTGTATAAATTCTCGAGTAAAGTGAGCAGATTTTTGAGAATTCCCGGAGTCTCACTCTTTTGTGCCATTACCGATACCCATGAGAATCTTGAATAGTCATCAGTAAGAACCAAACAATAAGCATCTCCAAAGATAGTCGTGTGCTTCATAGGTCCAAAGAGGTCCATATGAAGATGTTTAAGAGTTCTTGATTGGATGGGACTTCTTTGTTTGCTTTCCTTTTCGGCACGATACACAGACTTCTTGTAAATGAAAACTCTTGACTGGAACACCATTCACAAGATTATTTCTCACCAGATGATTTATTTTCCTCAAGTGAATGTGACCCATACGTCTGTGCCAAGATATAGACTCCTTTCAGTGGCCCTTGGGACAAAACATGTGACTTGTGCAGACGTGGTAATAGCTTGGCTCATATCAAGAATATACAAGTCATTAATTCTTGGAGCCGTCAACAGAATCCATTCTTTGGGAATCTTGAAACCGGGTTTCAGCACATAACAACCGGTATCATCAAAATGTACCGTGAACTTCTTGTCATAGATTTGTGAAACACTAAGAAGATTGTGATCATTTTGACGTACATAATTGATCTTGTCGAAACTAACAACACCATTGGAAAACATTCCTTCTCGAGTGATGTATCCGCCTTTATCGCCAGCAAAGGCAACATAACCTCCCCTAATGCTTTTCACATCGTACAGGAGCCTTAAGTCGTCTATCATGTGTCGGGATGCTCCACTGTCAACAATCCAAAGACTATTCACAGTTCCTCCTGGAACACCCTGCACAACACACTAAACAATCAGTTCGAGATGGGGACCCAAGCCTTAGTGGTCTTGGGTCGACCCTTATCATCAAGAAATGTGATTTCTATTTCTTGATGATTCGGAAATGGTATGCCTCCGCCTGAAATTGTACCGGTTTTAAGTTTCCAAGATTGTTGTCATTTACCAGATTGATTGTTATTTACAGAATTAGACAGTTCTAGTTTTGACGAATTAGATGAACTTGGTCCCTTTTCAACAACATCTGGTTTTAAAGCTTTTTCTATTACCTTAACATTTTTACGTCGTTGTTTTGCTTCTTGTTCCTTAACAATTCGTTTGTCTTGTTTAGGTGACACAGGACGACGTTGGTAATCCTTTTCAGGAGGGGATTTTTCAACAAACTTTGGTTTTGGTGGGTTTGTACAATTTTTTATTATATGCCCAAATTCCCCACATTTAAAACATGATTTCCTTTCAACAAATTTAGGAGATTCTGATCGATGTCCCGATGTTGAACATGCAGGCCTTGAGGTACTAGCTTCATTATCACACCCATTTGTATGTTGAGTGTAATTGTTATCACTATTACGTTTCTAAATTTTGACTTGTTGAATAAAAGTAGTATTAGATTTGTTTTCAAAAGTCTCAATTTTGTCGAGGCCACAAAGTTAACATCCCTTCCCTTTTTCTTGTTTCGAGCTCCTTTTGGTTCGAACTTAGGTTGTTGAGCTCATTTTTCCTGTTGTTTACCTTTAGGGGCGATTGGTTGTTTCTCAGTTGGTAATTTTTTATTTCCGTATTGTTTTCTAACTTCAGATTTTGGAATAGGATTACACTGAGTTACTGTAACTCTCGGGATCGCGTTACCCAAAAAAAAAACTTACTAGGAGAATCTCCCAAAACACATTCAATCATTGATGGATTAACATTTTTAAATGGGAAATCCTAGTTTAAATAAATTTTATCATCACCAATCAAAGTATACAACACATTATCACCCTCAAACGTAGACACAGATTCATCCACATTTTTGAACGCGTCAATCTCTTGTTTTGCAACTGATTGCACAACGGGTGCAACGGGAGTAGGAAGATCACACAAGATATGATTCTCAACTCGAATTTCTACTCCTTTCTTCTTATCAAGAGATTGATCCTCATAACTCGAATCTGATTCATCCGATTCATTATCTGAGGAAACACAATCCTCAATTATTGGAGGACTTTGTTCCACAACACAAGACACATTTTCTGTCTTTTCTGATTCCTTTGATGAATCATCCAGTTTGAACCCTAAACCTGCTGCAAACTCTTTGGGATTAAGAGGTACAAATGGTTCAAACCGTGGCATTTTCTCCTCATCAAGCATCTTGGTATAATTGGGTCTCAGCGCGGAGGTGGACACTACTTATACCCAATACAGTTAACATCCCCTTTCAGCTTCTGAACCTCGATGATATGATCAAGCACATATCGGGAGTTAGAATAACTCTCCAACTTGAGCTTAATCGCATCATGCTCACACTTGGCAATGGCTCACTCTTTCTTTAATTATTCAATGATGTTAATATAGTTATTAATGCCCTTTTGCTTGTTCAAAACTGATTTTGTTAATTCAGATACACTTTTCTTAAGCGTTTCAATAACAGATTTGAAATCTTTTTGATTGTGAGTTAAAGCCATGTTTGCCTCCTTGCATTTCGAAAGGTCAACTACCAAACCCTGATTGTGACTAGTTACTACTTCTAGCTTACCTTTCAATTCTACACAATCATTGCATACACTAGAAGTTTCAATGTTTACCTTACTAGTCGAGGGTGCAGCAGTTACCATAAAGACAATCTGATAAGAGAAAGATCCATCCTCAGTGAAGAACTTTTCCATTTCGTTGGAGGTGACTTCAGCTTTCCTTACCAACACAGATTTTTTCCTTTTATGCTCTTCTGCTTCCTTCAGTTCCTCAGCTTCTTTAAGCAGACTGTCAATCTCAGCATCAAGAGTTTCCTTTACTTCCAAACCTGAACCATAACCACCCGTATTGGAGCTTTCCGCATCCGAGCTACCACTGTAACTAGAACTGTCATCATCCTCAGAGAACTCCTTATTGTGAACATGCTTGATATAAATGATGATCTTAGCATAACAAGCAATTCCTCCATTTCCTTTCGTTCCCTGATTATCCAGTTGAACTAACCAGTAACATCCTTCATCTGCATGAGCTACAAAAGCCCTGTTTGAATTGGAAGGCCCCGACTGCTTTGAGTTACCCGGATTGTTAACTGCTACAATGCCCCTTTCATTAATCACTTGATTGGCATTTGATGAGCTTGACTGGTTTCTGAATGGATTTTGATTTCCTTGTCTGCTCATTCGAGTACATTCCCGCTTGAAATGGCCCTTCTCACCAAAATTGAAGCACGTAACTGCATCCTTATCAAAACCATACTTAGTGTCCCTTTTACTTTCCAAACTTGTTCTACCCGTTCTCCTCATGTAGTCCTTAGCTCTTCTCACTGCACTTGCAAACGCCCACTTAATATCCATCAATTCCATTTCCTCCCTGTCTATTTGTTGATAGTCCTCATATGTCAAATTAATGTTACTAATTTGACTGGCGACTAATCCACAATAGGCACTCACCATTGTGTTTAGAAGCTCTATATGTTCCCGAGCACCTTCCACACTTAATCTGGTGATGTTTGAGGTATCAAATCTGACAGTGTTAGGGTTTGAAGATTGAGTGTTGTTGTTCATAAAAAAGGCTTGTTGAGGAGGTGGTTGACAAGGTAGTTGTAGAGTAGATTGTGTGAAAGTAGAGGGTTGTTGTTGGGTTTGTTGAGGAGCAACTTGTGAATGGTCTTCCATAAGGATCTGTGGGAGGACCAGGGGGTTGTGCTGGTTTAGGTGGTGGTAGATAGGCGCTTGAATCGAATTGTCTCCCATAAGGATTTGTACTTGATACAAACACAGTCGGAAGCTTCGGTGGTTGTTGACTGGTACTAACTCCCATATTAATACCTCCATAGTATATCTCGGGGTTTTGGGGAGCTGGAAGTCGTCTAGCCTTTTGAATTTCCTCTTCATCCTTGTTCTCGAGCTTTTGGACGAATTCATAAATTCTAACTGTGTCTAAAACACCAGTATGCTTCAACAAGTCAATGAACTGACTCCACTTGGGTGGTAAAGCCTCAGCAAAACGCATAACCATTTCTTGCTGTGTACCCAGAACCTTGTATGAGTGCATCTCACTAACCAAGTGATAATACCGAGTAGCCATCTCGTAGAGTGTTTCATTTTCCATGAACCAAAATCCTTCGAACTCCTTCTTTAACAAATCGTGACGAATCGTTCTCGTTGCAGCATTTCCTTCTCCTCTAGCTTCCAACACATCCCATAAATTTTTTGTACTCGTATAATACGCAAATTGATGATAGATATCCTTATGAAGTGCTTGCGTAAGGATAGCAAATGCTTTCTTCTCGAGATCGTAAGCCTTCTTATCAATCTCGCTCAATGCCGCCAAAGCTTGTGCGTTGGAACCTGCTTCTTCGAGAGCTAGATTGTACGGTGTGATAAAGCATGTCCACAATTCGGTGTTTTGCCCTAGAACATACATTTGAAAACTACTTTTCTATGACGGATAATCGTTCATGTGTTTTAACTTTGGTGGACGATTGTTGCTTCCCGTTTCACTCTCGCTTAAGAGAAGATTTTGAATGATATTGTTTTGATTCGCGACACATGCCCATTGATGTTAGGCGATTTCCTTTTTAGTTATCAATCCTTTCACCCATTGTGAAGGATCTTGTGGAGCACTTAGGTTTTCACTCCAACTCCAAGGATTTGAACTCATTATGAAGTTTTATAAACAACTATTTAAGTTAAAACACAAATTTGTATGTTTTGAGAAAATTAAAAGCTTTCTATGAAAAATACAAGGTTTGTGTCCACGAAGAATAAAGTACACGAAGACTATTCTTCACGAACAATGTTCTCCACGAAGACTCAGTCAACGAAGAATGAGTTTCACGAATACTCTGTTCAATGGTTCTTCGTAAAAAGAAAATTCAATTTATAATGTTGTTTTGATTTTTCGTGAATGGACAATTTAAAAACAATTCCTTGTGAGTGGACAATTTAAAAGGAAATGTTGTTTTGAAATCAACGAAGACTGTGGTTTAAAATTAATTCCTACTCGGACTTCTAATGTCCACGAAGAATAAATAAAAAAAACAAATGTCCCACGAAGATTACTAGTGTCCACGAAGACTAGGGGGGCGCCCTCGAAGACTTTTGATGGGCCAAAAAAAGACTTGGGCCCGATGAAAACTTGTAAGGACCACGAAGACTATTCAGATACTACTACGAACACTATATGTCCACCACGAACCTTGATTTACTGCGAAGACTACTCCACGAAGAGTCAGTCAACGAACACTTAAGTCAGTCAAGTCAACACTGATCCATGAAGACTAATCTTCGTTGAGAATGATTCTTCGTTGAATGTATTCTTCGTCCAATATGACTCTTCGTGAACACAGTGGTTGTGGTTGGTGAGATTCCCCTACTTTTAGTAACTTGCTTTTTCTGGTTTTATGAAAGATGGTAGCTGGGTATCCTAAGTTAGTTAAAAACAAAACATTTGAAATCATGCTTTTTCAGAAAATCTTATCCTTACCAACCACAATCCGGTGACTTTTTCGGTTAACCAACTCACAAGAAATTTGACGAACTCAAATTTTGAAAGACATTTTTAAGAAAAACCAAGTCCTAACATGTCTCCATGTGTTTTAACTGGGTTTTTGTAAAAAAATTCTTCAAACAAGTTTTTACTAAGTTTTAAACACTTTTTCAAAAAAAAAAAAAAAAAAAAAAAAAACTTGATTTTCTTGTTCTCAAACGCAAACACAACTTTCAGAAACTTCACAACTTGCTCAAACACAAGGTTTTGCTTGGTTTTAAACAAGCAAGAGAGCCAAAGCTCTGATACCACTTGTAGGTCCACTTGGAGGATCAAGATTAAACCTACTTCCTTGTTTTATAACACACTCATGAGTGCGGAATCCACGTAAGTACTTCCTTGTTTTATAACACACTCACGAGTGCGGAATCCACGTAAGTATGCAAACCAAAACAAAAGAGAACAAACACAAAGTAACCAAAGATTCACAACTTTGATTAAGTGAAGAAAATAAGTACACACATACACACAGTGTTTACAACTTTCACAGTGACTCTTTTAACTGAAATGGTGTAACAAGTGTCTGTTTATATAGGCCCCAATACCTAGTAACACTACGAAGCGTGTTACTGGGCCACGAACATTGAACTGTCCACGAAGACTAAGAGTCTTCGTAGACTACATCAGCGAACAATTAAAGAGCCCACGAAGACTCATGGTTCGTGGTGATCATTGATAATCAATGTTCGTGACATGCAATCCAACGAACTGTGAACATGCATGTTATTTGCATGCTTCCATTTTCTTGAACAATAATGACATCATCATCATGATGTCATCATGATGTCATGATGATGATGTCATTCTCCCACGTATCGTTTGTCGTCTTCGTTATCGTATCGAGAACAGCCGGATCGTACAACGGAGGAATGTGGTGACGTCGGTCTTGAGCTGAACCGAACTGAGTCGAACTGAACTGAGCCGCATCCACAAAGTGCATCAACAGAATGACAACGGGAAAATTACTATTTTTGCAAATAATTTGCTCTAGGCTTTAAAAATAATTTGTTATAGGCTTTAAAAATAATTTTTTTGCTTCCTGATGTTAAATTTAGTTTCACTGTTTGTTATCCGTCTAAAATTAATTTAAATTTCTTTTGAAATTTTATTTTGTTTCAGTTTTTAACTTAAATGTATATATATTTTTTTAATTAAATTAATTTTGAATATTTTAAAACTTAATATGAACATAAACTGGAAATGCCATTACAAAGAAAAACTATAGGTAAAAATTAATCACAAAAGAGAAAAGAAAATTACCAGTTTTCATTATCAATCTAAAGATTCAACAATATCTATAATAGAAAGTTTGGAAGGATTCATAATACGATTTTTCATTTGTGTACTACAAAGATTCAGAAATCTTTCAAAAAAATAAATAAATGTAACTAACTTTTTTTAAGAATCTTCAAGATTCATTTGTGTGCTTGTTAATCAACTAAAGCTTAGAAAAAACGCCGTTGTAACTGTTGTGATTCATTTGCGGATCATGGGTCCGGATTCGGAAGGCCCAACACCACCACACTAGCTACATTTGTTCATTCAGAGAAACTAGATCTGTTGTTCAAAATAGTCTTCTGTTGAGAAATTCAAGGAAATCCCAACACCCTTAGAACTTTAAGATCAGTCCATACTCCAATTAGGCAAGTGGCTCTAAATTTTCCAATTTTGTGCACTGCACTCTAAATTTCCACCATTGAGTTCTGATCAAATTCGACTAGACTTCGGCTTTTCTCAAAGAGATCGTCATACATGCAATGTCGCATAGGACCCGAAAGCTAAAGATTGAATTCTAGAGTGACAAGTGTAGGATGGTTTTCGGACCCGAACGAGTCGATCAGAAGAGTTAATACTCAGTTTGAAAGGCGGAAACAGACCAACTGAGGTCAATTCAGCAAGATATACACTTTAAACTGTCGTTCTATTGATATTGATGACAAATACAGCGAGACGACACTTCGGCAGCACTTCGTTGCACAAACCGGAAAGTTCTCCCCTTGATTTCGCATGAAGTGGCCTATTTATAGGCAGTTAATTCCGTGTGAGAGTGTTCCAAACGGAATTAAGTTTCCATGCGAAACTTAATTTCGTGTGGAATTGCATGCGCACAACTTTCATGCGGAATTAACCTTTCATGCGATATTACATTCTATCTCGTACAACGTGCCCTAATTTGTCTATCTAAGACAAGACTTGATACAAGACGAAGTCGACAGACGCATGCACTAACAGACTCCCCCTCGAATGTTGACGAGTCTTCAGTGTCGAGTCTTTGCATCTTCAGCCTTTATCAGTCTTCAGGCTTTTCTTCGAAGTATCTTACATTGTAAAGCAACCTCAATCTCTATCTCTTTCTCTTAGCACTAAAAAACTCTTCTCGAATAAACTCCCCTCGAATGTTGATTTCTTTTCTTCACTTTCAAACAATCCCAGAATCACAATCTGACTCTATCTTCTCTTGATCAGATCTCTTGATTCCTTAAGTTCATCAGCAGCTTGCGTGAATCACAGGTTTCCAAAAACATAACCTAGCTCTTACAGACTCCCCCTTTCAATCAGCTAGGATTGCAGTCTGAATTTCCTAGGTTCATGATCGTCATCTGGCTCTCTTTTAATCACAGAATCTACAGGTTTCGGAACCTTGCTCTTCTCAAATTTCATACCTGCACCATCTCTACCACAAACATAAGTTTGATAATATTTAAGATTTTGCAATTTCAGACACCACTTGTAGATCTCTGATGAACCACTTGAAAGAATGATTTTACATTTAAACTTCTGAAAACCACTTGTAGAATAGATTTCAAAACTCCTTATACAAACTCCCCCTCAAATTATGTTCATCATGTTTAGCACTTGAAACTTTGAAAATCAGCTCTTCAACACCAGTTGTCGTCGAAAATCTTTTGGATTTTTCAAATTTTATGTTAAAACACACTCAAAATCTTTTTGGATTTTTATAAAAGAAATGAAATGCAGTAAAGAAAATATTTACAAACAATATTTTTGTGAGTTTGTGCAAGAGGATCATATTTTGAGACAAATCACCAACACCATTAAGCTTCATTTCATTTTAAGTTCTAAACAATTCACTTAGATTGTTAGTATAATGGTCCTCTTAAATCTTCATACAAAGTTCAACTGTTTCGAGATACGAGATTAATGTTTTAAAGACTTAAACTTATTCGTGTGTCCCACCTCTTGAATATACTCCCGTATCCAGATCCCAATATTCAGTCTTACAGGTGAGAATACCTAGATGATATCTGTTAAAGGGTTAAATGCAAAACCGTGAGAGCTCAGGTCAGAACTTCCGTTCAGCAGAGAGATGACGGTTCGACTTTAGGTGTGTTCCCTTTAGAGAATCTTTTCTTCAACAGCACATGATTATCATTTTTCAATGTTTCGTATTTTTTGTACTATGGGTGATGCTATATTTCAAGCAATTTGCAAAGTATTATATGGAGACTAGGTCATTGCTTTCGCAATATTAGAAGTCTCGGGATAATACCCCAGATATCACTGAGTATAAAGACCTAGTATCTCAGAAAGAGGGACCTTTCAAACAAGATTTCGGGGGTCACCTATATATCCAAGAAATGTTCCCTATGAGATAAGCAAGTTTGAAATTTAGGTTTATATCTCGAAAACAATCTACTAAAAGTATAAAAACCTACTGGCACATCAACAATGAGATTGTTTATCACATTTTACTTTCCATTTCTTTAGCATGTTGTGATAGTCCACTGATGTACTATCGTTTCCTCTTTTATACACCAAAACTCATTTTTGATTTTATCATGTTTTTGATTTTATCAAATTTTCTAATGTGTTTGGATTTTCTGAAATTTTTACTCCCCTTAAAATGCAAACACATTTAAAGAAATTTGAAAACAAACTGTACAAGAAAAGTAACAACTGTTCTGAATCGCTTCAATTCGCCATCCATTTGGCATAAACAATCAGAACTCCCCCTCACAACAAACCATTTTCCCATTAAGATTTCAAAACACTTAAGTTTGTTTTAATCAAAATGGTTTTTCGGAAAATAAGTTTTGTTGATTTTACAAACTTGTAAAATTGGGGATCATCATCATCTTGTTTTTCAACCACTTGTAGGAAACACAGGTACAACTTAATGTTCCTGATTTACCACTTGTAGATATTCACAATCAAACCTCATATAAAGAATGATGCCGATTCCTGCTTCACGCTTACCATCTTGGAAGCTCCAGCAAGTCACACGTTAAACACATTCAAAAACAAATTTTTAAGAAAGATGCCAATTCATGTTACACGATTACCAACTTGGGAACTCCGGCAAGTCAGGTTTTTCTATTCAAAGAAAATATCCACCCAAGCCTGACCAGCCTTGGGTGTTACCGAGTTACCAACACTCAGTTTCTTACCTCCCAACTTCTTCTCGTAGAACTCTTTAACCCCTTTGACTTTTCTGTCAATCATTTTACCAAAGATGTGTTTTACTTTGGGGTTAAAGGCCTTTTCAACATCAAATTCCTTTTTATAAGAATAAAATTGGTTTGAAATCTCAACTTTACCAATTTTCTTCTTAAAATTTTCAGCCCGAAGTGATGGAAAATTCTCATCATCTATAGTCAGCACTGATTTTTCTCCTTTTACCTCAACATGTGGCTTCTCTGATTTTGTGGAATCAGATTCATCACCAGACGAAAACTCATCTGATTTTGATGAATCAGAATCATTGCTTGAACTATCACTTGATTTCTTAACAACCCACTTGTGGTTGTTAGAAGCCTTTCTCTCGTAAAACCTGTTTGAACATTCACCAATTTCGAATTTTGAATTTTTGAATAGTTTTGTTCTATCAATTGGTGGTTCAAACTCAATTACTTTCTCTTTCAGTTTACGAGACCCTTCCTGTTTTGATTGTATTGCCTTAGAACACTCTCTGGCAATATGTCCAACTGTGTTGCATTGGTAACAGGTTCTTTTTTCTTTCTTCTGTTCAGCAAACTTCATTTCTTCTTGCTTCTTAGCAAGGAATTCCCGATTTGATTGCTTCCAAAACGATCTGAGCTTGTTCCTGAAACAAAATTCATTTTTGATTTAAAATCTCAAACATATTTTTCATTTTTCAGAGAGTAAATCCTAATCCTTTCTTTTTGAAATTACCGTTATGGTTTGGTTTCTTTCGATAACCATAACCAGAACTGTAACCCTTTTTCTTGTTTTCTCTTTGTTTAACTCTTGAGGTGTGTTTTTTAGGTTTATCAGTAAGATTTACATATTTTATTTCAGAAATATTAATTTCTGTTAGTTTGAAAACCTTTTTGATCATGTCAGGTTTAACACCTCTTATTGGAAATTCCTCATCAGAATATAATTTGTCAGAATCATTTAAAGTATATGGAACTTTAAACGTTTCGTCATCCAAATTAGATTTTGATAACAGGAATTCTTTATCATAAACTATTTTGCCCTGTTTTTTGTTTTGACCCGGAGTACTAGACTCAGACTTTGACTTCGTCATAGACTCCGACTTTGACTCCTCCGTTTCATCATTATCTAACACATGATCCACCACTTTCTTCATCAATTGAGATTGTTAATCAGTGTCAGACGATGTGAACGTGACATCAATGTTTTCTGGCAAATTGACTGTAGGTTCAGACTCCCATTGTATGTTTGTTGCCTTTTGGACTCTTTCAGAATTTGGATTTCTGGGCAAATATCCATTTTCGAGCGGGGGTGGACACTTGTTATAACTGACACCTTGTTTCTTACCAGAATTCTTCTTGTCAGTCTTTTTCTTTGTGTCACATTTCTTTTCTAGTATCTTTTCAGGAGCCTTTTTATCAGATGCCGTCTTTTCTTCAATTACCTCATCATCTTCAAATACCTTCATGCCTTCAACAGTTGGATAATTCCTGTCAATAACATAAGAAGTACATGAGTAACTTTTCAACAAACGATGAACTCTTTCAGTTTCAATTCTTTGTGCTTCCAGTTTCTGTTCAAGAGCAGCATACTTTTCAATGTAATTGTTCACAACTTTTTGCTTCATCATGAAAGCTCCTTGAAGTGTCTTCATGGCTGTTGCCTGCTCTTCACTTGTGTCATTGTACATATTCATGGCTTTGTTTAGCACATCATAAGACTCCTTGAACCTGTTCATGTTGTGAATCAATGTATTGTTTTGTTTCTTTACAGCTTCACAATTTTCACAAATTACTAGACTCTTCTTTGCAACAGCTTCTTCATCAATCTTGAAAGCTGGAACTTCTTTGACTTTTCTTCTAATCACTGGAACATCTTCATCATCACTGCTGACTGGTGTTTTGACCTTTTTCTTTTTCTTTTTAGCTTTTTCATCTTCACTATCACTTTCTGCCATCATTTTCAAATGCTGTGCCATCCTTCTTGCATAATTCTCTATACCATCATCACTATCTTCTTCAATTCTAGCAACAAAAGCTTTGTGACTTAAAGCTTTGTTAGGATCATAATCATCCCAATTGAAACCTTCCCAGTTAAAACCTTTAGGTAACTTTTCATCATCTTGATCTATCAAACAAGCTTTACCATCAGCTGAAACATATTTGTTCCAACTGAAATCTGTTGAAGCTTTTTGATCATCTTGATTTACCAGACATGCACTCTTTGAAGATTCTTCTATGACTTTCCTCCCATGTGCAACTTGCGGTTCTTGTTGATGTGATTGTTGAGCAACTTGATGGTATATGGCCTTGCGGTAGTAATCATTGTTGTTGAATGGATTTTGAGCTCCACTTGCTTCGCGATTAGTGCACTCCCTCTTGAAGTGTCCTTTTTCCCTGCAACGAAAACAAGTAACTTTAGATTTATCAAAACCTAAAGTAGAAACATTAGCCTCACGGATCATCTCTTCCTGTGATCGGCTTGAATTTCTCAGCTCGTCTCAACACACTAGCCAAACACCATTTTAGATCCATTAATTCCATTTCTTCAGCATCAATCTGATCGTAATCCTCTTTTGTAAGCATTGGATTCCCGATCCGACCTGCAACAAAACTTCCATATGATTCCAACACAGTTCCCAACAGAGACATATGGCTCTTTGCAATTTCTTCTGTATAATCTTGATCATCCTCAAGATTCAAAACAATGTTGCACTGAAGCTTCTTTCCATTTTTCTTTCTTGAAATGTTTGGATCAAAAGATGGATATGATGAGAAACTGGTATTGCTGTTTGATCCTTTAGATGAACTTCCAGATGAACTCTTGGCATTGAAAGCAGTTTCAACCTTTGGTGACAAGTTGGTAGATTTGTCATTCAGCCCTGCTTTGTAATAAAGCCCAATGTCATGTTCACCGTTGAAGTCTTTTATTCTTGAAATCTTTCTCTGTTCCATTTCCTGAGCCTCAATCTTTTCAATGAACTTGCGAAGTGTTAGATTGCTAAATCCTTTCTTGTTTCTTAGCATCATAAGATATGTTCCCCAAGTCTCATGTGGCAATGCATTCGCTAGCTTCTCTATCAGCTCATCATTGTCTTTGTTGATACTTACTCTCCTCAAGTTAACCAGTAAATTGTAGTATCTTTCGATTATCTGCTTTGTGCTTTCATTTTTCAAACCTCGAAATAGATCAAACTCTTTCTTTAGAAGCGATTTCTTATTCTTAATCATTTCTTGACTACCAACAAACTTCGATCTTAATGCTTTCCAAATTGAATAAGAACTTCCATTATGTTGCAATAAGACCATGATGTCTTCTTTCACAGCTTGTTGTAGAAGACTTAACATCATTTTCTCATTCTTGTATTTCTTTTTTTCATCAATGCTCATGTCTTTAATAGCAATCTCCTCTTCGTCATCGTTTGTCGGTCTAACGTATTTCGTCTCAACACATTCCCAAGCATCCAAATAATTTTCTTGAACCCAGTTTTCGAAACGTCCTTCCCAACCCTTATACTCCTCGATGTTCATTAGTTTGGGCGGTTTTTGCATAGTTCCCGTTTCGTTTTCCAACATTGTCTGCTGAGTTACAGAAATCGGAGTAGCGAACGCGTTGTAGAAATCTTCTTCCATGATTCGATTTTCAAAAATCACCAAACTGTTCTGTTCAAACGAAATTACCCTTCACACGAAATTACCCTTGTGCGAAAATACAAATCCGGTACGAAATTAACTTCCTTTCAAACGAAATTGTAACTCCGTGCGGAATTAACAAATGGAATCACTACTTTCAAACGAGATTACTAATATCGTGTGAACCAAATCAAACGAAAATACAAACTGATGCAAAATTAGGTAATTCCGTGTGAACTTTCAAACGGAATTATCATTCTGGTGCGGAATTACCCTCTAATCTCGTGCGGAATATGCTGATGTCATCATTCTCGATGCGAAATTTGTCAAATTGATCAAGTAAATGGTCGATTTTAGTTCTGAAACTTTCTAGGGTTTGTTAATACATAAAAGCGCACAAGATATGTGAAAATCAAGGCATTTTGATGGTGAAGACAGTTTCAATTTGAAAAAGGTGTAGAAATCAGAAATTGTAACTGAATTGGTATGAACTCTTCCTCCTGAGCTCTGATACCACTTGTAGGATCGTTTTCGGACCCGAACAAGTCGATCAGAAGAGTTAATACTTAGTTTGAAAGGCGGAAACAGACAAACTGAGGTCAATTCAGCAAGATATACACTTTAAATTGTCGTTCTATTGATATTGATGACAAATACAGCGAGACGACACTTCGGCAGCACTTCGTTGCACAAACCGGAAAGTTCTCCCTTGATTTCGCATGAAGTGGCCTATTTATAGGCAGTTAATTCCATGTGAGAGTGTTCCAAACGGAATTAAGTTTCCATGCGAAACTTAATTTCATGCGGAATTACATGCACACAACTTTCATGCGGAATTAACCTTTCATGCAATTTTACATTCTATCTTGTACAACGTGCCCTAATCTATCTATCTAAGACAAGACTCGATACAAGACGAAGTCGACAGACGCATGCACTAACAACAAGCAAACAAGGAGTGAACTAGATTTATCTTTGTTTTGATCTTGTTATCTTCAAAACTCTTTTTGAACTTTGACTTTGGGCTTAAAACAAGTCCATCTCCAACATGCGATTTCCGCTCTGGCCACTTTGAATATTGAGCGCATTACATTTACGTTGTAACATCCTAATGAAGGTCAGTTTGTGATCTCCGCACCAAGGATCTACTCTTGTATCAGATCACTCGGTTTTCATTATCTGCCAAAGATCTTCATTCACTAAAGATTATCCGTCGTAAATCTCATAAGAAGCAACCCAAGTTTATGGAATTGATGATCAACACATTCCAGCAACTCTATAAGGCAGATATAAAAGATAAAAAAAGGAAGATAGAAGTCAGGATCAATTCAACCAAAACATTATACAAGTTTTTCATGGATTCCAAACCAGATTCAGTATAATTGTTTTTAAATCTTGCTGACTCAATCAATCACAAATATGCCTCAGAATTTTAGGTTTGGTCATATTCTAATTCAAGAATGTTAAAAAAGTTTCTTGGTCAATAATTTTATTTTATGCAATCAGGATTATAGGATTATAATAATAAACAGCCAGAGCCGGTCCCAAGACTCAAGGCGCATAGTTATGAAAGGCGCACTCAAGGTGCATATAGGCTTCGCCTAGGGCCTAGGCGAGAAGCGCAAAAAAAGCGCGGGCCAAAGAAAAAAGCGCACTTAAAAAACCATAAAAATTATATATTAGGTATTAAAAGATAATTCTTTTTTTTTCAAAATCCTAATATATTGCAAAACCAAAACTTGAAAGATAACACCTTTTTCAAAATTTGAATAACATAATCTACTAAATAAAGTACCAAAATAATGTCAAATACCAAAACATTATAATACAAAATTTCTTCATTAATTATCAAAAGCATCACATGTGTTAATTATTATTAGATTAGTGTGAACTAATTTAAAAAGGATTCATTAACATTAATTAACAAAGAGTTCAAAAAGTAATTATTATTTTTTTTTTAAAAGTAATTAGTTGTAAACTAGAAAAGCTTCTTCATCGATCATCAAAACCATCATGTGTGAATTATTATTAAATGTGCATGGGTTAAATAAAAAAGGTATCAATTATTATTAAATGCGCTTTAAATAGTGAAGCGCATCTACTGAATATCAAAACCACACTTAAGCCCAAGTTGATAATATATATAAAAAATTTAACTCCATAAAAACGCCTTGGCCGGGATGTGGCTCTCCAACCCCTTGGTGGGGCCCTATAAACAGCAAAAGATAATGTTCTTAAAAATCATGATAAATTTGTTTGGTAAGATAAGTGATTAGCAAGCAATTAAAACCACACTTAAGCCCATGTTGAATTTGAATTAAGATGTAAGAGATAGTTTAACAGTTACCACAAAGACTTAATCAACTCATTTGTAGCTACACTAGTCTCACTATTCTGAAGCTTATAGAATATATTCTGCAAAGCCAGAGGAATGCTACCCGATGGCATATCATTCTCGGTGGTTGTCGGAATATGATATACAACCTGATTCAAAAGTTAAACATGAGTGACTATATTATACTTTTAGTGAGAATTGAATGATGGGGCATAATGTGAAATCACCAACCTTTCTGAAGTAAAGGTATATGGTATAATGTCTGTATCAGTGAATTCATATAGCAAGTAGCTCCTTCATTTTTAAGTCCTGCATAACCCGTTTACAACTTTTTGTATATATATATATAAAACTGCAGATCCACAAAATTGGCTCAAAATTTAAATTGAAAATGTGCTTAATTTGCAATAGATGTAAGGGGTAGCTTTAACTGTTACCTGGGTCGAGATTGTCTTCGAAATCCAATGAGCAGTCAACAATCGTTCTTCAACACCCTGCATGATGATACCAATTTTCTGTTAGCTTATCATGGTCATGATAAAATCGAATGGATGCAATAAATTAAACCGCTTCCTGTTTCTAATCACAACGAACGCTTAATCCAAACAAGATAAAAATACAAACTGAAGAAAAGAATTTAAATTAAATGCAATTCACCGATTTTGTGATATCAGGAGGCTTGATTTCATCAAACCCAGCCGATAAAGCAGTGGCCATATAAGGTTGTTTGACGCTGCGCGGCCGTTTGTTGAATATTAGCTGACAAAAGAATTGGAGAGATGCTAGGGTTTTTATAATGGGGTGGTGGTTCTAGAATTACAATTTTAACCCCATTGTTTTTTTTTTTCATTCTACTCCTTGCATTTGGTTTAATTGTATAAATCCTGCCGTTCATATTTAATGAAATATCAGATTTGAGATATCAAAATAAAGACCAACAAGATGATGGTTCTAGAGATATTAAATTATGGGGCTACCCTACCTTACTTGTTTATTCTTAATAATCTACTCGTTCATATTTAATAAAATATTTAATATTTAATAAAGTAATTTTATATCTTCCTATTTTGTAATCTAAGTGTCTTTGTCAAAGAATCCTAGCTAAACTCTCAGTGTTTCAGTAGGCTCAATAACAATATTCATATATGAGGTTTTAATGATAGTTATTTTTTATTTAGATAACTTCTTCAGTTACTCGTGTTAGAGAAGTAATTTTCTTAAATTTGTTCGTGTTTCTTGTTTCTGACCTCCCTCAAAAATAACTATTGCTTTATGTGATGAAGTAACACAATGACCATAGTAATATTTAAACAAGTTCCTTCGAATAAGTATCATAGTCCATCTCAACAAATCTGTTTTGGTGATTTATGTTCTCTTTTTTACTTTCTTAATTATTTTGCTTTCAGTTTTCATGTGATCTTGCCTTGTGGAATATTACCTGCAAGGATGGAAGTCGTTAAGTCCCTTAGATGAACAAGATACTATAGGTGTGTTACAAAATTGGAAAAACTAAAAGGTAAAAATTTATCATACAAGAGAATAGAAAATTAACGGTTTCCATTATTAATCTAAAGATTCAACAATCTATCATAGAGAGTTTAAAAAGATTAGACAAATACGATTTTTCATCATTATACTACAATGATTCAGACTATCATAAAAAATAGATATAACTTCTTTTTCAAATAATCTTCAAGATTCATTAGTATGCATGTTAATCAATTAAAGCTTAGAAAAACTGCCACTGTTGTGATTCATTTGCGGATCATGGGACCATATTCTGAAGGCCCAACACCACCACACTAGCTACATTTGTTCATTCAGAGATACAAGTTCTATTGTTCAAAGTAGTCTTCTATCATGAAACTGGAGGAACTCATGGAAATCTCACCACCATTTGAACTTTGAGATCAGCCCATATTCTGATTAGGCAAGTGGCTCTAAATTTCCCAATTTTTGCATTGCTCTCTATCTATGCATATGACGTTGCGACATTTTCAACCATTGAGCACTGACCATATTTCATTGGTCTTCTGCTTCTCAAAAAGAACATAATCTATGCAATGTCGCATAGGACCCTAAAGCTAATGATTAAATTCTTTAGTGATAAGCAAACAAGAAGGGGTGAACTTGACTTATCTTTGTTTAGATCTCCATAGCTTGAATACTCTGTGCAAGCATTGACTTGGGGCTGAAAACAAGTCAAACTCCAACATGCGATTTTCCGCTTCTGGCCACTTTGAATTTTGAACGTTTTACATTCACATTGCAACTGCCTAATGAAAGAGAGTTTGTTGTCTTCGCACCAAAGATTTCATCATTTACCTATAATGGCATTGCTCAGTTTTTGTTATCTGCCAAAGATCTTCTTTCATCAAAGACAATCCGCTGTAGATCTCTTGAGAAGCAACCAAAGTTTATTGAAATGATGATCAACACCTTGCAGCAACTCTATAAGGCAGATATAAAATAATAAAAGCGCAGATAGAAGTCATGATCAATTTTAACAAAAAACTGCACAATTTTTTCATGGTTTCCAAGCAAGATTCAGTATAACTGTTTTTGACATCTTGCTGCCTCAATCAATCAATAAAATTGCCTTCGAATTTTGATTTGATTAAATTCTAACTCAAGAATATTAAAAAATATAAAAAAATCTTGGTGAATATTTTAAGTTTATACAATCAGAGGATTATCATCTGAGAAAAAAACAGGAACAAGATAATGGTTCATAAAAAGCATGATGAATATATTTTGTAAGATAAGCAATTAGCATGAAATTAAAACCATCAAACTAAGCCCGGCTAAATTTAATTAAAAAATTTCGAGTTTACAACTTTTTGTTCCACCGAATCGGATCAAAATTTAAATAGAAAACGTCCTTAATTTGCAACAGATCTAAGGGGTCGCTTTAACAATTACCAGAGTTGAGATTGTCTTCCGAAATCAATGAACAATCAACGATCATTCTTCAACACGCTGCATGATAATACCGAATTTATCTTAGCATATAATGGTTATGATCGAATGACTGCAATAAATTAAACTGCATCCACTTCCTAATCACTAATCTCAACGACGCTTATTCCAAACAAGATATAATATATGAATTGATGAAAAGAATTTAAAATCCAAAACCACTCACCGATTTTGTGATATCAGGAGGCCTGATTTCATCAAACACAGCCGATAAAGCAGTGGCCATCTATAGCTTCTGTTTACATGACAAGAGTAAGCTCATGAGAAGAGATGTTGCAAACAAATGATCATCCTGGTTTATATCTGACTTTTGTGACTTAGGGAAAATTACCATTTTTACAAGCTCATGAATTTACGTAAAATACATGCATAGATAGATTATGATAGAAAACAGTATGGTTGTAAATAATCGTCGCACCAGTCGCAAATTCGGTCGCAAAATTTGGTTAGCGACGACGTCAATTGCAATTGTGATCGAAAATGCAATCGCAATTGGTTAGTTTTGTACTAGTGAGGGACGGACAATGCCATAAATTTATGTCAAAGACATGCATAGATTTTGATAAAGAAAACATATGGTTCGTATTTATGCTAACATATCCTCCCGTTTGAATCCATAGAAAGTAGAACAAACAAAATCTTATTCAAAGTTTTTATTAGTTTTATTGCATAGGTGTGTATCCAATTAAAGATTATGCAACCATAACTCAGTCAATGTGTGAACCGGTATGGAATCTCGATTTGACTCTTAAACCTTTGCAACCAATATTACTTGTGGCCCATAAAAAGAATTTTTGGGATTCTTTCCAAGAATGATTACTTAAACATCTCCATCATCATATATATTGTGATGTTGTGTTTGAACCCAGTTTGTTATGGAAAACTAAATCACACAATCCTTTTCTACCACAGTTTTATTTGTGAACATTACTTTATCCCCAAAGGCACAATGACGCATCGACGAATAAGATTTGTAGAAAAGTGTAAACCACATTGGGTTTTGAGTTACTAATTATAATGATTTGGATGAATTCCAAAAGGATTTCACTAGCTATCAAGTGCTGGTTGAATCGCCAAATTAGCTAGCAGTTTTACCTTCTTTCTTTTCATGCTTGTTACTTCTCCATAAAAGGACCAAGCTTTAGTAGAATTTGTTTATCGGAAGTTGACCATCATTCCCAACCATTTGCGGAGCTACTCAAATCAATGTTTCTGAAATTTTGGAGAGGCGCCATCATTATGTCACTACTTTGTATTCCCTTTATTTTTCGTTAGTTGATTTTTTTGACATTTTATCTAGATACAAAACAACCAGATGGCCATGGAAGGGTTTTAAAGGCTCAAAAAGTTTATAAAGATGTTGGTCCACTTAATTAAAGGTGCATGTATCTCGCAATATCCTAACACTTTGTTTTTATGCTACAGGTGTGATCATCACATACCTCTCCTCCCTAAACTTCATTTAATGTAAAAAAATAAAATTAATTAAAAATTTAAATCTATATTTCATTACCTAAAAAAGACATTTCATATTTGAAAATAAAAATGAATTAAAAAGGTGATGGTCTTTAACTAAAGAATTACCTGTGTACATTATTCATATCGGACACAAAAAGCTGAAATTCCATTCAAACCAAATTGAGGTTTAATATGTACAAATTGGGTCATAGGAGGAAGGAACTGAATACTATTTTCACTACGTGAAAAAGGGGCTACGGCCACACTTTTGGCAAAACCGCCCTGTCACACATTCGAAAAAATGTGTGGCTAAAGGTCATTTATCAAATTTTAAAACATCTTTAGTCACACATTATATATTTAGTGTGGCCGTTTGTACCAATTCAAAACTATTAGCTACACTTTTAGAAAATAATGTGACATTTATTTGTCATAACTCGAAATGCGTGGCTAAATGTGATCTATGGCCACATATTTTTGTTTAAGGTGACAAAAAACACATGTATTTGACACCTTTAGACACACATTGAGAAAAAACTGTGACTTATATTAGCCACACTAGCAAAGTGTGACCATATGTTATCTACGATCACAATATTTGTTTTCATGTGACCAATAACATACGTATTCAAAACCTTTAGCCACATTTAAAGAAAAAAAAACTATGACACTTATTAGCCACACGAAAAAAGTGTGACCAAATGTGATCTACGGCAACATTATTTGTTCCATGTGACTAAAAACATATGTATTTGAAACATTTAGCCGCACGTTAATAAAAAAACAGCCACACTAGAAAAGTGTGGCCAAATGTGATCTACGACCATATTATATGTTTAATAATGTGGCTAAAATCTAATACATATGGTCACGTATATTGTTTTGTGTGACCAAAAGTAAAACAATAGCGACACTTAAAAGTACAAAATTTCATTTGGCATTATATAAACATTCATCATATCATCGTCACTTTCTTTATTTTGTGTAACAAAATGTTATCAAATGTCATGGAAAAATGGAGTTTTTTCCCAAAGTGGTGTTGGGGGAAAAAATATTTACCATTTTAGTGTTCCTTCAAAACTATTTACCAAAATAGTGTTTCCATATATTTTTTATTATAACTCATTTATTTATTAGAATAAAAAATTAGAAAAGGGGCAAACTTTCTACGACGTTTCAGTTATCAGTTCCTACCTTCATCTACTATTGAATCTGATCGGTCGCTGATCGGTCGCTGAACTCCATCAAAGCCAACTAAATCGTTCATTACAAGAGCATATATCATCGATCGCGAAAACAGGTATCTCCATAATCATCTCATCTGAAACAATATTGCATAAGGGTTTAGTTGAAACCACAATTTTTGAAAGTTTATCTTGATACGATTCTTTGTTTATTAATGGCTTCATATTGTATTGAGATTGATTGTTAATGGCTTCATATTGAAATTGATTCTCTGACATTGAAACCACAATTTTTGAAAGTTTTTATTGACATTGATACTCTGTTTATTAATGGCTTCATATTGGCATTCTCTGTACATTGTTTCTATGTTCTCGTAATTAATGTCCTTGGCTTCATATTGTCACCACCCATTATTTATTATGATGAAATCCTTTATTTCATAGTTAACTTCCTGAATCCTTTATTTCATAGTTAATTTGTATAACTGTTTTTCAGAATGAACCAAGTTAACGCTGTATCACATATGATTCAAAATGAGGATTTTAACACAATTTGTCAAATCGCGGTTGCGAATAATGCCGATGTGGATGAAACTGAAACCGATGCGGATGATTTGTTAGAAGAGGATGAGATTGAAGATGAAACATTAGACGATAACATTCAAGTCCCTTCAACTTACACTAATTTAGAAGAAATAAATGTGAGTGCGGATGACAATTGGATGGTATCAGGCTCGCTCTGAGAATAAAACTGATTTGACTCGTGAGTTGGGAAAAGATTCTTTCAGCGACAAGGAAGAGCTTATTAGAGCTATCAACCTCTATTGTATCAAGGTACATAAGGCATTTTTTTTTTGTAACCTTCATCGTATTGATTTTACAACTCACACTCTAAAGCTTGTCTACAGGTATTGCTTAAGGCATTTTATCAACAACTTTAATGATAAGTTTCGCAGCTCACAACTGAAAACTTTAGCTTACCGTGCTGGGAGTCAAAATCAAATTCGAAAGTTCAACTCCATTATGGAAGAAATTGGGAAAATAAATCGACAAGCTCGTCAATGGCTTGAGAGTCATGCTCTTGATAAATGGACACTTGCACATGATGGTGGTAAGCGATATGGGCTGCTTACTACAAACTTGTCAGAGATATTCAACAGTGTACTTAAGGGTGCTCGTTTTTTACCAATCATAGCATGTGTTCAACTTACATTTTATAGATTGGTTAACTATTTTGAAGTAAGGCGTCCTATGGGATCTAGTGCTCAAGCTAATGGAGATGTGTATACTCCTCATGTTGCTGCAAAACAAGCAGCTTTGATGTCAAAAGCTAGTGCACATTCTTTAAGATCATTTAATCGACAAAAAGGAATATTTGAGGTGATAACTCAATAGGGAAAAAATGTTCAAATAGTTAACCTGGAACAAAAAACTTGCACATGTGGTAAGTGGGAGATATTCAAGTATCCGTGTTCTCATGTTTTGAGTGCATGTGCCAATCTTTCTTTAAACACTTGGCAATATGTTCATAAATGCTACTCAATTGTTGATTATTGTGTTACTTGGTCGTATGAGTTTTCGCCACTCCCTCATGAAGCGTATTGGCCACAACCATCATCTATTAGAGAATTACTTCCCAATTCAGATCTAAAACGAGATAAAAGGGGTCGTCCTCGCTCAACAGGCTACGGAATGGAATGGATATTAAAGAGAAGAAAAGGACTGTGCTTTGTGGTATTTGTAGACGACCTGGCCATAACCGGGCAAGATGTCCCGCTAAGCCAAGAAGAATGAATAACGATCACTAAGTTAGTTGGATTTTTTGACATGTTTTCTTTTAGTCGGTTTGAAATTGAGATCGGTTGTGACTCGACTTTATTTGGCATTTTTAGTTTTGTTTGTATTTGATATTGCAACCGGTAATGCGTCAAGTTTAATATTTGATTAGCTTTGTCATGTTTTTTATTTCATTGTTTTGATTTATTTTAGATTATTCATGGCTGAAATGGTATTGTTGTTGGAGTAGTTCAAATCATGATAGGAAAAACTAAAATAAAAACACAAATATATGGTAAATCAAATAAGAAGATTAAAAAAACATCATAAAAAAAAAGACTCATTGAAACGTTACTGTGCAGTGCAGTAATTTGCAATCATAAAAGAACAAAAAGAATGACTCTCTGAAATGTTAATGTGCACCGGAGTAATCTGCCATTTTTTCAATTTTTTATCTAATAAATAAAATTAATAAAAAAGTAAATAAAAAATAAGAGAAAACACTATTTTGGTAAATAGTTTTGAAAGAACACTAAAATAGTAAATATTTTTCCCCTAACACCACTTTGGGAAAAAACTCAGAAAAATGTATGACCAAATGTTAAACTTATATCTTTAAAACATTCTCCTTCAGAAATATTTCATTTTAAAACTTAAACTTCCCCCCAAAATATTTCATCTTAAAATTTCCCACCAAAGTATTTTATATCTAAAAAAAATTCTCATCCAAAAATATTTCATTTAAAAACTTAAACTTCCCCCCAAAATATTTCATCTTAAAATTTCCCACCAAAGTATTTTAAATCTTTAAAAAATTCTCCTCCAAAAATATTTCATTTTGAATTTAAACTTCCTCCCAAAATATTTTATCCTAAAATTTCTCACCAAAGTGTTTTCTCTAAAACTTAAACTTCTCCATCAAAACATTTCATCCAAATTTCCCTCTCAAATAATAATCTCATTTAAAAACTATGTAATTATTATTATTAATAATATTAAATTACAAGTTGATATACACTGTACTGAGCCAATGAACTTTGATTTTTTTGAGAGTTAAATGCCATTTTAGTCCTCGTGGTTTGGTTATTTTGCTAGTTTAGTCTAAAGTTAAAGTTTTGAAACGTTGTCATTTTACTCCAAATAGTTTCAACGTTTAAAACCTTTGTACTAAACTGACAAAATTACCCAAACCACAAAGACTAAAATGGCATTTAACTTTTTTTTTAATTTATACAAAGAATTATGTCATTTATAGTTCGTACCAAAGATCAACTTGGAATGACCGTAGCACACATAGTCTCAAAACAACCATTTGTGAATTTACAACATCGCCCACATAGCTCACATAGCTGTAGTATGGATGCAATTCCTATTCTTATATCGTACATTTTATAAGGGGTTGTACAGTAACCCTTGCAGTTGTTAGTTTGGTCGGAATCGCCGATTTTTTGTCGGACGACTAGGGATTAGGGCCGACTACCGGTTAATGAAAACATAATTAGTGCCCGGACGACTAGTGCCTGACCGACTAGTGATTAATCGCTGACTAATCCTGATTTTTACAACACTGCTTTTTTCTAGTTTATTTTTATTTCAGTTCGGTTCTTATCCTAAAACTTCCACTTTAATTGATACTCTCAATTTTAAAAAAAAATCAGCTACATAAAACAAATATTAGGCCTTAATGGACCACAACGAGCAATAATAGATCATACATATTTTAATAGATCATACTGGGCCTTATGGACCATGTGGCGCCTTAATGGATCACAACGGGCAATAATAGACCATACAAGTCTTGATGAACCATATGTGCCTTAATGGATCACAATGGACAATAGTAGATCATACATGTCTTAGTGGACCATGTTGCGGCTTAATAGATCACAACGGGCAATAATAGACCATACAAGTCTTGATGAACCATATGGGCCTTAATGGATCGCAATGGACAATAATAGATCATACATGTCTTAGTAGATCATGTTGGGTCTTAATGGATGTCTTAATGGACTGTGTTGGGCCTTGATGGATCACAATGGCTAATAGTAGATCATACATTTCTTAATTAATGGGTCATATTGGACTTTATGGGATCACAATGGCCAATAGTAGACCATGCATGTCTTAATAGACCATGTTGGGCCTGAATGGATCACAATAGAAAATAGTAGATAATACATGTCTTAATGGACTATATTGGGCCATTATGGATCACAATTGACAATAGTTAGTATACATGTGTTAATGGATCATATTGGGCCTTAATGGATCACACTATATTGGGCCTTTATGGATCACATTGGACGATAGTATATTTTACATGTCTTAATGAACCATATCGGGCCTTAATGTATCACAATGGACTATTGTCTTAATGGACCATATTGGGCCTTAATGGATAGGCAATAATAAATCATATATGTATTAATGGACCCTATTGGACCTTAATGGATTATAATAGGTAATAGTAGATCATGTATGTCTTAATGGAGCACATTGGGCCTTAAAAGTCCATTACTTTTCATATTACACATATTTAACCCGTTTAACTTTTTCTTTTCAGACTCGCCTTATATTTTTTTGTTATTACCATTAACTTTATTTTTTGAAGTTCAGTCTCGAAATATATCTTTTTTTTGTTGTTATTTACCGTGACAAAACAAACTACCATATGGAAAAAAACCGGTGTCATGACAAGTGAACCTATTCCGACTGAACTTCAGTCCTGATTTGAAACGAACTATCTTAAAAAAACTCACCACTCGTAGCTCGCCCGAAAAGGGCTTGAAACAAACTAGGTAAAAAACTTGATTTAAAACGATCTGAGCCGAGTCGGCTCATTTTGTAACCAAGCCGAGCTCAAGCCAAGATCGGCTTGTCGGCTCGTTATTAGGCTCATTTAACTTCAAACTCGAACTCGAGACTGCCTCATTTAATTTCAAGATCAAGCTCGAGGTCCCACCCTGGCTCGACTAACTTATAGCCCAAACCGATATCGGTAAAACAATTTTCGGTTGCTATTGTTCATAAAAGCTAAATGCTCGTGTGGTACCAATAGCATAAGAAACCGAATCGATGTTGGCAGAAAACCGTGGAAAGGCGCAAAAATCCACTAATTAATTTAAATTTTAGAAAATGATTTCCCCCTAACATTTTCACACCCAAAATTTTCCCTCCAAACCCAATCCCGCTTCCAATTTCAACTCCCCCCCCCACACACACACACACACAAAAAAAAAATATTCTTCACCAGTATTCCTCTTCATCATTTTTTTCTCTAAATTATTCCTAAATTGGTTTCCTCTCCAACCTTCATCTCTCAACTGAGGGGGTGTTTGGCCTAGCTTTTATTTTTTGGCTTATGCTTATATTTTAAAGTAGCTTATAACTTATTTTCTATCATTTGATAAGCTCTATTTAAGTGTTTGGATTAGCTTATAGCTTATTTTATATCATTTGCCCTTACACAAAGAAGATTCTTCAAATAAACTAAAAAACCATCTTTAACTAAGCTTCTTAAAATTAGCTTATATAAGCTAATAAGCATTAGCTTAAAAAGCTAAACCAAACATTAAATTAAGCTTATTTTATAAAAAAAAAGCTAAAAAAGCTTTGTTAAAAAAGCTAGGCCAAACACCCCCTGAATGTCTGAATCGTCACTTCCACTAGCAACAATGGTAACAATCTCCTTTGTTCTTTATTAATCCACTCACTCTCTTCACACACCTCTTCAATGTTCTTCATATCAAAACCCTAGCTCCAGATCCACAACAAGAAAGTATGTCACAAAGCTCTGACCCAAACAACCGCCCGAAACCCGACCCGTTACCTTCCGGTTCAGATTCAACCGGTTCCCCTGCCAACACCTCCGTCCTCATGGGCCAAACCCTAAGTCGAACCAGAATCTTCCTGTTCACTTTACACTGTACGACCCATTTTTTCTGATAAGATTCTTCAGCAGAGGCTCTTCCACCACCACCGCCGTAGCCTTCGGTCCGGCGAGACCTATCCTCCTCGTGTATTATGACGAGCAAGGAACATTCCAGATGGATCAAGAAGCGATTTCTGTTCTTCGGCTCATACAGCAATGGCAGGTTGTTCTCGAGCTCAAGTCAACAAGTCGCCTAGGACTCGTTTTGATCCTAAATCCTCTCGTTACATTTAGAAAACATCTGTCAAAGGTTCGACACTTTTTCATCTTCTTAATTTCATTGTTTGATTCAATATCAGAGATAACATTGCACCAAAAGTTTGATGGATTATCTTTTAATTATAGGAGAACAGAGTTAAACTATTGAATTATTCAGAGTTTTAGTTGTTTCTCATTGTGCATAACATAAATTAAAACAAAACAGACAATAGATTGAAATTGGTAATTTAAACTTCAAAAATTGTTTTTTTAATGAAGGTTATGGTTTCTTTTAGTTCAAATTGAATAAATGGAACAAGTAGCAAAAAGCTGTTAGATTTTGTGTTTTTTAGAATAAAACAGAGCTAAACTATTGAATTAGGAGAGTTTAATGAAGCATTAAGGTGTTATTCTGAGAGTTTTTTTTTTTTTTTGGGATTTGTGGTTTAATGAAGCATTAAGATGTTGTTGTGGTGTTTTAGATAATTTTTTTTAATATCCATTATCAGAAAATCAATAAAAAGAAATCCCCTAACACCTCTAATATGGGTGGCAATGGTGATGGCGGCATGGCGCCCGATGAAGGAGGTGGCAATGTTGGCGGTTAATGGTTACTGATTGTAAACGAAGTGATTTAAACTCAAACTAACATGAATTTAACTGTTTGGTTCGTATATAATTAGGGTGTTAATATATTGTAATTGAAAACATATGTTGCTGATTGGCTGGGGCTATTTGCTTTAAGGTATTTGTTGGAAAGAGTAAAATGTACGGTTAGAGTTTGAATAAAAAAACTAATTAAAATTTGAATGAATCCCTACAAATTTAAAGTTAGCATTCAATATAATTCAACTAATGGAGTTGAAATGAAATCAGATGATCAAGTTTGGCTACTTAGGGGGGTTGGTACGTTATCGGTGACTCCCTCGGGGAGTTGGTTTCACCGAGCGGTGAATTGGCGCCGACAAGATTTCGGTGAGCAGGGAGTGGGTAATTCGGTGTATAGTCACCGATGCGGGAAGAGGAGGGAAGGAAGAGACAGGGGTTTAATGGTGGGTCCTAACCCCTTTTAACCAATAATAATTTCTTTTAAGTTTTTTTACCACTCTCCAAGTATTTGAATCACTGCCAGTAGTGCAAAATGGGGAGTGGAATGGGGACTTGACATGGCATGATATTATTGGCTAGACGGTAACTCAAACACCCTAAAGTGATTGAATGATACCCTCCACCCTTAATGAGTTAATATATAAATCACCCAAAACACATCTTTGTAAAGAAAAAAAGGAAGGAATTTGTGAAATGGGAGTATAGGCCACTCAAATCAGATTGAAAGAATAGTTAATGTTGCTTTAGATTTAGAAAACTAGTTTTAGTTGAAGATGAGATGGTTTTATAATCAAAACTTTAGTTAAAGTGTAGCTATTAGGTGGTATACATTACTTACAATATAAATGATGCCACTCTATATGGCTGCCTTATTTGGAGACCATGCCATGGTGGAATACATTTATAAGGAATCCAAGAAATTGAGTGACGATGGCTAGAATTTTCAGAATCGTGGTTGGCTTCTATTGAAATGTGTTGAAAGCGATGGTTTGGTACTAAGCAGTTAAAGCGGTAAAATAGCGGATAGCGGTCAAGGTCCGCTATACAATATATAGGTTATAGCGGTGGTATAGCGGTGATATAGCGGTAATTTTGATACCATGCATAATTTATGTACTTATATATATATATATATATATGTCTTTGAAAAATATTAATAGTAATATCAAAATTCATAGTTTTATTATTCCAGTTGAAAGATTTAGCTTCGATTCGGATTATGAACAAGCTTAATGATGAAGAAGTGCTTCCAGCGACCTCAAACCATTGTGCGCTCCAGAACATTGGTCGTCTAACATCATTAATTTAGGTTTAATTGGTCGTATCTAGGTTTGATAAAACATTTGGGCCTTTTATTGTTATGGGTTTAATTAATAAAAGTGGGCTTTACATTAAATTTGGGCTGACCGATAAAATCGGTCCAGTAGGCACTATACAGGTCTTCAAATAGCGGGCTATAGCGCCGCTAATAGCGGTTCCGCTATAACCAACCGCTATTCGGACCGCTACAAGCCCAGGTGTCCGCTAACCGCTATAGCACCGCTATTAACTGCATAGGTTTGGTAAACAGTCTAGTATGTTGTAACAACATCATATATATTAAGGAAACTAATCAACTAGAGTAAGCATCCCTACTCCATAATGTTGATATATATCTTCTATGTCAAAGTTGAAGATCATTAGTTTTGCTTCTTTTATATTTTTTCCTACAGTTTCTGTACGAAGTTCAAAGCCAGGACCGCCAAAAACGGATGGTGATGCATTGCAATTACTAAGAATCATATGGAAATATATTGCAAAAAAAAGCCAAAGAAGGAAATCGATGACATAATCAGAGGGATGCCTGAAGTAGTTAAGAAAGATGAGAGGCCACCTTATAATAGAAAAGAGCAAAAGTTGCACCTGCTAAAACTCATTTATGAAAATATTGCTAAAATTTCTGCTGAAAACAAGAAGTCAACTGCAGGGACTTCTGCGAGCTTAACAAGAGAGCCATCAATGGGAAATGCAAAAAAAACATATTCTTCTCGTATACTATTTGTTGCTGCGGAAACGGGCAATACTATATTTATAGTTGAACTCATCCGACTCTACCCTGATTTAATATGGAAGGTTAATGATCATAACCAAACGGGTATATGTAACTTCTTGTATGAGATAGGCTCAATGAAGGATTTGATTACTCCTCCAAGAGATGAAAATGACAATAATATGTTACAGATAGTTGGGAAAAGCGCCAAACGAAAACGACTTCAGGATGTAGGATGTATCATCTGGAGTTGCTTTTACAGATGCAACGGAAACTATTATAGTTCAAGGTATATATGCATGTGTTTTTTTTCCTTCCTTGTTTTTATCCTTTCTTTCATCATGAAGTTTATTATAAATTATAAACCAATTCCTCGATAACTTAATATCTATATATATGTTGTAGGAGGTGGAAGCTATGATCCCACCTACTTATAGAGAACGGAAGAACAAAGATGGTTTAACACCACATCAGTTATTCACCAGTTATTCACCGAAGAACACAAAGATCTAGTTTTACCAGGTGAGAAGTGGATGAAAGGAACGACTATTCACTATAGGGTGGTTGCGGCCCTTATTGCCACTATAGTATTTGCTGCAGCATTTACAGTTCCTCAGATGATGACTGGTATCCCTATCTTCCATTCAGAAGCAATCTTTAAGGTCTTTGTGGTGGCTGACGCCATTTCTCTATTCGCGTCTGCAGCTTCAATAACGTGGTAACCAGTAGGTATAGTCACTAGGGACTATAACCATCGTGATTACGCTCACGTTATGAAGTTCAAACGAACTTCGCGTTGACCATTGACTAGTCAAAGGAGAAAGTCAAACGCAGTTTGACTTTAACGTTAAAACGAAAGAAAAGCACCAAAGAATACTTACAGAAGGTCCCCGCAAGATTTGATCCGATTCTCTCTCAGGTAGGAAGCATATACTTCCACTTAGAGAGCTTGAATCAGATTCAAATGTGAGGAATGAATGAAAACATGGTGGGTATTCATAGTTTTTGCACAACGGTTAAGACCGTTCATCGTAAAACGAGCTTTGATCTCATCCGTACAAATGTGCCCATGATTTTGTGAAACCATGGGAGCCCATAGTTTCATTAAAACCATGTGCAAATGAGGGGAACAGCTGTAACAAGCTGTAATTTAGATTTTTCATTTTGGTTCATTCCTAAGATAACTATGGCAGATTGTCAATTTTGGTCCCTGAATGTGCAAAACATGGTTTTTGAGGCATTTTTGACACGTTTAAGCCCCGTTAATCCCATTTCAAGGCTCTAAAATGAAGTTAAAGTATAGGGAACATGAAACATGCTCAAAAATATCTCGGATTTCGGTTCGTTTGGTCGTACGGTTGCGTTGTTCGGTTAATTACGACGAAACACGAACGAATGCGAAAAACGATCAAAATTACGCGACGAATGGAATTTTATCATGCCAATCACTAAAATAAAATATTTTAATTATTACATAAAGTTTTGGATGTCCGGATGTATTCAGAACGTAAGATATGCGCGAAAATGCAAACTTATGCACTTTTCGACGCTTTTAGTCCCTGAATGACCAAAAAGTTTATTTTAGCACACCGAACCCCTCAAAGCCTATTTCTAAGCTATGTAAAGGATATTTAGGGTATGTTTAACTTATGTTCATGTTCCGGAATGTTCGTTATAGTACAAATCGGCATATTTTCGCAGTTTTTCGAAATTAGTCCCTGTAAGCGAATAAACTTGATTTCGCCACACCAAACCCTCCAAAACTTATTTCTAAGTTATGTAAAGGTTATTTAAGGTATGTTAAGCCTATATCACTATTCTGGAGCGTTTGTTGCATTAAACTGGTTATATTTACGCATCAGTGCGCGTATAACCTTCCAGAAAGCGATTTAGAGCCCGAAATCGAACAAGAATTGATATGTGGAAATGATACACATATTTTTACAAATCCAATATTTCATTGGTTTGGTATTTGTTTGATGGTTGAAGTGACACATGTGTCACAGTCTCCCCTACTTCAGGAAATTTCGTCCCGAAATTTATTTAGAGGAAACTTGTGAGAGCTTGAAACATGGAGTTGAAAAGATCAAACTGCACTCGTTAGAGTCCTGAACTTCTAGTAGCTTTGAATAACATCATGCTTGAAATGTGAGAGGGACCCTTATATACAAGTACATACAGTGTTATTGGTCGTCCACCGTACCTCCATTACATTGTTCACATTTTGTTATTATCGTCACTATTGGTTCTTACCCATAATAATTTTTACTGGGTTTCTGTGCACTGAATTTCCTAATTATATACGTGTCCATAATTACGAAATTCCTTGCATAGTTTACACAGTGTATTTTATAATGTGTAGGGGAGGAAAATAATGAACGAGTCTGTGATGATTGTGACTAGACCATACCGGGGTCCTTTTTAATTGAGTCAATAAATGATCTCTAGACCGCCAAGGAGTCTTTTCAGCTTATATCATCCCATGTCATTTCTTAACCAGATTCTGAATCAATCCTTTGACTAGACCACTCAAAAGGTCTCTTTTTGAATCATGGAATGGTACTATATAATCCAAGGGTCTTGACTATCACGTAGAAACCCAATAAGGATTTAAGGTAGTACCTTTTTGAATATCTTACTACGAATCCCTCATATGAATATGAAGATATGAAAGGTTCTACGAGGATTTGCATAACGAATATCCAGAGTACATAAAAACACAAAATGTATAAACACATAATTGTTTAACTTGATTTTAAATTTGTTATCATTTTGTTAATCTGTTCCGCTAACTGTGCACATGTATTTAAAGCACACCAGGTATCCAATCAGTGGATTTCATTTGGTACTTTAAACATTATCAAGAATCTAACAATGAAGATAGAAAGATTTAAGAAAATTCGATTTCGATTATAAGGAATCGAAATGTTCGAATTAGGGCATACGAGGAATCCAATGAAGGATTCTGATTTGAATGCTAATTATCCACAAGGATCTAATTGTAAGGATAAAAAGATCCCATATGGATTTTAAAAGTTGAAGATGTTTTGAAATCTTGCACTGGATGTGCTTAAATTAAAACATGAAGTAAAAATGCTTATGAAATTGAGATGCTAGATATGCCAAGGCGACATATGAAGCGGAATTTGAAGGTTAAGTCAATGTATGAGGAAAATATTTTGAAAACTATGCATGGGGTTCTAAAATGTGTTCAATGTTTTTGGAAACCGTATATATAATACTTTTGAAATCATAAAGTAGGTGTATTCGGTAGGTATATTTATAAAAATGTTTTAAAATCATGCGAGATGAATTTTTGAAATTATGTATAAGGTTTTTGAAAACATGAATGATGCTTTTGAAATCATGCACTTGATATAAGTAATTATACTGTATTAATAACATTTTGAAATCATGAAGGTTGTTTTTGAAAATGAACCTATACTAGGTATTTTATTATAAAAACCAGAGTGTAATGATATGGGTATGGGATTGAGAAACTACCTTAGTTTTCTAACCAAGGATTTAAAGGTACAGATGTGCAAAAATCAAATTTACTCATAATGTCACTTTATTTTCTTGTACTTTGTTTCTTAGAATGAAACGAGTACTGAAAATTTTCGAGGGAATCATGAGCAGACATAGGAATGGGAAATTCACAAGAGTAGCTTGTAAAGAGCATAGTTCTTTGATGTAGGTATCATAGGGAAATGCCATACACATATACTTGTACATTAGAATTGTGAACAACAATTTATTCATAAACTGACCACATTGTTTCCGATTTCAACAAAAGAAACAAAAGCAACAGATACAAATTATTTAAAACAGCAGCGTCTTTTAATCAGCCAAATGCTCATCGTGGATCAGATTTGCATTAGCATGCTTTGGGCAATCCCTTCGGAAATGGCCCATCTCGCCACAGTTGTAGTAAGAACGAGCTTGTGTAGGATTGTTGCCAGCTTGATTTGGTGCTGCTGCAGCTGGGCAGACTCTTGCTGTATGGCCAATAAGTCCACAAGTTAGGCATTTGCGGCACTTTACACCGGCATGATGAAGAAGGGTACATCGGTTGCATAAGGGTGTGGTTCCGTTGTAGGGCTTCTTAGCTAGTGGCGTTGCCACTTGGCTAGGTCCTGCTTGATTTAGTGCACTTGCTGCGGGTTTCCTTGAAGCCTTACGCTTCCTTGATTTTGGTGCAGGCTCAACTTCTGCTTCCTTCGGTGACTCTTGGGTAGCTCTATTTTTGAGACGAGACATGGCAATGCCTAGATCCACAGACTTTAGAATCACTTCGCCTATTTGCTGGGCAAATTTGGCTGTTTGCTCGGACATCTGGGTGTTGATGTGATGAAGAGACATTCTAGAAGAAATGAAAGACATAGGAAGAAACAAGTGAAATGTTATCGGATAGAACGGTAATGCATAAAAATTGCGATCATTTGTTTGTTACCTAAGGCAAACAAATGAGACGGTGATAAATCAAAGTAAGCGGGTCATAATAATGTATCGCTGAAGACATGCTTGCCTATAAGTGAACACTCACCCCAAGAGTTCCCAGGTAAGAGTGACTGGTCCGATATTGCGGATTTGTACGAACACTCTAGCCTTAGTCAGAAAACTCAGAGTACAGGCATTCACCCTTCTAGTTTGCACGTGTTCACATTATAAGACCCAAACTTTAACGAGATTTGAAAACCTAGGGGGTTCATAACCTAGTAATCAATCATCCTAGAACAGATGATTAGTTTTCAAAGAGGTTTTGAAATTTATGTTCTTGTTGTGGTTGTCGCCTAAGGATAGGTGACGGTATTGTTTTATGACTAAATGCAAGTAAACTCGCATTAGGGTCCCAGGAAGGTTATAGACTAGGTCAAAGCATTACTAATAACCTAATTCCCTATAACCATGAGCTCTGATACCAACTTTTCTGTCACACCCCGACCACGAAAAAACAACAAAACGTGGTGGAAACGTCGGGGAGTGTTGTAAGAAAATCATTGTTTCATAACACATGGAAAATTGAAATGTTGATTTATTGATTATAAAAGTTACAATGTCTTAACAAGCAAAGAAGATATAACATAGTTAACTAGTCTTGCATCTTTTAATGTCACTAAGGCCTCGTCCAATCCTACGTGAGCATGCATCAATATCCTCATCAAATATCATCAACTATTGTACCTGAAACACATGTGAAAATACATCAGCATAAAATGCCGGCGAGTACATAGGTTTTGTGAAAATAGGATTCATGACTTAGGTTTAAGAAAATGTTTAAGGAAAACTTGTCATGAATCCAGTTTAAGTGTTTGCTTTTATAAAACGTTTGAAAAGCGATAATAAGGTAGATGATATGTAAAAGAGTAATGTAAGGTTAAATGAATAACCAAGTAAAAATGAGTTTGTATAAAATAAGTTGTTTGTAAAACAATGTCTTGTGAAAAATATGTTAGATGTCTAAACTGAAATGATTTAAACAACGCTGCGATATGTAATATCATACAAACACTTATATATAGGAAGTACCAGCGGCGTATCCACCATGCTTGTATCATATTACACACGCCTCATTACTTAATCACTTTACCCAAACAAACCACCAATGTAAAATGTCTATGTTTAAACCAATTGCCAAATGTATTGAATAATATGTCAAATGTTTATGTCAAAATGTAAATCATGTAATGTATAACCAATGTCAAAAATGTTTATGTGTCAACTGTAAATCATGTAATGTGTAACCAAAATGATATGTATGGCTAGCGAAATGCATCAACTAAACCATAGGTGAAAATGCACAAAACAAAGTATTAAAGTAAAACTTGGTTTAAATCAAAGTTATGTTTTGTGGAAATGCATGCTATACTGATACAATCACTTATGCGGTATGTTAAACGCATACATTCAAGCCTTGAGATAGCAGGATAACCTTAGAGTAAAAGTTATCAAAAAGAAATGTTTTCGGATTCTGTCATTCCATCCATCCAAACAAACCTAGGATTTTAGGAACGGGATTTGTCAAGTCCTATGGTACCACTACCTACTACCGAGCAGCATGATCGGTGTTAATGAATGTAATAAAGATCCGTTAAACAAACCAAATGTTATACCAAATGTAAGCATGTGATGTGATGTGAATGTACTAAGTATGAACTAAATGAACATACATAGCATGAAAAGGTAATGTAAATCAAATGTACTAAGTATGATGAACATACATAGCATGTGATGTAAACAATGCACTAGGTATGCACTAAATGGACGTACATAGCGTGAAAACATAATGAAATCATGTACTAATAGTGTACTAATGAACATAGCAAGTATATGATATAAAAACATGAAAACATGAAAGTAACAAGTAGGCACATGTGTTTCACCCCAAAACGTTTGAAAACCAGTAAAAGAGGGGTCTATGTACTCACTTGAGGGTGCTTAGGAGTCTTGAACAACAACCAAGCAAAGCTAGAGGGATCACGGAATCAAACGGCACCCTATATAGATAACTACATAAATAACCGGACCTAAATCGGGAGATCGGATAGTATGAGGTTTCGTAAACCAAATGAGTATTGGAACCCATATGATATGGTTTAACAAAGCCTACATACTAAAATGAAACCTAGCCTAAGTGCTTACGACCCGTTTAGGTAGCTTATGCTACTTTAACGCGTCGTTTGCGTAAAACGCGTTCTGACCGCTTAACTAGTCCTATGACAAGTAAAATATGCCTTAACATGCCTAATATAGTTACTTAATCAGGTTAGATGTCAAAATTTAGGTTACATATACTTAAAATGAATTTATGCGTAAAAAGGGTATTTTGGTAATACCTAAGGCATATAAACTACCTATCATACAACTACTTAAACGAAGTGACCATACGGTATAACCTCAGAAGGTTATTCCCTATACAACTATGGTCACCTAAAGTGTTTGGTCGGATCCTAATGATCAACCAAATGGGTCGAGTTCGAAAGTATAAGCGATTGATTAAATCGCTTACCTTTACGACCCTAAACAAACACAAATCTAAAAGTGACGAGTTAAATATGTTAAAACATGTTTAACAAAGTTTAAAAATAGGTTTGGTATCAAGAAAAAGGGTCTTGATTCCCAAAAGTAGTTTGGTTACAAAATACGCAAGAATACGCATTTTGGCCGAAACTATGACTCGTCACTGAGCCTAGATAACGTGGTAATCAGTAGGTATAGTCACTAGGGACTATAACCATCGTGATTACGCTCACGTTATGAAGTTCAAACGAACTTTGCGACCATTGACTGGTCAAAGAAGAAAGTCAAACGCAGTTTGACTTTAACGTTAAAACGAAAGAAAAGCACGAAAGAATACTTACAGAAGGTCCCCGCAAGATTTGATCCGATTCTCTCTCAGATAGGAAGCATATACTTCCACTTAGAGAGCTTGAATCAGATTCAAATGTGAGGAATGAATGAAAACATGGTGGGTATTTATAGTTTTTGCACAACCGTTAAGATCGTTCATCGTAAAACGAGCTTCGATCTCATCCGTACAAATATGCCCATGGTTTTGTGAAACAATGGGAGCCCATTGTTTCATTAAAACCATGTGCAAATGAGGGGAACGGCTGTAACAAGCTGTAATTTAGATTTTTCATTTTGGTCCCTTCCTAAGATAACTATGGCAGATTGTCAATTTTGGTCCCTGAATGTGCAAAACATGGTTTTTGATGCATTTTTGACACGTTTAAGCCCCGTTAATCCCATTTCAAGGCTCTAAAATGAAGTTAAAGTATAGGGAACATGAAACATGCTCAAAAATATCTCGGATGTCGGTTCGTTTGGTCGTACGGTTGCGTTGTTCGGTTAATTACGACGAAACACGAACGAATGCGAAAAACGATCCAAATTACGCGACGAATGGAATTTTATCATGCCAATCACTAAAATAAAATATTTTAATGATTACATAAAGTTTTGGATGCGCGAAAATGCAAACTTATGCACTTTTTGACGCTTTTAGTCCCTGAATGACCAAAAAAGTTTATTTTAGCACACCGAACCCCTCAAAGCCTATTTCTAAGCTATGTAAAGGATATTTAGGGTATGTTTAACTTATGTTCATGTTCCGGAATGTTCGTTATGGTACAAGTCGGCATATTTTTGTAGTTTGTCAAAATTAGTCCCTGTAAGCGAATAAAGTTGATTTCGCCACACCAAACCCTCCAAAACTTATTTCTAAGTTATGTAAAGATTATTTATGGTATGTTATGCCTATGTCACTATTACGGAGAGTTTGATGCATTAAACTGGTTATATTTACGCATCAGTGCGCGTATAACCTTCCAGAAAGCGATTTAGAGCCCGAAATCGAACAAGAATTGATATGTGCAAATGACACACATATTTTTACAAATGCCAAGTATGACATACAATATTTCATTGGTTTGGTATTTGTTTGATGGTTGAAGTGACACAGGTGTCACATGACCAACTCTCAGTCAACTACCGACCGGCAACAGTTTGAAAGTTATAAGAATTTGATCGATTTTAGATTTGAACTTTCAACACTTGCTAATTTTGACCGTCTATGAAGATGCAATTGCTTTCTGGCTTACAATCTGGTTTCAGGTGGTTGAGACTCGAGATCCAACATCGTACAATCAAAAATAAAAAGAAATAAAATCTTTTTGGTTTTTATAAAGTTTATATTAAAACACACCTAAAATCTTTTTGGCATTTTTGAATATTTCAAACGTAAAATGGGAAAGCAGCAAATAAATATATACAGAGATGCAGAGAATACAGAGATGCAGAGAAACTGAAAGTAGTAAATAAATATTTACAGACATTCATTTCACGAGTTTCGAGGGTAATTGAATCATATCAGTGTACGGTCGCACCAAAACGCTCTTGTTATTCAGTTAGTAACATTTAGATAAGCATTCTATAACGATTATCAATATTGTTGTCCACATAAGCTCAACTTATTAGATGTACTCACGGTTAGGGGATACGTTAAGGTATGATTTATACTTACCGACAGGTGTTCATCCACTCACGACAAATTCCCGTATCAAGGTATGCACGGGAGTTCATCTTACTGGTGAGTATACCATTTATCATCTGTTTTCAACGTATATGATGTGAGATACTCACTTATTTTGGATGAATACAAGCCCTATGTGATAAAATCACTTATTGATGAGGAACTTGATATTCGATGCATGCAGGGCACAAGAGCAAGTCCGTGAATAGGTTAGTACCATCGTACCGACAAAGATACGAACTTGACTCCCGGATAAACTGTGGTGTTTTATCACTTATTGATTGGGATAAGTGAATGTTTATCACTTATTCAGGTCGAATGCATCATGTATTATATACAAGTTTGCAAGATATTTACATGTTTGTATGGTATCATGGAAGTTCTAGACTTAAGTCCCCGTTGTTTTCCGATAAAAGAAACAACCATGATACCCAGATGATAAATAACATAAATACCACGTATCTCAGAACCTCGGCAATCTATCAAACGAAATTTCGGTACCAAGAACATATGCCAATGAGCGGTTCCCACATAGTCTTCAGTCGATTTAGGTTTATATCACCCTGCACAGTTTAAAATGATTATGAGCCTACCGATACATCTTTTATAGAGCTGCTTATCGTTTTTCATTTTAAGTTTAAAGATGTTTCGATAGACCACTGATGTACTATCATATTCTCTTTTTCTCGCCAGGAATCTCAGTTTTGTTTTTCTATTGTTTTTGTATTTTTGAAATTTTTTGATATTTTTGTATTTTTAAAATTTTTCAATGTTTTTGTATTTTTCGTTTTTACTCCCCCTAAAATGCAAATAAATATTTACAAAAATGATTTTCCGATGTTGGTTTTACTCTGGCTTGACCTTAATGCCATTTTCCATTAGTAAATAGTCAAATCGTGATTTTTCAAAAGCTTTGGTAAAAAGGTCGGCACGTTGGTCATTGGTGTGAATTTTCACAACATCGAAAAGTTTCTTTTCATAACAGTCTCGTATGAAATGATACTTTGTCTCCATGTGTTTTGTCTTTGAGTGCTGTACATGATTACGAGTGATCTGTAAAGCAGCTGAATTATCAACATAAATAGGAGTAGTTAGGAATTTTAAACCGTAGTCACGCATTTGCTGTTGGATCCACAGAACTTGGGAGCAACAACTTGAGGCAGCAATGTACTCAGCTTCACATGTTGAAGTAGCTACATAGGTCTTCTTTTTACATTTCCATGTGACTAGGCAATTCCCCATGAACTGACATCCCGCTAATGTTGACTTTGCATCAATGTTGCTGCCGTCATGATCAGAATCATTGAATGCAATCATATCGAATTTATCATCCTTAGGATACCACAGACTGGTGTCTGAACAACCCTTCAGATAACGAAAAATCCTCTTAACAGCCATCATATGAGAAACTTTCGCATTAGACTGGTAACGAGCAAGAAGACATGTTGGATACATAATATCGGGCCTTGAAGCGGCAAGATAAATGAGAGATCTGATCATAACACGATAGAGAGAGGGTTCCACATATTCACCGGTTCCGTCAGGTGTAATTCCATGATTCTAAGCCAGAGGAGTTCCCGCAGGCTTTGAGTCTTCCATCTGAAATCGCTTTAAGATATCCCCAACGTACATTGTCTGATGAATGAAGATCCCTTTCTCAGACTGATGAACCTGCAAACCCAAAAAGAAATTCATTTCTCCCATTGCACTCATCTCAAACTTCTCTTGCATCACTCGCTTGAATTCCTTGCACATTTAAACATTTGTAGATCCGAAAATGATGTCATCCACATACACTTGAATAAGCAACAAATCCTCGTTTCTTTCCTTGATGAAGAGAGTAAAGTCGATCAACCCACGCCGAAAACCATTCAGCAACAGATAGGTAGACAACGTTTCATACCAGGCCCTCGGAGCTTGATGAAGACCATAAAGTGCCTTGTTTAGAAGCCAAACTCTTTCAGTATGAATCGGATCTTCAAAACCAGGAGGTTGCTCAACATATACTTCTTCCTCGACCACACCATGAAGATATGCACTTTTCACATCCATCTGATAAATAGTGAACTTCTTGTAGGATGCATAAGCCAAGAAAATCCTTATGGCCTCAAGACGTGCCATCGGTGCATAAACATCATTATAATCAATGCCTTCTACCTGATTAAAGCCCTGGACAACCAATCTAACTTTATTTCTCACAAAGACACCTCGGTCATCCTTTTTGCACTTGTAAACCCATCAAGTACCAATCTTCTTATAGTTCGGGGGCCTATCAACTAATTTCCACACGCCCAATTTCTGAAACTGCTGAAGTTCTTCCTGCATTGCTTCAACCCGTGAATCGTCTTTCATCTCCTCTTTCCACGACTTCAGCTCAACCTGACAAACATAGCAAGCAAAAGTCCAATCATTATGTTCCCCGGATTCTCTAATTGCCGAATACAACCCAACATTATGGTTGCTTCGGAGCTGATTACGTGTCGGCACACCACTTTGGACATCTCCTATAATATTCTGCCGAGATGAGTATCATGAATTCGAGTTTTTGGATGATCAAGAACTCGAGCATTAATACCCAAGTTATTGATATTCAAATCAACAACTAAATCGATGCCTGGAGACGCGTTAGATGTGGATGCATTCCCTTCAGCATTGTCTTGAACTTGCACCTGAGAAGTTGCTTCAGAAACACCTTGAACAAGAGCTTAAACATGAGCTGGAGTTGCTTCATTAGCATCATGAAACTCCTTATCTTCCAACAAAACATCATAATCCACTGCATCTTCAAATTCCTCATGTTGAACAACATTATTAACCGAACCAGACTCTTGTCAGTTAACAATAATTGGTCGTACTAATGATGAATCAACTGCTGCATCACCCTCAAGTAACATTTGTGCTGTAGACGCCTCATCAAAAGTTGGCAGATTAAAGGAATCAAATAGTCCATCATAATCAAACATCCAAGGAGCACCCGGAGCTCTCACACATTCAGTGTACCTTTGAACCCTGACTTCACTCCATTCCTCAATCTTTTTCGTTTCCAGATTCCACACCCTGAAATTTGGAGTAGCAAACCCAAGGAAGAAGCCTTTGATAGCCCTTGGACCAAACTTTCCATGTGGGTCAATCATAGAGCATGGAGAACCAAAAGGTTCTAAATAAGTCACATCCGATTTCCTTTTCTATAACAATTCGAAACATGTTTTCCCATGCCTTTTAACAGTAAGAACTCTGTTCAAAGTATAACAAGTAGTAGCCATAGCCCCCCCCCCCCCAAAAAAAAAAAAAACTGAACAGGAAGCTCCAACTCTACCAACATAGTTCTTGCCATCTCAATAAGCGTTCTATTCTTCCTCTCAGCGACACCTTTTTGTTGAGGAGTGTAACGAGAACTATACTCATGCATAATTCCCTTAGAAGCACATAACTCGTCCATAACCTGATTCTTGAATTCCATGCTGTTGTCACTTCTGATTCACTTTACCCTCAAAGTATATAAATTCTCGAGTAAAGTGAGCAGATTTTTGAGAATTCCCGGAGTCTCACTCTTGTGTGCCATCATCGATACCCATGAGAATATTGAATAGTCACCAGTAACAACCAAACAATAAGCATCTCCAAACGTAGTCGTGTGCTTCATAGGTCCAAAGAGGTGCATATGAAGATGTTCAAGAGACAAGTTGAGGGTGTTGACTTTCTTGAATGGATGGGACATCTTCGTTTGCTTTCCTTTTCGGCACGATACATAGACATCTTGTAAATGAAAACTCTTGACTGGAACACGATTCACAAGATTATTTCTCACCAGATGATTCATTTTCCTCAAGTGAATGTGACTGATACGTCTGTGCCAAGATATAGACTCCTTTTCAGTGGCCCTTGGGACAAAACATGTAACTTGTGCAGACGTGGTAATAGCTTGGCTCATATCAAGAATATACAAGTCATTAATTCTTGGTGCCGTCAACAGAATCCATTCTTTGGGAATCTTGAAACCAGGTTTCAGCACATAACAACCGGTATCATCAAAATGTACCATGAACTTCTTGTCATAGATTTGTGAAACACTAAGAAGATTGTGATCAATTTAACGCACATAATTGATCTTGTCGAAACTAACAACACCATTTGAAATTATTCCTTCTCCAGTGATGTATCCGCCTTTATCGCCAGCAAAGGCAACATAACCTCCCCTTATGCTTTTCACATCGTACAGGAGCCTTAAGTTGCCTATCATGTGTCGGGATGCTCCACTGTCAACAATCCAAAGACTATTCACAGTTAATCCTGGAACACCCCGCACAACACACTAAATAATCAGTTCGAGATGGGGACCCAAGCCTTAGTGGTCTTGGGTCGACCCTTATCATCAAGAAATGTGATTTCTATTTCTTGATGATTTGGAAATGGTATGCCTCCGCCTAAAATTGTACCGGTTTTACGTTTCCAAGATTGTTGTCATTTACCAGATTGATTGTTATTTACAGAATTAGACAGTTCTAGTTTTGACGAATTTGATGAACTTGGTCCCTTTTCAACAACATCTGGTTTTAAAGCTTTTTCTATTACCTTAACATTTTTACGTCGTTGTTTTGCTTCTTGTTCCTTAACAATTCGTTTGTCTTGTTTAGGTGACACAGGACGACGTTGGTAATCCTTTTCAGGAGGGGATTTTTCAACAAGCTTTGGTTTTGGTGGGTTTGTACAATTTTTGATTATATGCCCAAATTCCCCACATTTAAAACATGATTTCCTTTCAACAAATTTAGGAGATTCTGATCGATGTCCCGATGTTGAACTTGCAGGCCTTGAGGTACTAGCTTCATTATCACACCCATTTGTATGTTGAGTGTAATTGTTATCACTATTACGTTTTAAAATTTTGACTTGTTGAATAAAAGCAGTATTAGATTTGTTTTCAAAAGTCTCAATTTTGTCAGTACCGGCCACAAAGTTAACATCCCTTCCCTTTTTCTTGTTTCGAGCTCCTTTTGGTTCGAACTTAGGTTGTTGAGCTCATTTTTCCTGTTGTTTACCTTTAGGGGCGATTGGTTGTTTCTCAGTTGGTAATTTTTTATTTCCGTATTGTTTTCTAACTTCATATTTTGGAATAGGATTACACTGAGTTACTGTAAGTCTCGGGATCGCGTTACTCAAAAAAACTTACTCGTAGAATCTTCCAAAACACGTTCAATCATTGATGGATTAACATTTTTAAATGGGAAATCCTAGTTTGAGTAAATTTTATCATCACCAATCAAAGTATATAACACACTATCGCCCTCAAATGTAGACACAGATTCATCCACATTTTTGATCGCGTCAATCTCTTGTTTGCAACTGATTGCACAACGGGTGCAACGGGAGTAGGAGGATCACACAAGGTATGATTCTCCACTGGAATTTCTACTCCTTTCTTCTTATCAAGAGATTGATCCTCATAACTCGAATCTGATTCATCCGATTCATTATCTGAGGAAACACAATCCTCAATTATTGGAGGACTTTGTTCCACAGCACAAGACACATTTTCTGTCTTTTCTGATTCCTTTGATGAATCATCCAGTTTGAACCCTAAACCTGCTGCAAACTCTTTGGGATTAAGAGGTACAAACGGTTCAAACCGTGGCATTTTCTCCTCATCAGGCATCTTGGTATAATTGTGTCTCAGCGGAGGTGGACACTACTTATACCCAATACACTTAACATCCCCTTCCAGCTTCTGAACCTCGATGATATGATCAAGCATATATCGGGAGTTAGAATAACTCTCCAACTTGAGCTTGATCGCATCATGCTCACACTTGGCTATGGCTCACTCTTTCTTTAATTATTCAATGATGTTAATATAGTTATTAATGCCCTTTTGCTTGTTCAAAACTGATTTTGTTAATTCAGATACACTTTTCTTAAGCGTTTCAATAACAGATTTGAAATCTTTTTCATTGTGAGTTAAAGCCATGTTTGCCTCCTTGCATTTCGAAAGGTCAACTACCAAACCCTGATTGTGACTAGTTACTACTTCTAGCTTACGTTTCAATTCTACACAATCATTGCATACACTAGAAGTTTCGGTGTTTACCTTACTAGTCGAGGGTGTAGCAGTTACCATAAAGGCAATCTGATAAGAGAAAGACCCATCCTCAGTGAAGAACTTTTCCATTTCGTTGGAGGCGACTTCAACTTTCCTTACCAACACAGATTTTTTCCTTTTATGCTCTTCTGCTTCCTTCAGTTCCTCAGCTTCTTTAAGCAGACTGTCAATCTCAACATCAAGAGTTTCCTTCACTTCCAAACCTGAACCATAACCACCCGTATTGGAGCTTTCCGCATCCGAGCTACCACTGTAACCAGAACTGTCATCATCCTCAGAGAACTCCTTACTGTGAACATGCTTGATACAAATGATGATCTTAGCATAACAAGCAATTCCTCCATTTCCTTCCGTTCACTGATTATCCAGTTGAACTAACCAGTAACATCCTTCATCTGCATGAGCTACTAAAGCCCTATTTGAATTGGAAGGCCCCGACTGGTTTGAGTTACCCGGATTGTTAAGTGCTACAATGCCCCTTTCTTGATCACTTGATTGGCATTTGATGAGCTTGACTGGTTTCTGAATGGATTTTGATTTCCTTGTCTGCTCGGTCGAGTACATTCCCGCTTGAAATGGCCCTTCTCACCAAAATTGAAGCACGTAACTGCATCCTTATCAAAACCATACTTAGTGTCCCTTTTACTTTCCAAATTTGTTCTACCCGTTCTCCTCATGTAGTCCTTAGCTCTTCTCACTGCACTTGCAAACACCCACTTAATATCCATCAATTCTTTTTTTTTTTATCAAATAATATGAAAATAATTTTTTTTTATTACAAAGCCATGGCAGGCAGTCGGGCAACAAGTTGCGCCGCCACCCCCTTTTGAATAGAAAAACCAATTCTACTAAATACAAAGTTTGAAACCTTTGGCGACGAAGAATTACTATTAACGACTTTTTGAACCCGATTCAAAAGTCGCACAGCGTCAGGAGCGAGACCACCAAAGGTATCAAACGCAAACGGGACAAACACATGTTGATTCTCCAGGCAGGCTTTCTCATGTTTTGCCACTTTGCTCGCCTCTGCCTTGAGCACCGCTTGCCCTACGACAAAGCCCTTGTCCTTGAGCCCGACAAGGGGGGAGACTCCAGTTAGATTGGTGATGTTTGAGGTATCAAATCTGACAGTGTTGGGGTTTGAAGATTGAGTGTTGTTGTTCATAAAAAAGGCTTGTTGAGGAGGTGGTTGACAAGGTAGTTATATAGTAGGTTGTGTGAAAGGAGAGGGTTGTTGTTGGGTTTGTTGAGGAGCAACTTGTGAAAAAGGAAGATAGGCGTTCGGATCGAATGGTCTTCCATAAGGATCTGTGGGAGGACCAGGGGGTTGTGCTGGTTTGGGTGGTGGTAGATAGGCGCTTGAATCGAATTGTCTCCCATAAGGATTTGTACTTGATACAAACACAGTCGGAAGCTTCATAAATTCTAACTGTGTCTAAAACACCAGTATGCTTCAACAAGTCAATGAACTGACTCCACTTGGGTGGTAAAGCCTCAGCAAAACGCATAACCATTTCTTGCTGTGTAGCCAGAACCTTGTATGAGTGCATCTCACTAACCAAGTGATAATACCGAGTAGCCATCTCGTAGAGTGTTTCATTTTCCATGAACCAAAATCCTTCGAACTCCTTCTTTAACAAATCGTGACGAATCGTTCTCGTTGCAGCATTTCCTACTCCTCTAGCTTCCAACACATCCCATAAATTTTTTGTACTCGTATAATACGCAAATTGATGATAGATATCCTTATGAAGTGCTTGCGTAAGGATAGCAAATGCTTTCTTCTCGAGATCGTAAGCCTTCTTATCAATCTCGCTCAATGCCGCCAAAGCTTGTGCATTGGAACCTGCTTCTTCGAGAGCTAGATTGTACGGTGTGATAAAGCATGTGCACAATTCAGTGTTTTGCCCTAGAACATACGTTTGATAACTACTTTTCTATGACGGATAATCGTTCATGTGTTTTAACTTTGGTGGACGAATGTTGCTTCCCGTTTCACTCTCGCTTAAGAGAAGATTTTGAATTATATTGTTTTGATTCGCGACACATGCCCATTGATGTTCGGTGATTTCCTTTTTAGTTATCAATCCTTTCACCCATTGTGAAGGATCTTGTGGAGCACTTGGGTTTTCACTCCAACTCCAAGATTTGAACTCATTATGAAGTTTTATAAACCACTATTTAAGTTAAAACACAAATTTGTATGTTTTGAGGAAATTAAAAGCTTTCTGTGAAAAATACAAGGTTTGTGTCCACGAAGAATAAAGTTCACGAACACTATTCTTCACGAACAGTGTTCTCCACGAAGACTCGGTCAACGAAGAATGAGTTTCACGAATACTTTGTTCAATGGTTCTTCGTAAAAAGAAAATTCAATTTATAATGTTGTTTTGATTTTTTCGTGAATGGACAATTTAAAAACAATTCCTTGTGAATGAACAATTTAAAAGGAAATGTTGTTTTGAAATCAACGAAGACTGTTGTCACGGCCCCCGACCCGGTTTGACCCGTTTCAGGAGCCGCGGGACAGAAATCCCGTGATATTTATTTAATTGAGTTTAACAGCGGAAGTTTATCATCAGGATCGTTGTAAAGCTAAAAACTTTTCCCGATAATTTTATTTCACAATTCGGGATAAAACCCCGATAATTTACAATAACAAGATTTTACTGAGAAATCTTTATTTTTACAAAACATATTTCTTTATTTTATAATGAGCCACTATCTTAAGCTTGAAATGCTTCCCAGCACTTTTCCTGAATTACAATAGATCACCTGAAACATGTTTGAAAAAAATTTTGTCAGCGGGAAATACTGGAAATACTGAGTGAATCATTTAGTTTACTAAAATGACTCGTTTATTATAATTTACAGTATTAAGAGTTTTTACATATGTTTCTGATATCTACCAACTACCCACAGTATTTGTCACTCGACCGGATCTGTGACTGTGGTCATATCACCATTGGCTGCCCCAATGAATGACGTATATCACTTAATTTTAGGTTCGCCCACCTAATGTGATTAAAACAGTAGTAATGTGCACAATACCCCACATACTGGCTGTAATTTAGTGATTACATAAACTTAATCACTGTAATTATAATTCTGAAAATAATTTGGAGTTTTTGTAAAACAATTGATAAAAAGAGAATGACTCACATTGCAGATTTAACACGGGCGGAATACGATTTAGCCTTGTTAACCTAATTTAATAATAATGCACACAAAACCGGGTTAGTGATTAATACAGCAGTTACGATAACTCACGAGATCAAATTCTCACAACGAACGACAAAGTGCAATACTTAAACATCCATCGATTTAACGACGAACGACAAAGTATAACCCTATGTGGGCGGCACTTAAACATCCATTGGATATATTGATCAGTCGGAAAATGAATCGTAATAGCAATTGAGTGATTACCCTGTTTTGCGGCAGCAATTCGATATTAGTGTACTATGGACTGTTTCTGCTTATAACTCGACGTCTACAAAGAATTCTTACGTCGTTTTCAACACAGAAAGCAATTGCCAATGTCTGCTATTTATAGTGATTTTTGGACAGGCTTACGAACCGTATGGCTTTTCCCCTTACGGTCCGTAAGGGGTGCAGTCTAATTACATAGGCTAGCTGGGTACGGGACTAGCTTGCATGACTCATTTTTAAAATCAATTTTAATCTGTACAACGCAAATTTGGTGATAATCATCACTAGGGTTTACCCCCCTTGCATTGTAGGGGCCCTGATCCTAATTCCGATTGTTCTGGAAATTTTAGGGTTAGTGCAGAATTACTTGGGTGTCTCAATTAGGGTTTTCTTATTGACTAATTATCATTCTAATTATGGATTTTAATGAGAGTTGTTACATCCTCCCCACCTTAAGAAAAATCTCGTCCTCGAGCTGAAATAGATGAGGGTATTTCCGCTTCATTTCTGTCTCTAGTTCCCAAGTATACTCTGGTCCCCTCTTTGAATTCCATTTGACTTTTACAAGTACTAGTCGCTTGTGTTTGAGAAACTTGACCTTCCGGTCTTCTATTTGTAAGGGTTTCTCTATGAATTTCAGCTTTTCATTTACCTCCACATCTTGAAGAGTTACTACCAGGGATTCGTCTGATAGACATTTCTTGAGATTGGATACATGAAATACATCATGTACTCCAGCTAGTTCTTCCGGTAGTTGTAAGTGATAAGCTACTGGTCCTATTCGTTGGATCACTGGGAATGGTCCAACATATCTTGGACTCAGTTTTCCTTTCTTACCGAATCGTACTACTCCTTTCCAAGGAGATACTTTCAAAAGTACTTTGTCTCCTATCTGGAATTCTAGTGGCTTGCGGCGATTGTCTGCATAGCTTTTCTGACGATCTCTGGCTGTATTCAATCTTTCCTTGATTTGAGTTATCTTGTCTGTGGTTTCTTGTACGATCTCTGGACCTGATAATTGACTTTCTCCTATTTCTGCCCAACATACGGGAGGTCTGCACTTGCGTCCATACAGTGCTTCGAATGGAGCGGCCTCGATGCTTGAGTGATAACTATTATTATAGGAGAATTCGATTAATGGTAAATGGTTATCCCAATTACCACCAAAGTCAATTACACATGCTCGGAGCATGTCTTCTAGAGTTTGGATCGTCCTTTCACTTTGCCCGTCTGTTTGTGGATGATATGCAGTGCTTAGATTGAGTCGGGTTCCCATTGCTTCTTGGAAGCTTGTCCAGAAACGGGAAGTGAAACGACTATCTCTATCCGATACAATGGAGAGTGGGACTCCATGTAAGGATACTACTTCATCCACATACAACTTGGCTAACCTTTCCATGCTAAAAGTTTCTTTCATAGGTAGAAAATGAGCAGATTTGGTTAATCGATCCACAATTACCCAAATCGCATCGTTACCTTTTCTGGTTTTGGGTAACTTAGTAACAAAGTCCATTGTTATGAGTTCCCATTTCCATACAGGCATTTCCAACTGTTGTAGTAATCCTGAAGGTTTCTGGTGTTCGGCTTTAACTTGTGAACAAGTTAGACACTTAGATACGTATTCGGCTATATCCTTTTTCATTCCTATCCACCAGAAATTCTTTCTTAAATCTTGGTACATCTTATTGTTTCCTGGATGTACAGTATACCTAGATTTATGAGCTTCCTCTAAAATTTTTGATCTTAAATTTCCCTGTTCAGGTACCCAAATTCTGTTTTTGTGAAATTTCCAAATTCCATCATTTCCTTGTCCAAATTCTTTTAGGCAACCTTTCATTCCTTCGGCATCGTCCTTGATTGCCGTTTCCTGAATTTCCTTCAATTGTTCCATTAAATCTACTTGTAGATTTATTCTAAGAGCACGGACTCGCCTTTGCTTCTCATGATCCTTACGACTTAAGGCATCTGCGACTACGTTTGCCTTTCCTTCGTGATATTGAATATCACAGTCGTAATCACTCAGGATTTCCATCCATGTTCTTTGCCTCATATTTAACTCTTTTTGCCCAAATATATACCTTAAACTTTTATGATCTGTATAAACAGTAAACTTACTTCCATACAGATAATGTCTCCATATCTTAAGGGCAAAAACTATAGCTCCTAATTCTAAATCATGAGTCGTATAGTTTTCCTCGTGCTTCTTCAATTGTCTGGAAGCATACGCAATTACCTTTTTGCGTTGCATTAACACACATCCGAATCCTAATTTTGAAGCATCACAATATACTTCAAAACCTTCTGTTCCTTCTGGTAAGGCTAAGATTGGAGCATTGGTTAATTTCTGTTTCAAGATTCTAAAGGCTTCTTCTTGTTTAGGTCCCCATTCAAACTTAATGGCTTTACAGGTTAGCTTAGTTAATGGTACATCTATCTTGGAAAAATCCTTAACAAACCGTCTATAATATCCGGCTAAACCTATAAAACTTCTAATTTCCATTGCGGTTTGTGGAACCTTCCAATTGGTAATTGCTTCTATCTTAGCAGGATCTACGTGAATACCTTCATGATTCACCATGTGTCCTAAGAATTGCACTTCTTGTAGCCAAAATTCACACTTCGAAAATTTGGCATACAATTTTTCTTTTCTTAACAAAGTTAAGAGTGCATGCAAGTGCTGACAATGTTCGTCCTGACTTTTTGAATAAATAAGTATATCGTCTACGAAAACAATTACAAATTTATCCAAATATGGTTTACAGATTATGTTCATCATATCCATGAATGCTGCAGGTGCATTAGTTAACCCAAAGGGCATAATTGTAAACTCATAGTGTCCATACCTAGTTCTAAAAGCAGTTTTAGGCAGTGTTGCAAAAGTCGGATTCCTCGGCCGAGTACTCGGCGAGTACTCGGTCCTCGGACCTCCACCTTGGCGACTTCCTCCTAGGCGGTCTCAACTAGTCGGCCTCGGGAGTACTCGGTCCTAGTCGGCGCCTAGTCGGCGCCTAGTCGGCCTAGTCGGAGCCTAGTCGGCCTAGTCGGAGCCTAGTAGGCCTAGTCGGTCTAGGCGGTCAACGTGGTTTGTTGACTTTTAATCGGTCAAACTCGGTCAAAATCGGCCTACTCGGGCTTGTACTCGGACTACTCGGCCTTGTACTCAGACTAGTCGGACTTGTATTCAGAATATTTGAACTTTAAACATGTTTCATTTTAAATTATACCTAGTTGACATGAATTATGCTTATTTTAACACATAAATAATATATAACAATTAATTTTATTTATATTTACCATGTCCGCGTACTCCCCGAGTACTCTCCGAGTACTCCGATTACTCCCAACTCCCCAGTCGGCCGACTAGGAAACGCCTAGCGACTTTTACAACACTGGTTTTAGGTATGTCTTCTTCTTGAACCTTTAATTGATGATATCCGGAGCGCAAGTCTATCTTAGAAAAGTACCTAGCGCCTTGTAATTGATCAAAAAGATCATAAATCCTAGGTAATGGGTATCAATTCTTAATTGTAACCTTATTTAGCTCTCTATAATCGATACACATTCTCATTGATCCATCTTTCTTTTTCACAAACAACACTGGTGCACCCCAAGGGGATGAACTAGGTTGTATAAATCCTTTGCTTAGTAATTCATCTAATTGCTTCTTTAATTCTAGCATTTCGGTAGGAGCTAATCGATAGGGTGCCTTGGCTATCAGTATAGTTCCTGGAATTAGATGAATCCTAAATTCTACCTCCCTATCTGGTGGTAACCCAGGTAAATCTTCCGGAAATATATCTGGGTATTCTGAGACTACAGGAATTTCCTTAAGTTCCTTACCTTTAGTACTAATGTTTACTAAAATCATATATACTATTCCTTGTTTTCATTCATAGTTAGCAACTTTCATTACTGATATGAACTTCAGTGGCTTTCGAGGTTTATCTCCTGTAATCATGATTACTTCTCCAGTAGGTGATTGAATTTCTATAGAGTTTTTATTACAAATGATTTGAGCATGGTTGGCTATTAACCAATCCATTCCTAACACAACATCAAATTCAGCTAATTTCATCGGTAATAGGTTTGCAGCAAATTTATGACCTGAAAGTTCTATTTCTACTTTTTGCAAAACCTGATTGATTTTTACTGAATTCCCATCTGCGGTTTCGACTATAAAATCTGCCTAATGGTAGTTAAGGGTAACTTAAGAGCTTGGCAGAATGAAGTATTTATAAAACTTTGGTTTGCACCAAAGTCAAGCAATACTTTTGCATAAACGTCGTCAACTAAAAACGTACCGGCTATCACATCCGGGATAAGCTCTGCTTCTTGAGTGGTTAGCTGGAATGCTCTGGCATTCTTCTTAGTAGCTCCTTCGGTCGCCTTGGTTTTGTTATCTACTGGTTTGACTAACTTAGGACATTCTGTTTTGAAATGTCCGGCTTCTCCACAATTGTAACAAATTATGGATTTCTTTCTGCAGTTTTCTTCACGATGTCCTATCGTTTTGCAAAAATTGCAAAGTTTGTTACATTTTCCAAAATGTTTCTTTTTGCAAATTTTGCAGAATGGTAAAGTTGAAGATTGCCCTGCTCCTCTTTTCTTGAAATTACTACTATTACCCACCCTAGATCCTCGGGTAATTTTCTGAGCTAGTTCCTTCTTCCCGTCTTCATCTCTTGTGCGTATCAATTCATCAGTTAGGGTGTTAGCTAATTCTACTGCATCGTCAATAGTGCGAGGTCTCGCAGCCTTAACGATATTTCGAATTTCGCTAATTAATCCCCAAATATAGCGAGAAATGAGTACCGGTTCTGGCGAAGCCAGTGTTGGTATCACTCTAGCATATTCAAAGAATGTCGAAGTATAACCACGACAATCTACACCTATCATCTGATGATTTAGGAACTTATTTGCCATTTGTTCCTTTTCATACTCAGGACAGAATTTTCTTTCTACAAGGTTCTTAAATTCTTCCCATGTCATAGCATAAGCCCTATTTCTTCCTTTAGCTTGTAACACAGTGTTCCACCATTCGAGTGCTCCTTCTTTAAACAGATTTGATGCGTACATGACATGATCATCTTTGGCACACTTACTTATTGCAATTACTGCTTCGGTTTTCTCTAACCAACGCAGTGATGTAGTTGCCCCTTCATTGCCTGCAAATTCAGTGGGTTTACAAGCAAGGAATTCTTTGAAAGTGCAACCAGGTGTTGCAGCTTTCAGTTTCTTAGGGAGCGGCGTGTGCTGGGATTCATTATCATGATTAACATGATTATTACCCCCGTTTATACTATTACTGAAGTTATCTTCAGAAGTACGTTTACTAGGAACGATATGTTGTGGTTCGATTGGACTTTTTACAGTAGCAACGAATGCTGGAATAGCATTGGCTATCCCTTGAGCAACAATATTTTCAATATCTTGTCTAGTCATATATTGATCCCCTGGATGTTGCTCCGACTGATTAACCTCATTTACCGGTTCATTACCAATATTTGCCATCTGAATATATATATATATATATATATATATAATTTTTATTAGTATTTGATAAATAACAATTATACACAAACAATCAGACAATTTACAATACACGTATAGTCAAAACTATCGATTTCTCGATTTCATTTTATATTGTTTATAGTATGCATCAATACACACCAATATTTTACAAAGTTTTATTTGTAGTTATGTTATAGACTGATTTCACTATTTCTTTTACTATTACACAACTATAGTTTTATCACCCTCCTATCTCTCGCCACTTCTCGTTCTCAAAACGAAGTTCCCTTTCATCATACTTCCACGCAATTTGTCCCCCTATCTCCCTGATTCTATTTCCTGCATCCATCAACTCTTCACCGTAATGGCGAAGTTCAGCCATATTTTCGTTACTCATTGGTGGATTAGGTAGGGTTCTGGATCGAATTGTGGAAGAAAGGAATAAGGATCATTGACAATATTTTGAAATTGCCAATCATTTGTCCACCATTCGTCCATTTCTACAGGTTGAGAGTGGACTATTGGTTCTGGGATTGCTGGTTCAAAATTCATAGGGAGTGGATTTTCACTAGGATAGGTAAAAACATTCGTATTGACAGGCTGAATAGTCTCACAGCTTGCCAATAGGAAATCTATTTCCTCCTGAAAAGTTATTCCCTGGTTTTGGTTTGAGCTCTCTCCAATTTCTATCTGAGTTGGTCTAGAACCATGTCCTACTTCCATTTCTATTTCCTTAGAATATTCCTCAAACTGTATTTCCATTTGCCTAAAATCTTTCTTGACTTCAGATTCCATCTCTTGCTGTTTAGTACTCTCCTTGATTACAATTTATTTTCCTTTTTCTAAAGCGTTGTTTATTTTAGGAAGTTTCGTAGCTGGCTTTTTCCTACGGATACGACTACCCCATACATAATTCTTTCTTTTCTTTCGTTTTGGCTTTGTCAAAGGTGAAGCATTGAATTCTACAGGTTGTTCCACATCAGCAAAATATCCAGTGAAATCTTTGGAAACTTCTACATTCACCGGGTAAAGATCAAGGTTCTGAAAGGCTTCAGATATCTCATTCATGCTGTGTAGCATATATGCAAAATGCACAAAAATACTAAGTTAAAACTTTGGAACAAAGTTTAACAAATAAACATTGAAGTTTTATTGCACACTATTTGTACAAAATAACAGGAAAGAACACACTCGGATTTATTTATTTATTTACTGGGAAGTACTATTACTAGACTTAGGGTTTTTATAGATTTGCATGTTCTGCTACTGTAGCTAGCATATACAAATTTGTCCATTTCTCATCTAGCTTATCTTCCCAAGGTGATTTATTGATTAATTCCTGGGTTTCCCTTTAAATCCTCTTTTCTCGGATTTGCTCTTTACTTTTCTTAATAATCATACTCCTTTTTCTAGGAGAAAGCGGCTTCTCATATTGTGCTTTTCGCACAAATATTCTTTCTTCAGGAATTGTAGGGAGTTTTGAAGATTTGTTTTGGGATGAACTTCCCTCTTCGTAGACTGACCTATCTAATTTAAGATAGATATCTTGCAGCTTTTGCTTACCCATACTGTAACTAACACATAGTCAGTTTAATAAAACACATAATCACATAATAGTAATCAGGAAAAATTAAGTATCTCTAAATACTTAATTAGCTTAACTCAGTGGCTCTGATACCACCTCATTTCTGTCACGGCCCCCGACCCGGTTTGACCCGTTTTAGGAGCCGCGGGACAGAAATCCCGTGATATTTATTTAATTGAGTTTAACAGCGGAAGTTTATCATCAGGATCGTTGTAAACTAAAAACTTTTCCCGATTATTTTATTTCACAATTCGGGATAAAACCCCGATAATTTACAATAACAAGATTTTACTGGGAAATCTTTATTTTTACAAAACATATTTCTTTATTTTATAATGAGCCACTATCTTAAGCTTGAAATGCTTCCCAGCACTTTTCCTGAATTACAATAGATCACCTGAAACATGTTTGAAAAAGGTTTTGTCAGCGGGAAATACTGAGTGAATCATTCAGTTTACTAAAATGACTCGTTTATTATAATTTACAGTATTAAGAGTTTTTACATATGTTTCTGATATCTACCAACTACCCACAGTATTTGTCACTCGACCGGATCTGTGACTGTGGTCATATCACCATTGGCTGCCCCAATGAATGACGTATATCACTTAATTTTAGGTTCGCCCACCTAATGTGATCAAAACAGTAGTAATGTGCACAATACCCCACATACTGGCTGTAATTTGGTGATTACATAAACTTAATCACTGTAATTATAATTCTGAAAATAATTTGGAGTATTGTAAAACAATTGATAAAAAGAGAATGACTCACATTGCAGATTTAACACGGGCGGAATACGATTTAGCCTTGTTAACCTAATTTAATAATAATGCACACAAAACCGGGTTAGTGATCAATACAGCAGTTACGATAACTCACGAGATCAAATTCTCACAACGAACGACAAAGTGCAATACTTAAACATCCATCGATTTAACGACGAACGACAAAGTATAACCCTATGTGGGCGGCACTTAAACATCCATTGGATATATTGATCAATCGGAAAATGAATCGTAATAGCGATCGAGTGATTACCCTGTTTTGCGGCAGCAATTCGATATTAGTGTACTATGGACTGTTTCTGCTTATAACTCGACATCTACAAAGAATTCTTACGTCGTTTTCAACACAGAAAGCAATTGCCAATGTATGCTATTTATAGTGATTTTTGGACAGGCTTACGAACCGTATGGCTTTTCCCCTTACGGTCCGTAAGGGGTGCAGTCTAATTACATAGGCTAGCTGGGTACGGGACTAGCTTGCATGACTCATTTTTAAAATCAATTTTAATCTGTACAACGCAAATTTGGTGATAATCATCACTAGGGTTTACCCCCTTATTTTAGGGGCCCTGATCCTAATTCCGATTGTTCTGGAAATTTTAGGGTTAGTGCAGAATTACTTGGGTGTCTCAATTAGGGTTTTCTTATTGACTAATTATCATTCTAATTATGGATTTTAATTCGAGTTGTTACAACTGTGGTTTAAAATTAATTCCTACTCAGACTTCTAATGTCCACGAAGAATAAATAAAAAAAACAAATGTCCCACGAAGACTACTAGTGTCCACGAAGACTAGGGGGCCCCCACGAAGACTTTTGATGGGCCAAACAAAGACTTGGGCCCGATGAAAACTTGTAAGGACCACGAAGACTATTGAGATACTACGAACACTATATGTCCACCACGAACCTTGATTTACTGCGAAGACTACTCCACGAAGAGTCAGTCAACGAACACTTAAGTCAGTCACGTCAACACTGATCCACGAAGACTAATCTTCATTGAGAATGATTCTTCGTTGAATGTATTCTTCGTCCAATATGACTCTTCGTGAACACAATGGTTGTGGTTGGTGAGATTCCCCTACTTTTAGTAACTTGCTTTTTCTAGTTTTACAAAAGATGGTAGCTGGGTATCCTAAGTTAGTTAAAAACAAAACATTTGAAATCATGCTTTTTCAGAAAATCTTATCCTTACCAACCACAATCCGGTGACTTTTTCGGTTAACCAACTCACCACAAATTTGACGAACTCAAATTTTGAAAGAAATTTTTAAGAAAAACCAAGTCCTAACATGTCTCCGTGTGTTTTAACTCGTTCACGTACGAACAAATATTTTTTATCGAGATATAAACTAGCTCCAGTCAAACTGTTACTGTTCGAGAAACTAACGGCAACTGAGTTATCACAGTAAAGCTTCAATGGTCTAGAAATGGAATTAACGATTTTGAGTCCAGTGATCAGATTTCTAAGCAACATTCCATGACAGGTTGCGTTGTAAACATCGATGTATTCTGCCATCATTGTGGAAGTTGTAGTTAACTGTGGTTTATGACTCTTCCATGAGATAGGTCCGCCTGCTAACATAAAGATATAGCCCGAAGTGGATTTCTTGTCATCTTTGCATTTGGCAAAGTCAGAATCAGAATAACCTACCACTTCTAAGTGATCACTTCTTCTATAAGTCAGTTTATAGTCTTTCTTCCCTTGTAGATATCTAAGGACCTTCTTAGCTGCTTTCCAGGGATCTAGACCAGGATTAGTCTGATAACGGCCCAGCATTCCAGCAATATAAGCAATACCTTTGCGAGTACAGACTTGGGCATACATCAGGCTCCCGACTACGGACGCGTAAGGTATATGGCTCATTTGCTCCTTTTCAACCTCTGTTGTCGGACACTGGAATGAACCGAAAACATCTCCCTTAACTACCGGAGCGACTGAGGGTTTGCACTGTTGCATGTTGTAACGTGTAAAGACACGATCTATGTAAGTCTTTTGAGACAATCCTAAGATCCCTTTGTGTCTATCTTGGTGAATTTCGATGCCAATGACGTAAGAAGCATCTCCGAGATCCTTCATGTCGAAGTTATGCGAGAGTAACCGCTTCGACTCATGCAACATGTCTAAACTATTACTTGCCAATAGAATATCATCTACGTAAAGGGCAAGTATAGTAAAGTTACTCCCACTCATCTTGAGGTAGCTGCATTGATCCACTTGATTCTTCATAAAACCTTGCCCCTTCATGACTTCATCAAACTTGAGGTACCATTGACGTGATGCTTGTTTTAACCCGTAAATGGATTTCGTCAACTTACAGACTAGATGCTCCTAACCTTCAGGTTTAAAGCCTTCGGGTTGTTTCATGTAAACATCTTCGTCTAATTCTCCGTTAAGGAAAGTAGTTTTGACGTCCATCTAATGTAGCTCCAAATCGAAATGAGCTACTAGGGCCATAACGATTCTTAATGAATCTTTACGAGTGATAGGTGAAAACGTCTCGTGATAATCAATTCCCTCTTTCTGAGTGTAGCCCTTTGCAACCAATCTCGCTTTATAGCGTTCAACGTTCCCATTCGGATCCAGTTTTGTTTTGAACACCCATTTACAACCTACAGGTTTGACACCGTTGGGTAATTCTACCAAATCCCAAACGTCATTTTTCTTCATGGATTCAAGCTCATCAATCATTACTTTATTCCATTCAGAAGACTGATCACTGCTAATGGCTTCATTATAAGAGATAGAATCATTGAGCTTTCCAGCATCCATTTCATTCAGGTAGGTAACATAATCATCCCAATTAGTAGGCCTTCTTTGCCTAGATGACCTCCTGAGATGATTATCGGGTTCAGCGTTGTCTTGGTTTTGAGCGTTTGATGTGCCTTCGTTATGAGGTATAATGTGTTCTGATTGTGGAGACGGAGTTTGTGCAGTGGCTTCAGGTGCAGTTGTTGCATTGGGTACAAGAGGAGTAAACGGAGTAATGGTAAGCGACGAGTCTCTCCCCCCCCACGTCTTGTACTTCTTGCAATTCTTCGTAAGGGTTGGTACTGCTCCCACTGACCTTCAAATCCCCCAGGAACGCAACACGCTTGGTTTCAACAATACGGGTGACATGGGAAGAACAATAGAAACGATAACCCTTTGAATGATTAGGACACCCGATAAAGAAACAGGTGATTGTTTTAGGATCAAGTTTCCTTAGGAAAGGATTATAGAGTTTTGCTTCAGCAATGCAACCCCATACTTTCATATATTTAAGACTCGGTTTCCTTCCTGTCCAAAGTTCATAAGAGTTTTAGGGACAGACTTAGAAGGAACTCTATTGAGTATAGAATAGCTGCTTTTAATGCTTCAGTCCAGAGAAATAATGGTAAATTAGTGTTGGCTAACATACTACGCACCATGTTCATAAGGGTACGCTTTCTTGGTTCAGCGACACCGTTCTGCTGAAGTGTACCAGGCATGGTGTATTGGTTTACAATCCCCTGGCCCTTAGAAAAATCATAAAATGGACCAAGAGCTTGACCCACATCAGTACGTCTTCCATAATATTCACCGCCTCTATCTGATCTCACAACTTTAATCTGATGATCTAATTGCTTTTCAACTTCAGCTTTATAATCTTTAAAAGTTGTAAGAAATTCAGACTTTTCCTTAATAAGATACAAGTATATGTAACGAGAATAATCATCAATGAAAGTGATAAATGAAGTATGTCCTGTTATGCCAGCGATTTGGTAAGGACCACTAATGTCAGTGTGAATGAGTTTTAATAAATTAGAACTCCGAGTGGCAGCTTTCTTATTTGCTGATGTCATTTTGCCTTTAAGAGATTTGACACATGTTCCAAAATCAGTGAAATCGAGAGGAGGTAAGACTTCATCTTTTACGAGACGATTTAATCGTTCTCTTGAGATGTGGCCTAAACGTTGATGCCACAACATGGATGAAGTCTCTAAGTCTCGTTTCTTTTCCATCTTTGTGAGTGATTCATTAATATTATATGACAACAAAGATTTGAAAAAATTATCATCTAGTTCTAATCTATAGAGACCACAATCCAGAATGCCAGTACCATAAACAACGGAATCATAGAGAATAGAGAGTTTGCGATGACCATGAGAAACGACAAAACCGTCCATGTCTAAATTTTGGTCCTGATATAAGGTTCCGAGTTACCTCAGGAACATATAAGGTATCATAAAGTTTAATACATAAACCAGTTTTCAAAAATAATTGTAATGTTCCTATGGCCTTCACTTCTAATTCCCAATCATCCCCAACTTTAAGTGTTCTTTGGTTTTTCCCCAGCTTCCGGATTGAAAGGAATTCTTGAGTAGAGTTAGTTACATGAACCATAGAACCAAAATCACACCACCAAGAATTAGCAGGAACATTTAAATTAAAGGACTCAAGTATCATGAAAAAAGTCGTTACCTTTCTTAGCCAGCCACTCCTTGAAGTAAGGGCATTCCTTTTGCTTAGGTCCTGTTTTCTTACAGAACTTGCAATAAGGTTTGCCTAAGGAGCTCTTAGAGCTAGGAGGTGCACTTGTATTAGGATTTGGCTTTTGGACTTTGGAAGCATCCTTTCTTTGATAATTGTTCTTCCTCTTTTTAGAGTTGGAGGTGGTGAAGTTAGCAACATCAGTAGTGCGATCCATCTTCATACGCTCTTCCTCCTGTACGCACATAGTGACCAGCTCACTCATCGTCCATTTATCCTTCTAAGTGTTGTAATTGATCTTGAATGCTTCACAGGACGAAGGAAGCGAAGTGATGATGAAGTGAACAAGAAAACCATCACTGATTTCCATCTCTAGCCCTTTTAGCTTATTGGCCATGTCATGCATCATCATGATGTGTTCGCGAATGCCGCTCCTCCCATCATACTTAGTCGTCACCAGCTTGAGGATAAGAGTGCTAGCATGTGCTTTTGATGTTCCTTTGAATTGAGCCTCCAAAGAAGCCAGGTAGGTTTTAGCATCCTCAGAATCAGGAATAGCGCCTCTAATTGCATTGTGAATGGATTGCTTCATGAACATGAGAGACATGCGTTTACACCTAGTCCATTTTTCATGAACTATCTGCTCAGCAGCAGTACTTTGAGTGGTAAGGTCCGTTGGCTTATTCTCTCTAAGATCATAATCCAAGTCTAGCAATCCTAGTGTAAGCATGAGGGCATCCTTCCGTTCAGCAAAGTTATCACCAGTCAAAGGTGGAATCCCGCAATTGGGTGCTGTTAGTGGAAATAAGATGAGCAAGTTATGATACTAAGAAAGAAGTCCTAATGTGATCTAAGGTTATGCTATACTAAGGCAGGCATAAATAATGACCATTTTAATTATGAAGCTGTGATATTGTCTATTACTAACATCAAAATAATAGACTTAGTAAAATTCTACTTAAACGAAAACAAATCAGCTTTGGCCAGAAGGGTAATCATTTAAGTATGTGTGCAAAGCAAACGTGACAAATTAGCTTTGGCCAGAAATGAGACAATCACTTTAGTTATGCACTTGTCAAGCATGCTAAAGATAAATGAGTTAAATCAGCTTTGGCCAGAATTAAGACATTTCACGTTTCTAATGCATACTCAACATAGCTTTTATAATACTTGAACAATAAATAGATGTATTAAATCAGCTTTGGCCAGAAATGATACATCAGAATCTCATTCAAGTTAAGCTATTTTGGTTTTGTAAAAATTTATCTGATTTTGATTAGTTAATTAAGTATTAACAAAACCAAGTATTTAATAGCAAACCACCTGTTAGCGCAGATTGAACTCCGCGGTGAGTTCGCTGGGGGGTGCAGGGGGACAGCGTGCCCCCGCACGGGGTTCGAGGCTGAGCACTGAGCTAAATTTTAGTTCACATCAAACAACTTAAGGTAATCAGTTAGGTCTCGACTGAGTTATGAGATCTCGTGTCAGTTATGAGGTCTCGAGTCGCAACCTTGGTCTCGAGTTGTGGCCTTATGGTCTCGAGTCGCAACCTTTTGGTCTCGAGTTGTGACTTTATGGTCTCGAGTCGCAACCTTGGTCTCGAGTTGTAGTCTTATGGTCTCGAGTCGCAACCTTATGGTCTCGAGTTGTGACCTTATGGTCTCGAGTCGAGACCTTTGTCTCGAGTTATAAAGATTTGATAACCTGATGATTTCGAGTCGAGACCTTGTGGTCTTGAGTCCAGACCTTGTGGTCTTGAGTCGAGACCTTGTGGTCTTGAGTCGAGACCTTTTGGTCTTGAGTCGAGACCTTGTGGTCTCGAGTCGTAATCTGATGGTCTCGAGTTCACTGTTAACAGTTGTTTTGTGATAATAACTGAAAACTCGAAATTTTAGGGATTGTGGGATAGTGTTTCCTGTTTTATTGCTGGTCTAGATTTATCAAGGATTTCGAAAATTATGACAGATTATCTCTTTAATAGTTTTCGAAAATTTTAATAGATGCAATTCAGATCAAAACAGTAAAAACATCCACTAATCCGGATTATATTCCAAAACTTAATGAATTTTTGAGTTTTCTTAGAACAATATGATGAACCCTAAAAAAAATTAAAGCATAATCCTGGGATCCAAAACCTGAATTTTAATGATTTCAAACGGGTCTCGAATATAAAATTAACCCATATTAGTTTCAGGTGACATGATTAATCACCCCTTTTCTCAAAACACTGATTTCGGCTCAATGTAACCCGAAAACAGCCGTGATCATGAAGGCTTTAAATTTTTTTTTCTGTTTTCCAGATTATGATCCCAGAATAATGGATATGAAAAACAGAACTGATTTATCAACATATGCTCTGATACCACATGTTGATCAGTTCTGTTTAAACATAATGGAAAACATGAATAACATACCTGTTACAGCAGACAGGCCAGCGGAGAATCCAGTCAGAGATGCAGCCATTGAGTTCGACATACTTGTCAGGATGATCTGGTTCCTCCTTAGGGTGTTAAGTTATGATTGTGATGAACCGAAACTAGGGAGACAATCGGTTATAGAGAGAGAGCCGTGAATGATGTTATGAGGGTTGTGAAATTGTCTAACTTGTGTAACCCTTAAACTCTCTAATAATCTCCTTATATATACACCCAACAGGAAACCCAATTATTTAATAAGGGTAATATGGTCCATCAACAATTACCAACTAATTATTAATAGGTTATTAATATATTTGATCTATATAATATAAATGATTATAATGGCTACAAGATTAGATATTATAATAATAATATATTTAATCTCACAATAATGGGTCGATCTGTTAGTTTTATGGTTTTCTTTTGCGGATTAATAATATGGGTATGGGCACATTAATCTTTTTTTTGTTAATAAAGAATAGTACAATTAAACCAGGAACGACTTTATATAAACTTTATCATAGGTTTTTTACCTTATTATTAAACTCTTTTTATACTTGTTAGACTAATATTAGATTATGGAATATGAATGTTATGGAACGACTTTTTTTAAACCTTTTGCATCACAACATTTCCCCAATGTAACCAATGGACATCAATGTTTACGGGTATTTTTCTATATAAATCTTTAAAAACCAATTTTCCTTCGTTTTCTATAAAAATGTTAGCCTGCTAATGTAAAACTTTATTAATTTTTTTTTTGTAAAATGATTTTTTGCACTATTATGAATAGAGTTTAATAAATATTTGTTGAAAACTAAAATCTAGGTCGGAGATGAAGTTTTCCTCAAAAGCATTCTAAACTCTACCGAAATGTTAGCAAGAGGAAGGGTCCAGAGCTTAGACCCAAATGATCTAGTTGGTGGTACAAAGATTGGACCAGAATGGTGTGAGGTAAACGTTCAAGTACCAATAAAAAAGATGAAAACTTGGTAAGACCATATGGTTTATTTTCTACAATTCAAGATTGTATTGGTGCATCTATCGCATGGCCATATCCATTCATCTCCGTATGTATTTGTTAAATTTGTGATATAAATAATTTGGATATCATGGAACTTAATGCTTATACATAGATGGTTTATTTGTAGGTAGTCCATTAGGATTGAGGACGCTGGACGCATGATGACTCAAGATTTTATGCTTCTTATTTCTTTAATTGCTTTTAATTTCTTTGTTAAATGTTAACACTTTATTTTGGATAATGTTATAACTTATTTATGGTTAGTGTTTTTGTTATGAACATGCTTATTTGAAATATAATGATTCTTTCATTAGTTGATGCTATACAATAACTATTAGGATGATACATGTTGATGGTCTGTTTATAAAATTGGTTTTATAATCTTATTTGGGATATTAGGACCATTTTCTTGATATTAAAGTAGCTATAACGTTACATCATAAGGGTCCTATAAATTTATTTTTAAGGACGCTTTTATGTGTATCAAAAGATTAAAAGTAGATAATCACATATTAGAACATTGTAAAAGTGCCCTAATATGTTCTTTTTAGGACGCTATTCAAGTTGTATATAGATATATTATGTGACCATAAAATTGGTTTCATAATCTTATTTGGTATATTAGGACCCTTTTCTTGATACTAAATTAGCTATAATGTTACATCATAAGGGTCCTATCAATTAATTTCTAAGTACGCTTGTAAGTGTATCAAAAGATTAAAAGTATGTAAGCACATATTAGAACATCGTAAAAGTAAGTGTCCTAATATGTTTTTATTAGGACACTATTTTGGTTGTTCAAAGACATATTACGCGACCATAAAATTGGTTTCATAATCTTATTTGAGATGTTAGGACGCTTTTTTAGTTCCGGGACTTATTACGACCCCTTTACATGAAACGCTTTTACCTTTGGTCCTATTAAATGAAATGTCCTATAAAATAGCATTTTAGGACGCTTTTGCGCGTACTAAAAACCCAGTTTTCTTGTAGCGAATGGTGTAACAAGTGTCTGTTTATATAGGCCCCAATACCTAGTAACACTACGAAGAGTGTTACTGGGCCACGAACATTGAACTGTCCACGAAGACTAAGAGTCTTCGTAGACTACATCAGCGAACAATCAAAGAGCCCACGAAGACTCATGGTTGGTGGTGACCATTGATAATCAATGTTCGTGACATGCAATCCAACGAACTGTGAACATGCATGTTACTTGCATGCTTCCATTTTCTTGAACAATAATGACATCATCATCATGATGTCATCATGATGATGATGTCATTCTCCCACGTATCGGTTGTCGTCTTCGTTATGGTATCGAGAATGGCCGGATCGTACAACGGAGGAATGTGGTGAGGTCGGTCTTGAGCTGAACCGATCTGAGTCGAACTAAACTGAGCCGCATCCACAAAGTGCATCAACAGAATGACAACGGGAAAATTACTATTTTTGCAAATAATTAGTTCTAGGCTTTAAAAATAATTTGTTATAGGCTTTAAAAATAATTTTTTTGCTTCCTGATGTTAAATTTAGTTTCACTCTTTGTTATCCGTCTAAAATTAATTTATATTTCTTTTGAAAGTTTATTTTGTTTCAGTTTTTAACTTAAATGAATATATATTTTTTTTAATTAAATTAATTTTGAATATTTTAAAACTTAATATGAACATAAACTGGAAATGCCATTACAAAGAAAAACTATAGGTAAAAATTAATCACAAAAGAGAAAAGAAAATTACCAGTTTTCATTATCAATCTAAAGATTCAACAATATCTATAATAGAAAGTCTGGAAGGATTCATAATACGATTTTTCATTTATGTACTACAAAGATTCAGAAATCTTTCAAAAAAATAAATAAATGTAACTAACTTTTTTTAAGAATCTTCAAGATTCATTTGTGTGCTTGTTAATCAACTAAAGCTTAGAAAAAACGCCGTTGTAACTGTTGTGATTCATTTGCGGATCATGGGTCCGGATTCGGAAGGCCCAACACCACCACACTAGCTACATTTGTTCATTCAGAGAAACTAGATCTGTTGTTCAAAATAGTCTTCTGTTGAGAAATTCAAGGAAATCCCAACACCCTTAGAACTTTAAGATCAGTCCATACTCCAATTAGGCAAGTGGCTCTAAATTTTCCAATTTTGTGCACTGCACTCTAAATTTCCACCATTGAGTTCTGATCAAATTCGACTAGACTTCGGCTTTTCTCAAAGAGATCGTCATACATGCAATGTCGCATAGGACCCGAAATCTAAAGATTGAATTCTAGAGTGACAAGTGTAGGATCGTTTTCAGACCCGAACGAGTTGATCAGAAGAGTTAATACTCAGTTTGAAAGGCGGAAACAGACCAACTGAGGTCAATTCAGCAAGATATACACTTTAAATTGTCGTTCTATTGATATTGATGACAAATACAGCGAGACGACACTTTGGCAGCACTTCGTTGCACAAACCGGAAAGTTCTCCCTTGATTTCGCATGAAGTGGCCTATTTATAGGCAGTTAATTCCGTGTGAGAGTGTTCCAAACGGAATTAAGTTTCCATGCGAAACTTAATTTCGTGTGGAATTGCATGCACACAACTTTCATGCGGAATTAACCTTTCATGCAATATTACATTCTATCTCGTACAACGTGCCCTAATTTATCTATCTAAGACAGGACTCGATACAAGACGAAGTCGACAGACGTATGCACTAACAGACTCCCCCTCAAATGTTGACGAGTCTTGCGTGTCGAGTCTTTGCATCTTCAGCCTTTATCAGTCTTCGGGCTTTTCTTCGAAGTATCTTACATTGTAAAGCAACCTCAATCTCTATCTCTTTCTCTTAGCACTAAAAAACTCTTCCCGAATGAACTCCCCTCGAATGTTGATTTCTTTTCTTCACTTTCAAACAATCCCAGAATCACAATCTGACTATATCTTCTCTTGATCAGATCTCTTGATTCCTTAAGTTCATCAGCAGCTTGCGTGAATCACAGGTTTCCAAAAACATAACCTAGCTCTTACAGACTCCCCCTTTCAATCAGCTGGGATTGCAGTCTGAATTTCCCAGGTTCATGATCGTCATCTGGCTCTCTCTTAATCACAGAATCTACAGGTATCGGAACCTTGCTCTTCTCAAATTTCATACCTGCACCATCTCTACCACAAACATAAGTTTGATAATATTTAAGATTTTGCAATTTCAGACACCACTTGTAGATCTCTGATGAACCACTTGAAAGAATGATTTTACATTTAAACTTCTGAAAACCACTTGAAGAATAGATTTCAAAACTCCTTATACAAACTCCCCCTCAAATTATGTTCATCATGTTTAGCACTTGAAACTTTGAAAATCAGCTCTTCAACACCAGTTGTCGAAAATCTTTTGGATTTTTCAAATTTTATGTTAAAACACACTCAAAATCTTTTTGGATTTTTATAAAAGAAATGAAATGCAGTAAAGAAAATATTTACAAACAATATTTTTGTGAGTTTGTGCAAGAGGATCATATCAGTTTTGAGACAAATCACCAACACCATTAAGCTTCATTTAATTTTAAGTTCTAAACAGTTCACTTAGATTGTTAGTATAATGGTCCTCTTAAATCTTCATACAAAGTTCAACTATTTTGAGATACGAGATTAATGTTTTAAAGACTTAAACTTATTCATGTGTCCCACCTCTTGAATATACTCCCGTATCCAGATCCCAATATTCAGTCTTACAGGTGAGAATACCTAGATGATATCTGTTAAAGGGTTAAATGCAAAACCGTGAGAGCTCAGGTCAGAACTTCCATTCAGCAGAGAGATGACGGTTCGACTTTAGGTGTGTTCCCTTTAGAGAATCTTTTCTTCAACAGCACATGATTATCATTTTTCAATGTTTCGTATTTTTTGTACTGAGGGTGATGCTATATTTCAAGCAATTTGCAAAGTATTATACGGAGACTAGGTCATTGCTTTCGCAATATCAGAAGTCTCGGGATAATACCCCAGATATCACTGATATCACTGAGTATAAAGACCTAGTATCTCGAGGGACCTTTCAAACAAGATTTCGGGGGTCACCTATATATCCAAGAAATGTTCCCTATGAGATAAGCAAGTTTGAAATTTAGGTTTATATCTCGAAAACAATCTACTAAAAGTATAAAAACATACTGGCACATCAACAATGAGATTGTTTATCACATTTTACTTTCCATTTCTTTAGCATGTTGTGGTAGTCCACTGATGTACTATCGTTTCCTCTTTTATACACCAAAACTCATTTTTGATTTTATCATGTTTTTGATTTTATCAAATTTTCTAATGTGTTTGGATTTTCTGAAATTTTTACTCCCCTTAAAATGCAAACACATTTAAAGAAATTTGAAAACAAACTGTACAAGAAAAGTAACAACTGTTGTGAATCGCTTCAATTCGCCATCCATTTGGGATAAACAATCAGAACTCCCCCTCACAACAAACCATTTTCCCATTAAGATTTCAAAACACTTAGTTTGTTTTAATCAAAATGGTTTTTCGGAAAATAAGTTTTGTTGATTTTACAAACTTGTAAAAATGGGGATCATCATCATCATCTTGTTTTTCAACCACTTGTAGGAAACACAGGTACAACTTAATGTCCCTGATTTACCACATGTAGATATTCACAATCAAACCTGATATAAAGAATGATGCCGATTCCTGCTTCACGCTTACCATCCTGGAAGCTCCGGCAAGTGACACTTTAAACACATTCAAAAACAAATTTTTAAGAAAGATGCCAATTCATGTTACATGATTGCCAATTCATGCAAATTTTTAAGAAAGATGTCAGGTTTTTCTATTCAAAGAAAATATCCACCCAAGCCTGACCAGCCTTGGGTGTTACCGAGTTACCAACACTCGGTTTCTTACCTCCCAACTTCTTCTTGTAGAACTCTTTAACCCCTTTGACTTTTCTGTCAATCATTTTACCAAAGATGTGTTTTACTTTGGGGTTAAAGGTCTTTTCAACATCAAATTCCTTTTTATCAGAATAAAATTGGTTTGAAATCTCAACTTTACCAATTTTCTTCTTAAAATTTTCAGCCCGAAGTGATTGAAAATTCTCATCATCTATAGTCAGCACTGATTTTTCTCCTTTTACCTCAACATGTGGCTCCTCTGATTTTGTGGAATCAGATTCATCACCAGACGAAAACTCATCTGATTTTGATGAATCAGAATCATTGCTTGAACTATCACTTGATTTCTTAACAACCCACTTGTGGTTGTTAGAAGCCTTTCTCTCGTAAAACCTGTTTGAACATTCACCAATTTCGAATTTTGAATTTTTGAATAGTTTTGTTCTATCAACTGGTGGTTCAAACTCAATTACTTTCTCTTTCAGTTTACGAGACCCTTCCTGTTTTGATTGTATTGCCTTAGAACACTCTCTAGCAATATGTCCAACTGTGTTGCATTGGTAACAGGTTCTTTTTTCTTTCTTCTGTTCAGCAAACTTCATTTCTTCTTGCTTCTTAGCAAGGAATTCCCGATTTGATTGCTTCCAAAACGAACTTTTCATCTCTTCTTCTGAGCTTGTTCCTGAAACAAAATTCATTTTTGATTTAAAATCTCAAATATATTTTTCATTTTTCAGATTTTCTAGATTTTCTGATGGAGTAAATCCTAATCCTTTCTTTTTGAAATTACGGTTATGGTTTGGTTTCTTTCGATAACCATAACCAGAACTGTAACCCTTTTTCTTGTTTTCTCTTTGTTTAACTCTTGAGGTGAGTTTTTTAGGTTTATCAGTAAGATTTACATCTTTTATTTCAGAAATATTAATTTCTGTTAGTTTGAAAACCTTTTTGATCATGTCAGGTTTAACACCTCTAATTGGAAATTCCTCATCAGAATATAATTTGTCAGAATCATTTAAAGTATATGGAACTTTAAATGTTTCGTCATCCAAATTAGATTTTGATAACATGAATTCTTTATCATAAACTATTTTGCCCTGTTTTTTGTTTTCACCCAGAGTACTAGACTCAGACTTTGACTTCGTCATAGACTCCGACTTTGACTCCTCCGTTTCATCATTATCTAACACATGATCCACCACTTTCTTCATCAATTGAGATTGTTGATCAGTGTCAGACGATGTGAACGTGACATCAATGTTTTCTGGAAAATTGACTGTAGGTTCAGACTCCCATTGTATGTTTGTTGCCTTTTGGACTCTTTCAGAATTTGGATTTCTAGGCAAATATCCATTTTCGAGCGGGGGTGGACACTTGTTATAACTGACACCTTGTTTCTTACCAAAATTCTTCTTGTCAGTCTTTTTCTTTGTGTCACATTTCTTTTCTTCTTTTCTGGTATCTTTTCAGGAGCCTTTTTATCAGATGTCGTCTTTTCTTCAATTACCTCATCATCTTCAAATACCTTCATGCCTTCAACAGTTGGATAATTCCTGTCAATAACATAAGAAGTACATGAGTAACTTTTCAACAAACGATGAACTCTTTTAGTTTCAATTCTTTGTGCTTCCAGTTTCTGTTCAAGAGCAGCACACTTTTCAATGTAATTGTTCACAACTTTTTGCTTCATCATGAAAGCTCCTTGAAGTGTTTTCATGGCTGTTGCCTGCTCTTCACTTGTGTCATTGTACATATTCATGGCTTTGTTCAGCACATCATAAGACTCCTTGAACCTGTTCATGTTGTGAATCAATGTACTGTTTTGTTTCTTTACAACTTCACAATTTTCACAAATTACTAGACTCTTCTTTGCAACAGCTTCTTCATCAATCTTGAAAGCTGGAACTTCTTTGACTTTTCTTCTAATCACTGGAACATCTTCATCATCACTGCTGACTGGTGTTTTGACCTTTTTCTTTTTCTTTTTAGCTTTTTCATCTTCACTATCACTTTCTGCCATCATTTTCAAATGCTGTGCCATCCTTCTTGCATAATTCTCTATACCATCATCACTATCTTCTTCAATTCTAGCAACAAAAGCTTTGTGACTTAAAGCTTTGTTAGGATCATAATCATCCCAATTGAAACCTTCCCAGTTAAAACTTTTAGCTAACTTTTCATCATCTTGATCTATCAAACAAGCTTTACCATCAGCTGAAACATATTTGTTCCAACTGAAATCTGTTGAAGCTTTTTGATCATCTTGATTTACCAGACATGCACTCTTTGAAGATTCTTCTATGACTTTCCTCCCATGTGCAACTTGCGGTTCTTGTTGATGTGATTGTTGAGCAACTTGATGGTATATGGCCTTGCGGTAGTAATCATTGTTGTTGAATGGATTTTGAGCTCCACTTGCTTCGCGATTAGTGCACTCCCTCTTGAAGTGTCCTTTTTCCCTTCAACGAAAACAAGTAACTTTAGTTTTATCAAAACCTAAAGTAGAAACATTAGCCTCACGGAGAACATCTCTTCCTGTGATCTGCTTGAATTTCTCAGCTCGTCTCAACACACTAGCCAAACACCATTTTAGATCCATTAATTCCATATCTTCAGCATCAATCTGATCGTAATCCTCTTTTGTAAGCATTGGATTCCCAATCCGACCTGCAACAAAACTTCCATATGATTCTAACATAGTTCCCAACAGAGAGACATATGGCTCTTTGCAATTTCTTCTGTATAATCTTGATTATCCTCAAGATTCAAAACAATGTTGCACTGAAGCTTCTTTCCATTTTTCTTTGTTGAAATGTTTGGATCAAAAGATGGATATGATGAGAAACTGGTATTGCTGTTTGATCCTTTAGATGAACTTCCTGATGAACTCTTGGCATTGAAAGCAGTTTCAACCTTTGGTGATAAGTTGGTTGATTTGTCATTCAGCCCTGCTTTGTAATAAAGCCCAATGTCATGTTCACCGTCCAAGTCTTTCATTCTTGAAATCTTTCTCTGTTCCATTTCCTGAGCCTCAATCTTTTCAATGAACTTGCTAAGTGTTAGATTGCTAAATCCTTTCTTGTTTCTTAGCATCGTAAGATATGTTTCCCAAGTCTCATATGGCAATGCATCCGCTAGCTTCTCTGTCAGCTCTTCATTGTCTTTGTTGATACTTACTCTCCTCAAGTTAACCAGTAAATTGTAGTATCTTTCGATTATCTGCTTTGTGCTTTCATTTTTCAAACCTCGAAATAGATCAAACTCTTTCTTTAGAAGCGATTTCTTATTCTTAATCATTTCTTGACTACCAACAAACTTCGATCTTAATGCTTTCCAAACTGAATAAGAACTTCCATTATGTTGCAATAAGACCATGATGTCTTCTTTCACAACTTGTTGTAGAAGACTTAACATCATTTTCTCATTCTTGTATTTCTTTTTATCATCAATGCTCATGTCTTTAATAGCAATCTCCTCTTCGTCATCGTTTGTCGGTCTAACGTATTTCGTCTCAACACATTCCCAAGCATCCAAATAATTTGCTTGAACCCAGTTATCGAAACGTCCTTCCCAACCCTTATACTCCTCGATGTTCATTAGTTTGGGCGGTTTTTGCATAGTTCCCGTTTCGTTTTCCAACATTGTCTGCTGAGTTACAGAAATCGGAGTAGCGAATGCGTTGTAGAAATCTTCTTCCATGATTCGATTTTCAAAAATCACCAAACTGTCCTGTTCAAACGAAATTACCCTTCACACGAAATTACCCCTGTGCGAAAATACTAATCCGGTACGAAATTAACTTCCTTTCAAACGAAATTGTAACTCCGTGCGGAATTAACAAATGGAATCACTACTTTCAAACGAGATTACTAATATCGTGTGAACCAAATCAAACAAAAATACAAACTGATGCGAAATTAGGTAATTCCGTGTGAACTTTCAAACCGAATTATCATTCTGGTGCGGAATTACCCTCTAATCTCGTGCGGAATATGCTGATGTCATCATTCTCGATGGGAAATTTGTCAAATTGATCAATAAATGGTTGATTTTAGTTCTGAAACTTTCTAGGGTTTGTTAATACACAAAAGCGCACAAGATATGTGAAAATCAAGGCATTTTGATCGTGAAGACAGTTTCAATTTGAAAAAGAAGGTGTAGAAATCAGAAATTGCAGCTGAATTGGTATGAACTCTTCCTCCTGAGCTCTGATACCACTTGTAGGATCGTTTTCGAACCCGAACAAGTCGATCAGAAGAGTTAATACTCAGTTTGAAAGGCGGAAACAGACAAACTGAGGTCAATTCAGCAAGATATACACTTTAAATTGTCGTTCTATTGATATTGATGACAAATACAGCGAGACGACACTTTGGCAGCACTTCGTTGCACAAACCGGAAAGTTCTCCCTTTATTTCGCATGAAGTGGCCTATTTATAGGCAGTTAATTCCATGTGAGAGTGTTCCAAACGGAATTAAGTTTCCATGCGAAACTTAATTTCATGCGGAATTACATGCACACAACTTTCATGCGGAATTAACCTTTCATGCAATTTTACATTCTATCTTGTACAACGTGACCAAATCTATCTATCTAAGACAAGACTCGATACAAGACGAAGTCGACAGACGCATGCACTAACAACAAGCAAACAAGGAGTGAACTAGATTTATCTTTGTTTTGATCTTGTTATCTTGAAAACTCTTTTTGAACTTTGACTTTGGGCTTAAAACAAGTCCGGCCATCTCCAACATGCGATTTCTGCTCTGGCCACTTTGAATATTGAGCGCATTACATTTACGTTGCAACATCCTAATGAAGGTCAGTTTGTGATCTCCGCACCAAGGATCTACTCTTGTATCAGATCGCTCGGTTTTCATTATCTGCCAAAGATCTTCATTCACTAAAGATAATCCGCCGTAAATCTCATAAGAAGCAACCCAAGTTTATCGAATTGATGATCAACACATTCCAGCAACTCTATAAGGCAGATATAAAAGATAAAAAATGGAAGATAGAAGTCAGGATCAATTCAACCAAAACATTATACAAGTTTTTCATGGATTCCAAACCAGATTCAGTATAATTGTTTTTAAATCTTGCTGACTCAATCAATCACAAATATGCCTTAGAATTTTAGGTTTGATCATATTCTAATTCAAGAATGTTAAAAAAGTTTCTTGGTCAATAATTTTATTTTATGGAATCAGGATTATAGGATTATAATAATAAACAGCCAGAGCCGGTCCCAAGACTCAAGGCGCATAGTTATGAAAGGCGCACTCAAGGTGCATATAGGCTTCGCCTAGGGCCTAGGCGAGAAGCGCAAAAAAAGCGCGGGCCAAAGAAAAAAGCACACTTAAAAAACCATAAAAATTATATATTAGGTATTAAAAGATAATTCTTTTTTTTTTCAAAATACTAATATATTGCAAAACCAAAACTTGAAAGATAACACCTTTTTCAAAATTTGAATAACATAATCTACTAAATAAAGTACCAAAATAATGTCAAATACCAAAACATTATAATACAAAATTTCTTCATTAATTATCAAAACCATCACATGTGTTAATTATTATTAGATTAGTGTGAACTAATTTAAAAAGGATTCATTAACATTAATTAACAAAGAGTTCAAAAGTAATTATTATTTTTTTTTTTAAAGTAATTAGTTGTAAACTAGAAAAACTTCTTCATCGATCATCAAAACCATCATGTGTGAATTATTATTAAATGTGCATGGGTTAAATAAAAAAGGTATCAATTATTATTAAATGCGCTTTAAATAGTGAAGCGCATCTACTGAATATCAAAACCACACTTAAGCCCAAGTTGATAATATATATAAAAAATTTAACTCCATAAAAACGCCTTGGCCGGGATGTGGCTCTCCAACCCCTTGGTGGGGCCCTATAAACAGCAAAAGATAATGTTCTTAAAAATCATGATAAATTTGTTTGGTAAGATAAGTGATTTGCAAGCAATTAAAACCACACTTAAGCCCAAGTTGAATTTGAATTAAGATGTAAGAGATAGTTTAACAGTTACCACAAAGACTTAATCAACTCATTTGTAGCTACACTAGTCTCACTATTCTGAAGCTTATAGAATATATTCTGCAAAGCCAGAGGAATGCTACCCGATGGCATATCATTCTCGGTGGTTGTCGGAATATGATATACAACCTGATTCAAAAGTTAAACATGAGTTACTATATTATACTTTTAGTGAGAATTGAATGATGGGGCATAATGTGAAATCACCAACCTTTCTGAAGTAAGGTATATGGTATAATGTCTGTATCAGTGAATTCATATAGCAAGTAGCTCCTTCATTTTTAAGTCCTGCATAACCCATTTACAACTTTTTGTATATATATATAAAACTGCAGATCCACAAAATCGGCTCAAAATTTAAATTGAAAATGTCCTTAATTTGCAATAGATGTAAGGGGTAGCTTTAACTGTTACCTGGGTCGAGATTGTCTTCGAAATCCAATGAGCAGTCAACAATCGTTCTTCAACACCCTGCATGATGATACCAATTTTCTGTTAGCTTATCATGGTCATGATAAAATCGAATGGATGCAATAAATTATACCGCTTCCTGTTTCTAATCACAACGAACGCTTAATCCAAACAAGATAAAAATACAAACTGAAGAAAAGAATTTAAATTAAATGCAATTCACCGATTTTGTGATATCAGGAGGCTTGATTTCATCAAACCCAGCCGATAAAGCAGTGGCCATATAAGGTTGTTTGACGCTGCGCGGCCGTTTGTTGAATATTAGCTGACAAAAGAATTGGAGAGATGCTAGGGTTTTTATAATGGGGTGGTGGTTCTAGAATTACAATTTTAACCCAATTGTGTTTTTTTTTCATTCTACTCCTTGTTGGAGGCCCGAGACATCATTATCATTTGCATATGTATTATCATTTGCAGCGGAATTGAATACATAACTTGCAGGCATGATTAACAAGTGTGCAGAATAAGAAAGAATGAACGATAGAGAATATAAAATGGACACTTTCAAATTTAGAGGGAAAATGTCTTGATACCGGAATGGATTACCGCTCAGGCCATATATATACATAATATGTGGCGGTTAATTTTGGCGGTAAACTGCCTTATGACAGTTTGAATTACCCGCTCCGGTTTATGATCCGCACATAACTTGACCCATACTTAATACATAATAATTGTAACTTAATTATTACATAAACTAGATAATAAAGTTTATAAATTCTGACTAACACCCTCCCGTAAACTTGATTATCGCTGCATCATAACGCTTTTGTTGGCTTCATCGACCGCTTTTCGAGCTTCACTGAAATTGAATCGGCGTCGTTTCTTGTGAAGAATCCACGATCCGTCTAGACTGTTTCTTGTAAACAAAGCATAATGCTCTGTTTCTTCATCATTTCGTGATGATTCGGCTTCCGCACTTTTGCTTCTTCTTGTTCTTTCGTTTGCAGCCATGGGAGTTCCTTCTTGTTCCAACATTTCTTTGTCTTGTGCCTTCTTTTGTACCGATTTGAACTTGTAATAAAATACAAGAACATCTAAGTACATTGCATAGATGATTCTGATAAAATCTCCATCTTGGTATTCGAAACCAAGATCCTTCGCTATGGCCGGCCACAAATTGTCAAGTGTGACACTTTGATAGCCTCCATCCTTTTCTACCATAACATACAAATCGAGTAAATTTATCTTTCTTCCGTCATCTAACTGTGGGGGTATCATTCGCGTAGTTATTTCCATTTTTTCTTTTAGGAACCAACCCACCATAGTTTCAAACTTCACTTCCAGATCGTGTTTGTACTTAAACACGAAATCTCTATCGTCAATCATGTCTAAGAAGGCTTGACAGTCGGAGAATTCTTTGAATTCTAGTGCCCTTATGATCATCCGACTCCAATCAAACTCTTGTTCATTCGATACATTTAAATCTTCGAAATATGAATTCAAGTAATCTTGTTTGTACTTCTCATTCATATCGTTCAGATTCAAAACTTTCTGTCTTTCTTTTATCCCCATTTCTTCTTCTTTGGTCATACCCGTAACATCACTAAAGGTATTTAACACGGGTGGACAAAACATTGGGAAAATTCTACAAGTATCACCACTTTTCTTGACGGTAAAACCTTGTAGAGTGAGTTGATTCATGCTTAAAACATTTCTGTTCAATTCGGGAGTATACAGAACACTTTGTATTCTTACAGTTTCGTTGTTGGATTTGATATCCACATTTCCTATACCCCGAATGAACAAGAAATCACTTTCACCGGTCTTTGTATCAACCCCAATTAAATGTTTAATCCTTTTAAAAACATTTATATTACCGGCGTAGTGATGAGAGAACGAGTAACTAACATAACATATGTCATTCCACTGGCCACCATCCGTGCCAGTAACAATCATTTCGCCCCGATCTCCTGCATCCGTCCTTTGTGTTTGGATTCCGGCGTTAATCGCTTGATTAACCAATTGGGTTGCTTCGTCATTTTCCTTTGATTTACACGAGTAAATCAGATGTCCAGGCCGATGACAATAAAAACATAACTTCACCTTTCGTTTGTGTTTCACCCCTTCATTTTGTTCATCTTCGCAGTGTTGCCATGGTAGAGTGGAAGAAGATACTCTAATTTCTGCAGGAATTCTTGATGTGGCTCTGATACCACTATGTTGGAGGCCCGAGACATCATTATCATTTGCATATGTATTATCATTTGCAGCGGAATTGAATACATAACTTGCAGGCATGATTAACAAGTGTGCAGAATAAGAAAGAATGAACGATAGAGAATATAAAATGGACACTTTCAAATTTAGAGGGAAAATGTCTTGATACCGGAATGGATTACCGGTCAGGCCATATATATACATAATATGTGGCGGTTAATTTTGGCGGTAAACTGCCTTATGACAGTTTGAATTACCCGCTCCGGTTTATGATCCGCACATAACTTGACCCATACTTAATACATAATAATTGTAACTTAATTATTACATAAACTAGATAATAAAGTTTATAAATTCTGACTAACACTCCTTGCATTTAGTTTAATTGTATAAATCCTGCCGTTCATATTTAATGAAATATCAGATTTGAGATATCAAAATAAAGACCAACAAGATGATGGTTCTAGAGATATTAAATTATGGGGCTACCCTACCTTACTTGTTTATTCTTAATAATCTACTCGTTCATATTTAATAAAATATTTAATATTTAATAAAGTAATTTTATATCTTCCTATTTTGTAATCTAAGTGTCTTTGTCAAAGAATCCTAGCTAAACTCTCAGTGTTTCAGTAGGCTCAATAACAATATTCATATATGAGGTTTTAATGATAGTTATTTTTTATTTAGATAACTTCTTTAGTTACTCGTGTTAGAGAAGTTATTTTCTTAAATTTGTTAGTGTTTCTTGTTTCTGACCTCCCTCAAAAATAACTATTGCTTTATGCGATAAAGTAACACAGTGACCATAGTAATATTTAAACAAGTTCCTTCGAATAAGTATCATAGTCCATCTCATCAAATCTTTTTTGGTGATTTATGTTCTCTTTTTTACTTTCTTAATTATTTTGCTTTCAGTTTTCATGTGATCTTGCCTTGTGGAATATTACCTGCAAGGATGGAAGTCGTTAAGTCCCTTAGATGAACAAGATACAATAGGAGTGTTACAAAATTGGAAAAACTAAACGGTAAAAATTTATCATACAAGAGAATAGAAAATTAACCGATTCCATTATTAATCTAAAGATTCAACAATCTATCATAGAGAGTTTAAAAAGATTAGACAAATACGATTTTTCATCATTATACTACAATGATTCAGACTATCATAAAAAATAGATATAACTTCTTTTTCAAATAATCTTCAAGATTCATTAGTATGCATGTTAATCAATTAAAGCTTAGAAAAACTGCCACTGTTGTGATTCATTTGCGGATCATGGGACCATATTCTGAAGGCCCAACACCACCACTCTAGCTACATTTGTTCATTCAGAGATACAAGTTCTATTGTTCAAAGTAGTCTTCTATCATGAAACTGGAGGAACTCATGGAAATCCCACCACCATTTGAACTTTGAGATCAGCCCATATTCTGATTAGGCAAGTGGCTCTAAATTTCCCAATTTTTGCATAGCTCTCTATCTATGCATATGACGTTGCGACATTATCAACCATTGAGCACTGACCATATTTCATTGGTCTTCTGCTTCTCAAAGAGAACATAATCTATGCAATGTCGCATAGGACCCTAAAGCTAATGATTAAATTCTTTAGTGATAAGCAAACAAGAAGGGGTGAACTTGATTTATCTTTGTTTAGATCTCCATAGCTTGAATACTCTGTTCAAGCATTGACTAGGGGCTGAAAACAAGTAAAACTCCAACATGCGATTTTCCGCTTCTGGCCACTTTGAATTTTGAACGTTTTACATTCACATTGCAACTGCCTAATGAAAGAGAGTTTGTTGTCTTCGCACCAAAGATTTCATCATTTACCTATAATGGCATTGCTCAGTTTTTGTTATCTGCCAAAGATCTTCTTTCATCAAAGACAATCCGCTGTAGATCTCTTGAGAAGCAACCAAAGTTTATTGAAATGATGATCAACACCTTGCAGCAACTCTATAAGGCAGATATAAAATAATAAAAGCGCAGATAGAAGTCATGATCAATTTTAACAAAAAACTGCACAATTTTTTCATGGTTTCCAAGCAAGATTCAGTATAACTGTTTTTGACATCTTGCTGCCTCAGTCAATCAATAAAATTGCCTTCGAAATTTTGATTTGATTAAATTCTAACTCAAGAATATTAAAAAATATAAAAAAATCTTGGTGAATATTTTAAATTTATACAATCAGAGGATTATCATCTGAGAAAAAAACAGGAACAAGATAATGGTTCATAAAAAGCATGATGAATATATTTGGTAAGATAAGCAATTAGCATGAAATTAAAACCATCAAACTAAGCCCGGCTAAATTTAATTAAAAAATTTCGAGTTTACAACTTTTTGTTCCACCGAATCGGATCAAAATTTAAATAGAAAACGTCCTTAATTTGCAACAGATCTAAGGGGTCGCTTTAACAATTACCAGAGTTGAGATTGTCTTCCGAAATCAATGAACAATCAACGATCATTCTTCAACACGCTGCATGAAAATACCGAATTTATGTTAGCATATTGTTGGTGCACTTGTGTCTGTACTTTGTCTGTATTCAGTCCCGATGTAAACGATGTCCTTGTCAGTCCTGTAAGTTGACCAAGTCAACCGTCCTCCTGGTTTGACTTGGCCAACAGTTAGTAAACTGATTGTATATGGTTGTCTGTCTCGAAGGATAAGAGATCGAAGGATGATGTGGATCCTTCGATCTCCTCGAAAGATATGCTTCGATTGATGGACCTCGAAAGATCATCCTTCGAGGTCCCTGTGAATCCTTCGATAACATTGTGATCGATAGATGATCCTTCGACCATCAATCGGATCCTTCGGACAAAGTAACCTGTGCTGGGTATATATATACCCATGCAGTGTGTGTTAGAGGACAGACTTGATAGAGAGATGCACACAAACAGAAAGATAGAGAGTTTGAGAGCATTCTGTCCGAAACACACACACTAGAGAGTTTGCAAAACACATTTGTGAACATTGAGCTTGTAACCGGAACCTTTCATTCGTATTAATACAAGTGGTGTTAATCGGTGAACCTTGTGTGTTTGTGTTTATACTTGTCTCATCCCGGTTTGCTTGCTAGCTTGGATTCCACACTTGCTAGTGGGTTAGTATAACAAGGTTTAGGTTCGTCATCCTCCGAGAGGGACCTACAAGTGGTATCAGAGCTAAGGCTCTTTACCTTGTTTAAAACCGGGTTTTGTTCAAGTTCTTGGTGTGTTTGGACACTTGGTTTAGATCCCGTTTTTAGTGTTTTTCTTGGATTTCTTGGCATAAAAACGTGTTCTAAACCTTCCGGGTGTGTTTAAAAGCGGGTTGGGTAACTTAAAACTTGTGTTTAAGTGACTTTGTGAATTCCGGCCAAACTCCGGTCATTATTCCGGTGACTGGTTCTGGATAAGGGGTGTCCATTTTGGGTAATATTTTCAAAGTTGGTAAGAAGGTACAGTCTGTCCATACCTTTTGCCGAAAGTTGACCCTTACCAACCTATCACCTTTTCACCAACCTTTCACATCAGTGTCAGTGTGTCAGTGAGCTTTCGAAGGATATCTTTCGACGTCGAAAGACCATCTTTCGATCAAGGAAGCTTCGATAGATATACATCTTTCGACCCATCCTTCGAAGTCAGAGTGTTATCCTTCGAACCAGGGAATCTATTCGAAAGACAGTTCATCGAAAGATAAGGATATATACTCGAAAGATAAGGATCTTTCAAATAGTGAATCCTTCGAGCTTGTGAATCTTTCGAAATCATTGTTCGAGATACAACAGTGATCTTTCGAGCACTGTTGATCCTTCGAACAAGATTTGATCTTTCGATTGTGGTCTGTTTGTTGTTAACAAGTTTCTGTTTTTCAGATCGTTCGAACCAGGATCCTTCGGCTGTGTGTGATCTTTCGGGTGGCCATCATCTTTCGAGACATTGATATAGACCTTATTTTTCTCATCAATCATGAATCCGAGTTGGTGGAATCCGGCTCCAGACAGTGGAAAATATACCAGTTCTGGTTCCACTCCCTCATGGTGGGGTACACCGGCTCCCGATAGTGGAAAGTACACAAGTACAAGTTCATCTCCTTCATGGGCCGAGTCTCCGGTGTCGACATCTTCTCAAGCCAATCAGTGGGCGTTAGTCTCGAATCAAACTCCAAGTATTCAAAGTATTCTACTGAGCGAAAGCGAAACAGGAAGTTTGAATCGACCTCCGAAGTTGATGCATTTAAACGAGTATCTGGGTTGGGCTGATAGATTCCGTACATATGTTCTGGGTCAAAATACAGAGCTGTGGATACGTTTCACCACAGATTTCGATCAAGCTATAGAGGTTGCTGCTTCGTCGACTGCTACCTTTGCCGATCTTCCAGAGGATCAGAAGAAAACATATGATCTGGAGAAGAAAGCCTACGCCATTCTCACTCAGGCGTTAAGCAAAGACATCTATCATCAGTTTGTCAGCTTCAAGACTACAAAGAAGTTGTGGGACGGTTTGAAAACCAGAGGAGTAGGGAATGAGGCAACACGCCAATTGCGTCATGATCTTCTCAAGAAGGAATTTGACAGTTTCACATGCTTAGATAAGGAGTCTTTGGGAGACATGACAAGTCGGTTTTATCATTTGCTTACTGAGTTGAATAATTTTGGGGTAGCGACAACTCAATCAGAAGTGGTTAAAAAGTTTGCTGATGCTTTGCCTCCCCAATGGAGTAGTTTCTTGGAAATCCTGAAGTATAACGGAGTGTTGAAAACTACAAATATCAACGACTTCGTGCAGCTTTTGGAAAACAAGGATCAGGAGGAAACATTAAAGGCGAAGAGAGTTCCATTGCCACAAAATCCAGAAATGTATTTTGGAACTTCTAGTACTTCGTCTGCAAGAACAGGTCCACATGCTCCATTGCAAACGGCGTTTGTCACTAGCACGGATATGTATGGCAATCCAGTGCAAGTTCCTGTTAAGCCACCTCCCACCACAGACATGTATGGAAATCCAATACAACCACCTCCTCCTCCTCCTGCTCAAACACAACGTGCATGTTATGGAGGAACATCATCTGCTGGTCAGCAATCAAAGCCAAGTACAGTACAGCTCGACACTTCAAGCTTCTCTAAAGTCAGTGTAGAAGTAGCTAAGGAACACATGGAGCTGCTTAACACTGTAGTGAGCGCGTACTGTGGGTTAATTGAAGGTCAGATTGGCAACATTAATCTGACACAAGAAGATTATAGGCAGATTGATAAGGAAGAGATGGACTTGATGGATATCAAGTGGGCCTTTGTGTCACACCCCCAAATTCCCACCTAGGGTATGTCCCTATTGGAGGTGCAACGATCCAACAAAGAGCCGCCAATCATATCAAACACAAGTTATAATGTATTAAAATACCCAATTGAAAGAAATGTATCGTTTGAAAAGTTAAACCAAAACCAAAGTATTAAGCGGAAGCATAAATGTATAAGTGCGTAAATGTGTCGAAACCCAATCAATATAAATGTTTATCATGACCATAACCACTCCAGCAGCATCAGACAGCAAGTTCCCAAGTTCCTTCTGTAATTACCTACAAGCATGTAAACAAGTGTGTCAGACTACGCTGGTGAGTTCAAGGTTTGTGTTTGTTTACCAAGTTGTATAACCGATCATGTGAGTAAAACAGTTTGCAAAACGATATATTGTTCGTTGTTAGGATGTTTGATGTTTGATGATTCGATGTTGTTATTACTCGAGTACCGAATGGCCAGATGATATGTGATTGCCAACCCCAATGCCTCTATCAAAGCATTGGTCATGTTTTAAGGTAATTAGTTCACGCCCGTTCCCCTTGAACGTCGTGAGGGTGCCAAACCTAATAGCGCTATCAACTAATAACCCCCGTTGCCCTACAAGCAACGTGCCGGTAGATGTAGTGGTCTTACAATGATAGAAAAACTGAGTACAATAACCAACATCCCGTTACCCATGCATTCCTCATCGGAACGTTACCCGTTAACCCTTCACTGGGATCCATGCTTGAGAAAAGAGCAATGAACTCACCTTTGATTTGCTCGGTTAGATTAGTTACTCATTTACGTTCACAGTTGATCAACCATACCCTACTGTGGTTACCAAAGACAATTAGTTTCTTAACCACTTAAAGCGAGTTGTACAACAATTTACACAAGTAGCATACACGAATTATCATACAGGTCATAACATTTGATCATATCCGATAAGCCATAGCATACATCATAATATTATATAACAGATGTCTTGGATACCATACTTTTTGTTCACCTAACTATGTTTCAAGCATAGGTTGATAACCCTCAACCTCTATCATGCAAACATACATTCACGTTAGTTCAAAGCCCAATCTAAGTGTGCAACGTGTATTGTGAGGCCCACATTACTGTCCCGGCTTGAGTGTGCAATTGGGCTCCGGTGTGTGGGTCATATCAAGTGTACGGCCCAAATGGCCTAACTAAGGTCAAAACCCAGCAATGTTGTGCGATTTTATTATAACTTCATCATACTATTACGTTCACATTCTATTGAATCAACAGAAAAAGACAACATCATTTAATACACAATTTCAATTCACATATCATTCAAGTTGTACGCTATGCATATGTAGTTGTACACTGCCATTAAAACACACCTTCAATTCGTTTTGATTCACAGTTGTTCATAACACAGTTTCATATGTAAATACAATTACACTTGCATCCATGGTCCTACATAATAGTATACATATATAAATTGTGCATGAAATTCATAGATTTCGCACTCATACCCTCGGTCTCATTGAACCCATTCATACATCGACTACATGCACCTCCCCCTACACTCATTGCTCACATTCCTACCTCCCTGATTCAAAACCACATTGCATTCATGCTATACAAGTTAACAGTTACACATACACGTATAGATTACTTATAAACATTTAACCCTTAAAGCTTTCTATGCTCTTTAACCATCCGCGAGCAACCGAGCACATTACACATAACATCACATACAAAATCTCCTAAACATGCCGATTCGTAATTGCGTTCATATTAGTAAGCCGAAGTCGAACCGAAACTATTATTCATACATACTCCCTACGTTTTCTTTCGGATATAATATATTATATATATTCACATACATGGTCATGTATACATATTCCATACAGATTCACGTTCACGTCAACACGTTCATGTCTACTGATGCTCGTAAACATACAACCTTACCGACGGCTTTCATGTGAAACAACAGTCCTAACATCTACGCATATAAATGGGTTCATTACAGACGGCACATGAGTATTCACAAATTTAAACACTTAATCAAATTCATATATCATAAAAAAAACTCGAGCACGGTACTGCATATCATCAAGCACATAGATCGCATGAGGAGGCTACACATAAACGAACCCGTGACAAGTCATTACGAACGAGAGAGAGATAGATGACCTTACCGGTGTTCCGCGGAGGCTGAACTTGCCGGAGAAGAAGGTGGTGATGGCTGGTTCGCCGTAGAATCTCGAGGGAGGGAAAAAGACTTGCGACGGTGAGAGGGGCGGTTCTACTTGCTGCCGTAGGGTTTGGGATGTGACTGCCGTGAAGTTGGGAGGGAGGTTAGGGTTTAATCTCTATGGAATTGTGAACGTATACTTATGCATGTTCATAATATAATATCTCAATTCATGTTGAGGCGGTTGTGGTTTTGTTAGTGGCAACTGGGCTTGGGAAATAACGATTGGGCCGCACAATGAAAGCAGAAGGATAGAAAATGTTATTTCCATATTACTATTATGTATTATTTATTTATTTATCTTTTTAACCAAACTAATAGTAAGAATATAATATAATATAATGTATAATGATCATGCTCAGGTTCGGGGCTCATAAGTTTCGAGTTATGCGGGTTATGTCATGGTTCAAACGGTTCGGGTAGGTTCCTCACCAAATGGACTTGGTTCTGACTACGCATTTGTACACTATAAACTAAATGAGTATAAGTTTAATTCGTAGAAAATAGATAAGTATATGTTTGTTTGTAAAATCGAAACGAACGATTTATACCTTGAAGTTACGGGTTGTCACATCATCCCCAACTTGAAGGGAATTTCGTCCCGAAATTTAGCAAACAGTCACTGAGGAAGCTAGTTTTGTTAAGCGTTTTCGCGGGGTGTCACATCATCCCCTACTTGAAAGAATTTTCGTCCCGAAAATTGATCTAAAACAATGGCTTGAAGTGAGTTCCGACGAACTCGATCTATAGATACTTTTCAACGCCTGGGGGGGGGGGCTAATCTTGTGATCGGTGGAAATCATGGTATGGTGGTTAGCGTTTTGTTATATCAGTTGCCAATCAAAGAAACAGGGAATTAATGAGGTTCGTACAAAGAATCGAGCGAAACAGGGGTCCATTAAACATCCGAAGGATTTGGCCAGCAAATTTGTTGTCTAGAAGTAATCTCCAGTAGTGGTGCATGGCGGCATGGCACAATAGGGAGGTTCATTACATTGCGGTCGCGCGAGTGTATCATTTGTCCGAAACAGAGTTTGGTGGGTAAAGGTTAGTGTTGCAAAACGACAAACGCGTGTAACTGTGACTGCTTCACTTCTAGCGGCGATGACAAGTGCAAGTGATAAGGTTCGTCTACAGGGATGCGTGGGTATAGTTCTCCTAATCCCGTGTTCGTTCGGAAGTTCCATTCTAGCGATGCCTTCACATGGTTAGCTCTATTGAAACAAGGATGCACTGAAGGCCCTTGCGATCGGTCTAATTGGTGCCTTCAGTACCGTCCAAGCAATGCCTCCCACTTAAATCCAATGACCACGGTTTTCACCGGAGGTTGTAGGTCGTGCAGTTCCTCTCCGTAACACCATCATGGTATATCGCTGGATCATCGGTACCCTCGGATAGAAGCGATGCTTCGCGTGTTGTAGGGTTGGGTTTCAAAAGCTGTAAGGACGTTCTCCGATTTTATTTCTCAGGAATTCACAGCTCCCCGCTATACTAAGGGGGTTGAAGTTGCGAAACCTTCGAAAATCCTATGATGAAGCTGTGATGGTATCTAGCAAACCTAAGGGATTTCTGTTTCCCATAAGGAATCTGAAATTGCATAAGGTCAACCTGAAATTCCGCCTAACGATGTGGAAGTAAACCACCTCACTCTTCAGGAGGCATGTCCGAAAATTCATGGATAAGTGGAAGACACTCGATCTTCCTTTCTTAAAGCGGCAAATCGGTGACAAGTGCTAGTATGGCAGGGTAGCCCTTCCGTAGACACTTCTGGGCTTTCACGACTGTGACAATGCCAACAACGACGCCACTACGATGGTCTTAAACTGATAAGGATTCCCCACTGGGGAGAGGGAACGCACGATTTTCTTTTTACAGAGAATTTTCCGCTTGATACCTAGATAACCAAGTCCATGCCAACGACCATGTCAAAACTTACAAGAGTATTGCATCAACCAATAGAGGCATTGCATCAACCCATAGGCACCGGATAGTACAAAGGCCAGCGAGAGGTTTACCATAATTAAGATAACTGTCGTAGAGTCAAAGATGTGACTCTTGTGGTGCAAGGGTAAAAAGAGGTAAGGTGACGACTTAGTACAAGAAGTATTCTTTAAACGATAAAATAAGAAACCCATTCAAATTAAACCATATAAGTCACTGCATCGAATATTCGCAAAAGTTTTAATCACCATGATCATTTATACGAAAACAACTGAAAGAAAAATAACTAGATAAACGATTGAAAGACGAGTCAGTCGTCCACGTCACCATCCCCGAGGTCACTACCATCATCATCGTCTCCGTCATTATCCGAGACCTCCTCTGGCTCTTCTTCCTCCTCTTCCGGCTCTTCATCAGACCCTTCCGCCTCTGGTTCGGGAGGTGCCGGGACTGGGGCTGGCTCGGGTTCAGGTGCGAAGCGGGCTTCCTCCAACTGATGGACTCTCCAATCCATCATACCTATTATTTCGGCATGCGAGTTAAGCCTTTCATGATCCACTCGAGCGTCTCTCAGTATCAGACCTTGTACCTCACGCCCTTTTAGGGCTTCTGCCTTCAAGTCAGTAGTCCTCCTAATAAGTTCCTGTATCTGCTTCTCTTGAGCTTCCAATCGCCCTCCTTGGGTATCAACCTTTCTTAGTAATTTCTGATTCTGCTCCATTAAGACTTGGTTTTGTTCTATTAGAATCTGGTTATAATCTCGGAGGGCCTTACTCACAGCCGACTCGGCCTGAGCGCTGAGGGAGTTAACTGGTAGTGCATGCGTAGGTCGGGAGGACGACTCCCCGCCCTGTGCGAGTCTCTTCCTATAAGCAGCACGCGTCTCCATCTGACGCGGGGGTGAGTGAGTATCAGCGGGTGCCTTCCCTGGCGCCCGGGATTGGTCGGAAGATGCGGACGGTGTAGACATGCCTGTCGAGTTGATGACGTAACGCAAGTTAAACGAAAGAATGCACACTCACAACGTTCCAAAAGAGGGTATTAACGCAGAAAGGAAAAAAAAATGACAGAAAGAGTAAGCACACAAGGTTTCAATCAATAGTTGCTACGTCCGTTTCCCCGTCCACTCATGTTTCTATATATGGAAATGAACTAATTTAGGGGTCGAAAACGAGGAAAGTGTTCAGGTTTATCACGTTGAGAACGATTAACTACCCTGTTCATACACATACAGGGAAGAACCCCTCTTACACTCGTTAAGCCTCATTGGGATTTGCATGCACCACGCGTTATTATTATGTGTGCACCCATGATAATAAGGCGGTTTGCATGCTCCTCTCGATGCTTCTTAACTTATGTTTGAAGTTTCTCCCACCCCAATCAACACAAAATAAGCACTACCAATAAGATTAGAATTTACTAGATGCAAGTGTTATGTTACACTATCAATGTGTCATGATGCCTACCATGTCGTATCGTGCATGCTATAAATATAGTTATGTTTACTAGGCATGTTAAGCATAAGCTAACGAGGAACGAACCTTGCAGTCTGAAGCTGAGTGTCATGGTCATCGTTTGGATCAATTCGGTTATAGTCTGGTTTTATGAAAACAATTTTTAAAACCGAGTTCTCTATAACCAGTGGCTCTGATACCAAACTGTCACACCCCCAAATTCCCACCTAGGGTATGTCCCTATTGGAGGTGCAACGATCCAACAAAGAGCCACCAATCATATCAAACACAAGTTATAATGTATTAAAATACCCAATTGAAAGAAATGTATCGTTTGAAAAGTTAAACCAAAACCAAAGTATTAAGCGGAAGCATAAATGTATAAGTGCGTAAATGTGTCGAAACCCAATCAATATAAATGTTTATCATGACCATAACCACTCCAGCAGCATCAGACAGCAAGTTCCCAAGTTCCTTCTATAATTACCTACAAGCATGTAAACAAGTGTGTCAGACTACGCTGGTGAGTTCAAGGTTTGTGTTTGTTTACCAAGTTGTATAACCGATCATGTGAGTAAAACAGTTTACAAAACGATATATTGTTCGTTGTTAGGATGTTTGATGTTTGATGATTCGATGTTGTTATTACTCGAGTACCGAATGGCCAGATGATATGTGATTGCCAACCCCAATGCCTCTATCAAAGCATTGGTCATGTTTTAAGGTAATTAGTTCACGCCCGTTCCCCTTGAACGTCGTGAAGGTGCCAAACCTAATAGCGCTATCAACTAATAACCCCCGTTGCCCTACAAGCAACGTGCCGGTAGATGTAGTGGTCTTACAATGATAGAAAAACTGAGTACAATAACCAACATCCCGTTACCCATGCATTCCTCATCGGAACGTTACCCGTTAACCCTTCACTGGGATCCATGCTTGAGAAAAGAGCAATGAACTCACCTTTGATTTGCTCGGTTAGATTAGTTACTCATTTACGTTCACAGTTGATCAACCATACCCTACTGTGGTTACCAAAGACAATTAGTTTCTTAACCACTTAAAGCGAGTTGTACAACAATTTACACAAGTAGCATACACGAATTATCATACAGGTCATAACATTTGATCATATCCGATAAGCCATAGCATACATCATAATATTATATAACAGATGTCTTGGATACCATACATTTTGTTCACCTAACTATGTTTCAAGCATAGGTTGATAACCCTCAACCTCTATCATGCAAACATACATTCACGTTAGTTCAAAGCCCAATCTAAGTGTGCAACGTGTATTGTGAGGCCCACATTACTGTCCCGGCTTGAGTGTGCAATTGGGCTCCGGTGTGTGGGTCATATCAAGTGTACGGCCCAAATGGCCTAACTAAGGTCAAAACCCAGCAATGTTGTGCGATTTTATTATAACTTCATCATACTATTATGTTCACATTCTATTGAATCAACAGAAAAAGACAACATCATTTAATACACAATTTCAATTCACATATCATTCAAGTTGTACGCTATGCATATGTAGTTGTACACTGCCATTAAAACACACCTTCAATTCGTTTTGATTCACAGTTGTTCATAACACAGTTTCATATGTAAATACAATTACACTTGCATCCATGGTCCTACATAATAGTATACATATATAAATTGTGCATGAAATTCATAGATTTCGCACTCATACCCTCGGTCTCATTGAACCCATTCATACATCGACTACATGCACCTCCCCCTACACTCATTGCTCACATTCCTACCTCCCTGATTCAAAACCACATTGCATTCATGCTATACAAGTTAACAGTTACACATACACGTATAGATTACTTATAAACATTTAACCCTTAAAGCTTTCTATGCTCTTTAACCATCCGCGAGCAACCGAGCACATTACACATAACATCACATACAAAATCTCCTAAACATGCCGATTCGTAATTGCGTTCATATTAGTAAGCCGAAGTCGAACCGAAACTATTATTCATACATACTCCCTACGTTTTCTTTCGGATATAATATATTATATATATTCACATACATGGTCATGTATACATATTCCATACAGATTCACGTTCACGTCAACACGTTCATGTCTACTGATGCTCGTAAACATACAACCTTACCGACGGCTTTCATGTGAAACAACAGTCCTAACATCTACGCATATAAATGGGTTCATTACAGACGGCACATGAGTATTCACAAATTTAAACACTTAATCAAATTCATATATCATAAAAAAAACTCGAGCACGGTACTGCATATCATCAAGCACATAGATCGCATGAGGAGGCTACACATAAACGAACCCGTGACAAGTCATTACGAACGAGAGAGAGATAGATGACCTTACCGGTGTTCCGCGGAGGCTGAACTTGCCGGAGAAGAAGGTGGTGATGGCTGGTTCGCCGTAGAATCTCGAGGGAGGGAAAAAGACTTGCGACGGTGAGAGGGGCGGTTCTACTTGCTGCCGTAGGGTTTGGGATGTGACTGCCGTGAAGTTGGGAGGGAGGTTAGGGTTTAATCTCTATGGAATTGTGAACGTATACTTATGCATGTTCATAATATAATATCTCAATTCATGTTGAGGCGGTTGTGGTTTTGTTAGTGGCAACTGGGCTTGGGAAATAACGATTGGGCGGCACAATGAAAGCAGAAGGATAGAAAATGTTATTTCCATATTACTATTATGTATTATTTATTTATTTATCTTTTTAACCAAACTAATAGTAAGAATATAATATAATATAATGTATAATGATCATGCTCAGGTTCGGGGCTCATAAGTTTCGAGTTATGCGGGTTATGTCATGGTTCAAACGGTTCGGGTAGGTTCCTCACCAAATGGACTTGGTTCTGACTACGCATTTGTACACTATAAACTAAATGAGTATAAGTTTAATTCGTAGAAAATAGATAAGTATATGTTTGTTTGTAAAATCGAAACGAACGATTTATACCTCGAAGTTACGGGTTGTCACACTTTGCGAGTGCTGTGAGAAGAGCAAAGGATTGGATGGAAAGTACTGGCAGAACCAGCTTGGAAAGTAAGAGAGACACCAAGTATGGGTTCGATAAACAAGCTGTAAAGTGCTTCAACTGTGGTGAACGGGGTCACTTTAAGAGGGAATGTACAAAGCCAGCCCAGCACGGGAATCAAAACCCCTTCAGAAACCAAGGCAACCAGCAGAACAGAAACAATGAGCGTACATTGGTGCCTGTCAACAACCAAACCAACCGGGCACTTGCGGTTCAGGTGGATGAAGGTTGTGACTGGTCAATCCAGTTGGGTGGTGATGTTCCCGATGGAACAGCATGTTTTGCTCAGGTTGTGAAGGAGTTAGTTCACACCAGTGGTGGAGAATCTTCCGCCAATGGTGGTGAATCTTCTGAAGATGAAGACTCGTCTGGGTACAGCAGGAGTATTGATGAAGAATCATCCAATTCAGGCGATGATCACGTGGGTGAGACATCAAATGCAGCAATCGATGCAGATATTGATGAACTTTTGGGGGAAGCTGCAGCAGAAGCTCAAAGAAGATCTATTCTGGTGGATCAAGCTGCTTATACTTCGTCTTCTCTCCATTCAGCCTTTATGGCTAATGTCGACGGTTCATCAAGTCAGGTATGTGTCGATGAACCCACTGCTATTACTTGTGATGAATGTGATAGATTGCGTGCTCGATGTGCTGATGTAGAGAAAAGTATGTCTGAGTTGCAAGGCAAACATGATGCGTTACAAGCTAGTTTGTTTGACTTGCAAGACAAACATACTACAGTGAATGAGAATCTGTGTGACTTGCAAAGTAAGCATGAAGCTTTGCAAGAAAAGTATGATGTGACTTTTATCCACAATCAGAAATTGACTGTGGACCTTTCCAAATGCACAGAAGCCAATATGTTTTATGAAAACCATGAAAAGGAGTTCAAATCGGTAATTGAAAAATTAAAGAAAGATAAAACCGAACTAACTAAAATGGTTTCCAGAAAACAAACGGACATTAATTTGTATATATCTCGTCTTGAGACAATGCAAAAAGAAATGGTTTGTGTAAAAACGGAAAGTGAGGCAATCCAACTCAAGTTAGACAGTTATTTGAGTTCTAGCTATGTGTTGGATCACATCATTGATGTCCAAAAGGAGAAAAGGGACGTCACGTGCATAGGCTATAAGAATTGTCCACCACCAGTGAGACATAATTATGATGCCATGCCGGATGAGGAGGACAGGGTGTTCTTTGAACCATCTGTGCCTCTAGATGTGAAAGAGTTTGCTGCAGGACTCGGATACCAAAAGGAAGTATCCTCAGATTCAGATGTGTCAGCAGATACATTTGTAAGTGCTGAACAGAATCAAGATTCTCCAGTTGTGATTGAGGATGCTGATTCTTCTGATGATGAATCTGATGATGTTGTCCCAGCAAAGTCTGATGCGGTAGCCAAAAATGAGGACATACCTCTCGAGAATCACATTCTATGTGATCCCCTGTAAAACCCGCTAAGACTATTGCAACTGAGTCCTCATCTGCAGAAGAGCCGGAGAGTGTGAATTTGCTGTACACTCTTGTTGGTGATGATAAAATTTACTCAGACAAAGATTTTCCCATTAAGAATGTTAATCAATCCTTAATTTGTAAAGTCTTTGAAAATTCGACAAGTAAGTTTTTGGGAAAGACAGGACCACGTGTTACAGTTACACAGTGTCCTCCTATTCCAAAGGCTGAAATTCGAAAACAATTTGGCAACAAGAAATTACCAACAGTGCCAAAACAGCAAAATCACACCAAGCCCAAAAGAAAATCACCGGCTCAAGCCCAAAAGAAGCCGAATCAAAAGAAGAAGAAAACGTAAACTTTGTGAAATCGACGGGAACGGACAAAATTGAAACGTTTGAAAATAAATCTAACTTAGATTTTGTCAAGAAAGCTACTGTTTTGAAAAGAAATGAACAAAACAGTTCACAGCCTAGTACCTCGGGTTCACAAAGTTCATCATCATCGGCTAGACAAACACATGATACTTCGGGGTTTGTTGAACGAAGATCATGTTTTGAATGTGGAACAATTGGACATATTATTCGAAATTGTCCATATCTTCATAAGCAAAAAGAAAAGGTTGATGTTCCCCGTGACCACAATGACCGTAAGCGATCTGTTTCTGTAAAACAAGATCCCCGCCTTGCAAAAGAAAGGGAAAAGAAACAGACACGCCAACAGGTCAAGAAGATTGAAAAAGCAATTAAAACCGATGTGGTTCAAAAACAATCTGTTGCTGTAAAACCAGACAATTCTAAAACTTCAAACAATCAAGAAGTTAAAATTTTAAAGAAAGACACTGGTAAAACAAAACAGACCTGGAAACCAAAATCGGTTACTGAATCGGGGGGACCATCACAATTCACCAACCATCAAAGACAAGAAGTTATTGTCATTGATGAAAATGGAAGACCCAAGACCACAATGGCTTGGGTCCCCATCTCTAACTAATTCAGTTGAGTTCATGTGCAGGGTGTTCCAGGAGGAACTATCAGTAGTCAGTAGTCATTGGATTGTTGATAGTGGGGCATCCAGGCACATGACAGGCGACATGAAGCTTCTCTACGACGTCAAATCTATTAGAGGAGGTTATGTTGCTTTTGCTGGAGATAAAGGTGGATATATAACGGGAGAAGGAATGATATCTAACGGGATTGTCAGCTTTGACAAGATCAACTTTGTGCAACAACTTGATCACAATCTTCTTAGTGTTTCTCAAATTTGTGACAAGCAATTTTCAGTACACTTTGATGCTAATGGATGTTATGTGCTGAAGCCCGGCTTCAAAATTCCAAAAGAATGGATTCTCTTGTCGGCTCCAAGGATAAATGATTTGTACGTCCTTGACATGAGCCAAGCTATTACTACGTCTGCACAAGCAACTTGTTTCGTTTCCAAAGCCACAGAAAAAGACACTATCTCTTGGCACAGACGAATGGGTCACATTCACTTACGCAAAATGAATCATTTAGTTTCAAATGAATTGATGAATGGTGTTCCCCTCAAAAATTTCCATCTTCAAGACGTCTGTGTTTCGTGCCAAAAAGGAAAGCAAACAAAGAAGAAGCACCCTAAAAAGAAGATCAACACGGTGGCAGTTCCTCTTGAACGCTTGCACATGGATTTGTTCGGTCCTGTCAAGCACAAGAGTATTCGGGGTGATCAATACTGCCTCGTGATTACAGATGATTATTCAAGATTTTCTTGGGTGGCGTTCATGGCACACAAGAGTGAAACCTTTGGCATTATCAAAAACTTGATCATTCAGATTGAGAATTTGTATAAGTTGAAGGTTAGGCGGATACGTAGCGACAATGGTACTGAATTTAAAAATCATTCCATGGCGGAGTTTTGCACTTCAAAGGGTATTCTTCATGAGTTTAGTGCAGCTTATACTCCTCAATAGAATGGTGTCGCTGAACGTAAGAACCGCACATTGATCGAGACTGCTAGGACAATGTTGGTAGAGTCGCAGTTACCCATTCCATTCTGGACTGAAGCTGTGGCCTCTACATGTTACACATTGAACAGAGTCCTTACAGTCAAAAGGCATAACAAGACCTGCTTTGAGCTTCTTCAAAAACGGAAACCAGATCTGTCTTATCTCGAACCGTTTGGAGCTCCATGCACAATCATCGATCCTAATGGAAAGTTTGGGGCAAAAGCAATTGATGGATACTTTCTTGGGTATGCCACCCCTAACTTACGAGTCTGGAATCTAGAGACTAAAAGGGTCGAGGAATGGTCTGAGGTCAGAGTACAAAGGCACACCTTGCCAGTCAAATGTCCGGGTCAACCTTGGATGTTTGAGTACGATGACTTCTTCAATTCGATCAATGTTGAAGCCGTTGAAGAAAGTGTTGCGGCTAGGATGTTTTTCGAGACTGACAATGCAACAGTTTCACCGGTGGTTCGTCCAATTCTTGTTAATCAAGAACCATCTTCTTCGGTGAACAATAATACTCTCAACAATGAGGATTTTCATGACGCAAACGAATTGAACGAATCTTCAGAGGATGATGAATTTCTAGATGCAGATCAAGAAGCCCCAACAACAGCAGTTCATGGTACTTCAGAGGGTACTCCTCCAGTGGATACCCATAGAACAGCTGAGGCTACTGCATCATCCTCTTCGTCAATTCCGGGCCTTGATTTGGTTGTTGATCTTAATCTTAACAATCTGGGTATAAATATTCCAGTTCGAGAAAATCCTGAAACAAGGATTCACAATACCCGTCCTCAACAAAACATCATTAGAAATGTGCAGAGTGGCATTCAAACAAGAAACATGTTGCGAAACAACAACAATGCAGGCTTGTATGCGGCTATTCGAGAATCCGGGCAACAAAATGATTGGTCTTTCGCGTGTTATGTCTAACAGGAAGAGCCAAGAACTTGGAAAGAAGCCTTGAAAGATAACGCTTGGGTTGAAGCAATGCAGGAAGAACTGCAACAATTCCAGAAGCTGGGTGTCTGGAAACTCGTAGAGAAACCTGCTGGATACAAGAAGATTGGTACCCGTTGGGTTTTCAAATGCAAAAAGGATGACCGCGGAGTTGTTATCCGAAACAAAGCACGTTTAGTCGTTCAAGGTTTTCGTCAGATTGAAGGGATCGACTACAACGAAGTGTATGCACCAGTGGCACGTCTCGAAGCTATTCGAATCTTTCTAGCCTATGCTTCCTTCAAAGGATTCAAGGTTTATCAGATGGACGTGAAAAGTGCATTTTTACATGGTGTGGTTGAAGAAGAGGTATACGTCGAACAGCCTCCAGGTTTTGAAGATCCTATCCATCCCGATCGGGTTTGGTTGCTCAACAAAGCTCTCTATGGTCTTCATCAAGCACCGCGAGCTTGGTATGCAACCTTATCTCACTATCTGCTGGAGAACGGTTTTCGAAGAGGTCTTATCGACTGTACTCTTTTCATCAAAGAACAAGATGGAATCTTCTTCTGGTCCAGGTATACGTTGATGATATTATTTTTGGTTCTACTAATGATGTCTTGTGTAGGGAATTCGAGCGCATTATGCAGGATAAATTCGAGATGAGTGCTATGGGGGAAATGACCTTCTTCTTGGGCCTACAAGTGCAACAAACAGAGTCTGGGATATTCATCCATCAGACTAAATATGTTGGCGACATCTTGAGCCGGTTCCAGATGTCTGATGCAACGCCCATTGGTACCCCATTGCCAACTAATCACGGAATTACTCCTGACTTGAAGGGTGAAGCTGTTAGCCCCTCAAACTATCGCGCAATGATCGGATCTCTTATGTACCTCACAGCATCAAGACCAGATATAATGTACCCAACGTGCCTGCTTGCCAGATATCAAGTTAATCCGAAGGCCTCACATCTTGCAGCTGTCAAAAGGATTTTTCGTTATTTGAAGGCGTACCCTGACACCGGTCTGTGGTACCCTAGGGATAATAACTTTAACTTGGTCGCTTTCAGTGATTCTGATTTTGGCGTATGCAAAATCGACGGCAAATCCACAACGGCTGGATGTCAGTTTTTAGGAAATCGCCTAGTCACATGGCAGTGCAAGAAGCAGACATGCGTCGCTACATCAACATGCGAAGCTGAATACATTGCTGCCTCAAGTTGTTGCTCCCAAGTTCTTTGGATCCAACAACAAATGCGGGACTACGGTTTTGAATTCCTAACTACTCCTATTTACGTTGATAATTCTGCTGCTTTAGATATCACTAGAAATCCTGTGCAGCACTCAAAGACCAAACACATCGAAATCAAATATCACTTCATACGTGATTGCTTTGAGAAAAGGCTAATCGATGTTGTTAAGGTCCACACCGATGACCAACGTGCCGACTTATTTACCAAAGCACTTGACAAATCAAGATTTGACTTTTTATTATTGGTAAACGGCATTAAGGTCAAGCAAGAGTAAAACCAACATCGGAAAATCATTTTTGTAAATATCTTTGTGTTTTAAATTTGTCTTAGTTTATTGATTTTAGGGGGAGTAAATCCAAAATCTGAAAATCCAAAAACATCGAAAAATTTCAAAAACACAAAAACAATAGAAAAACAAAAATGAGTTTCCTGGCGAGCAAAAGAGAATATGATAGTACATCAGTGGTCTATCCAAACCTCTTTAAACCTTAAATGAAAAATGATAAGAAGCTCTATATAAGATGTATCGGTAGGCTCACAATCATTTTAAAGTGTGCAGGGTGATATAAATCTTAAATCGACTGAAGACCAGGTGGGAACCATTCATTGGCATATGGTCTTAGTACCGAAATTTCGTTTGATAGATTGCCGAGGTTCTGAGATATTCGGTCCTTATGCTGCTTATCATCTGGGTATCATGGTTGTATCTTTTACCGAAAAATAACGGGGACGCAAGTCTAGATCTTCCATGATACTATACATACGTGTACATAATACATACTGCATTCGACCTCAATAAGTGATAAACAATCACATGTCCATATCAACTAAGTGATAAAATATCACATTTATCCGGGTGTCAAGTTCGTCTCTCTGCTGTACGGAAGTACTGACCTGTTCACGGACTTGCACCTGTGCCCTCATGCATATGAAAATCAAGTTCCTCATCAATAAGTGATTATATCACATAGGGCTTGTTTTCAAATCAAAATAAGTGAGAATCTCACATCATATACGGTTAAACAGATGATAATCGGTATACTCACCGGTAAGATGAATTCTCGTGCATACCTTGATACGAGAATGTGTCGTGATGTGAATGAACACCGGTCGGTAAGTATAAATCATACCTTAACGTATCCCCTCGCCATGATTACATCTGATAAGTTGAGCTTAAGTGGACAACAATACCGATAATTGTTATAGGATGTTTATCTTAATGCTAATTAACTGAACAACATGAGCGTTTTGGCATGACCGTACACTGATATGATTCTCTTACCCTCGAAACTCGCAAAAAGAATGTCTGTATATATTTATTTACTGCTTTCAGTCTTTACATTTGAAAAAAATTCAAAAATACCAAAAAGATTTTATTTCTGCTTTATTTTCGATCATACGATGTTGGAACTCTAGTCTTCGTTACCTGAAACCTGACTGAAAACCGAACTGACTAAATCTTCATAAACGGTCGAAATTTGCAAGTTTTGAAAGTTAAACTAAAATTGATTGACAAATTTATTAAACTTTCAAACTGTCGGACGGTGTTTGATTGTAACATGGTCATACGTGTGTCATTTGTTTATGTTAACTATGTTCCAAGCAGTTGTTCTCATTACGCGTTTAGATTTCTTGCATGTGCAGATTCTAAAGGCTAGGAGAACATGGTCGATGACAAGCTTCGGAATGAAGACACGACGTGAAGGCACTCAAAAGATGAAGTTGATCGAGTTGCCGCTGACCATCATCAACACCACAAGGATCTAACTTCATAAAGATCAAGTATTTCACGAGCATAACTCAAGGGGGAGCTTATGTTAAGGGGGAGTTTGTCAACACACTTCCTACATGATACGGGTAGTTTGTTGATACACTCTCTGCTTTCAAGACGTGAAGACTTTGAAGATCCTCCGACGTTGAAGACTTGAAAGGACATTAGAGTCTTGAAGACATGAAGATCAAAGATGATCAAGATCGAGACAAATCTGCAACCATCGAAGTTCGAGACAAAGCTACAGCCAAGGGGGAGTTTGTTGGTGCACTTGTGTCTGTACTTTGTCTGTATTCAGTCCCGATGTAAACGATGTCCTTGTCAGTCTTGTAAGTTGACCAAGTCAACCGTCCTCCTGGTTTGACTTGGCCAACAGTTAGTAAACTCATTGTATATGGTTGTCTGTCTCGAAGGACAAGAGATCGAAGGATGATGTGGATCCTTCGATCTCCTCGAAAGATATGCTTCGATTGATGGACCTCGAAAGATCATCCTTCGAGGTCCCTGTGAATCCTTCGATAACATTGTGATCGATAGATGATCCTTCGACCATCTATCGGATCCTTCGGACAAAGCAACCTGTGCTGGGTATATATATACCCATGCAGTGTGTGTTAGAGGACAGACTTGATAGAGAGATGCACACAGACAGAAAGATAGAGAGTTTGAGAGCATTCTGTCCGAAACACACACACTAGAGAGTTTGCAAAACACATTTGTGAACATTGAGCTTGTAACCGGAACCTTTCATTCGTATTAATACAAGTGGTGTTAATCGGTGAACCTTGTGTGTTTGTGTTTATACTTGTCTCATCCCGGTTTGCTTGCTAGCTTGGATTCCGCACTTGCTAGTGGGTTAGTATAACAAGGTTTAGGTTCGTCATCCTCCGAGAGGGACCTACACATATAATGGTTATGATCCAATGACTGCAATAAATTAAGCTGCATCCACTTCCTAATCACTAATCTCAACGACGCTTATTCCAAACAAGATATAATATATGAATTGATGAAAAGAATTTAAAATCCAAAACCACTCACCGATTTTGTGATATCAGGAGGCCTGATTTCATCAAACACAGCCGATAAAGCAGTGGCCATCTATAGCTTCTGTTTACATGACAAGAGTAAGCTCATGAGAAGAGATGTTGCAAACAAATGATCATCCTGGTTTATATCTGACTTTTGTGACTTAGGGAAAATTACCATTTTTACAAGCTCATGAATTTACGTAAAATACATGCATAGATAGATTATGATAGAAAACAGTATGGTTGTAAATAATCGTCGCACCAGTCGCAAATTCCGTCCCAAAATTTGGTTAGCGATGAGGTCAATTGCAATTGTGATCGAAAATGCAATCGCATTTGGTTAGTTTTGTAGTAGTGAGGGACGGACAATGCCATAAATTTATGTCAAAGACATGCATAGATTTTGATAAAGAAAACATATGGTTCGGATTTATGCTAACAAATCCTCCCGTTTGAATCCATAGAAAGTAGAACAAACAAAATCTTATTCAAAGTTTTTATTAGTTTTATTGCATAGGTGTGTATCCAATTAAAGATTATGCAACCATAACTCAGTCAATGTGTGAACCAGGTATGGAATCTCGATTTGACTCTTAAACCTTTGCAACTAATATTACTTGTGGCCCATAAAAAGAATTTTTGGGATTCTTTCCAAGAATGATTCCTTAAACATCATCATCATATATATTGTGATGTTGTGTTTGAACCCAGTTTGTTATGAAAAACTAAATCACACAATCCTTTTCTACCACAGTTTTATTTGTGAACATTACTTTATCCCCAAAAGCACAATGACACATCGACGAATAAGATTTGTAGCAAAGTGTAAACCACATTGGGTTTTGAGTTACTAATTATAATGATTTGGATGAATTCCAAAAGGATTTCACTAGCTATCAAGTGCTGGTTGAATCGCCAAATTAGCTAGCAGTTTTACCTTCTTTCTTTTCATGCTTGTTACATCTCCATAAAAGGACCAAGCTTTAGTAGAATTTGTTTATCGGAAGTTGACCATCATTCCCAACCATTTGCGGAGCTACTCAAATCAATGTTTCTGAGATTTTGGAGAGGCGCCATCATTATGTCACTACTTTGTATTCCCTTTATTTTTCGTTAGTTGATTTTTTTGACATTTTATCTAGATACAAAACAACCAGATGGCCATGGAAGGGTTTTAAAGGCTCAAAAAGTTTATAAAGATGTTGGTCCACTTAATTAAAGGTGCATGTATCTCGCAACATCCTAACACTTTGTTTTTATGCTACGGGTGTGATCATCACATACCTCTCCTCCCTAAACTTCATTTTATGTAAAAAATAAAATTAATTAAAAAATTAAATCTATATTTCATTAACTAAAAAAGACATTTCATATTTGAAAATAAAAATGAATTAAAAAGGTGATGGTCTTTAACTAAAGAATTACCTGTGTACATTATTCATATCGGACACAAAAAGCTGAAATTCCATTCAAACCAAATTGAGGTTTAATATGTACAAATTGGGTCATAGGAGGAAGGAACTGAATACTATTTTTCAAATGAAATCTATGGATTTTATAACTTACTAGACATGGTTATTTGAATTCGAATGGCATATTTCTTGGTTTTATATATATATATATATATATATATATATAGAGAGAGAGAGAGAGAGAGAGAGAGAGAGAGAGAGAAACGGGATCAGGAGAAAACGCCCTGATTGAACACGAGGCGCGGGATATAATCAGGGGTGAGGGGCTATTTTGTCTTTTCAATCTTCTTTTTCTCCCAATTTCGTGTCACATGCTCCTTTATTTTTGGTGTCTAAGATTATTTTAGCGTTAATTATTTTGGTTAACAACTTGGCGTTTTATTGTTTTTTGGATCTGTCTCGTTGAATTAATTGTTTTTGTGTCACGTAGATAATTTTTTTGGCGTTTTGGCGTTTCCCAGGACAATTTTTTGGTGTTGTTAATAATTCATTACCATTCACTAATATTTTCATAAGATTACAATAAGACCAAATAAAAACAAACTATTAGTCTTCTGTCTATGGGATTACATCAGAGATGCACCCCTCGCTTTGTTCATCACTTTTTTGAGATTCATCATCATCAAATTTTAGATTGGCGTATAACGCCATCACCTTGTCTCTTCTTTGCTACAGCCTATTCTTGAATATCATTGCAACGCTGGATCATGCATCGTTCGAAGGTGCTAAATCACAGAGTTGTTCAAGGAGAAATACATTTCTGTCTTCAACGTTTCCTCCATCGGCAATGAATACTCCTCTACCAACTGCTAACTGTTGGTAGAGGAGTATGGCCAATATCATCATCATCATCATCATCATCATCTTCTTCTTCTGCCAGAAATTTTCTCTCCAATCTTCTTATTACCGTTCGAGTTCTTTCACAATCGTTAGCCTTTGGAACCCCAAGGGCAAGGATATCCCTCTGAACCCTTTCAGACATACCAAGTATGACATTGATTGTCCCGACCTTCACCCTTCTCCTATCAGAGAGCTTTAGGATGAAACGTCTTTCCAACCTTTCAAACCTCCATGCAATAACTGGTGTGCGTTAGGTGTGATATGATTTTATTAATATTTTAAGCCCATTTTACGCATTAGTCAAGTTTTAAATTTATAAACACCATATTATACTAACATTATGTAAATGCACTTTGGGTGATAAGTGTAGGCTCACAAACTCAAGGGTCTTTTATGTAATTAGTTGAAACTGATTTTGGTCAGGGTTTTCATGGTCAGGGATTGGGAGTTTCCTTGGTCCGAATTTTGATGTATTGTTTAGACAGGGTTTTGTTTTGTATTGGGCTTTGGGCCCATGTCCTGACTTTAGTAGTCAGGACTTTCCTTTGTATATATACTCTCAGTGAAATGTTACACAGGGCGATTTCTTTTGTGGAAAGTTTGTTCATCAAGAAACCCTAATAATTGTCACTGTGTGTGAATTGACGGCTACTGTGTGTGACGTCATTCATCATTTTCATCATTCTTGTTCTACACTTTCTTATCCAATACCATACAGTAGTGATTGCTAGGTGGATTCTGCACACCTAGTGATTGTTGTCTGAGTGAGATCCGTGGGTAGGGGACCTTACAAGTGGTATCAGAGCAGTGTGCTCATACTACTGTAGGTTTTGGTTTAGAGGTTCAGTTGAGAAAGATCACATTTTGATTGGGTGTTTGGTGTTGTTTGCTGGGTTTTAAGTGTTTTTCATTAGTTATTCATGTGTTTACTTGTTCTGGATGGTGGATTGTGATTAGGAAAGAGCATTTTTGGATAAACATTCATCTGGGTTTTTATAGAGCTTGAAGATCTTCATCAGGTGTTTTTGAAGGTTAGTAAAGATTCCGTGTTTGATCGATTTTAATTTATTCAGAGTTTTCCGTTAGTGTTTTTCCTTCAGAGTTTTTCTTCAGAGTTTCCATTAAGTGTTTGTGCTTCAGGGTTATTGATGAACTAGTGTGAAGTCACACTTGTGAGATAACCTGAAGCAATTTCCTCTTGTCCGACTAAGAAGTCAGGTTTTACTTCTTTGAGTTTGAGAGGTCAGGACTTTGTGGTCAGGATTTAGAGGTCAGGGTTTTTCCTTTAAGGGGCCAGAGTTTAAAGTTCAGGGTTTTCTTGCTAGTGGACAATAGTCAGAGCTTCTTTTTTTTGGAGTCGGAATTTTTGGTAAGAGTTTAAAATAGGAGTCCGATTTTTTTATTATTTATTTCTGATTGTTCAGTTCCGAGTTTAGTTTAGGTTTTTATTAAGTGAGTCCGAGTTTTAATCAAAAAAAAAAAAAAAAAAAACCTTAAAAAGTTCAGAGTTTAGTTCTTGTTTAAAGTTTCACTATTCAATGATTTCAAGTTTCTTCACTTGTTTCAGAGTTTAGTATAGTTTAGTATTGATGCGTGTTGGTGTGTATATAATTTTACTTATAATTTAAGCCCTTTTACACTTTTTAGCCAAGTTTTAAATTCATAAAACGGGATATTTACTAACACTAAACACACATACGGGCAAATGCACCCATCGTGAGCGTAGTACAGTGTTGGTAAAATACCGAGGTCGTCCAAGCACACAAGAGCTTTTAATACCTCAACGTCTAATCAAATCAAAAAGTTAGAAAAGTGTTTTTAAATTAGAAAAATAAAACTAACTAAAACGCTAAAAAATAAAATAAAAATAAAAACAGATAGACAAGATGAATCACTTGGATCCGACTCGCCTTTAGTGTAACCTTTGATTATTTCCGCGCTTTTGCACTTTTAAAAAGATTATCTTAGTTATTGTAGTAGGTCCTCTTTTCAAGGTGACGTTACCCTCAACCCAGTAGTTTGAGTCAGCAAGGATACAATCCTAAAGGGTCGGATTATTGAAAGATAATCAATTAAGTTATTAATGCATAATGTGGTAGGCCCCTCTTTTGAAGGTGACGTTACCCTTGGCTAAGTAGTCTGAGTCAGCAGGGATACAGTCCTAAGTAGCCGAGTTAAAGTTTTAAAAGTAGTTTATATATGAGGGGATCAAAGAGTTTGGACCCCCGCCATCCAATATCATTATTGGGTATTGAAGGAGGTCCTACTAAATTTGACCTAGGTCCTTTGCAAGATCTATACACTGAACAATGGCAAGACTCTTACCAAACCATTCCCTTAACCCCCGACCAGGTAGCCAACATATCTCCATATAGACCGTGGAGATATGAATGGTGAAAATCTTTTATTTTATATAGACAGTAAAATAATGTCAAGACACCACGGACAAATGATAAGGAAGAATCACCTTTAACATATAAAACTAGTAATTAAAGTCATTAATACATAACCAAATAAAAAGTGCGAAAAGATTAAAAATAAAAAGTATTACACTAAATGCTTGTCTTCACCAAGTGATGTAAGAGACTTAGGCAAACATGGCCTTTGATTGTCAAGAACTCTTACGATCAATCTTGGATCCCGAGATGACTCACACACTCTATGATGGACAATGGATGATGGTGGTGGATGATGGTGTTGTGATGGTGGTGGGTGGTGGGTGAAGTGGGAGAGAGGTGGTGTGCCAAGGGATGATTTGTAAGTGAGCCAAGCACCCCTATTTATAGGCTGAACGGAAGCTCGGGCACGGCCCCGTGTCCATTGGGCACGGCCCCATGTCCATCCCTCTTCTCTTTCTTCATTAATTGCAGTTTGGCTGCATTAGTTGACCACGCCCCCGTGTCCGCTGGGCACGACCCCGTATGCAGAAGCGTACCTGTACTATCAAGATTTCCACAGATTCTGTGAATCTAAGAGTTGACCACGACCCCGTGTCCGCTGGGCACGCCCCCGTGGTGGGTGATAGAAGCTTCAACAACTTTGTCTTTTCTGTAGACACTTGGGCACGCCCCCGTGCTCATTGCGCACGGGGCGTCTTCAGCCTTCTGTTTTCTTGTTTTGCTTGGGAAGATGCTGTCGGGGGGTTGGGCATGCCACATTTTTTCCTTTTCTTGTATTTATGTTAGATTTAGCTGCCTTTTTGCTTCTTTTGTTCATTTGAGCTTATTTATTCCTGAAAATACAAAAGGAAGACAAAAACACACTTTTTCCAACATTAGTACTAAAAGAGGGTTAGTTTTATGCCTCATTTGATGAAATTTATATGTTGCATTTTGTGCACATCAAATACCCCCACACTTGAATCTTTGCTTGTCCTCAAGCAAAACTCTTTATAATGTAGCTTTTACACTCCCAAATGGAATGGGTAGAAGAGAAGGTTTTTGGGCTTGTCATAGAGTGTCGGGATTTCCAAGATTCTTTATTAAGTTTTATTTTTAGTTATTTACAATCCTATTCGTCATGATTTATTGAAAACATTACATAAGATAAATTACTTATTAGGGCATAACATGCCTTTTTAAAATTATATTTATATACAAGTTCACATACCTCACGGGGGATCACTCAACACTCGGCCGAAAATGTATTTTAGTGAATCACTCGAGAGCGGCATCGAACTGACTCCTACCATAAGCTTGCCAAGTAATCAATCCTACTCCTTTTAACTATATACCTTTGTAAATATCAAGAGGACTTTTGGGGTGAAGGGTTAGGCTTAGGTTAAAGGTAGGTGGTTGGGTTAGTGGTTAGTAAAAAAAAAAACGAAAGGCGTAACAAGCGTTGGTTTTTGTAAGACTTTTTATTTTTCATAACTTTTTATTTTGATGAAGCATTTCTTTGAAACAACGTTCTTTTTTGTAGACTTGTTTGTTTATTTCTTTTGGCTTCATCCTCAATTTTTTTTTATGGAAGTCATAAGAAAAACCGAGCTTTGTTACTAAAATAAAGGGTTTAAAATAAAAAGGGTTTTGGTGGGTAAAAGGGTGTTTGTTTTGGGTTAACAAATGAAAAGGTTTAGGCTTAAAGAGGTTAACTAGGGGGATTTTGGGTAGGTGGTAAAAAAATAATGGTGTAGAAATAAAAAGGGTTAGTCCTAATGCCTCCGTCATTTACTTACTCGGGTTTAAGTTGGTAAGGACCGGGAATGCATTGTCGTGGCAAGTTCTAGAGTCGTAAGAACCAAGCGGCTATTCACACAAGAAATGAAAGATGAGCATTTAGTTTAAAGATATATATTTGTATGCTCAATAAAGGCTCAAAACTCACTTTTGTGGGAATGAGTTTTTATGTGATCAAGTATATATATAATCAAATTTTAAATAAACTTGTCATGCCATTTCATAATTTTCTTTTGTTGGTTCTTTTTACCACGATGCTATCGGTTGTAAATTTGTAAAAACATAACCTTTTTAAGACTTGTAATTCCCAACTTAAACTAAGACAATTAAGTAAAATGAAAATTTTTGAAAAAATTTGGGGTGATTAGCGGTTTTAATAGAGTTTTGTGTAAGGCTTGTGATTAGGACTTGCAAAAACTCAAGTTTTTAGCATCCCCCACACTTAAATTACACATTTTCCTAAATGTGTCCCAAAAATAAGTTTTTTTGTTGATTAAATGTGTAAAAGGTGTGAAAAAGCAAAATTTTATGTTACTGGGCGTCTGGACACGACCCCGTGTCGGATGAACACGTCCCCGTGTTCAGAGTGCTAGTAACGAAAACTTACAGAAGGTGGACACGGGGGCGTGTTGGCTGGGCACGACCCCGTGTCTGCAAAAATCTGCAGATTTGAACAAACAGCAGGTCTGGGGAAGTGGGCACGGGGTCGTGTTGGCCGGACACGACCCTATGTAGACATTCTGCAAAGGTGAAAAACAGGTTTCTGGCTTTGGTTTTGTTGTCCCGGCTTTAGTGGTACTAATATTTAGTACTCTAAACCTCATATGTACCTGTTTTATCAATAAACAGTACACCAAACAATAGCAAACATCCTAAATTACCATAGTTCCACATCCACATCACAAAGTTAAAAAGAAAAACAAATGTAGAAAATAAATGGAGTTAAAGGAAAGTAAATTGTTCAACACACGGCATGCAGGCCGGAAATTGTTCAAAAGAAAAGATGGTTAACCTGTGGGACCTCCTACCAGTTGCTGCTACTTCTGCTCCTCCCGCCTAGTCCATGTCCTCGTCTTCATCATCACCTCCTCCTCCGTGCCCCGCCATGTACTCCCGGATGTTCCCGATGTCATCCTGAATGTCGGAGATGTTTCTCTCAATTGCTCCAACCCGGGTGTACGTGTTAATGGCCAAGTTATAGGTGTTCCTGGTGCACATGAGGTTTTCAAGCAATAAATCATGTATACTTTGGAAGTTAGGAAAACCGTGTTGGTGCATATTTTGTGACAACAGCTTAGATTTGGTCTTTGGATATCTTGTAATTAGTTTAACAATAAACGGTTAGCAGGTTTAGCTTTGTATTAGTGAGATAATTGAGTTTGGGCTAAACTAAACCCAATTGGATCTAGGGGGGACGATTTGGGCTTTGCCCATGTAGGAAACCCTAGTCCAATCAGTAAACCTTGTGTTATATAAACAAGGTTAGGCTTTAGGGTTTAGGTTAATCAGCCAAAACAGTTGTGTAAGAGAGCAAATTTCGTGAGAGCTTAGTCTTGGACGAAATTAGGGTTGTTAGGGTTTTGGATTGATTGTAATTCGTGAGATTGATAATCAATAGAAAACCCGGTTTGAAAGTGATTGCTGATTTCTGTTCCTACACGTTTTCTGCTTATTCTGATCAAGAGGATTCCGCACTCTTGATCGGATTGACAATTCTGTGACGATCCATACACATCAAGGGGACCTACAATTGGTATCAGAGCATTAGGCTCTTGAAGGCTCGGTTCAGAATTGTTTGCTGCAGAAACATGGAGTGATTTCAAAATTTTTGAAACCTGAAAATTAGGGTTTTTGATATTTTCGAAATTTTTTGTGTGTTTGATTCTGATTTTCGAAATTTTTGGCTGTTTTGATCTTTTGGTTTGTTTATCTGCTGTTTTGCAGGTTTTTGAGACTGTTTGGTTGATTATCTTGAAGAATTTTGACTGAGAAACTTGAAGACTGTTCTTCGTGTTCTTCATTAAGTTCATCAAATTTTTGTCAAAAGTTTACTGATTTGGTTGTTCGATTTTGCAGGAATTTGTTTCAAGAATCTGGAAAATCATCACAATTTTCGAACAGATCAGGTTTCCTAATTTAAACTGGCGTATTTGATCAATTTTGCTGACTGACCAGTGAAATTAACACACCAGCGATTTTGTGACTGAATATCTCAGTGATCTCGGCGAATTTAAAATCCAAAGGCGACTTTGGTAACCGTGTAATTGTCCACAGCGAAATTACCACGGTTTTCAGCGATTTTACCAGTCGTTGTAATAGCGAAATTGACTGGCGAGCCTGACAGCATAATTACCAGCAAATTTAAGTGACCTAGCGAATTTTACAGCATAAACAGCGAATTTAACAGCATATCCAGCGAAATTACAAGGCTTCCCGGCGAAATTAATTGCATATTTAACAAGTGGTAGAATTTTAATTGGCAAGCGTCGGAAAAATTTTAGTGTTTTGCAAATAGAAAGTGATCCGTAGCTCATCTGACGAAACCGTTTGCACCGTTGAATTCGTGTGATTTTTAGGACAAAAAAAAAAAACTCTGGAAAATCCCAAATTCGGTTTTTGACATTATATATCATTGGATTCGTCTTTTCGAGACGATTCTAAAGGTGTAATTTGGTAACCACTGTTTTCGGAGATATTTTGTACGGTTTTTTCGGTCTGCAACGTTTAAAATGTCGAACATGACCACTTTGAATGCTCCTAAGATGATGAAGGTGGGGAATTATCTTACATGGAAGGACAGTTTCAAATCCTTCATTAAATCTCAGGATGCACGCATGTGGATATGTATTGAAGATGGGTACATAAACCCAGTACATGATTTTGAGGGCAGACCACGAGTAACAGCCTATGTGAACATGAAAGAGGCTGATAAGAAAGTGTATGAAGCTGAAAAGAGAGCTTTAGCTGCAATAAAGACATCCTTACCTGATAGCATCAAGCATACCGTTACGAAGTAGACGAATTCAAAGGATATGTGGGATGCATTAGAAAAGAGGTATCAAGGAAATGAAGATGTCAAAAGGAATAAAGCTGCGAGCTCTACATCACAAGAAGGTTCAACTGATGGTAGTGTTCATCTGGAAGATAATAAGCATGCCACTCAGGCATTCATGGCAGAGATAGTGCAACTTAATGAGGCTGAAACTACTGTGAGTGATACTGAATCTCAAGTGGAGAATGCTAAAGTAAAGGTGGATGCTGAAGTAGAGAAAGAGTGTGGAGCTGAAAAGGTTGTTGCTGATGTAACTACAGAAGTTCATGAGGAACAGGTACAATGTAATTCTGTATGTTTAAGATGTCGTGAATTACAGGGTGAGGTTGACAGGTTGAGAACACAAAACCAAAGTCTAGTAAGCGAGATGTCGAGCATAAAGGAGTCAAACTTTTTTGCAAAAAGAAACAAATCTTTATACTTGAAGAAGATAAAGGGCTATGAAAGTGAAATTGAAGCTTTAACATGCAAGTTAAATGAAAAAATTCAAGTAATAGATTTAGCTCACGACATGATGGCTGAGAAAACAAAAGAGATTTCTGAAAAAACAAAGAGTTGTCAGATGCACAACTCCAAATTGTTGAACTTGAAAAGAAATTAAGTCAATTCAGAGATTCGTCTTTAAACACATGATGGGTGGGTTAAAGAAAAGTAATGACAAGACCACTGTGGGCTTCCAGGGCTTTCATGAAGTTCCACCTCCTCTTAGTCATGACTATTCTTTCCTCCCTGATGAAGATGAGCTAGCAGACTATATGTCAACCGCACCAAGTAGTTTCACATCTACATCAAGTCAAGGTGAGGGGTCTGAGAGTGGTGATGCTAAGAAGAACAATAACATGGAACATTTGAAAAAGCAAAATTCACCTCCTAAGAGCAAAAATCAAACTTTTGTTAAAAAGATTAATTTTGTTCAAGGTAGTGATATGAAAAATGAAACTGCTGTTATTGAAAAAGAATCAAATGTAGAGTTTGCAAAAAATAAGAACATAGAAAAATCTGAAACTAAGCAAACTGAACAAAATTCTTCTAAGGCATCATCACCATCTGATAAGGGATCTACCTCAGAGACTCCAGCAAAGAAGACTTTGAAAAGCAGATCGTGCTTCCGGTGTCACATAAAGGGACATGTAGCTAGCTGTTGTCCTAACAAAAACGGTGAAGCACAAATGAGTGACAAACAGAGAGGGAAATTACCAGAGAAGAGTGGTGATAGTGAGGAGAAAGGGTCAAATTCTCCAAAGAAATCTGCTCCTAAGCAACCACAGAATGTTGTTGTTGGTGTAGATAAGGCTGAAAATGGAACTCCACAAGTTCCACATTTTCAAAGAAATCAACCAAGATTTCAGCCTAGATCTCCACCAAGCAGATATCAAAGACCTAGAAGCAGTTCACCTAGAATGAACAATTTTAATTCAAATAATTTCAGAGGTCAAAGTCAATATCAAAATCGATACCAGAATAATGGTGGTCGAACTTTTTATAACAATGGCTTTAGAAATTACAACAATAATGCTTCTTGGAATCAAAATTCAAGGTTTCAAAATCAAAATTTCCAAAGGTCAAATAGTCCAAATGTATATAGGAACCCTCAGGACCAAAGACCTAGTGGAAATCAAAGTCAAATTCCAACAGGTCTAAGATCCAAGACCCCAGTTAGGAGTAATGGATATTGGATGGATGTTCAAATAGTTGGTGAATTTGGACGACCCAAGACCATTAAGGCTTGGGTCCCCCAATCTAACTGATTTCTTAGTTAGTGTGTGCAGGAGCTGCTAAGGAGGATTATCAACTTATGTTGATAGTGGCTGCTCTAGGCACATGACGGGGGATGTGAGATTGTTGATATATATATATATATTAAATGATTTAAATTGAAGTTCAAAGTGTTGAGTCGACACAGAAGATAACCTGGCAGATCTTTATACTAAGCTTTTGACAGGGCTCGCTTTGAACACTTAGTCGAACTCAACGGGATGAGGAATCCTGAATAACTGGTTTTTCATAAGAATTTTTGTAAATAGTTTACTGTTTTTCTTAAAAATCAAAAATACAAAAAAATTGAAAAATCAAAAACATAAAAAAAAAATTAGAAAATCAAAAATGAGATATCACTGTGTGAAAAAGGAGAAATGATAGTACATCAGCAAGTTAGACTATCACACTGAAATTGAACCATAAATTGCTTAAGTGTGATAGCAGCTTCATTATACGATGTACCAGTAGGAAAAAGCATGAAATAATCAACTTACCAATGTGATATAAACATAAATGAACTGAATATGAGTGGGGAACACATCAGTGGTGTATGGTTTAATGACCTTAATTCTTGCGTTGATAGATTGCAAAAATCTGAAGTTTTGGGTCTTTATACAGTTATTTCATCTGGGGATATCTTGGTTGTCTTTCTGTTCAGAACTAAAATTGTACATGACCCCAGGAAAGAAAGTCACTTGGAATTAGCTCATTTCTATTTGAATGTCTGTATGTTGTCCCGATAGACACAATTTTGATCTGATTCTGAAATCTTCTCTGAAAAAAGTCGTGTACCTCCTCTGCTGCATCCGGATATATGCTGACCTGGAGGTGCTAGGCAACGACAGCTTCTGCTGCATGCAGATACATGCTGACCTAGCTGTACGTTGTCGCGCTATAGATCTAATACACCCGAAAGAGGCCCTCAAGTGCCCAAAAGAAACCCAAGAAACCTATATCAAACTGAGAAAATCTCATTTGATCTGTATATTATACCATCTCTGCTAAAGATCTATTCTTTTCTCTTCTCAACCTATTCCCAGTTAAGATTTCAGAAATCTGGATTGGACTTGTGAAATATGTGGTAGGGAAGATACTTGCATGATAGAGTGTGTTGTTTATATTTCCAGGATTTGATTAGTGTTTATTTGGGTGTTCATTGTTAAGCAATCAAAACATGATAAAACAGTTTATATGCAGACCTAGACACAGTGAGGATATTTTTAAGGATGACTACAGTATACTTACCTACTACGATGAATCTTTGTGCATACCTTGATCGCGGGGGTATATCCTGTTGTGGGACACACTAATATTTCAGTAAATAAAATTACCTTAACGTATCATACGGTAATGGTACTTGAAATGTTCATGCATTTTGTTTAAGTGGACAATCATACTAGTAATCGTCTTGAACTGCTCTTCACGAAAAATTAAATAAAGAATTATATAATTGTGTGAAACAGTTTGATTGTGCTGATATGATCTTCTTATCAGTGATTCTCACAAAAATAGAGTGTTTATTGCTTTTGTATTTACTTGCTTTCAGAAAATATAAAAATCCAAAAATAGTGTCTTTTTCTGTTTAAAATTCTTAACGTACGGAAAACTGTTATTCTTGGAAGAATTGTTACTGATAGGGGGAGACGGTGTTAGAAAGTGAGTTCAAAATTTCAAAATCAGGCAGGTTCTTCTGTGTTGAACAAAAAATTTTGCGTGTTGGTGATAAGTTGAAAATGCTTAATCTGTGATACAGTTTAACTGTCTCTTGAATAATAATAATTTATTTAACTTTGTTGAAAAATTCTTATGGTTTCTCGAGATGTTTGTTTTATAGTATACAGATTGAAGTAGTATGTTGCTGAGAAGTTGCTGTGAAGATGAGAGTTTGATTGGATGCATGGTAGAACCTCCTTTCTACATTGCAGACAAAGTTGAAGAGTTTGAAGATTGCTGTGCAAATGTTAAACTGGAGTTTACTCAAGTGCTAACGTGTTGAAGATTTGGTGATTGGATGCATCAGCTTAGGGGGAGTCTGTTGCTGACAGAAGCTATTGAAGTTGAAGCTATCCAAAGACCAAAGACAGTGCAAGACTACATGAAGATTGCAAGAAGACTGAAGACAAAGTTTTTATGAAGCTATTGTCAAGGGGGAGTTTGTTGGTGCATATTTTGTGACAACAGCTTAGATTTGGCCTTTGGATATCTTGTAATTAGTTTAACGATAAATGGTTAGCGGGTTTAGCTTTGTATTAGTGATATAATTGAGTTTGGGCTAAACTAAACCCGATTGGATCTAGGGGGGACGATTTGGGCTTTGCCCATGTAGGAAACCCTAGTCCAATCAGTAAAACTTGTGTTATATAAACAAGGTTAGGCTTTAGGGTTTAGGTTAATCAGCCAAAACTGTTGTGTAAGAGAGCAAATTTCGTGAGAGCTTAGTCTTGGACGAAATTAGGGTTGTTAGGGTTTTGGATTGATTGTAATTCGTGAGATTGATAATCAATAGAAAACCCGGTTTGAAAGTGATTTCTGATTTCTGTTCCTACACGTTTTCTGCTTATTCTGATCAAGAGGATTCCGCACTCTTGATCGGATTGACAATTCTGTGAAGATCCATACACATCAAGGGGACCTACAAACCTCCTCCTTGTGAGGAGGATTTCCCCGGATCACCATGGGGCTGGTGTTGGAAATGAGGAGGTGGTTGGAACTGTGGAGCGTGAAGGACAAGTGCTTCTTGCGGGTTCCATGCATGCCCTTGGACTCTTTGGAAGCTAACCGACCCGTCTTCAGCTTCATAAGTCAAGTTCATGGAGCGGCAGATGTGTGTGTCCACCCTTCCCGACCATGGACTCTTCTGAAAAGATCTGGGCATGTTCACGAAGTTCCTGAAGAGACGGTATATCCACCCCCCGAAGAAGATAGGGGTTGGAGGAGTAGCAAGCCGGCTCCAATGCATGTTTCGGAGCAAGAGGTACGGAACATCTAGGTGTCGGCGGTTGTGGATGCAATGAAAGACCACCAGATCTCATAACCCAACAACGCCACTGCTAGCATGCCTTTGACTGAGAGAGTAAGCGAGGACCCTATGGATGTAGCGGTAAAGAGGGTCCCTCAACTTAGTGCTCTTAGTGCTACTTGGGTTGTAGAATCCATCTCCTATTTGAGCCCAAGCGGCTTGGCGTTCGTTTTCTCCTAGTTCACGTAGCCCTCTCGAGTACTTGGTCCCCCCACATCGGAATTCCACCCCATCATTATCAAATGGGTCACACCTTGAATTGAACACGAATGTGCTATAGAATTCCAGAGTATACTCGTGGACCGAGCGAAGGCGAGTAGTTAGGGCAACTCTTAGTGGTCCAGTGACGAGGTTGTTGAAACGGTCCCATTGGTTCACTGCTCCTAAGAGTTCCATGCTTGCTTGTCGTGGGTATTCCTCCGGCCTAGTTTGAAGCACATCGTATCTTGCCCTGGCATCCAGCCCATTTGCATTGAACCTTGTGAATTTCTTAGACGTCTGAAAAGAATACACCAAACAATTAGCACGAAACAGTGAAATTTTCGGAAAAAACTGAAAACAGTTAGCTGGACACGACCCCGTGTTCAGCGGACATGACCCCGTGTCCAAACGTCTGTTACTCAAAAATTCCATTTTTCGACCCGGTCCCGAAAACTTGAAAATTTTTGTTCCAGTAGGTGCGGTTTTTCCCGAAAATGAAACCCCAAGTGCCGTTTTTCTCGAAACAAACCGTTTACCCTTTGATTTTATCTTTTTCGGTTTAAAAACAAGGTTTGGGGTGTTTTTTTTTTTGTGAGAAATCGGGCAAATCTATGAACAATACAAGTGCATTTACTTCCTATAACACTAATCTTAACTAATGCTAGCAGATTTAAGCAAAAATTTGAGGTTCGATCCGGATGAAGTTCAAGAACCCTAGATTTTTCCCTATATTTTTGATGTTTTAACTACATGAAGTTCTTAATCTAACTACTAATGATGATAGAATCATACCTTGATGTTGTTAGAAGTGGAGGAGACGTCGGAATCTTGCAGAAAAATCGCCTGAACCAAAGAGTTTTTGGGGAAACGGGGCGTGTGGAATGAAGAAACTGTTTTGAAAAAGGGGTTTTATCCCGACAGTCGTACGGACACGGCCTCATGCCGAGCAATTTTTAAATTTCTTTTTTGTTATTAAAGTGCTCGTGTGAGTGCCCTGTTTTCCCAAAACTTGGTTAGAAGACTTACCGATTTAGAAGTCAACCTGTTCCTTCGTAACTTACCAGGTATGATGTTGATGCTTTTACTCTTCGACCGTTTGAAGCGAGATTTCTTCCTCTTCACCCTCAATGAATCCTTGATAGAGTTTCAGCCGTTGGTCGTTGACTTTGAATGGAATTCCATTCCGAAATCTAATTTCTACTGCACCGTGTGGGAAAATATGGGTGATGGAAAAAGGTCCTGACCACCTAGACTTTAGTTTACCCGGAAACAATCGAAGTTGTGAATTAAACAAAAGAACTTGATCTCCTACCCGAAATTCATTAGGTTTAATATGTTTATCATGCAAATTTTTCATTCTTTCCTTATAAATTTCGGAGTTAGAATATGCATAATTCCTTAATTCGTCTAATTCATTTAATTGACAAAATCGATTTTTACCAGCAAATTCTAAATCTAAGTTTACATTTTAATCTCCCAGTAGGCCTTGTGAGCTATTTCTACTGGCAAATGACAACTTTTTCCATAGACGAGCTTATATGGGGTTGTACCTATTGTTGTTTTATAAGCAGTTCGAAAAGCCCATAAAGCATCATCTAATTTATCGGCCCATTCCTTTTTATTTAACCCTATGGTTTTTTCGAGTATTCGTTTTAAACCTCTATTAGTCACTTCGGCTTATCCGTTTGTTTGAGGGTGATATTCTGTTGAGACCTGGTAATAATCCCCATACCTTGTTAAAAAATTTTCAAGTTGATGGTTACAAAAATGGGTACCTCTATCACTTATTAACGCTTTTGGTGTGCCAAAACGAGAGAATAATTTTTTCAGAAATCTTACCACGACTCTTTCATCGTTTGTTGGAAGTGCATCGGCCTGGCCCATTTAGACAAGTAATCTACCGCCACAAGTATATATTTGTTTCCTTTTGACGGTGGAAAAGGTCCCATAAAGTCAAGTCCCCACACATCAAAAATCTCACAAACAAGAATGCCATTTTGTGGCATTTCGTTTTTGGAAGAAATATTACCTGATCTTTGGCAAACGTCACATGCCTTTACAAGACTTTGGGCGTCTTTGTAAATGGTGGGCCAATAAAACCATGAATCTGTCACACCCTGGATTTTGCGGAAGCGTGTGTTTATTTGGTGTGACTTCTTAATACCATAGCAACAATCACAACATGCTATATGATAAAATACGTGATGTTCATCCATTAAAATAGTTTAGAAATATGCATAACAACTATTGTCTTAAAATGTAAACCACAAAATACAGTACGAACCAAGACTTGTTTAAAATGAGTTCTTCAGACTCGACAAATGACTACCAACAAAACAAGGATAAGAGACATGCAACTTGTCCAGGAAGGAGTTACACTTCCCAAATCCTACAACCTTGGATGACATCCTTATTAAGTACGCAGCTTGTCTAACATGCAACACTTGCCAGATCCAATTTAATTCCCTGAAATACATGTAGTTTAAAAAGTCAACAAAAAATTGAGCGAGTTCATGTGTAAGTCTGTGTATATAAACCGTTTAGTATGTCTGTAAGTAAAATAGTCCCTGGTATGTAGCAATAAGGAAAAACTGATCACCATTGGGTTGCAAAGCCAATAGTATACGTGAATGATGCAGGAAGACTCAAACCTAGCAAATTTGTCTCCGGTATGAAGACATAGTCACCACTATGGGCCGCCCAAAATTTGTCTCATGGGTGTGGGCTCGCTACACCCAAATAGATCTATCACTCATGTCCCGTGGTCCTACTATGAGGATTAATGGCCTTAAGTGTCATGCCCACCACTCACTTGATCGCGTAGTAAAAACCCTCCTTAAGCTAACAATACCATGTATAAAATGTCTGAAATAAAATGTAAACATGTATTCCACCCCCGAAGTATAAAACGGAAAACAGTAATAGAAAAAGGGGGTCATGAACTCACAGTAGTGCGTCTTGACTCGAATCTCAACTTTGTCCGCTACACGACAACCTACTCGTACTAATGTCTATTAGAAGAACGGGCCGTGCCTTGGCTTAGAGTTTTGTGTTTTGAGTTTCGTTACTTTGGTATTATTTTGTTAAAATAATAATAATTATTTTAACTTAACTATCGTTCTTAGAAAAATAGTTAGACAACTATTTCGTATCTATTTTTCTCGAATATTTTACTAAGTGTTCGGATTTTTGGAAAATTTCGCCATAGTCTCCCTTGTAAATAGAGGTGTCCATGCTTAGTTAGCATATCATTTTCTTTTACATATATCCCGTAGTTCATTTTCAATAATCAAACCGGCATATAGACATACAAAACATTACTTACATTATTTCAGCTTCATTACTCAAAACTGGACTGTTTTCGAGGATTTTTATAAAATAGTTAACCTTTTCCAAAAATTCTCAAATTTTTACAGAATGTCACATATGTCCCAAAACTTTTTTTGTAAAAATATCAGGGTCAAGTTTGTTACCAATATTTTATAGAATTTTATTTACCCGACTGCAATTAGATTTGTTACTTTCTTATTGCAGTTTACGAAATAATTCACTAAAAATTAACCGTAAGTCCGATGGACGAAATTCCAGTTGGGGAATCATCCTGACAATGGTGACCATCTTCTATAAAAATTCCATGAGTTGATTCTACTCAGGTTTCAAGTTATGACTCCGAAAACAACGCACTTTTTCTGCAGTAAAAATGCAGCTTGAGATGCTGTCCAAAAACAGTCTTTTAAAAATAGTAAACGAGCTCGAAATATTACGATTCCAGTACCATTTGTTCGGTTATTCCAAAATGGATATTTTAGGCTTCAGAAAATCAGTCTTTCGATTTAAAACGGTCTAGTTACAGCTTGTTGAAGTTGGCTGAAAATACAAATCAGCTTGCTGTTTTCAACGTAAAAATTTCTAAAACATATCAACAAAGGTCCTAACCATGGTTTATTGATGATTTAATGTTCAAAACTCAATCATGCTTTAACCAACCCTAAATCAACCTGATTTCATCTTCATAAAAACTTTTTATGTAGGGTTTTTATGTAGAGTTTCATGTTCATCTTTTTAGTGTTCTATTTCTTGTGTTACTTGATTATTATCATCCCACTTCATATATCATAACAAAGAACAAGATGAAACAATGGTGTGAAGGGACTTACTACTAGCAGAAGGCTAGGGTGAAAATCTTAGGGCAAGGATGATGGAGAAATGATAGTGACAAAGACTTGAACAAAGCTTTCTTGGGAGCCCTTCAACTTGTAACTACTATGGATGATCTTCAAGCTTGGAAAGGGGACTTGTAGTGAAGAAGATGAGAGTATGAGAGATGGTGATGGTGATTTCGGTTATGGGGGCCGAATGGGACGGGAGAGGGTGAGGTTGAGTGTGGGTTTTGTAGACATGATGAGGTTTCTTGGAAATCATGAGCACCCTACTCCCTAATGTCATTATTAGTTAGATTTTTGGCCAATAGGAATCAAGATCACATTAATTAAAATCTAAACAAAATATATTTGTAATCATGGGCAGAATTTTCGGTTGGGGAGGGGGGGTAAAATGAAAATTTTTGGTAACTAATAGGTATTTAATTAGAAGGTTAAGGGTATTTTCAAGAATAGTGGGTGTATGCCAAGTTTCTATAGTGTGTGGGGATTTTTGTGACTGTAATTAATTATGAATGATGAAATAATATTTCTGACAATATTTTGGTGTCCTGGGTAATGTCTGGTTGTTCGGTTATGTAACGTCCCGTTAAAGCGTTTAATTGTACCGTATAGTGTCTTTTATGCATCTTTTTTGTAACGAAATTTATTTCCAACACTTAGGAAAGCGTTCAGGACCATTTAGTCAATACTCTGTAAAATACGAGTGTGTTAAAAGCTGAATTGTTACAGAAAATGCAGAATTTTGCACTTAAAATGAGTTTTAGGCACTGTCTGGCACTCAAACTATCACCTAGTGACACAGTCTTATGGTCCTCACTTCCCTACACTCATACTGGTGTAGTGCTTTATCTCTGGCCCATACTGGCCTAAAAATAGTGTCTGTCTATGTGCTGGCATTGTCAGCATGTGTCTGAGTTATCCGCTCACTGTGCTAACTGTGCTTTGTGCATCAGGTTTGTCACTAAGAGTCTGTATGAAATAAATGGAGTGACTGTATGTACAAGATGCACATGTATTTATGTAACATGAATCAGTAAGCAGTTTAAGGTGTCAGATGTAATTAAGCACAGTCATTAAGCACATAATTAGGGTTAATTAATTTGTACAGTACCTGTAATTATGCGGGTTGTCACATTCTCCCCCTGTTAAGAAAATTTCGTCTCGAAATTTTAAGTTCTACTTCAAGTTGCAGGGGTCTTGGGGAATAAATGTGGGTACTTGGCCTTCATACGATCCTCACGTTCCCACGTGAATTCTGGGCCGTGTCGCGCATTCCATCGAACTTTGACAAGTTTGACACTACTCCGGCGTGTCTTGTTAACCTTCCAATCCGTAACCTTAACCGGTTCCTCAACAAAGTGGAGTGTGTCGTCAATATGAACCTCGTCAGCAGGAATAACAACTGTCTCTTGAGTTGGGCTCTTTTTCAGGTTCGATACATGGAATGTATCGTGAACGCCATTAAGTTCAGTAGGTAAGTTCAATTTGTATGCTACAAGTCCAATCCTTTGCAGGATTCTGAAAGGACCAATGTAACGTGGATTCAACTTCCCACGCTTCCCAAAGCGTGCCACACCCTTCCAGGGTGAAACCTTTAACAAAACCATATCCCCAACTTGAAACTCTAAAGGTTTCCTCCTTTGGTTTGCATAGCCTTTCTGTTTGTCGCGAGCTGCCTTGATGCGCTCTTGAATTTGACAGATCTTGTCTGTTGTCTCTTGAATTATTTCGGGGCCAACCAGCTGTCTATCACCCGCATCAGCCCAGCATAGCGGTGATCGACACTTGCGTCCGTAAAGAGCTTCAAATGGCGCTGCTCCAATGCTCGTGTGGTAGTTGTTGTACGAAAATTCGACCAAGGGTAAGTGTTTGTCCCAGCTACCACCTAGGTCCATTACACATGCTCTCAGCATATCTTCCAATGTTTGAATTGTTTGTTCACTCTGGCCATCCGTTTGTGGGCGAAATGCTGTACTCAGATTCAATTGAGAACCAAATGCTTCTTGGAAGGACTGCCAGATCCTTGATACGAAGCGTCCATCTCTATCAGAGATAATCGATAATCGAGAGAGGCACTCCATGACGTGCAACAATCTCCCTCATGTATATTTCAGCAAGTTTACTCGTGTTGCCCTTCTCCTTGATTGGCAGGAAGTGCGCAGACTTTGTTAGACGGTCTACTATTACCCAAATTGCATCATGGCCCTTGGGCGTCTTTGGCAATTTCGATATGAAGTCCATGGAAATTTGTTCCCATTTCCATTGGGGTATTACTGGTTGTTGCAGGAGGCCTGAAGGCTTCTGGTACTCGGCTTTAACCTTGGCGCAAGTTAAACATTTGCCAACATATACTACGACATCGCCTTTCATCCTAGGCCACCAATAGAAATCCTTAAGATCTTGGTACATTTTATCTGCTCCTGGATGAATCGAGTATCGCGACTTGTGAGCCTCATCAAATATAACCTTTCTCAATCCTCCAAACAGAGGAACCTAAATTCGATTCATGAAACATAATGTTCCTTCCCTGTTTGGCACTAGCTGTTTCTCCATCCCACGGAGATACTCATCCTCAATATTCCTTTCTTTCAATGCCTCTCTCTGCGCGGCACGAATGCGCAACGAGAGGTCTGTCTAGATGATCATTTCCAAGGCCCTAACCCTTATGGGCTTAATCCTTTCTTTTCAACTTAGGGCGTCAGCAACTACATTCGCCTTTCCTGGGTGATACTTGATTTCACAGTCGTAGTCGTTCAACAGCTCAACCCAGCGTCTCTGTCTCATGTTAAGTTGCTTTTGATCAAAAATGTGCTGTAAACTCTTGTGATCAATGAAGATTGTACATCTTGTTCCATACAAGTAGTGTCGCCAGATCTTCAATGCGAACACTACGGCGCCTAACTCCAAGTCATGCGTGGTGTAGTTTTTCTCATGCACTTTCAGCTGGCGTGAGGCATAAGCTATAACTTTCTGTCGCAGCATCAACACACAGCCTAAACCCTGACGCGAGGCGTCACAATACACTACGAAGTCGTCCGTGCCTTCGGGTAGAGCTAAAATCGGTGCGTCACAAAGCTTGTTTTTCAACGACTGAAACGCTTCTTCTTGCTTATCGCTCCAATCAAACTTCTTGTCTTTTTGTGTGAGTGCGGTTAGAGGTTGAGCGATTTTAGAAAAATTCTCAATGAACCTTCGATAATACCCAGCCAACCCTAAGAATTGCCGAATCTCGGTTGGCGTTTTCGGAGACTCCCAATTCTTGATCGCCTCGATCTTTGTGGGATCCACATGGATTCCGTTTCCATTAACCACATGTCCAAGAAACTGGACTTCGCGTATCCAAAACTCACATTTCGAGAACTTGGCGTACAACTTCTCCTTCTTAAGCAGCTCTAGAATAGCTCTCAAGTGTTGCTCGTGTTCTTCCTTCGTCTTCGAGTAGATCAAAATATCATCAATGAATACGATTACGATCTTGTCGACGTACGGCTTGCAGACTCTGTTCATCAAGTCCATGAAAACTGCTGGAGCGTTTGTCAACCCAAACGGCATTACCAGAAATTCGTAATGTCAATATCGAGTTCTAAAAGCAGTTTTAGGAATACTTTCCTCTTGTATCCTCAGTTGGTGGTAACCTGATCGTAGATCGATTTTCGAGTAGAAACTTGAACCTTGTAGTTGATCGAACAGGTCATCGATCCTTGGCAAAGGATATCTGTTCTTGACAGTCAACTTGTTAAGCTCGCGGTAGTCTATACACATGCGAAAACTACCATCCTTCTTCTTAACGAATAAAACTGGAGCTCCCCAAGGTGAGAAGCTTGGTCTGATGAATCCTTGTCTAATAACTCTTGGAGTTGTGTTGATAGCTCTTGCATCTCTGAAGGTGCAAGTCGATAAGGTGCCTTAGCCACAGGCGCGGCGCCTGGAACTAAGTCAATGTGGAATTCGACTTGTCTTAGAGGTGGCAACCCTGGCAAGTCTTCTGGAAAGACTTCAGGATATTCCTTCACGACTGGAATGTCTTCGATCTTTGGCTCAGCGGCTTCCTTATCAACGATATGTTCCAAGAAGGTAACACATCCTTTCTTCAAACACATCCTAGCTTTCAAGCAGCTAATGATCTTCAATGGCGTATCGCGTTTCTCTCCGTGAACTACAATCGTCTCTCCATCGGCCATTGGGATGCGGATGGTCTTTTCGTGACAAACCACCTCGGCTTTGTTGCTAGACAACCAATCCATTCCTATTACCACGTCGAAGCTTCCTAACTCGACTGGCAGTAGGTCCAGGTTAAATTCGTGTCCTCCCAGTTCTATCACGCATCCCCTGATAACTTCACCCGTTTCAACTAGTTTCCCATTCGCCAATTCAATAGGGTACGGAACGTCTAACTTACTAGTGGCCAACCCAAGTATGTTCTTAAATTCTAACGATACGAAACTATAATCAGCACCAGTATCAAAAAGAACCGACGCACAGCGTTGATTTATAGGGAACGTACCAGTGACAACATTCGGATCTTGGCGCGCTTCCCTCGCACCAATGTTAAAAACTCGGCCTTGCGCTTGATTTAGCTTTGGGCATTCCCTTTTGAAGTGTCCAACGTCCCCGCAGTTGAAGCATCCTGGCCCTCGGCCATTCCCATTTCCATTCCCGCCTCGATTTCCGTTTGTTCCCCGGTTACCAGCTTGATTCTGGGCATTCCCACGATTTTCGTTTCCCCCATTATTCCCTTGCGGCCTGTTTCCATTACCACGGTTGTTGTTGTTGTAACCCCTTTAACCACCCTAGCCTGATCCAACCCAACACGTTTCCTTTGAATGGCATGTCTTCCCGCAAGATTCGCATTTTCTGAGTCGGCACGGGCCGGGATGATGGAACTGACATGTACCACACTTGGGCAGAGTGCCCATGTAACCCTTCCCTCTGTTTTCATCACCAGTCTTGGCCCTGGTCGGTGTGTTTGATTCACTTCTCTTGCTACCGCTGCTGGTTCCTTGCTTGAAGTTGGAAAACTTGCGTTTATTTTCTCCCGACGACTCCACATGAGTCTCCTTCTTTTTCTGATCATCCTTTGAAAACTTGTTTAGCCTGATGGCTTCTTCAGTCAGTGAGATGCTTAAGTCGATGGCTTCAGTAACGGTTGCTGGTTTCGACGTTGTGACCATATTCATAATCTGAGGTGCTAACCCCCAGACGAAACATTCCACGCGCTTGAACTCGGGCGTGACCATGTACGGCACTACATGGGACAAATCATGAAACCTTTGAACATACTCAACGATTTTTTGGTCCTTCCATCCTTAAGTTCCAAAATTCGGTTTCCAATCTCGGGATCTCAGCCCTGGAGCAATACTTCTTGCGCATCAACTCTTTCAACTCAGCCCAAGTCATGACGTACGCTGCAGCCTCTCCTAAGGTTTGAACTTGGAGATTCCACCATGATAGGGCACCATCAGTAAAAAGCCCAGTGATGTATGTAACTTGTTGTCCCGGTGCACATTTGCTCATTCTTATTGTCGTCTCCGTCTTTTCAGTCCAACGGGTAAAAGCCACGGCACCTCCAGTGCCATCAAAGTTTTGCGGCTTGCAATCTAAGAATTGCTTGAAAGTACACCCATTCGGAGGGTTGTTGTTGTTGTTCGAGATGTTTCCGCTTGTTTCTCCTTGAGAAGCAGCATATTGCGCAATAGCGGCAGCGATGATTCCTGGCAGTTCTGCCTGGGTAGTCGGCATGCGTGCTTCGTGTCGTGGAGGCATTTTCTAGAGGATGTTTCATATTGGTCAGGTCATAGTAGGTATAATATTCATACGTAGATATAGTAACATTCATCATCCACATAACATCTCATGTCATAACCATAACATCAATAACTTTAACAAAACATGTAACGAGAATACTGCGACTGAGCTTTCATATAAATAAACCACAATACAATGTTTGTAGGTTTTCCCAAACTATATCATACAACCCAAGAGACTAAGGGTCACAATGCCCTTGTCTGAAATGTCTAACCAAGTACAAATGACAAAGTCAAATATCCATATGATGTCAAAAAGCGGTCTTCAAAAATGCTGTAAGTCTGGCTCGGTCGCTGTCTTCTCGTCAAAATAGTCAATACCTGCAATAAATCAAAAGTGGCTATGCCGATGGCGGCGGAGGAGGTGGAAAACGATAGAAAATCAATCGGCGCAACTGCACCAAGTCCTCCTCAAGAGCATAAGCAAAACGCAACACGAAAGCAACCTGTTGGTCAAGAGGAAGGTAACGAACATCTGAATCATGGGATGATGCAAAAGGAATGTGAGGTGCTGTAGGCAGGGCCTGACAGGGGCAGAGAGGATGTGGAGCTCTCCTCAACTCCTGGACATATCGTCTCAAGGCGTCCTGCTGTAACTGCAGTGACGTGAGCGTGTCCTCTATCGAGTATCCGACATGAAATGGATGATAAGGGTCGGATACTGGCATGACATGGGGTGATGACCATATAAATGGCTCACCCATTGGGGCTGAAACCAGGGGTGTAGTGTGTGGGGTAAATGCAACCTATGAAGTGGTATGGGGAAACTGAGACATGAAAGGTGCAGTAGATGACACGGGTGGAACAAAATCAGGATAAGGGATCTGTGGTAAGAACTGGCTATCCCCTGACATAAATGGGGTGTGGCCGAAAAGTTGACTCGACGATCCCTCCCCAGGTTGGGGCGGAGGAATGTCCTGAAGGAAAGTAATCGTAAGGTCAGTACGATGGGTATCAGATGTGGGTGAAGGAAACAACGGAATATCGAGTGGTACAGTAGCAGGCGCGATAGGGGGAGTGACTGGGACTACATACGAAGGGTAGTCATCCTCCTCGATCCAACCATTGCTGGTGTTAGCATATCTCGGGTCAATGTAGGTAGCAAACGGTGCCAGGTCATCAAAAATAGCCATGGGATCGGGTATGGGTGCTATATCTGGGATCTCAACGGCTGGCGGTGCAATGACGGGTGCATCAGTGACAGGAACAGGGTCAAGGGCAAGAATGGGCTCTGGAACGACTGGAGCGGGCTGATGATCAGCAGGTATAACAGGAACCTAATCATCTGGGAGAATAGGAGCCTCAGCAGGCTGCTCCAACTCCATCTCCTCATCATCGTCAATACGAGGAATGTAACCGAATCCCAACTGTGGGATAAAGGAAGCTAACGACTCTAAAGAACCTGAGGCGGACGAATCAGAATGAACCTCCATATCAGGAAGTTCAACCATGGGAACAATGGGATCAACAACTAGGATATCAACAAGCGGAACACCGTCCTCCACCGGGGCCCCACCATCCTGGTCTCCCTCCGGGGGACCCTCGATGAGTAGGTCGATGTCACCATCGGGTAACGCGTCGAGAGGTTGTTCCTCAAGGGGAACTGCAGCGAAGGGGAGAGGGGCAAGGGATTGGAACAAGGGGTAGGTCCTCTCCTGGTGGGCCGTCAGCTAGGGGTGCGTCGTCTCCGAAGATCGGTAGGGGAAACGGCTGGAAATCGTCTTCATCGGTGCTCGTGGTGTCTGAGGTGTAAACTCCCGAATCGGTGGCCATCTCGTCATCAGAAGTAAAAGCCATCGGGTCGCTCGTGTTGGATACTCCACTACCAGAAGATGCCATGGTGTCTGTAACACAACCACAACATATGCACATAAATCAGGTAAGCATGTAAACAAATAACAATGTATGCATCCTAGTCTTCCCAGACTATCCCTCCCAATCTCTAAGACTGAATTCTCTAGTCTCTCAGACTAACCCCCTGGCCTCTAAGACCAAACCTCCCAGTCTCTAAGACTAACTCCCTGGCCTCTAAGACCATCCTCCCAGTCTCTAAGACTCAAATTTTCCCCAGCCTCTAAGGCTAAACTTCCCCAATCTCTAAGATTGAACCCTTTAGCCTCTAAGACTGAAACAAAACTTTTTGAAAAGTGTATTTTTCTCTTTTTGTTTGTAAAAATGTTTGTGCCCTGGATCTGGACTTTTAGTGTATGCAAAAGTAAAAACGTTTGAAAACATTTTCGTGAGAGCCCTAGTGATCATAGTCTAGACTCGAGAAGGAATCCTAGTTCGCTATGATCGAGGCTCTGATACCAAGCTGTCACACCCTGGCTTTTGCGGAAGCGTGGGTTTATTTGGTGTGACTTCTTAATACCATAGCAACAATCACAACATGCTATATGATAAAATACGTGATGTTCATCCATTAAAATAGTTTAGAAAAATGCATAACAACAATTGTCTTAAAATGTAAACCACAAAATACAGTACGAACCAAGACTTGTTTAAAATGAGTTCTTCAGACTCGACAAATGACTACCAACAAAACAAGGATAAGAGACATGCAACTCGTCCAGGAAGGAGTTACACTTCCCAAATCCTACAACCTTGGATGACATCCTTATTAAGTACGCAGCTTGTCTAACATGCCACACTTGCCAGATCCAATATAAACCGTTTAGTATGTCTATAAGTAAAATAGTCCCTGGTATGTAGCAATAAGGAAAAACTAATCACCATTGGGTTGCAAAGTCAATAGTATACGTGAATGATGCAGGAAGACTCAAACCTAGCAAATTTGTCTCCGGTATGAAGACATAGTCACCACTATGGGCCGCCCCAAATTTGTCTCATGGGTGTGGGCTCGCTACACCCAAATAGATCTATCACTCATGTCCCGTGGTCCTACTATGAGGATTAATGGCCTAAAGTGTCATGCCCACCACTCACTTGATCGCGTAGTAAAAACCCTTCTTAAGCTAACAATACCATGTATAAAATGTCTGAAATAAAATGTAAACACGTATTCCACCCCCGAAGTATAAAACGGAAAACAGTAATAGAAAAAGGGGGTCATGAACTCACAGTAGTGCGTCTTGACTCGAATCTCAACTTTGTCCGCTACACGACAACCTACACGTACTAATGTCTATTAGACGAACGGGCCGTGCCTTGGCTTAGAGTTTAGTGTTTTAAGTTTCGTTACTTTGGTATTATTTTGTTAAAATAATAATAATTATTTTAACTTAACTATCGTTCTTAGAAAAATAGTTAGACAACTATTTCGTATCTATTTTTCTCGAATATTTTACTAAGTGTTCGGATTTTTGGAAAATTTCGCCATAGTCTCCTTTGTAAATAGAGGTGTCCATGCTTAGCTAGCATATCATTTTCTTTTACATATATCCCGTAGTTCATTTTCAATAATCAAACCGGCATATAGACATACAAAACATTACTTACTTTATTTCAGCTTCATTACTCAAAACTGGACTGTTTTCGAGGATTTCTATAAAATAGTTAACCTTTTCCAAAAATTCTCAAAGTTTTACAGAATGTCATATATGTCCCAAAATTTATTATGTAAAAATATCAGGGTCCAGTTTGTTACCAATATTTTATAGAATTTTATTTACCCGTCTGCAATCAGATTTGTTACTTTCTGATTGCAGTTTACGAAATAATTCATTAAAAATTAACCGTAAGTCCGATGGACGAAATTCCAGTTGGAGAATCATCCTGACAACAGTGACCATATCCTATAAAAATTCCATGCGTTGATTCTACTCAGGTTTCAAGTTATGACTCTGAAAACAACACACTTTTTCTGTAGTAAAAATGCAGCTGGAGCTGCTGTCCAAAAACAGTCTTTTAAAAATAGTAAACTACCTCGAAAAATTACGATTCCAGTGCCATTTGTTCGATTATTCCAAAATGCATATATTAGGCTTCGGAAAATCAGCCTATTGAAGTTGGCTGGAAATACAAATCAGCTTGCTGTTTTCAACGTAAAAGTTACTAAAACATATCAACAAAGGTCCTAACCATGGTTTATTGATGATTTAATGTTCAAAACTCAATCATGCTTTAACCAACCCTAAACCAACCTGATTTCATCTTCATACAAACTTTTTATGTAGGGTTTATATGTAGAGTTTCATGTTCATCTTTTTAGTGTTCTATTTCTTGTGTTACTTGATTATTATCATCCCACTTCATATATCATAACAAAGAACAAGATGAAACAATGGTGTGAAGGGACTTACTACTAGCACAAGGCTAGGGTGAAAATCTTAGGGCAAGGATGATGGAGAAATGATAGTGACAAAGACTTGAACAAAGCTTTATTGGTAGCCCTTCAACTTGTAACTACTATGGATGATCTTCAAGCTTGGAAAGGGGACTTGTAGTGAAGAAGATGAGAGTATGAGAGATGGTGATGGTGATTTTGGTTATGGGGGCCGAATGGGAGGGGAGAGGGTGAGGTTGAGTGTGGGTTTTGTAGACATGATGAGGTTTCTTGGAAATCATGAGCACCCTACTCCCAATGTCATTATTAGTTAGATATTTGGCCAATAGGAATCAAGATCACATTAACTAAAATCTAAACAAAATATATTTGTAATCATGGGCAGAATTTTCGGTTGGGGGGGGGGGGGGTAAAATGAAAAATTTTGGTAACTAATAGGTAGTTAATTAGAGGGTTAAGGGTATTTTCAAGAATAGTGGGTGTATGCCAAGTTTCTATAGTGTGTGGGGATTTTTGTGACCGTAATTAATTATGAATGATAAAATAATATTTTTGACAATATTTTGGTGTCCCGGGTAATGTCTGGTTGTTCGGTTACGTATCGTTCCATTAAAGCATTTAATTGTACCGTATAGTGTCTTTTATGCATCTTTTTGTAACGAAATTTATTTCCAACACTTAGGAAAGTGTTCAGGACCATTTAGTCAATACTCTGTAAAATACGAGTGTGTTAAAAGCTAAATTGTTTTAGAAAATGCAGAATTTTGCACTTAAAATGAGTTTTAGGCACTGTCTGGCACTCAAACTATCACCTAGTGACACAGTCTTATGGTCCTCACTTCCCTACACTCCATACTAGTGTAGTGCTTTATCTCTGGCCCATACTGGCCTAAAAATAGTGTCTGTCTATGTGCTGGCATTGTCAGCATGTGTCTGAGTTATCCGCTCACTGTGCTAACTGTGCTTTGTGCATCAGGTTTGTCACTAAGAGTCTGTATGAAATAAATGGAGTGACTGTATGTACAAGATGCACATGTATGTATTTAACATGAATCAGTAAGCAGTTTAAGGTGTCAGATGTAATCGAGCACAGTCATTAAGCACATAATTAGGGTTAATTAATTTGTACAGTACCTGTAATTATGCGGGTTGTCACAGAATCAAATACTTTTCGTGTGGTACTAGCGGCACCATGATGTCCCCCGTATGGACCTTCATGACAATGGCGGAAAATTCTTCTTGCCTCTCTACCATGTACGCACCGTCGGATGAGTTGGTCGGCACATATTTTGAAAAGATAAGGATCTTCCCAAAAGTAATGCTTTACATCAGCAAAGAATTTCTTTCTTTGGTGATGCGGCCATCCTTTGGCGACTATACCGCTAGCTAGGTAGTTAGCATAGTCGGCATACCATGGTTCTTCTCGGTATTCCACCATTTCTAGGGACTCTGTTGGAAATTTTTTGTTGATTTGCTCGTCCCTGGATGCCTCCAAAGCTGGGTCTTCTAAGCGCGAAAGATGATCTGCCACGGTGTTTTCTGCTCCTCTTTTGTCTTTAATTTCAATATCAAATTCTTGGAGGAGTAGAATCCACCGAATTAAACGTGGTTTAGCATCCTGTTTCTTGAACAGATATCAGATGGCTGCATGATCTGTATAGACTATTGTTTTAGAAAGAACAAGATAAGAACGAAATTTATCAAAAGCAAATACCACAACTAGTAACTCTTTTTCAGTTGTTGTGTAATTCTCTTGTGCATCATTAAGTGTTTTACTAGCATAATAAATTGGGTGGAAATGCTTTTCTTTTCTTTGTCCCAAGACTGCTCCAACTTCAAAGTCATTTGCATCACACATGATTTCGAAAGGTAATTTCCAACCAGGCACTATCATGATAGGTGCAATGACTAGCATTTCCTTTAGGGTTAGAAATGCTTGATTGCAATCCTTGTCAAAGATGAAAGGGGCATCTTTTTCAAGTAATTTTGTTAGAGGCCTTGAAATTTTAGAAAAGTCTTTGATAAATCGCCTATAGAATCCGGCATGCCCTAAGAAACTTCTGATGGCCCTAACGGAGGATGGGGGTGGTAAGCGAGAAATAGTGTCTATTTTTGGTCTCTCCCCGGATGTTTGCTCCTTTGGTATGGTTCGGCTACCTAGTAATCAGACCGCTTTGTAATGTTATGCTACCGAAATAATACAAGAAACTTGTGTTATCCGTCTCTAATCTCTCCCCTCTTGAACATAATCACACACTAATCACGAGTCTCCGTCCAAAATAATGAACCTTTGTTGGTCCAGTTTTTGTGTCCGATGCTATTCGAATAGATTAGATTTATTTTATGCTGATTATGTTATAGTTAGTGAAATGGTCAAACGAACGTGTATTGACCCGCTCGTTTGAAGTGGTCAAACGAAAGGGTTATTTGTTTGACCGTGTGTGTTTGCAAGTGAAGTGGGTGTTCCTATATTTACCACCCCTTGGTTCATTTGCAATGTGTGAAGGTTTTAGACTTTGGGGGAGAGATCACCACTTGGTCTCTCCCCGGATGTATGCTCCTTTGGTATGGTTCAGCTATCTACTAATCGAGCCACTTTGTAAGGTTATGCTACTGAATTAATACAAGGAACTTGTGTTATCCGTCTCTAATCTCTCTCGTCCTGTGTAACACCTCGTAAAAACGCAACCAATATAATGAAGACACGTGTCATGAGCATTAAACGTGTAAGGAATTATTTTCGAGGGACTAAAATTGCCAAACAATGTAATTATATGAATAAAGGGATCCAAAGTGTCAACATGCCATTTTTGTGCCTCTGATTGACCTCACACGACGTTCGTATTCTTTAACGAATAATTTATCGAACATTGTAATTCGTTTGTGTTAAAAATGAGGATCGTGTAAAGCTCAGGGGTTAAATGTGTCAACATGTTAAAGTTACCTCTGAGTGACCTTTAACGAATGCAAAAACATTGTAAATAAATTAATATTTCGTCCACAAGAATATTAGATATTAATTTTGTTAAGTTTGGAAGATAACAAGACTTTTCGGGTGATCGTACGACTAACCGGGAGCCTAACGGAGTTAGTTTGTGACTCTAAGTCCTTAAAAGTTAACTATGGGGTCCAAAATGTAATAAATAAAAGTTAAATAAAGATTAGAAGGACCAGGGACCGAATCTGCCAATATCTGAAAGTTGTTTCCGGTTACATGAGAGTGGCGCGACCCGCGTAAGACTCTTAAAGAGTCTACGCGGCCCGCGTAGAATGCCCAGATACAGAAAAAAAGGACAGATGCATGTCCAGCCAGGTTACACCGCCTTTGCATGTCTAGTTTTCGATCTGAGGGTCTGAGCCAACAGTTTTTAATGCATAGGGACACCTGGGATGATCAGGAATCACTTGTAAACTTTGTTGGATTGATCTTATGAGTTTAAATTTCCTATATAAGAGTTCTTGTTTGATAGTTCAAGTGCTCACTTTCAAAATCATTCTAAACTCACTCTCTGGAGCTCTATGGACTTCAAGCAAGATTCCACAAGCTCCTAATTCATGCTAAGGGTCTTTGTAAGCATTCTTAGCTTCTCTAGTTCAAGTTTCATTAAAATGACCAAAAGTTAAAGCCGTCATAATTAAGCTTTGACTTAGTGATTAATCACTAATGATCGAGTCATTTTTCGAATTGAAAGTGGCTATGAGTTGGTAATTAGGTGGGTAATAAGTCCTTAAAAAGGCATCCCCTGATTATCACTCTAACTTGGTCAATTGTTGGGTCAAACTTAATATTAAAAAGTCAACACAAGCTATTTTTGCAAATAAATTCATAATTAGCAATGCAGAAGTTATGGAACCTGTTTTAACACTAAAATAACTTGGTAAATAATGTGAGAACATGTCTAAGCATGTTCAACCCGACAATTCTGAGTTTAGGCTCGGTTCGGAACCAAAAGTCGCAAAAGAAGACTTTTGCTTTGACTTTCAGTTTTGACCTGATTTAGGTTGTTTTAGAAATGCCTTAGGGTTCCATTAGGACCATGTTACATGTTAGTATAACCCTCTAAGTTTATATAATGTGGTTCCTTTGTAATCCTAGTATGTTTCCGTTAAGTGCCTAAAATTGACCATTATGCCCTTTTGACTTGAAAACGAGATTTTTAAAAATGTGAGAGGACAAAAACCTTTATTACTGATTTATAAACTTGTCCTAAAAATTTGACGTCAGTTTGAGGTCTAAATTAGGAGTTATGCTCAATATCGTAATTTAAAAGCTTTTTATTAATTAAACCGCATATTTAGCATAAAGCCTATTTAAACCCAAATTTCGACACCAAACTTTTTACCCACTGATGTAATATAATATTTTGGGATTTTTGAAGATTTTAATTATTTTTAAACTGAACATAACATAGGGTTCTTGCTTTAATTCGGTAATTGACGGTTATATACCCTTTTTGCTAATAAAATGAGTTTTACATAACATCTTGATACCAAACCTTTTGCTACTGATTTTATATGATAAATAAAACATTTTAAGCCTTTTGGACGGATAAAAATCTCTGCTTTTCTTATATAACCTGAAAATCGCTTAAAACTGACTTTTTACGCGTTTTAAACGCATAGTGTGGATTAAAACTATTTTTGACATATAAGACTTAATACCTACTGATGTTTTAAGTAAATTTTTATACTTTAATAGTAAGCAAAACTTTTGAACTCAGATTTCTAGTTTTGACCTTTAAACCTTATGTGAAATGACCAAAATGCCCCTACGGTGCATAGTTTGGTTAAAAATGATAAATTTCACATATATACAATACCCTACTATTATGACTTACAAAAATAAATATTTTTACTGATCAATTTAGACCAGAACATCAGATTATTATTTAATCTCTTTTATAAGCTTTAAAATGACCAAAATACCCCTACGGGGTATAAATTCATTTTAAATTTGTTTTGGGCATAATGGAAGGTGTCCTACTGATATCACAACATATTTAAGGCATATTAACAACTTGTCAAACCTGTAGATGACTCTTTTGGTTACCCATTATGCATTTTTCACGTTCGGTACGGTTTATGTGACTGAAACGGGTCAAACCTTATCATTTTTACCTCAAAATCCAGAATGTGTTTAATTTACCCATATTATACAAGTCTTCATACTTGTCGGGTCTAAACCACATTTTAATCTGGTCTTCGCTTAATCTTGCTTTTTGAACCATATATCTTTCTTTAAAACTAACCGGTCTATGTTTAAACTTAAGTAAGACCCGTTAGGAATCTAATAGGTTATTAAAACCTTCATTCCAGATTTAGGAGCCCAGTAAAAGATATTTGCACTTGCTGATTGTATACAGCTGGGGTAAGTTTGTATAATTTTCTCAGGTAAATACTTTTAACATTATTTTTCCTTATACTGGCTTGGGGTACGGTATATAAAATACCGCTTGGTCGGGTATTGAATTTTTAATCATATGAAGGTTAATTCATTGAGATAACCCGTTTAATCAGTTTTGTTTGTTTTAAGCCTTTGGGGGTTAAATGACCATGTCTTGTATATCCTCGGCTCATTCATTGAAATGGCCACGACTTATGCACGGGTGTAGGCATACACCTGCCGGTGCGTATGTAAATATAATGTACCTGCCTCTTCAAGAATAACTCCCCGTGGGATATATTATGCGGTGTATGTCTATTAATCTTTAACCCGGTATTCAGCCCGGGCTACTGAACGTATAACAAACATATCATTCTTTTACAAGTTTATTTTTAAATAATTATCCGAAGTTATAAAAGATTATTTTTGCCTTGTGCATTCAAATCAATTTTCTTAAAACATTTTCAAAAGTGTCTGTTAATTGTATTTACCAGTATAAACTAACGTATTTTCCAATAGGTTAAGTGCAGGTACTAGGCGGAGTAGGCTAGTTTCTCCTGAGTGACTTAAATAAAGAATTATGCAAGCTTTATCACTTGAAAGTCTGTTGGAACATTATCTCTTTTGTTTTGATCCGCCTGTGTATCCTTTACATTCCGTTTGTAATACTTTGTTACTTTCAATTCGGTTTGTAATATTTTACTTTTAGACTTCCGCTGTGCATTAAACTGTGATTATTGACTATGACATGACGATATCAATTACGTCACGATACTCCTCACCGGGCCCGCCGGTAATACGTGGAAATATCGGGGGTGACATCTTGAACATAATCACACACTAATCACGGGTCTCCGTCCGAAATAATGAACCTACACATAGTAATATTCAAACAAGTTCTTTCTAATAAGTATCATAGTCCATCTCATCAAATCTGTTTTGGTGATTTATGTTCACTTTTTACTTTCTTAATTATTTTGCTTTCAGTTTTCATGTGATCTTGCCTTGTGGAACTTTTAAGTCCCTTAGATGAACAAGATACAATAGGAGTGTTACAAAATTGGAAAAACTAAAAGGTAAAAATTTATCATACAAGAGAATAGACAATTAACCGTTTCCATTATCAATCTAAAGATTCAACAATCTATCATAGAGAGTTTAAAAAGATTTGACAAATACGATTTTTCATCATTATTCTACAAAGATTCAGACTATAAAAAAAATAGATATAACTTCTTTTTCAAATAATCTTCAAGATTCATTAGTATGCATGTTAATCAATTAAAGCTTAGAAAAACCGCCACTGTTGTTATTCATTTGCGGATCATGGGACAATATCCCGAAGGCCCAACACCACCACACTAGCTACATTTGTTCAATCAGAGATACTGGTTCTATTGTTCAAAGTGGTCTTCTATCATGAAAAGGAGAAATTCATGGAAATCCCACCACCATTTGAACTTTGAGATCAGCCCATATTCTGATTAGGCAAGTGGCTCTAAATTTCCCAATTTTTGCTTTGCTCTCTATCTATGCATGATGACGTTGCGACACTTTCAACCATTGAGTACTGACCAAATTTCATGGGTCTTCTGCTTCTCAAAGAGAACATAATCTATGCAATGTCGCATAGGACCCTAAAACTTATGATTAAATTCTTGGGTGATAAGCAAACACGAAGGGGGTGAACTTGATTTATCTTTGTTTAGAACTCCATAGCTTGAATATTGTGTTCAAGCATTGACTTTGGGCTAAAAACAAGTTAACCTCCAACATGCGATTTTCCGCTTCTAGCCACTTTGAATTTTGAACGTTTTACATTCACATTGCAACTTCCTAATTAAAGAGAGTTTGTGGTCTTCGCACCAAAGATTTCATCATTTACCTATAATGGCATTGCTCAGTTTTCATTATCTGCCAAAGATCTCCTTTCATTAAAGACAATCCGCTGTAGATCTCTTGAGAAGCAACCAAAGGTTATTGAATTGATGATCAACACCTTGCAGCAACTCTATAAGTCATGATCAACTTTACCAAAAAACTACACAATTTTTTCATGGTTTCCAAGCAAGATTCAGTATAACTCTTTTTGACCTCTTGCTGACTCAATCAATCAATAAAATTGCCTTCGAAATTTCCATTTGATTAAATTCTAACTCAAGAATACTAAAAAAAATCTTGGTGAATATTTTAAATTTATACAATCAGAGGGTTATCTGAGAAAAAACAACAACAAGATAATGGTTCATAAAAAGCATGATGAATATATTTGGTAAGATAAGCAATTAACATGAAATTAAAACCATCAAACTAAGCCCGGTTAAATTTAATTAAGAAATTTGGAGTCTACAACTTTTTGTACCACCAAATCGGATCAAAATTTAAATAGAAAACGTCCTTAATTTGCAGAGTCGAGATTGTCTTCTGAAATCCAATGAACAGTCAACGATCATTCTTCAACACGATGATACCGAATTTATGTTAGCATATAATGGTTATGATCGAATGACTGCAATAAATTAAACCGCATCCACTTCGTAATCACTAATCACAACGACGCGTATTCCAAACAAGATATTATATGAATTGATGAAAAGAATTTAAAATCAAAAACCACTCACAGATTTTGTGATATCAGGAGGTTTGATTTCATCAAACACAGCCGATAAAGTAGTGGCCATCTATAGGTTCTTTGGCTGCGCGGCCGTCTGTGGATTACTACCGGACAAAATAATAACAGTCTAACAGAGGCACCAGTGTTTTATGAGCGGGCTATTATACATAGAATTACAATTTTAATGCCATTAGTTTTTCATTCTGCTCTTTGCATTTAGTTTAGTTATACAAATCCAGGTGTTCATATTTACAATAGCATATTTGGTATCCTCTTTTTTTCACCCAACTGTATGTTAACAAACACATGACAAGAGTAAGTTCATGGGAAGAGATGTTGCAAACAAATGATCATTCTTGTTTATATCTGACTTTTGTGACTTAGGGAAAATTACTACTTTTTACAAGCTCATAATTTACATAAAATACATGCATAGATAGATTATGATATATAACAGTATGGTTGTAAATAACAGTAGCAGCAGTCACAAATATGGTCGCAAAATTTGGTTAGCGACAAAGTCAATTGCAACTGTGATCGAAAACGGAATCGCAATTGGTTAGTTTTCTAGTTGTGAGGGACGGACAATGCCATAAATTTATGTGAAAGACATGCATAGATTATGAAAAGAAAACATATGGTTCGGATTTATGCCAACAAATCCTCCCGTTTGAATCCATAGAAAGTAGAACAAACAAAATCTTATTCAAAGTTTTTATTAGTTTTATTGCATAGGTGTGTATCCAATTAAAGATTATGCCACCATAACTCAATCAATGTGTGAACTCGGTATGGAATCTCGATTTGACTCTTAAACATCTCCATCATCATATATATATTTTGATGTTGTGTTTGAACCAAGTTAGCTATAAAAAACTAAATCACACAATCCTTTTCTACCACAGTTTTATTTGTGAACATTACTTTATCCCCAAAGGCACAATGACGAATCGACGAATAAGATTTGTAGCAAAGTGTAAATCACATTGGGTTTTGAGTTACTAATTATAATGATTTGGATGAATTCCAAAAGGATTTCACTAGCTATCAAGTGCTGGTTGAATCGCCAAATTAGCTAGCAGTTTTACCTTCTTTCTTTTCATGCTTGTTACTTCTCCGTAAAAGGACCAAGCTTTAGTAGAATTTGTTTATGGGAAGTTTACCATCATTCCCAACCCAATCCATTTGCGGAGCTACTCAAATCAATGTTTCCGAGATTTTGGAGAGGCGCCATCATTATGTCACTAGTTTGTATTCCCTTTAGAGTTATACACAAATGGGTCCTGTGGTTTATACCTAATTTCGCCTTTCGGTAATATCTTTTTTTAACAGGTTTAGGTTTATGTTTTCAATTTTGTAACACCTTTCCGTACTAACACCAAAATTTGTTAATTAATGACTAAAATACCCTTGCATTTTTTTAAGTTTATCAATGTAACACATTTTAGTACTAACACCTAATTTAATTTAGGTTTAAGTCAATTTACAAAATCTATTTATTTTTTTATTTTCATCTTTTTATTATATCTCTTAATTAACATAAAATCTATTTATTTTTTTATTATTATTTTTATTAACTTTCCTATTTAACATAAAATGTACTTGTTACACTAGTATTTTTTTAAATAGATTTTTTAAATAAAATCTACTAGCTATATAGTTTTATGTAAATTAAATTTCTTACTCGTTTTAAATAATGTAAACCTTGCTCGTTTCAATTATGGATAGAGATGATTGATAATAATAAATATCTTTCATGTAAAAAGAATTAAGCCTTTTTTAACTCGTTTTTTGTTCATTTACATTTTACTATTTTAGATAAAACTATATAGCTAGGTATTTTAGATAAAACTAAAAAATTTAAGCCTTTTTTAAACTCGTTTTTTTTTTTGTAAAAAAAGATATTTAATTTACATAAAACTATATAGCTAGTAGATTTTACTAGTGTAACTAGCAGATTTTATGTAAATTAAATATCTTTATAAAATAGTAAAATGTAAATGAACAAAAAAACGAGTTATAATGGCTTAATTTTTAATACATGAAAGATATTTATTATTATCAATCATATCTATCCAAAATTGAAAACGAGTAAGGTTTACATTATTTAAAACGACTAAGAAATTTAATTTATGTAAAACTATATAGCTAGTAGATTTTATTTAAAAAAATCAATTTAAAAAAAATACTAGTGTAACAAGTAGATTTTATGTTAAATAAGAAATTTCATAAAAATATGAAAATAAAAAAAATAAATAGATTTTATGTTAATTAAGAAATATAATAAAAAGATGAAAATAAAAAAATAAATAGATTTTGTAAAATTGATTTAAACTTAAATAAAATTAGGTGTTAGTACCTCAAAAATCACCGAAAAAAACCTCCTCAATCACACACTTTTAACAAATAAACTTTCAAAAAGTTGCCAGTTTTGTTTTCCGAAACAGAAAGTTCAAACCTCAAAGCATTTTTTCCCTTCTAGAACAATGGCCATGAAATATTTTACAACTCATTTAAAAAAAAACAAATTAGATAAAACCTTAAGGCAATAGGATGTGATCAACGAACAAAAAAAACCCAACTATCATTTGTATCTATTAATAAAACTTAAATAAATAGTCAAATTAACAAAAAAAAAAAATGCAAGTACAGGAACATACACAGACGAGGGGGATTGATGACGGTGGTTGCCGGAGCAAAATAAAGGGGGATTGATGACGGTGGTCGCCGGAGCAAAATAAAGGGGGATTGATGTCGGTGGTCGCCGGAGCAAAATAAAGGATGTGAACCGATTGAGACCAGGATCTGGTCGAGATTTGTCGGATCTAGCCGAATCCTGAAAGTGAGGCGTTGTTGGTTCCAACCAAACCACCTCCCACCACTGTCATCCGCCACCTCCCACCACTGTCTTCCCCACCAACCACCTCCACACCACGGTCTTGAAGATGATTCTGTGTTTTGAAGATGAGAGATGAGGGGTTCAATAGAGAGAGAGAGAGAGATAATTGTAGTTGCAGGTTTGATTTTCAAGAGAGAGAGAGATGAAAATAAGAGGAGGTTTTGAATGTTAATGAGATATTGGTTCTGAAGGTTTAAAGAGGCATACAAAGACAGAGATTAGACTTTTGGGCTAAATGACTAAAATACACTTCAGTCTGATTGGTTGAGAGTGGTTCTGGTGGTTCTTACAACTAGAGGTGGTTTCTATTTTAGCGGCTCCTTATATATATATATATATATATATATATATATATATATATATATATAGGGTGGGGTTCTAGAGTGAACACTAGTTTATTTGCGAACTGAGTAAACAAATCCTAGCCATTGATGTACACACGTGTATCGCCAGGATTAGTTCACTCAGTTCGCAAGCTACACTAGTGTTCACTCTTGATCCTAATCCTATATATACATATATATATATATATATATATATATATATATATATATATATACACCCACACACGTATATGTTTTTACCTATTATAAATTCCTAATTCGAAAACGTCTGAATTTCAAAGTTTTAAAATGGGGATATTAGCTTTAAATACTCATAATTTTCACCAACTGGCCGATAAGACTCTCAACTCTCGATTTATACCACACTACTCCCAACTTTCAACTTATTTCCTCTCGCCACTTCCTAATTAACCGAACCCAAACCAGTTAATTTTTTGCATTACTTGGTCGATTCCACAAAGATAGTACAGAAGATAGTTCACTAGAAAACTCTACCAATGTAGTATGCTTGAATGAGATAGAGTTCTTATGACAAGATCAAGACTTGATGCAGTTTTTAAAGAATGGAACCCTTATCAAATGCCGGTTGGAGTATTGGAAGATCAGCGAAAGATCGGTCAATTTAGCCTTGTGAGGACATTGCACAACACCCAACACGGATACGCGTACTTTGAGGGGGAAATATTACATGAGAAGCTTCAAGGGTTTGGTATTGTTATGAAGACTCAAGTCAAGATACTACTTACCAGGATCATCGGTCAAGGGGGAATTTGTTAAAACAGAGAAGCCAACATCAACAAATACTTGACTGAAGATCGATTGCAGTTGCATTTTCAGCATTCGACATCAACGGACAAGGGGGAATTTGTTGGTGCAGTTTTTGTGTCCCATGCTGTTCGAATAGATTAGATTTATTTTATGCTCATTATGTAATAGTTAGTGAAACGATCAAACAAACATGTATTGACCCGCTCGTTTGAAGTGATCAAACGAAAGGGTTATTTGTTTGACCGTGTGTGTTTGCAAGTGAAGTGGGTGTGGCTATAAATACCACCCCTTGGTTCATTTGCAAAGTGTGAAGGTTATAGACTTTGGGGGAGAGATCACGACTTGGTCTCTCCCCGGATGTATGCTCCTTTGGTATGGTTCGGCTACCTAGTAATCAGACCACTTTGTAACGTTATGCTATCCAATTAATACAAGAAACTTGTGTTATCCGTCTCCAATCTCTCCCCTCTTGAACATAATCACACACTAATCACGAGTCTCGGTTCGAAATAACGAACCTTTGTTGGTCTAGTTTTTGTCTCTGATGCTGTTCGAATAGATTAGATTTATTTTATGCTGATTATGTTATAGTTAGTGAAACGGTCAAACGAACGTGTATTGACCCGCTCGTTTGAAGTGGTCAAACGAAAGGGTTATTTGTTTGACCGTGTGTGTTTGCAAGTGAAGTGGGTGTTGCTATAAATACCACCCCTTGGTTCATTTGCAATGTGTGAAGGTTTTAGACTTTGGGGGAGAGATCACCACTTGGTCTCTCCCCGGATGTATGCTCCTTTGGTATGGTTCGGCTATCTACTAATCGGGCCGCTTTGTAAGGTTATGCAACCGAATTAATACAAGGAACTTGTGTTATCCGTCTCTAATCTCTCTCGTCCTGTGTAACACCTCGTAAAAACGCAACCAATATAATTAAGACACGTGTCATGAGCTTTAAACGTGTAAGGAATTATTTCCGAGAGACTAAAATTGCCAAACAATGTAATTACATGAATAAAGGGATCCAAAGTGTCAACATGGCATTCTTGTGCCTCTGATTGACCTCACACGACGTTCGTATTCTTTAACGAATAATTTATCGAACATTATAAGTCGTTTGTGTTAAAAATGTGGATCTTGAAAAGCACAGGGGTTAAATGTGTCAACATGTTAAAGTTACCTCTGAGTGACCTTTAACGAACGCTAAAACATTGTAAATAAATTAATATTCCATCCACAAGAATATTAGATATTAATTTTGTGAAGTTTGGAAGATAACAAGACTTTTCGGGTGATCGTACGACTAACCGGGAGCCTAACGGAGTTAGTTTGTGACTCTAGGTCCTTAAAAGTTAACTATTAGGTGTTGACCTTTAAACCTTATGTGAAATGACCAAAATGCCCCTACGGTGCATAGTTTGGTTAAAAATGATAAATTTCACATATATACAATACCCTACTGTTATGACTTACAAAAATAAATATTTTTACTAATCAATTTAGACCAGAACCTCAGATTATTATTTAATCTCTTTTATAAGGTTTAAAATGACCAAAATACCCCTACGGGGTATAAATTGATTTTAAATTCGTTTTGGGCATAATGAAAGGTATCCTACTGGTATCACAACATATTTAAGGCATATTAACTTGTGAAACCTGTAGATGACTCTTTTGGTTACCCATTATGCATTTTTCGCGTTCGGTACGGTTTATGTGACTTGTTTGCATAAATTAACCGAAACTGGTCAAACCTTATCATTTTTACCTCAAAATCCAGAATGTGTTTAATTTACCCATATTATACAAGTCTTCATACTTGTCGGGTCTAAACCATATTCTAATCCGGTCTTCGCTTAATCTTGCGTTTTGAACCGTATATCTTCCTTTAAAACTAACCGGTCTAAGTTTAAACTTATGCAAGACCTGTTAGGAATCTAATAGGTTATTAAAACCTTCATCCAGATTTAGGAGCCCAGTAAAAGATTTTTCCACTTGCTGATTGTATACGGCTGAGATAAATTTGTATAATTTGCTCAGGTAAATACTTTTAACATTATTTTCCCTTATACAGGCTTGGGATACGATATATAAAATACCGGTTCGTCAGGTATTGAATTTTTAATCATATGAAGGTTAATTCATTGAGATAACCCGTTTAATCAGTTTTGTTTGTCTTAAGCCTTTGGGGGGTTAATGACCATGTCCTGGATATCCTCGGCTCATTCATTCATTGAAATGGCCACGACTTAAGCACGGGTGTAGGCATACACCTGCCAGTGCGTATGTAAAAATAATGTACCCGCCTGTTCGAGAATAACTACCCGTGGGATATATTATGCGGTGTGTCTATTAATCTTTAACCTGGTATTCAGCCCTGCGGGCTACTGAACGTATAACAAACATATAATTCTTTTACAAGTTTATTTTTAAATAATTATCCCAAGTTATAAAAGATTATTTATGCCTTGTGCATTCAAATCAATTTTCTTAAAACATTTTCAATAGTGTCAGTTAATTATATTTACCGGTGTAAACTGTGAAAACTGACGTATTTTCCAAAAGGTTAAGTGCAGGTACTAGACGGAATAGGCTAGTTTCTCCTGAGTGACTTAAATAAAGAATTATGCAAGCTTTATCACTTGAAAATATGTTGAACATTATCTCTTTTGTTTTGATCCGCCTATGGATCCTTTACATTCCGTTTGTAATACTTTGTTACTTTCAATTCGATTTGTAATATTTTACTTTTAGACTTCCATGATGCATTAAACTATGATTATTGACTATGATGATATCAACTACGTCACGATACTCCTCACCGGGCCCGCCGGTAATACGTGGAAATATCAGGGTGTGACATCTTGAACATAATCACACACTAATCACGGGTCTCGGTCCGAAATAATGAACCTACACATAGTAATATTCAAACAAGTTCTTTCTAATAAGTATCCATCTCATTAAATCTGTTTTGGTGATTTATGTTCACTTTTTACTTTCTTAATTAGTTTGCTTTCAGTTTTCATGTGATCTTGCCTTGTGGAATTTTTAAGTCCCTTAGATGAACAAGATACAATAGGAATGTTACAAAATTGGAAAAACTAAAAGGTAAAAATTTATCATACAAGAGAATAGACAATTAACCGTTTCCATTATCAATCTAAAGATTCTGTTGGTGCACTTGTGTTTGTACTTTCTCTGTATATAAAACGATGTCCTTTGTTAGTCCTGTAAGTTTGACCAAGTCAACCATCCTCCTGGTTTGACTTGGCCAAACAGTTGGTACATGATCGTAACATGTCTGTGTCGAAGGATGACTCATCGAAGGATAGTTTGGATCCTTCGATGAGCTCGAAAGATGAACCTTCGATGGATGATGATAGACCTCGATAGATCATCCTTCGAGGTATTTGTAGATCCTTCGACAAGTTTAAGATCGATAGATGATCCTTCGATCAATCTATCTGATCCTTCGACCAGACACTCTGTGACGGGTATATATACCCGTGTAGTGTGTTCACTTCATTTCAGACACTTAGAGACACAAGATAGAGCACAGAGAGACACTTCTGTGAGAACACACACACTTAGAGAGTTTGCAAAACAGATTTGTAGACATTGAGCTTGTAACCGAACCTTTCATACGTATTAATATATGTGGTGTTAATCGGTGAATATTGTGTGTCTTGTGTTTGTGCTTGTTTCATCTCGGTTTGCACTCTAGCTTGGATTCCGCACTTGCTAGTGTGTTTCACATAACAAGGTTAAGGTTTGACCTCATCCTCCGAGGGACCTACAAGTGGTATCAGAGCTAAGGCTCTTTTCCTTTTTAAAACCGAGTTTATTCAAGACTTGGGAGTGTTTGGACACATGGCTTAGCACCCGTTTTTAGTGTTTTTCTCGCATTTCTTGACGTAAAAACGTGTTCTAAACTAACCGGGTGTGTTAAAGGACGGGTTGGGTAACTTAAAAACTTGTTTTTAAGAATTTTGGTCATTTCTGGCCAAATTCCGTCTTACTCCGGTGACCGGTTTCTGGATAAGGATCTTCCATTTTTGGTAATATTTTATTAGTCAAATCTGGTTTGGTGAAAAAGTATGGTCTGACCATACCTTTCTGCCGAAAGATCTCTACCAACCCATCACCTTTTCACCAACCTGTCACCTTTGTGTCAGCTGTGTCAGTTCACATCGAAAGATATCCTTCGAAGTCGAAAGATCATCTTTCGATCAAAGGAGGTTCGACAGATAATCATCCTTCGAACATCCTTCGAAGTCTGTGAATTATCTTTCGATCCAAGGAATCTTTTCGAAGGATATATCTTTCAATCTATAGTTTCTTATTCGAAAGATAAGGATCCTTCGTTTGGAGAATCTTTCGAAAACATTGTTCGAAATTCAACAGTGATCTTTCGAACACTGTTGATCCTTCGAACAAGTAGTATCTTTCGATCTTGGTCTGTTTAGATTTAACAGGTTTGTGTTTGTCTTGTCTTTCGAGCTTGGATCCTTCGGCTGGCTGTCACCTTTCGAAATATTCATATAGACTTCATTTTTCTTATCCAACATGAATCCGAGTTGGTGGGGAACTCCGGCTCCAGATAGTGGAAAATATACAAGTACGGGTTCAACCCCATCATGGTGGGGTACAACGGCTCCAGATAGTGGAAAGTACACAAATACAAGTCTATCTCCTTCATGGGCCGAATCTCCGGTGTCGACATCTTCGCAAGCAAATGCCATATCGACAGGTCAATGGGCATTAGTATCAAATCAAACTCTAAGCATTCAAAGTATCTTATTGAGCGAAAGCGAAACCGGAAGTTTGAATCGACCTCCAAAGTTGATGCACTTAAACGAGTATCCGGGCTGGGTTGATAGATTTCGTACATACGTTCTTGGTCAAAATACCGAACTGTGGATACGTTTCACTATAGATTTCGATCAAGCTATAGAGGTTGCTGCTTCAGATACTGCTACGTTTGCCGATCTTCCTGAAGATCAAAAGAAAACGTATGATCTGGAAAAGAAAGCATACGCCATTCTCACTCAGGCGTTAAGCATAGATATCTATCACCAGTTTGTCAGTTTCAAGACAACGAAGAAGTTGTGGGACGGGTTGAAAACCAGAGGAGTAGGGAATGAAGCAACACGTCAATTGCGTCATGATCTTCTCAAGAAAGAATTTGACTGTTTCACGTGCATGGATAAGGAGTCTTTGGGAGACATGACAAGCCGGTTTTATCACTTGCTTACAGAGTTGAACAATTTTGGAGTAGCGACAACTACAACAGAGGTGGTGAAGAAGTTTGCTGATGCATTGCCTCCACAATGGAATAGTTTCTTGGAAATCTTGAAGTATAACGGAGTTTTGAGAACTACAAACATCAACGACTTCGTGCAGCTTTTGGAAAACAAGGATCAGGAGGAAACCTTAAAGGCAAAAAGAGTTCCAGTGCCACAAAATCCAGAAATATATTATGGAACTTCCAATTCTTCGTCTGCAAGAACCGTTCCACATGCTCCACTTCAAACGGCATTTGTCACAAGCACGGATATGTATGGCAATCCAGTACAAGTTCCTGTTAAGCCAGCTCCCACCACAGACATGTATGGAAATCCAATACAACCACCTCCTCCTCCTCCTGCTCAACAACAAGCGTGTTATGGAGGGACATCACCTGCTGGTCAGCAATCAAAACCAAATACAGTACAGCTCGACACTTCAAGCTTCTCTAAGGTCAGTGTAGAAGTAGCAAGGGAACACATGGAGCTGCTTAACACTATAGTGAGCGCATACTGTGGGTTAGTGGAAGGTCAGATTGGCAACATTAATCTCACACAAGAAGACTATCGGCAGATTGATAAGGAAGAGATGGACTTGATGGATATCAAGTGGGCCTTTGCTAGTGCTGTAAGAAGGGCAAAGGATTTCATGGAAAGTATTGGCAGAACCAGCTTGGAAAGCAAGAAAGACACCAAGTATGGGTTCGATAAGCAGGCAGTAAAGTGCTTCAATTGTGGTGAACGGGGTCACTTTAAAAGGGAATGTACAAAGCCAGCACAGCACGGGAACCAGAACCCCTTCAGAAACCAAGGCAACCAGCATAACCAGAACAGGAACAATGAGCGTACATTGATACCTGTCAACAACCAGAGCCAAGCTGGAACATCAAATGCCAACCGGGCACTTATGGTTCAAGTGGATGAAGGTTGTGACTGGTCAATCCAGTTGAGTGGTGATGCTCCAGATGGAACAGCATGTTTTGCTAAAGTGGTTAAGGATTTAGTTCACACCAGTGGTGGAGAATCTTCCGCCAGTGGTGGTGAATCTTCTGAGGATGAAGACTCTTCGGGATATAGCAGGAGTTCAGATGAAGAATCCTCAAGTTCAGGCGATGATCATGTGGGTGAGACATCAAATGCATCAATCGATGCAGATATTGATGAACTTTTGGAGGAAGCTGCAGCAGAAACTCAAAGAAGATCTATCTTGGTGGATCAAGCTGCTTATTCTTCGTCTTCTCTCCATTCAGCCTTTATCGCTAATGTCGACAGTTCATCAAGTCAGGTATGTGTCGATGAACCCTCTGCTATTAATTGTGATAATTGTGATAGTTTGCATGTTAAATATGCTGATTTAGAGGCAAACATGTCTGAGTTGCAAGGCAAACATGATGCTTTACAAGCTAGTTTGTTTGACTTGCAAGACAAACATGTTTCTTTGAATGCCAAGTGGTGTGAATTGCAAAGCAAACACGAAGCTTTGCAAGAGAAGTATGATGTGACATTCATCCACAATCAAAAGTTGACCGTGGATCTTTCAAAATGCACTGAAGCCAATATGTTTTATGAAAACCATGAAAAGGAGTTTAAATCGGTAATTGAAAAGTTAAAGAAAGATAAAACCGAGCTAACTAAAATGGTTTCCAGAAAACAAACTGACATAAATTTGTATATATCTCGCCTTGAGACTATGCAAAAAGAGATGGCTTGTGTGAAAACCGAAAGTGAGGCGATCCAACTTAAGCTAGACAATTATTTGAGCTCTAGCTATGTGTTGGATCACATCATTGACGTTCAGAAAGAGAAACGGGATGTCACATGCATAGGATACAAGAAATGTCCACCACCAGTGAGACACAATTATGATGCAATGCCTGACGAGGAGGATAGAACGTTCTTTGAACCATCTGTTCCTCTAGATGTTAAAGAATTTGCTACAGGGCTCGGATACAAGAAAGAAGTATCATCAGATTCAGATGTATCAGCAGATACATGTGTGTCTTCTGCTGAACTGAATCAGGATCCTCCAGTCATTACTGAGGATGCTGATTCTTCTGATGATGAATCTGATGATGCTGTCCCAGTAAAGTCTGATGCGGTAGTCAAAAATGAGGACATACCTCTCAAGAATCACATTCTATGTGAGCCTTCTGCAAAACCCGCTAAGACTGTTGCAATCGAGTCCTCGTCTGAAAAAGGGTCGGAGAGTGTGAGTTTGCTGTACACTCTTGTTGGTGATGATAAAATCTACTCTGACAAAGATTTTCCTATTAAGAATGTTAATCAATCTTTAATAAGTAAAGTCTTTGAAAATTCGACAAGTAAGTTTTTAGGAAAGACAGGACCACGTGTTACAGTTACACAGTGTCCTCCTATTCCAAAGGACGAAATTCGAAAACAATATGGCAACAAGAAATTACCAACAGTGCAGAAACAGCAAAATCACACCAAGCCAAAAGGAAAATCACCAGCTCAAGCACAAAAGAAGCCGAATCAGAAGAAGAACAAAAATGTAAACTTTGTGAAATCGACGGGAACGGACAAAATCGAAACGTTTGAAAACAAATCTAACTTAGATTTTGTTAAGAAAGCAACTGTACAGAAAAGAAATGAACCAAGTAGTTCAAGACCTAGTACCTCGGGATCACAAAGTTCATCATTATCGGCAAGACGATCACATGATACTTCGGGGTTTGTTGAACGAAGATCATGTTTTGAGTGTGGAACAATTGGACATATAATTCGAAATTGTCCATATCTTCATAAACAAAAAGGAAAAGTTGATGTTCCCCATGACCAAACTGACCGTAAGCAATCTGTTTTTGTAAAACAAGATCCCCGCCTTATAAAAGAAAGGGAAAAGAAACAAAAACGCCAACAGGTCAAGAAAATTGAAAAGGCGATTAAAACCGATGTGGTTAACAAAACATCTGTTTCTGTCAAACCAGACAATTCAAAAACTTCTGACAACCATGAAGTTAAAATTTTAAAGAATGACACTGGTAAAAGAAAACAGACCTGGAAACCAAAAACGGTTACTGAATCAGGGGGACCATCACAATTTACCAATCATCAAAGACAAGAAGTTATTGTTATTGATGAAAATGGAAGACCTAAGACCACAATGGCTTGGGTCCCCATCTCCAACTAATTGATTGAGTTCATGTGCAGGGTGTTCCAGGAGGAACTATCAGTAGTCATTGGATTGTTGATAGTGGGGCATCCAGGCACATGACAGGCGACATGAAGCTTCTCTACGACGTCAAATCTATTAGAGGAGGTTATGTTGCATTTGCTGGAGATAAGGGTGGTTATATTACGGGTGAAGGAATGATATCCAACGGGATTGTCAGCTTTGACAAGATCAACTTTGTGCAACAACTTGATCACAATCTTCTTAGTGTTTCTCAAATATGTGACAAGCAATTCTCAGTACACTTTGATGCTAATGGATGTTATGTGCTGAAACCCGGTTTCAAAATTCCAAAAGAATGGATTCTCTTGTCAGCTCCAAGGATAAATGATTTGTACGTCCTTGATATGAGCCAAGCTATTACTACGTCTGCACAAGCAACTTGTTTCGTTTCCAAAGCCATAGAAAAAGACTCTATCTCTTGGCACAGACGAATGGGTCACATTAACTTACGCAAAATGAATCATTTGGTTTCAAATGAATTGGTGAATGGTGTTCCTCTTAAAAACTTCCATCTTCAAGACGTCTGTGTTTCGTGCCAGAATGGAAAACAAACGAAGAAACGGCACCCTACAAAGAAGATCAACACGGTGGCAGTTCCTCTTGAACGTTTGCACATGGATTTGTTCGGTCCTGTCAAGCACAAGAGTATTCGTAATGATCAATACTGTCTCGTGATTACTGATGATTATTCAAGATTTTCTTGGGTGGCGTTCATGGCACACAAGAGTGAAACCTTTGGTATTATCAAAAACTTGATCATTCAGATTGAGAATTTGTATAAGTTAAAGGTTAGGCGGATACGTAGCGACAATGGTACTGAATTTAAAAATCATGCCATGGAGGAGTTTTGCACTTCAAAGGGTATTCTTCATGAGTTTAGTGCAGCTTATACTCCTCAACAGAATGGCGTCACTGAACGTAAGAATCGCACATTGATCGAGACTGCTAGGACAATGTTGGTAGAGTCGCAGTTGCCCATTCCATTCTGGTCTGAAGCTGTGGCCTCTGCATGTTACACATTGAACCGAGTCCTTACAGTCAAAAGGCACAACAAGACCTGCTTTGAGCTTCTTCAAAAACGGAAACCAGATTTGTCTTATCTTGAACCGTTTGGAGCTCCATGTACAATCATCGATCCTAATGGAAAGTTTGGGGCAAAAGCAATTGACGGATACTTTCTTGGGTATGCCACCCCTAACTTACGAGTCTGGAATCTAGAGACTAAAAGGGTCGAGGAATGGTCTGAGGTCAGAGTACAAAGGCACACTTTGCCAGTCAAATGTCATGGTCAGCCTTGGATGTTTGAGTACGATGACTTTTTCAATTCGATCAATGTTGAAGCCGTTGAAGAAAGTGTTGCGGCAAGGATGTTTTTCGAGAGCGACAATGCAACAATTTCACCAGTGGTTCGTCCAATTCTTGTCAATCAAGAACCGTCTTCGGTGAACAATAATACTCTCGACAATGAGGATTTTCATGATGCAACCGAATTGAACGAATCTTCAGAGGATGATGAATTTCTAGATGCAGATCAAGAAGCTCCAACAACAGTAGTTCATGGTACTTCAGAGGGTAATCCTCCAGTGGATGCCCCTAGAACAGCTGAAGCTACTGCATCATCCTCTTCGTCAATTCCGGGCACTGATTTAGTTGTTGATCTCAATTTCAACAATCTGGGTATAAATATTCCAGTTCCAGATAATCCAGAAACAAGGATTCATAATACCCATCCTCAACAAAACATCATCGGAAATGTGCAAAGTGGCATTCAAACAAGAAACATGTTGCGAAACAACAACAATGCAGGCCTGTATGCAGCTATTCGAGAATCCGGGCAACAAAACGATTGGTCTTTCGCGTGTTATGTCTCACAGGAAGAGCCAAGAACTTGGAAAGAAGCCATGAAAGATAACTCTTGGGTTGAAGCAATGCAGGAAGAGCTGCAACAGTTCCAGAAGCTTGGTGTCTGGAAACTCGTAGAGAAACCTGCTGGTTACAAGAAGATTGGTACCCGTTGGGTTTTCTAATGCAAAAAGGATGACCGCGGAGTTGTTATCCGGAACAAAGCACGTTTAGTCGTTCAAGGTTTTCGTCAGATAGAAGAAATCGACTACAACGAAGTCTATGCACCTGTTGCACGTCTGGAAGCAATTCGGATCTTTCTGGCTTATGCCTCATTCAAAGGATTCAAGGTTTACCAGATGGACGTCAAAACTGCATTCTTACATGGTGTGGTTGAAGAAGAGGTGTACGTCGAACAGCCTCCAGGTTTTGAAGATCCTATCCATCCCGATCGGGTTTGGTTGCTCAACAAAGCTCTCTATGGTCTTCATCAAGCACCGCGAGCTCGGTATGCAACCTTATCAAACTATCTGCTGGAGAACGGTTTTTGAAGAGGTCTTATCGACTGTACTCTTTTCATCAAAGAACAAGATGGAGATCTTCTTCTGGTACAGGTATATGTTGATGATATTATTTTTGGTTCTACTAATGATGTCTTGTGTAGGAATTTCGAGCGCATTATGCAGGATAAATTCGAGATGAGTGCTATGGGGGAAATGACCTTCTTCTTGGGCCTACAAGTGCAACAAACTGAGTCTGGGATATTCATCCATCAGACTAAATATGTTGGTGACATCTTGAGTCGGTTCCAGATGTCTGATGCAACGCCCATTGGTACCCCACTGCCACAAAATCACGGAATTACTCCAAACTTGAAGGGTGAAGCTGTTAGTCCTTCATACTATCGCGTAATGATCGGATCTCTTATGTACCTCACAGCATCAAGACCAGACATAATGTACCCAACGTGCCTGCTTGCCAGATATCAAGTCAACCCGAAGGCCTCACATCTTACAGCTGTAAAAAGGATTTTTCGTTATTTGAAGGGTTACCCTGACACCGGTCTATGGTACCCTAGGGATAATAACTTTGACTTGATCGCATTCAGTGATTCTGATTTTGGCGGATGCAAAATCGATGGCAAATCCACAACGGCTGGATGTCAGTTTTTAGGAAATCGCCTAGTCACATGGCAGTGCAAGAAGCAGACGTGTGTCGCCACATCAACATGCGAAGCCGAATACATTGCTGCCTCAAGTTGTTGCTCCCAAGTTCTTTGGATCCAACAACAATTACGCGACTACGGTTTTGAATTCCTAACTACTCCTATTTACGTTGATAATTCTGCTGCATTACAGATCACTAGAAATCCTGTGCAGCACTCAAAGACCAAACACATCGAAATCAAATATCACTTCATACGTGATTGCTTTGAGAAAAGGCTAATCGATGTCGTTAAGGTCCACACCGATGACAAACGTGCCGACCTTTTTACCAAAGCATTTGACAAATCAAGATTTGACTTTTTATTATTGGTAAACGGCATTAAGGTCAAGCAAGAGTAAACCAACATCGGAAAATCATTTTTGTAAATACCTCTGTGTTTTTAAATTTTATCTTAGTTTATTGATTTTAGGGGGAGTAAATCCAAAATCTGAAAATCCAAAAATATCGAAAAATTTCAAAAATACAAAAACAATAGAAAAACAAAAATGAGTTTCCTGGCGAGCAAAAGAGAAAATGATAGTACATCAGTGGTCTATTCAAACCGCTTTAAACCTTAAATGAAAAACGATAAGCAGCTCTATATAAGATGTATCGGTAGGCTCACAATCATTTTAAAGTGTGCAGGGTGATATAAACTTAAATCGACTGAAGACCAGGTGGGAACAACTCATTGGCATATGGTCTTAGTACCAAAATTTCGTTTGATAGATTGCCGAGGTTCTGAGATATTCGGTCATGCTGCTTATCATCCGGGTATCATGGTTGTATCTTTTACCGAAAAATAACGGGGACGCAAGTCTAGATCTTCCATGATACTATACATACGTGTACATACTGCATACGACCTCAATAAGTGATAAACAATCACATGTCCAAACAAATAAGTGATAATATATCACATTTATCCGGGAGTCAAGTTCGTCTCTCTGCTGTAAGGAAGTACTGACCTGTTCATGGACTTGCTCTTGTGCCCTCATGCATATGAAAATCAAGTTCCTCATCAATAAGTGATTCTATCACATAGGGCTTGTTTTCAAATCAAAATAAGTGAGAATCTCACATCATATACGGTCAAACAGATGATAATCGGTATACTCACCGGTAAGATGAACCCTCGTGCATACCTTGATACGGGAATGTGTCGTGATGTGGATGAACACCGGTCGGTAAGTATAAATCATACCTTAATGTATCCCCTCGCCATGATTACATTTGATAAGTTGAGCTTAAGTGGACAACAATACCGATAATTGTTATAGGATGCTTATCTTAATGTTAACTAATTGAACAACAAGAGCGTTTTGGCATGACCGTACACTGATATGATTCTCTTACCCTCGAAACTCGCAAAAAGAATGTCTGTAAATGAAGAAACACTGGCCTTAACAGCACCAATGACTTCGATGATTAGTGACTTGAACGAGTGGCTGCAAAACAGAAACACCGTTAGGACTCGTTACAGGAATGGGGTTATTCCTGTAACCACCCTCCGGCGTGAGAATAAGTATTGGTTCTTGAGAGAAGTATTGGAGAGGAAGATATATGGGAATTAGATGATCATACCTTATGCATTCGTCTCTATTTATAGGTTTTCCATTAGGGTTTCCCTTATTCCAGGATACGTTCCGATAAACTGGAGATTTACACGATCTTCCCAAAAAGTGGGAGATTTAGTTGTGCACCTTCCATGTAGATATGGAAGGTTCTAGAATAAATGTTTGTATTCACATTAATATAAAAGGTTGTAACCGGGTCGGGTGACCGATGCGGGTCACACCTCGTCATGTCCCCCCAGTCCGAGCTCATGGAGGGAGTCCATTAGGTCGGACTAAGAGAAAAAGAAAAAGTGAACTCATGATGATTTTTACAACGACCTTTGGAAAATACGGCGAAAATACAGGATGTGACAGTTGGGTCACCATGTTAGTGACAGCTGTCTTTTCCCTTGGTGGACACGTGTGTCGGTTCGTACACATTTTTGAATTTGAAAAGTTTCCGTAGCTTATAAAGAACGATGCCTTACGTAGGAGTTCAAAAATCCTTCCCCAAATCACTCCATCGTCACTCTCTCTACTCCATGGCTTCGAAAACGAACGAATCGTCTTCCACCACTGCCACCCCTACGTACATACTATTTTGCAAATGGGGCGTAACATCCTTCAACAATCTTGTTCATGATTATGGTATTAGGGCCGAGTGGAATCCTGTTTTGCCGTCGAAAACCGACACTGCCTTCCCCCTGAAGGTGGGTAAAATCGCTTTATTCAGTGATTTTTTCAAATTTTGCAATTTCCAGCTACCCATCACCAAATTTTTGAAATTGGTGCTTGATTTTTACCGTATCCACATTTCTCAAGTACATCCCCTTGGCTTGGTAAAACTTCGACAATTCGAGTATGCCTGCATAGCGCTGGGCCATATCCCAGAACTAGTTGTTTTTAGGGCTTTCTTTGTGCTTGTGTGGAAATCCCCTTTCTTTACTTTTGATCGGAGGGATACAGACGCATCATGCCTAAGGGAGATTCCCACTAGCTCTAGGGACAAAGATTGGAAGAAAAAGTTCTTCTATCTGGACGCCATTGCCATTCCTGGGGAGATGCACTGGCAAGAGAAAGGACCGAAAGATAAAGTGAAGGATGATGCTCCTTCTGAGGATTTGTACGCATCGAACGTGCTATATGTGAAGTTATGTGGCCGCCCCTTTGAGTGCACCATCATTCCAGAAGGTGCACTGGTGATGGCCGACATGAGTCTGTTATGGCCGGATATAAAGCGTTATCCCTCATTTCAACGGGACGATGGAGGTATGTTGACATCATCGTGCCTTGTTAACCTTTACAGTTTGTTTTTTGTGTATTTATTATTATTTTTTTTTAAATCACGTACTTCGCGCAGGGGAGTGGGGTATGTTTGACTTTATTGACCCACCACGGCACCTCGCGTTGAAGTCTGCCGACCGTATGTTGGACGAAGGGGAGCCTGATGTGCTAAAAGTGCATCTGGAGCAATTTCTTCTACCCGCTGTACCAGCGGACCCCTTGGCGTACATTGCTCCCCTGTCGGATATGACGATTACTGTCGTGGCGTCGTCGGAGAAAAAACCTGCCCGAATAAAACTGTCCGGGAAAAAACACACAGCAACTCACGGGAGTGTGCCCACAATGGAGGAAACGTCCAGTATGGGGCGTGATGTTCCCTTGGTCTCCGACCTGACCAGTCCCGGTCGTGTCTCGAAGAAAAGAAAAACCTTCGTCGCGCCTACTCTGAGCGCGTTTAAAGCGGTGCAGGCTGCGTGTGCTTTTTCACCAGGTATCTATTGCTAACTACCCTTATAGCGTATTGGCGCTCATGTTACTAACGTCCTTCTATGCTTATGGTGTAGGTACCTCCGTGGGAGTGTCATCCGGAGTTGTGACATCCACTATTGTGCCGACCGTAGCGGCGTCATGCCCTGGTATTAATGTTAGCATGTCTACGGGCCCGCAATCCTTAGCCTCCGTTGCTCCCGCTGTGAGCTGTGTCATGCCTCTCCCTAGTCCTATAGTATCGGTAGCTGTATCTGTTGATCCGCTATCGTCGCTTCGATCAGGCGGTCCTGACACACCCTTACTTGACTCGCCCAAGGGCATTTTTGTTGGTGTTGACACGAATGCTGCTGCCACGTCGACCGCGCATGAGGCGACTAGCGTGGGTGGTGGTGACAATCGAGGGTCAAGCAGCGGTATTGCTGACGACGGTGCTCGTTTGATTGACGACCTATTTATACCCACCGTTTGCTGGAATCCTCATGCTCAGGATAAACGTTACCAACCTCAATGGAAAATTGCTGAATCCTCCCGGCTGATCTTTCCTCCTGTGGTTCAACATTGGATCGAGAGGGCGTATCTACCTGCCGAAGCGACGTACGTTGAGGGGTTAAATAATGAAGATTTGATGAATTCTTCCATATCAGATTCTGTGACCTTACCACGAAGGTTGGTAGAGATTCGACGTCGGTGGATGCGTGATAACACCCAACTTCATGAGGCTCGGGCGACTATTCAAGAACTGAGGGACGACAAGCATCGCCTCGAAAGTCAACTGCAAACTGCGGGTTTAAAGGAGGCCCGATTTTTGTCGGAGAAAAACAAAGCCGAAGAAGATTTGCGAAGGGTGACCAAACATCTTGCTGAGGAACGGATCTTATGGGCCCGCGATATGGCGGAAAAAGATCGGGTTTTGGCTCAGGCGAAAAATGTGCAAGAGGAGTTGGAACGTAAGGCTGTAGCGGAGGCTCAGAAGGTGAGACACGAGTTGTCAGCCCAATTGGAAAAATTTTCGTGTTGACACCGATTTTGTGTCCCAGGTTCAGGAGCGATACCAGGATTTGACAGCTGAAGTAGAAGCTTGCCATACCAAAATCCGACTGATGCAAGGAGAGCTGGAGGAGCGTGAAGAAAAACTCAAGGAGATGCAGGATCATTGTGACTCCCTTGTCACTCAAAACAACAAACTTGCTGCATCGTCGTCTTCGAAGTTAAAAGAGGTGGAGAACGCGCTGGCACAATCCAATGCAGAAATCGATGATTTGATCAGCCAGCTAGCGGCTATGCGGGGAGACAGGAATTGGTTGATAACTAATGGGCTTGTGGGGGCGTTCGAGTATCTGCGTGAATCATCCCATTTTACTAGCCTGATTGACCGTCTCTCCGCAGCTGCCTACCAATCCGGGCATCATGACGGTGTTCATAAAGGCTACATGGATTGCCAGCAAGTGGAGAGAGTGCCGCTGGATTTTCAAGCTATCAAAGATAAGTTGCAGGCTGATATGGCGAGTGCCCTTGAAGCGGCGTATACCGAGCCTCTACCGTGCTATGGCGACCTAATGGATAAAGTCAATGAGGATGGAATAGAATCGCTGCGTCTGATGCTGGACCCCGCGGATGAATCCGAAAAAGAATGACTACTCCGTTATTCGTTTTGTTGCTTGTTGTGTACTCTTGTTGCCTTGTTAATGACACTGTTTGAATTGGGTTTAGTGCCCATTTTCTGTTTTGATTTGACAGCTAAATTAATGCAGATGTCATGATTTCTGACACCACCGGCTTGTAAAATATGGCTCTGTGACTTGTGATGATTACTTTTAATTAATACATCTGATGTCACCACTGTCAAAACTTTTTAACTACTGCTATAAATTCACCCCTCGTTTACATTTTTGGTTATGTTTGTGTAATGGAAAGAAAACGGTACAGGCAAAGACTTTTCGAAATCTTCCGGGTGCTTGATGCTGCTGATGGCCTGCTGATGCTGCAACATCCGGTAACAAAATCGATGCTTAGGGGGAGAAGACCCATCCCAAATGCTGCTCCGGTTCGTGCCAACCGAGCATGTCAGAGCCTTGTTATTTTGGATCCTCAACCGGTGGATCCCGGAGTGCAGCAATCGGCTGATGTGCTGACTGGTTTAATTCCGGTGGACCCTGAACGGCGATATCTTCTGACCTACCAGCGCCAGTCCGGTGGTCGGACGAGGAGGCAGCAGATGGATGGCTCTGGCATGGTACCCCCAATGGTTGGTGGCTCAACTGATCATTTGGCCGTCAACCCTGTGGTGGTGGATGATGAGGTGGGAGTGCATACCCCTGCAGTGGTGATGGCACCCAGCCTTCCTTAGTAGGTGTTTGTGAACATTTTCTGTATTTTGGTTCCCTTATGTTTGGTTTTTAGAAACAGGGAAAAGTACTTGGTTTTTAATTTTTTTGAGATAGGTCATGTATATGTGATGATGCCTATCTATTTTTGAGGCGGTTTATGTATCTATTACCAAGATACCCGCCGTAAGCGCTTGTTGTGGTTAACCCTATGACTTATAATGAAAGATATTTCGTGTTTAAGGGTTTTGTTTTTGTTTTTACCGGTTAATGCATTCATCGTGCGGTGGTAACTTTTGTAGTAAATGAACATAAATCTTTATTAAGCTTGCATGAAGCAAAAAAGAAAAACAGAAAAAAGTCCCATCACGGGTTACAAGTGTGAGTTGGAGGAGATAATTAACTCTTGCTGTTAGGAGCAAGGCATTATAGGTAGCATTTCTTCAACTGGGCGATGTTCCAACTGCGCGGGACCGGCGTGCCATCTAGTCGGGACAGGCGATAGGCCCCTTTACCCAGGTCTTCATGGATGACATAGGGGCCTTCCCAGTTTGGGCCCAGTTTTCCCGCTGGTTCCATTCGGCTTGCCCGTTTGTTGTAATATTTTTCCAGCGCTTTTTTGTATCGTGCCTTGCTGATGGCGGCCGCCTCGCGCCTCTCTTCCAACAAATCTAGGCCCTCTCTCAGCGATTGATCATTGTTGTTGTTTACCTTGAGACGGCGTAATGACGGCAACCCTGCTTCAGCAGGTATCATCGCCTCCATTCCGTAGGTAAGGCTGAATGGGGTTTCGTTGTTGCTAGTCTTGGGCATTGTTCGATGTGCCCAAAGGACATGTGGTAACTCTTCCACCCACGAGCTTCCCTCGTGTCCTAACCGCTTTTTAATACCCTCTAGCAAGCTCCTGTTCGTCCGCTCCACCTGCCCGTTACCCTGTGGGTGTGCTACCGACGTGAAGATCTGCTGGATGTGGAGGTCGGCGCACCATTCCTGGAAAATTCTATCCGTGAACTGCGTCCCATTGTCACTTACCAGGTAGAGCGGTAAGCCGAACCTGCATACAATGTGTTCCCAGAGAAACTTTTTGGCGTTTTCCGCCATTATCTTAGCCAAAGGTTTTGCTTCCACCCATTTGGTGAAGTAATCAACCGCCACGATTAAATATCTTAACTTCCCGGGAGCTGGCGGGAAAGGTCCTACGATATCTACGGCCCATTTCTGAAAAGGCCATGCTGATGTCACCGGTACCAGGCTATTTTTGGGCCGAATTGTTTGAGGAGCAAACTTCTGACAGCTATGGCATCTTCGCAATTCTCTTACAGCGTCTTCGTGCATCCCGGGCCAGTAATACCCTGCGCTATGAATTTTGGCCACCATTGCTCGAGGTCCGGCGTGTATGCCGCATATACCCTCATGTATTTCGCTGATGAGGTATTTCGCTTCTACTGGGGAAACACATCGCGGCAGCGGACCCAAGTAAGATTTTCGATACAGGACGCCATCGTTGAATTCATATTGCAGCGCTTTCGTTTGTACCTTTCGTGCTTCGCCCTTGGCGGGGGGCAGCTCGCCTGTTTTAAGAAAAAGTAGGATTGGGGTATACCAACAGGGTTCTTCTATTGTGACAGCGGAAACGCTTCGTGGTTCGATTGAAGGCGTCTGTAATGTTTCAACTTTGACTTCCCTTTCCATGCCGGAGGTGGCGAGTTTGCTTAAGGCGTCTGCTATCTGATTCTTCCCTCTGTGCACGTGGTTAAGTGTGACTTTGTCGAAGGAATTCATGAGCTCTTTGGAATTTTTGCCAGATATTTTGCCATTGCCTCGTCTTTTGCTTCATATGTTTCGTTGACTTGATTGTTGACCAGCAGCGAGTCGACGTACGCGTCTACCCTGGCTGCCCCCATGGATTTTGCCATTCGCAACCCTGCCAGTAATGCCTCATATTCCGCTTCGTTATTAGAGCACTCGAAGTCAAAACGTAAGGCGTACATTAGCCTGATTTGATCTGGACTTATCAGCATCAGGCCTGCCCCGGATCCATTTCCACTAGATGATCCATCTGTGTATAACTTCCAAGTCTGCCTCGCGGTGCTGGACTCTGGTATATCTTGGATGACCGGGTCTGTAACAACCTCTCCTTCCTGTATTTCGGCTAAGAAATCAGCAATTACTTGACCCTTAACCGCCGTTCGTTTCTGATATTCGATATCTAGGGCTCCCAGCTCGATAGCCCACTTGGCCAACCTACCCGAGACCTCCGGTTTGTGCAGGACCTGCTGTAGCGGATAGTTGGTTAAGATCTGTACGCGATGTGCCTGAAAGTACCTTCTTAATCGCCTCGTGGCGTGTACCAATGCTAAAACTAGCTTTTCCAGCGTAGGGTAGCGTGTTTCAGGCCCTACTAATACCCGGCTTATGTAGTATATTGGTGTTTGTTTTCCTTCCCGCTCAACCATGAGCACGGCGCTCACTGCTGTGCGGGCTGCCGCTAGATACATTTTTAGCACTTCACCGTGTCTAGGCGCAGTCAGCGTGGGTAGCCTTTCTATGAAACGCTTCATTTCCTGCAGAGCTCGTTCCGCTTCGCTGGTCCATTTGAAATTCTTTTTGTCGAGGCAATCTTTTAGCGTTTTTATGAATGGTAACGATTTCTCAGCATGCCTTGCTAAGAACCTGTTGATTGCTACCAGTCGTCCATTTAGGGCTTGAGCTTCCTTCAACGTTCGGGGAGAAGGCATTCGCGATATGGCGGTTATTTTCTCTGGGTTAGCTTTAAAACCGTCTCGGGTGACTACTACCCCCAGGAACTTCCCCTCTTCCACCCCAAAGGAACACTTCTTTGGGTTTAACTTTATGTTGTACTCTCTGAGCCGCTGGAAAGTTTCCTCTATATCTGCCAACATTTGTTTTTCTTCGCTGCTCTTGATTACAAGGTCGTCTACATAGACTTCCAAATTTCGCCCGATCTGTGTTTCGAACACCTTGTCCATGAGCCTCTGGTAGGTAGCTCCTGCATTCCGTAGCCCAAAAGGCATTTTGGTGTAACAAAAGATGCCAACATCGGTGTGGAAGGCTGTTTTCTCTTCATCTTCTTTGGACATTTTGATCTGGTGGTATCCTTTATACGCATCTAAAAAACACTTGTATCGATATGGCACCAGGGAGTCGACCTTTAAATCAATCTCGGGCAACGGGTACGCGTCTTTTGGACACGCCTTGTTCAGATCTTTGAAGTCGATGCACATCCGCCATGTGCCATCTGGTTTCATAACCATGACCGGGTTAGACACCCAAGTATGGCACTGTGTTTCCCTGAGGATTCCAGCTTCCACTAACTTGCGCACTTCCTTAACGACCGCTGCCCGGCGATCCGGGGCCATGCTGCGTTTACCCTGGGCGACTGGCTTAATGCATGGGAGCGTGGCAAGTTTATGTTCCGCTTTATCGCGGGGGACTCCCGTCATATCGGCGTGCTCGAAAGCGAAGATGTCTGCGTTTCTTTTTAACAATTGCTTCAAATCGCTCTTTACTTCTAGGGACAGAGTGTCGCCGATGGTGACCATTTGGTCCGGGTGGCGTGTGCTTAATACCCACCTTTCTGGTCCCGTGGCCCCCGCGGGCCCTTGGCGACATCGTTTGGTATCCAATATTTCTCCAATTCTATCACGAAATACGGTAGCGATACCTTGTGGTGTTGGAAACTTCATAAAACCTCTCGCCGTGGAGACTATGGCGTCTAACTTTCCCAGGGTGAACCTTCCGATAATCACATTGTGGTAGGACTCGGCGCGGACCACGAGGAAAGTTAGTAGTATTGTTCTTTCTTTGGGTGCTTGCCCGAAAGTTACCGGGAAGGTGATTTGACCAATAGGATCCACCTTCTCTCCTGTGAAACCTTTAATAGGGGCATGTACTGATTCGAGCAGCTTTTTATCTTCTGGTTGCATTCTATCAAAGCAATGTTCGTAGATGATATCTTCTGAGCTTCCAGTGTCGACTGGGATTCGCCTCATACGGTAGTCCCCTACCGCCGCGGAGATGATCAGGGCATCCGTGGTAAGATGCAAATCTTCCATTCGTGGTTCTATAGTCATTGTTGCCAACATCCAGGGTTCGAGCGTGGAGAAACTCCGCTTCGCCCCTCTTCTTATATCGGCATGAACCATGTTCAACTCGCGCGGCCTTTTTCCTGCCGCCTTATCGTTCTCCTCCTTGACCACGGGCGGGCCTTGTTTGATATCTCGCACTAGGTGTGCCAATTTTCCTGACTTTACGAAGTATTCGATCTGTTTCTTAAGCTGGAAACAATCGTTAGTGTCGTGTCCGCTCCCCTTGTGATACTCGCAGTATTTGCTCGTATCTTTGTTCGGGTTGTCTTTCAGTGGTTTTGGTGGATTGAGCCTGAGGTTTTCTGAGGCAAGAATCTCTGCCGGGGTCTTGCTTAAATTGGGATATTCAGACCGAGGTTTTGACGTCTCATTCCTTGAATAGGAGCTCCGGTGTCTGTCATACCGCGAGTCTTTGTCGTTTCGCTGATATCGGTCTCCCCTGTGCTTGCTCTTGGACCCCCGGTGATCTTTTTCCTCCTGGTTTTTTAGGGCTTCTTTCTTTCTGTTAGCCGCGTGGCTGGCCGCTACCGCTTTTTCCTGTATAACGTATACTTTGGCTATCCGCAGTATCTCGTCTATGGTCGGGGGTACCCCGTCCCTTCCGTGCAATGTTCTCAGCAATTCATCATCGTTAACCCCTTGGAGGAAAGCTCCACATGCCAAATCATTGGTGACGCCTGGTATCACCAGGCTTTCTTTGTTGAATCTGATGATGAAGTTTTCTACCGTCTCATTGTCTCGACGACGGATATGAAGGAGTTCGTTCCTATCTTTCGTGTGTCGGCGCTGCTGACTGAACTGTAGGATGAACTTTGACTCCAAATCTTCAAAACTATCTATCTCACCCGTGGGTAAGCTGTCCCACCATACTCGCGCCGCTCCCACTAAAGTTTGTACGAACATCTTACACTATAGGGGCATGGGCCAGCAGGCCACTTCACCCGCGCTCTTAAATAAATTAAGATGATCGTCCGGGTCAGTGAGGCCATCGTACTTGCCGACTGTTTGGGGCATCTTCGGTTTTTCTTTGATAGGGGCTTCAGCGATCCTACGCGTGAATTTGGATCGGAATGTTGCATCTACTGGCTTGCACGGCTTGGTTAATTCGTCCTCTTCTACATTCACCGTCTGTGTAGGTGGGATGTTCACACCCGGGGCGGGACCTGTTCCCAGACCGGAGTTTTCCAAAGGAGTTATCCGGGGTCTGACCGCATTTTCTCTGTTGTGCACAGGTTCAGTTGGCGCTTGGGTATACATTGGTTGTGGCGTCGGAAAGTTCCACCACGGCGGCATGTAGGCCGCGTATGGCGATTGAGAGCTTCCTTGCGCTGTTCCCTGAAGCGGATAAGCTGTTCCCCCGTATGAGGGTAAATACCCCGGGAAATACATTTGATTTCCTGGTGTAACAGGGGCATTCATTACCCCGGTTGGCATGATGACCGACTGATGAGGTGGGGTAGATAACGCCGCCGTAAGCGCGGCTGAATACAACGGTGGCATTGGATTAGAAACCAACGGTTGGTAGTATTGGGGAGTATTGGTTTCAGATACTAAGATACTGGGACTCGCCGAGGTGATGACGGGAGTAGAGTAAAGGCGTGAAGTCTGTGAAAAAACAGCAGTCCCTGGGGCAAAGGCGCTACCGCCTGTCCCCTCCGTCCTCCCAGGTGGTGTTTGTGAGGGCATATAGAGGAAAGGGTTTGTAACCACGGCCTGGGAAGAGATTGTGGTGATATTATCAAAACCCGGTGGCGGCCCTTCCGCCTCGAACTCTGGATCTAACGACCTGGTGACGGCCGGGGACGATAGTGGAGTGGTTCCGCTTCCCGCCCCCAGCGCCAAGTTATTATTTGTCAACGTTTGACCAGCCATGTTCTGATCACTTGCCATGAAGTTCTTTGTCGCTAATATGGTCCCACGGATGGCGCCAATGAAGAAACACTGACCTTAACAGCACCAATGACTTCGATGATTAGTGACTTGAACGAGTGGCTGCAAAACAGAAACACCGTTAGGACTCGTTACAGGAATGGGGTTATTCCTGTAACCACCCTCCGGCGTGAGAATAAGTATTGGTTCTTGAGAGAAGTATTGGAGAGGAAGATATATGGGAATTAGATGATCATACCTTATGCATTCGTCTCTATTTATAGGTTTTCCATTAGGGTTTCCCTTATTCCAGGATACGTTCCGATAAACTGGAGATTTACACGATCTTCCCAAAAAGTGGGAGATTTAGTTGTGCACCTTCCATGTAGATATGGAAGGTTCTAGAATAAATGTTTGTATTCACATTAATATTAAAGGTTGTAACCGGGTCGGGTGACCGATGCGGGTCACACCTCGTCAGTAAATATTTATTTACTGCTTTCAGTCTTTACATTTCGAAATATTAAAAAAAAATACCAAAAAGATTTTAGGTGTGTTTTAATATAAACTTTATAAAAGCCAAAAAGATTTTATTTCTATTTTATTTTCGATCGTACGATGTTGGATCTCGAGTCTTCGTTACCTGAAACCTGAACGAAAACCGAATTGACTAAATCTTCATAAACGGTCGAAATTTGCAAGTTTTGAAAGTTAGAAACTAAAACTGACAAACTTATTAAACTTTCAAACTGTCGGACGGTGTTAGATTGAAACATGGTCATACGTGTGTCATTTGTTTATGCTAACTATATTCCTAGCAGTTGTTCTCATTACGCGTTTAGATTTCTTGCATGTGCAGATTCTAAAGGCAAGGAGAACATAGTCGACGACAAGCTTCGGAATGAAGACACGACGTGAAGGCACTCAAATGATGAAGATGATCGAGTTGCCACGGACCATCATCAACACCACAAGGATCTCAAGCATTAAAGATCAAGTCATTCACGAGCATAACTCAAGGGGGAGCTTATGTTAAGGGGGAGTTTGTCAACACACTTCCTACATGATACAGGGAGTTTGTTGATACACTCTCTGCTTTCAAGACGTGAAGACACGAAGATCGAGACAAAGCTACAGCCAAGGGGGAGTTTGTTGGTGCACTTGTGTCTGTACTTTGTCTGTATATAAAACGATGTCCTTTGTTAGTCCTGTAAGTTTGACCAAGTCAACCATTCTCCTGGTTTGACTTGGCCAAACAGTTGGTACATGATCGTAACATGTCTGTGTCGAAGGATGACTCATCGAAGGATAGTTTGGATCCTTCGATGAGCTCGAAAGATGAACCTTCGATGGATGATGATAGGCCTCGCTAGATCATCCTTCGAGGTATTTGTAGATCCTTCGACAGGTTTAAGATCGATAGATGATCCTTTGATCAATCTATCTGATCCTTCGACCAGACACTCTGTGACGGGTATATATACCCGTGTAGTGTGTTCACTTCATTTCAGACACTTAGAGACACAAGATAGAGTACAGAGAGACACTTCTGTGAGAACACACACACTTAGAGAGTTTGCAAAACGGATTTGTAGACATTGAGCTTGTAACCGAACCTTTCATACGTATTAATACAAGTGGTGTTAATCGGTGAATATTGTGTGTCTTGTGTTTGTGCTTGTTTCATCTCGGTTTGCACTCTAGCTTGGATTCCGCACTTGCTAGTGTGTTTCACATAACAAGGTTAAGGTTTGACCTCATCCTCCGAGGGACCTACAGATTCAACAATCTATCATAGAGAGTTTAAAAAGATTAGACAAATACGATTTTTCATCATTATTCTACAAAGATTCAGACTATCAAAAAAAAAAATCGATATAACTTCTTTTTCAAATAATCTTCAAGATTCATTAGTACGCATGTTAATCAATTAAAGCTTAGAAAAGCCGCCACTGTTGTGATTAATTTGCGTATCATGGGACAATATTCCGAAGGCCTAAATTTCAAACATTGAGTACTGACCAAATTTCATGGGTCTTCTGCTTCTCAAAGAGAGCATAATCTATGCAACGTCACATAGGACCCTAAAACTAATGATTAAATTCTTGAGTGATAAGCAAACAAGAAGGGGGTGAACTTGATTTATCTTTGTTTAGATCTCCATAGCTTGAATATTGTGTTCAAGCATTGACTTTGGGCTAAAAACAAGTTAACCTCCAACATGCGATTTTCCGCTTCTAGCCACTTTGAATTCTGAACGTTTTACATTCACATTGCAACTTCCTAATTAAAGAGAGTTTGTGGTCTTCGCACCAAAGATTTCATCATTTACCTATAATGGCATTGCTCAGTTTTCGTTATCTGCCAAAGATCTTCTTTCATTAAAGACAATCCGCTGTAGATCTATTGAGAAGCAACCAAAGTTTATTGAATTGATGATCAATACCTTGCAGCAACTCTATAAGTCATGATCAATTTTACCAAAAAACTACACAATTTTTTCATGGTTTCCAAGCAAGATTCAGTATAACTGTTTTTGACATCTTGCTGACTCAATCAATCAATAAAATCGCCTTCAAAATTTCGATTTGATTAAATTCTAACTCAAGAATACTAAAAAAAATCTTGGTGAATATTAAAACTACACAATTTTTTCATGGTTTCCAAGCAAGATTCAGTATAACTGTTTTTGACATCTTGCTGACTCAGTCAATCAATAAAATTGCCTTCGAAATTTCGATTTGATTAAATTCTAACTCAGGAATACTAAAAAAAATCTTGGTGAATATTTTAAATTTATACAATCAGAGGGTTATCTGAGAAAAAACAACAACAAGATAATGGTTCATAAAAAGCATGATGAATATATTTGGTAAGATAAGCAATTAGCATGAAATTAAATCCATCAAACTAAGCCCCGTTAAATTTAATTAAGAAATTTGGAGTCTACAACTTTTTGTACCACCAAATCGGGTCAAAATTTAAAAAGAAAACGTCCTTAATTTGCAGAGTCGAGATTGTCTTCTGAAATCCTATGAACAGTCAACGATCTTCTTCAACACGCTGCATGATGATACCGAATTTATGTTAGCATATAATGGTTATGATCGAATGACTGCAATAAATTAAACCGCATCCACTTCCTAATCACTAATCACAACGACGCGTATTCCAAACAAGATTTTATATGAATTGATGAAAAGAATTTAAAATCAAAAACCACTCACAGATTTTGTGATATCAGGATGTTTGATTTCATCAAACACAGCCGATAAAGCAGTGGCCATCTATAGGTTCTTTGGCTGCGCGGCCGTCTGTGGATTATTACCGGACAAAATAATAACAGTCTAACAGAGGTACTAGTGTTTTATGAGCGGGCTATTATACATAGAATTACAATTTTAACGCCATTAGTTCTTCATTCTGCTCTTTACATTTAGTTTAGTTATACAAATCCAGGTGTTCATATTTACAATAGCATATTTGGTATCCTCCTTTTTTTCACCCAACTGTATGTTAACAAACACATGACAAGAGTAAGCTCATGGGAAGAGATGTTGCAAACAAATGATCATTCTTGTTTATATCTGACTTTTGTGATTTAGGGAAAATTACTACTTTTTACAAGCTCGTGAATTTACATAAAATACATGCATAGATAGATTATGATAAATAACAGTCGCAGCAGTCACAAATTCGGTCGCAAAATTTGGTTAGCGACAATGTCAATTGCAACTGTGATCGAAAACGGAATCGCAATTGGTTAGTTTTCTAGTTGTGAGGGACGGACAATGCCATAAATTTATGTGAAAGACATTCATAGATTATGAAAAGAAAACATATGGTTCGGATTTATGCCAACAAATCCTCCCGTTTGATTCCAAAGAAAGTGGAACAAACAAAATCTTAATCAAAGTTTTTATTAGTTTTATTGCATAGGTGTGTATCCAATTAAAGATTATGCCACCATAACTCAATCAATGTGTGAACTAGGTATGGAATCTCGATTTGACTCTTAAACATCTCCATCATCATATATATTGTGATGTTGTGTTTGAACCAAGTTTGCTATAGAAAACTAAATCACACAATCCTTTTCTACCACAGTTTTATTTGTGAACATTACTTTATCCCCAAAGGCACAACGCCGAATCGACGAATAAGATTTGTAGCAAAGTGTAAATCACATTGGGTTTTGAGTTACTAATTATAATGATTTGGATGAATTCCAAAAGGATTTCACTAGCTATCAAGTGCTGGTTGAATCGCCAAATTAGCTAGCGGTTTTACCTTCTTTCTTTTCATGCTTGTTACTTCTCCGTAAAAGGACCAAGCTTTAGTAGAATTTGTTTATGGGAAGTTTACCATCATTCCCAACCCAATCCATTTGCGGAGCTACTCAAATCAATGTTTCCGAGATTTTGGAGAGGCGCCATCATTATGTCACTAGTTTGTATTCCCTTTAGAGTTAATTACACAAATGGGTCATGTGGTTTATACCTAATTTCGCCTTTGGGTACTATCTTTTTTTTAACAGGTTTAGGTTTATGTTTTCAATTTTGTAACACCTTTCCGTACTAACACTAAAATTTGTTAATTAATGACTAAAATACCCTTGCATTTTTTTAAGTTTATCATGTTGGTACACTTTATGTGGACGCGACTTGGTTCGGTTCGACTCGGTTAGGTTCGGCTCAAGCCCGACGTCACGACATTCCTCCGTCGTGCACCCCATAGTTCGACACGCGAAGCACGAAGAGCCGTGAGTGTTTCCCGCTGACACATCATCATGACATCATCATGATGATGTCATGTAGAAGGAAATGCATGCAACTATTGAATTTACGTGTGCTTTCGGTTGAATTAATTCTGATTGGGCCAATCAACTTCTATTGGGCCGAAACTACCATTGGGCCGAAACCCTTTATTTGTGCATGCATGTATATCGACGAAACTCACCAAGTTTCATCGACTTTGAAGTTTCGTCAAGGGCCACCCCATGTTTCGTCGATGTTGAGGTTTCGCCGGTACTCCCTATTCAGTTTTGTCGTACTTGCTGCCTATATAAACAAGACTGAAGACAGAAGGTAGGAGTGAGAGAGAACCGAGAGTTTAGGTGTATTTCGTATTGTATCATTCTGTAACTAAACTCTGTCGATATCAATATACAACCGTTTAACGTTGAATCTTTGTGTTGTGTTTATCTCTCTTTCGGTTTGTATCGTAACGTGGATTCCGCACTCGTTACGGTATTCGAAACAAGATCTCGTAGTTGTCCGCGATCCGCAAACGGACTTACAATTGGTATCAGAGCATTGGCTCTTATCCTTGTTTAAAATCCTACTGAGAGATTACTTCAAACTGTGTGTGTATCGGTTTGAACCTTTGTTCTCATCTAATCAATTAATCAATTGAGTGTGTTTCATCGGTTACTTTGTGTTTGTTGATATTATATGTGTTTGGTTTGGCATCATTACGGGGATTCCGCACCCGTAACCGTGTTTGTTATAGACAAGGATTCAGTTTCGTATTCGATCCTCAGATCTCGGGACCTACATATCAATGTAACACTTTTGGGTACTAACAAACCTAATTTAATTTAGGTTTAAATCAATTTAACAAAATCTATTTATTTTTTTATTTTCATCTTTTTATTATATCTCTTAATTAACATAAAATCTATTTATTTTTTTTTATTTTCATATTTTTATTAAATTTCCTATTTAACATAAAATCTACTTGTTACACTAGTATTTTGTTAAATAGAAATTTTAAATAAAATCTACTAGCTATATAGTTTTATGTAAATTAAATTTCTTACTCGTTTTAAATAATGTAAACCTTACTTGTTTTCAATTATGGATATATATGATTGATAATAATAAATATCTTTCATGTATTAAAAATTAAGCCTTTTTAACTTGTTTTTTTTTGTTCATTTACATTTTACTATTTTAGAAAGATATTTAATTTACATAAAACTATATAGTTAGGTATTTTAGATAAAACTATATAGCTAGGTATTTTAGATAAAACTAAAAAAATTTAAGCCTTTTTTAAACTCATTTTTTTTTTGTAAAAAAAGATATTTAATTTACATAAAACTATGTAGCTAGTATATTTTACTAGTGTAAGTAGCGGATTTTATGTAAATTAAATATCTTCCTAAAATAGTAAAATGTAAATGAACAAAAAAAAAACGAGTTAAAAAGGCTTAATTTTTAATACATGAAAGATATTTATTATTATCAATCATATCTATCCAAAATTGAAAACTAGTAAGATTTACATTATTTAAAACGACTAAGAAATTTAATTTACATAAAACTATATAGCTAGTAGATTTTATTTAAAAAATCAATTTAAAAAAATACTAGTGTAACAAGTAGATTTTATGTTAAATAAGAAATTTCATAAAAATATGAAAATAAAAAAAAATAAATAGATTTTATATTAGTTAAGAAATATAATAAAAAGATGAAAATAAAAAAATAAATAGATTTTGTAAAATTGATTTAAAGTTAAATAAAATTAGGTGTTAGTACCTCAAACATCACCCAAAAAAACCTCCTCAATCACACACTTTTAACAAATAAACTTTCAAAAAGTTGCCAGTTTTGTTTTCCCAAACATAAAGTTCAAACCTCAAAGCATTTTTGCCCTTCTAGAACAATGGCCAGGAAATATTTGAAAACTCATTTTAAAAAAAAAAAATTAGATAAAACCTTAAGGCAATAGGATGTGACAAAAAAAAATTGCAAGTACAAGAACATACATAGACGAGGGGGATTGATGACGGTGGTCGCCGTAGCAAAATAAAGGGGGATTGATGACGGTGGTCGCCGGAGCAAAATAAAGGGGGATTGATATCGTGGTCGCCGGAGCAAAATAAAGGATATGAACTGATTGAGACTAGGATCTGTTCAGGATTTGTCGGATCTAGCCGAACCCTGAAAGTGAGGCGTTGTTTGTTCCGACCAAACCACCTCCCACCACCGTCATCCGCCACCTCCCACCACCTCCCACCACCGTCTTCCCCACCAACCATCTCCCCACCATGGTCTTAAAGATGATTCTGTGTTTTGAAGATGAGAGATGAGGGGTTCAATAGAGAGAGAGAGAGATGATTGTAGTTGCAGGTTTGATTTTCTAGACAGAGAGATGAAAATAAGAGGAGGTTTTGAATGTTAATGAGATATGATGGTTCTGAAGGTTTAAAGAGACAGACAAAGACAAAGACTAGACTTTTGGGCTAAATGAGTAAAATACCCTTTAGTCTGATTGGTTGAGAGTGGTTCTCGTGATTCTTACAACTGGAGGTGGTTTCTATTTTAGCGGCTCCCTATATTTATATATATATATATATATATATATACATATATATGTATATATATATATGTATATATATAGGGATCCTGGCCATTGATCTACACACGTGTATGGCCAGGATTAGTTCACTCAGTTCGCAAGCTACACTAGTGTTCACTCTTGATCCTAATCCTATATATATATACACACACACACACACGCATATGTTTTTTACCTATTATAAATTCCTAATTGGAAAACGTCTGAATTTCAAAGTTTTAAAATGGGGATATTAGCTTTAAATAATCATAATTTTCACCAACTGGCCGATAAGACTCTCAACTCTCGATTTATACCACACTACTCCCAACTTTCAGCTTATTTTCTCTCGCCACTTCCTAATTAACCGAACCCTAACCAGTTAATTTTTTGCTAACATGGACATTTTTAGTGATGTGGCATGCTTAAGAAGATGTCGTGACATGTTTATGATGATTAGGGGCACATAATGCATAATATCCTGTACTTTCCTTTCTCCACTCAAACACACTCTACTCATCTTCTCCATACCTAATCCACCATCCTAACAATAAAAATTTCGGACACAACTCAATCTCCGCCCTTCTTTTCCTCCCCCCTCACCTTCTTCCCCAGATTCTTCACCTCTATTGCCACCACCACAACTAGCTCCTCCACCGCCATCAATACAACCACCGACACTGTCACAAATCCAAGTCGGAGCTCCAATGAGATACTTCTAAACCTTCTCCGGCAATGAAAAACCGACGATGCTTTGGTTCTACACAATTTCCCAACTTACCAAACCCAGTTTTCCAGTAGATTAATCAAACAATTATCCTATCAAAACATTCGGTCTGCCCTCACCAGAGCTCAGTCCATCATTTGTCGTCTTCACCATGAACACCGATGACACACTCTATGCTAACTCAAGTCTATGCTCAAATCCAGATATTTGCGGTGTATAATGCAGTTTTAACTGCTTGCGCTAATTACGGTTGGACATAGAAGTTCAAAAACCAGGGTTTTGCTAATATGGTTTGGTGGCGGAGAGTGTTGTGGTGCCGGTGGTGGTGGTGGTGGACATGCTTGGTGGTTGGAGGCTAGGGTTTTTGTAGATGGTGGGGGTAAAGTTGTGGTGGCTGTTATGCTTGTTGCGGTTGGTGGCGATGATGGTGTTAAATAAGCATGTGGTGATGGTGGTTATGGCGTGGTGATGGCGGCAGTTGGCGGAGGTGATCGTGGTGGTGTTTTAGAGAGAGAATAGGGGAAGGTGGAGTTTAAAAAATTCTTTTTTTTATATTCTTTAATTTTTAAATTAGAATTTAAAAAAGAAATAATTAATACAAGTTTTTTTTTTAAATAATGTTTTTTTACACATAAGCATGCACATCGCTAAAAATGCCCACGTCACCAAAGAAACTAAGTTAGGGTTGGGTTAGTTTGGGAGTGATTGAAGAAATTAAGTTTGAAGTTGGGAGTGGTATGATATAAATCAAAAGTTAGGAGTGCCATTGGCAAACTAGTGAAAGTTGAGATTATTTAAATTTAATATAATTTTAAAATTAGAAGAACATCTGTAACCAGGCTAACATATATATCTACATTTTTTTATATATATATGTGGTGATCTTTATTGTGGTTTAAAAATTTTTCATTAATAAATTTGTAATACCATTAGACAGTTATGTAACCAAAGGGTATGGATCCTAAGAGAAGTCCACCCTATTTGAGAAACTTGAGAAACATTCTGGACCATATATTTTCCCTAAGCTTTTGGTAATATACACGTATGTATAGTTTAAGACCGTGGGGTATGGTGGGGCGGGGGTTGGGCTTGGGTTTGGGTTGGGGCATTAGTTGACACGTGGCTTGGCTGGCAGACATGGGCTAAACCCACATTCAACACGGTATGGTGGGGCGGGGGTTTGGGGCGTGGGCTGACCCGCTGGGCTGACCCGCTGGCTATTTGAATATTATTTAAAACAACAAATTTATTTTTTTTAATATTTTTAAATAAAGAAAATTACAAAAAAAAAAATTCCTAACTTTTATATTTGTTTTTTGTCTCTTCTCTCAACGCCAAGACTAGTTGTAACTCGTCACCCTGTAGGTGATCAATGGGCTGGGATAGAAATTTCAAATCATCTCGTTTTTGTTTCTGGGCATCTCTAGCGGCATCTCTTGTCACACCCTGGCTTTTCGGAAGCGTGGTTAATTTTGGTGTGACTTCTTAATACCATAGCTTAACCATAACAAGCCATATGAAATAAAAACCATACAAGATCATCCATAGGATTAAATTTAAAAACAAACATAACACAACATTGTCTGAAGACGTTGACACAAGCAACTGAAACTACAACCTGATGACATATATCATTGTTCAGAAAACACAAACATCAACATGAAACAAACACAGTTTAAGGACTGTGGCTCGTCCAGGAAAAAGTCACATCCCCTAAACTCGGATGACCTCGTAACACCTTGCAGCGGGAAAACATAACATACCGCGCCAGATCTTTAATTCCCTGAAATACATGTAAGTTGGAAAAATCAACAATAATGTTGAGCGAGTTCATGTGTAAGTGAGTAAGTAAAACCTTTGTATGTATAAAATCCTGGTATGTAGCAAATAAGGAAAAAGAGATCACCAATGGTTTGCAAGGCCATTGATATGTGTGAAGTGCAAGTAGGAAGACTGAAAGCTAGCAGATTTATGCATTGGGTACAAAGTCACCCCGAGGTCCGTTATGCTGGGCCTGGGGCTGGGCTCGCTACACCCAGATAGATCTACCGCTCCTGCCCCTCGGTCCTACACTGAGGATTAATGGCCTCAAGTTTCCGCCTACCCACTCACATGATCTAAATAATAACCCTCCTTACGCTAACCATATCATGTAAGAAATATTCGTAATCATAGTAACATGTATTTCACCCCCGCAGTTTAGAAAACTGAAAACAGTTAAGAGAAAAGGGGGACATGAACTCACAGTGGTGCATCTCTACCAAGTATATCTCCTGATCAAGCAGCTGTGCGACGACCTACACGTACTAATTCTATTAGACGGACGGCCGTGCGTTCGCTTCATGGTTTAAGTTTTTGGGAAATAGTTAGACAACTATTTCGTGTTTACATTTTGTAAATACTTGGTAATTATTTTCCTTCCCAAGGATGGGGGATTTAATACATTTGCGTTCGTAAAATTCGAAATATATTATTAAGTCTCACTTAAAATATATTTTATTTCTAACTCCAAAATATAAATATTCTTCCCAAAAATATTATATTTTAATACATATGATTTTCCAAAAATAATACCTTGACAAAAATACGCGCTCATAAATATTTCCTTAAAATGCGTAAGTTACGTTTTAAAGATCGAGTGGTAATAATAATTACCGGTGTAACTTAAATATTTATTGTAAAGGCGTTCCTATTATTATTTTGGAGTTGTTAGCCTTTGGTAATATTATTTTTTTACCCTAAAAATAATATTTGTATATTTCACAAAATAATCATAAACATTTTGCAAATGACGTTATGAAAAAAATATATATATATGAAATATATATCTACCCGTTTTATCTTGTGAAAATCCCACCTCCGATATTTTGTAAATAAAGTCGTGGCGAAATTTACATGTTGAAAACAAGTCAAAATACATTTGTAACACTTGTGATGAAAAACTTTTAAGTGTTAGGTTTTTAGAAAAATTTCGCCAGGGTTTCCTCTGTAACTGGAGGTGGTCACGCTTTCAAGCGTATCATTTTCTTTTATAATTCAAATCAACAATTTTCTCATTCAACCAAAACAATATCCAAAGCATCAAACTAGTCAAAATATATATAAATCACATAAATTACATGAACTTGTGGTTTATCCAAAAACATGTAGTATTCCCATTACTTTTTGTGGATCTTTATATAATTCAACTTCGTTTCTTGAAAGTCTCGTTTTTAAAGGAATTTCATCTTTACAACTTCTTGTAAAAATTTGACAAAATTAGTTCTTTGTTGGAACCTAGTGTTACACAAGTGTTTACACACTTGTGTGCTTACAAAAATCACTTTTGTTTAGTAAAGATCCGGGTTAGAAAATATGATTTCTTTGACACTTGGTTCTTTGTAAATACCACTTGTAGATCCGTAGATCTACTAGTTTTGAACACTATTTCGTAAGTAAAATATATTTTACACAAGATCATGTTTAGTGTGTGGTAGAGTTTCATCATTTAACCCTTTTTATACTTAAACAAGCTTTATGCCATGATCCATGAACATGACCATCCGGCTAGATGATGATCCGAGCCACCACAACATAGATCGGCACTAATTAATCATCACAAGACAAGTCTTACAAGATTTACATAACAACTTTGCTTTTAACCAACATCTTTAACATTTTAGTAGACTTTTACATAACATCTTGCAAGTTCATGAGTTTTAATCGTCACATTTCATTTTAACCACTTTAAAATAGATCGAGAGGGCGTATGTAGCAACTTACTACTAGCTCGAGGCTAGGGAAGAATCTAGTCGAAGATTGGGTGGATAAAAGCAATAGGGTGAGGTCCTTCACGTTCCGAATGCACCAAGCCTCCTCGTATGTGATCCTTGACACTTGAATACTCTTGGAATGAGATGATCAAAACCGAAAAAATGGATGGATGGTAGAGGGGTGTTCGGCCGAGAGCTTTGGGAGGAGAGGGAGAGAGAGTTTTGGTGAGTGTTGTGTGTGAATGAACATGATGGTCTAAGCTTCATTCTTATAGACAATTTTCAAGATCATTAACCAAGGGTTACTATGTAACCTTGATATTAGACAAAGGTGAATAAAATAATCAAGTGAAGTACAATGGGGGTCACATTGTGACCGATTCGGTTGGGGGGGGGGTAATCCTGTTGGTTTTCAACTAAGTGTTAAGTATTAGTTAAGTTAAGTAGGAACTTAATCCAGTTACTGATGTGTTATGCATTACAGTGGGTGTTAGGGTATTCGGGGACCCTAACAGGCTCAGAAAAAGATAAACAATGTTAATGGCAATATTTTTATGTTCTGGGTAAAGTCCGGTTGTTCGGTTGGATAGTGATCCGTTAAAGTGTTTAATAAAGCTTTAAAGTGTCGTTAATATTATTTTTAGTGACACAACTTATTCCCGACACTTTGGAAAGTGTCTAGTAATATTTTTCTCATGTTTTCGCACTTTATTAGTTAGCTAGGTGCTGAATTTTTAGTTAAAGTGCTGAATTTTGTACTTAGAATACGTTTTAGGCACATCCGGTCACTGTAACTTATTCCTAGTGACGCAGTTCTACAACCCTTACATCCCTACACTCTCTTCTAGTGTAGCAAAATCTCTCTGGCTCATACAGGCCTTAGAGGCAATGTCTGCCTGATGCTGGCCATATCAGCATGTTTAATAGGTTATCCGTTCATAGTGCTACTGTGCTTTTTGTGCATCAAGGTTGTCACTAGAGTTCAGTAGGTAAATAATGGAGTGACAGCAAATAGAGTATGATGCAAGTATGTACATGTACCGTATTTCAAGTAGCAGTTCATTCAGAATTTCAATCAAGCACAGTAATTAAGCAGTAATTAATTATTGATTAAGTCGTACGGATACCTGATTTAGTGAGGGTTGTCACATTCTCCCCCCGTTAGAAAAATTTCGTCCCGAAATTTTAAGTTCTGCTTCTAGTAGCAGGGTTGTTGGGAAATAAGTGGGGGTATTTCTCTTTCATCCGGTCCTCACGCTCCCAGGTGTATTCAGGACCATGTCTGGCATTCCAACGAACCTTGACGAGTCTGACACTGCTCTGGCGGGTTTTGTTTACTTTCCAATCCGTAACCTCAACTGGCTCTTCAATAAAATGGAGCGTGTCGTCAACATGAATCTCGTCGGTGGGAATGACAATGGTATCTTGAGTTGGACTTTTCTTCAAGTTTGATACATGAAATGTATCGTGAACACCGTTCAGTTCGGCAGGTAGATCCAACTTGTATGCTACTAGCCCAATTCTTTCCAAAATTCTGAACGGACCAATATACCGCGGGTTCAACTTTCCACGCTTCCCGAAGCGTGCCACATCCTTCCAGTGTGATACTTTTAACAAAACCATATCACCTACCTCAAACTCTAGAGGTTTCCTTCTTGGGTCCGCATAACATTTCTGACGATCACGAGCCGCCTTGATACGATCTCGGATCTGTGCGATCTTATCTGTGGTTTCCTGGACCACATCTGGACCAACCAATTGCCTATCACCTGCATCAGACCAAAAAAGTGGTGATCTGCACTTGCGGCCATATAGAGCTTCAAATGGCGCGGCACCAATATTGGTGTGGTAGCTGTTGTTGTACGAAAATTCGACCAAAGGCAATTCTTTTCCCAGCTACCGCCCAAATCCATAACACATGCTCTCAGCATATCTTCCAAAGTCTGTATCATCCGTTCGCTTTGTCCGTCGGTCTGTGGGTGAAATGCAGTGCTCATATTCAATTGTGAGCCAAAAGCTTCTTGGAAGGATTGCCAAATCCTTGATACGAACCTTCCGTCTCTATCAGAGATGATCGAGAGAGGTACTCCATGGCGCGTAACGATCTCTTTCATGTTAATTTCAGCCAAATTGCTCGTATTATCCTTCTCTCTGATAGGTAAGAAGTGCGCTGACTTCGTTAATCGGTCCACTATTACCCAAATAGTGTCATGGCCTCTTGGCGTTCATGGCAACTTTGTAATAAAATCCATGGAGATTTGTTCCCATTTCCACTTGGGAATCTCGGGTTGTTGCAGAAGTCCTGAAGGCTTCTGGTATTCCGCTTTCACTTTAGCGCACGTTAAACATTTGCTTACATAAACAGCAACATCGCCTTTCATCCTAGGCCACTAGTAGTAATCTTTAAGGTCTTGGTACATCTTATCCGCTCCTGGGTGGATAGAGTACCGTGATTTGTGTGCCTCATCAAAAATAACTTTCCTCAAACCACTAAACAAAGGAACCCAAATCCTTTTCTCAAAACATAACGTTCCTTCCTCGTTTAGCACCAATTGCTTCTCCATCCCACGGAGATATTCTTCTTCAAGGTTCCCTTCCTTGAGAGCTTCTTTCTGCGTGGCACGAATGCGCAAGGAAAGATCGGTTTGAATAATCATCTCCAAAGCCCTAACCCTTATGGGCTTGATCCTTTCTTTTCGACTTAGGGCGTCGGCGACCACATTCGCCTTCCCTGGATGATACTTTATCTCGCAGTCGTAATCATTCAACAACTCAACCCATCGTCTCTGTCTCATATTCAACTCCTTCTGGTTGAATATGTGATGTAGGCTCTTATGATCTGTGAAAATTGTACACTTCGTACCATAAAGGTAGTGTCTCCAGATCTTTAATGCAAATATCACTGCGTAGAGTTCCAAATCATGTGTGGTATAGTTCTTTTCATGTACCTTCAGTTGACGCGATGCGTAAGCTATAACTTTTTGGCGTTGCATCAACACGCAACCTAATCCTTGACGTGAGGCGTCACAGTATACCACGAAATCGTCAGTACCTTCCGGTAGAGCTAAGATTGGCGCATTGCAGAGCTTATCTTTCCATATCTGGAACGCTTCTTCCTGTTTGATTTCCCAATCAAACTTCTTATCCTTTTGCATGAGGAGCATCAATGGTTGAGCGATTTTTGAAAAATCCTCAATAAACCTTCGATAGTAGCCAGGCAAACCCAAGAATTGTCGAATCTCGGTTGGCGTCTTTGGCGTTTCCCAATTCTTGATCGCTTCGATCTTGGTGGGATCCACATGGATTCCATCTCCATCCACCACGTGTCCAAGGAATTGGACTTCACGTAGCCAAAATTTACAATTCGAGAATTTGGCGTACATCTGTTCTTTCTTCAGCAACTCTAAAATAGCTCTTAGATGCTGTTCGTGCTCAGCCTTTGTCTTTGAATAAATCAAAATGTCGTCGATAAACACAATCATGAACTTATCCAAGTACAGCTTGCAAACTCTATTCATCAAATCCATAAAGACTGCAGGTGCGTTTGTCAAACCAAACGGCATAACTAGGAACTCGTAGTGTCCATAGCGAGTTCTAAAGGCTGTCTTCGGGATACTTTCCTCCTGTATCCTTAGCTGATGGTATCCAGATCGAAGATCAATCTTTGAGTAAAAGCTTGAACCTTGTAGCTGATCAAATAGATCATCGATCCTTGGCAGAGGGTATGTATTCTTGATCGTCAGCTTATTCACCTCCCGGTAGTCGATACACATACGAAAACAACCCTCCTTTTTCTTGACAAACAGGACCGGAGCTCCCCAAGGCGAGAAGCTTGGTCGGATAAATCCCTTGTCTAACAACTCTTGAAGTTGTGTCGACAATTCTTGCATCTCAGACGGGGCAAGTCTATAGGGTGCCTTAGCCACAGGCGCGGCGCCTGGAACTAAATCGATGTGAAACTCTACTTGCCTCTGAGGTGGCAGTACAGGCAAGTCCTCTTGGAAGACTTCTGGATATTCCCTCACGACAGGGATGTCTTCGATCTTTGGTTCTGCAGCTTTCTTAACTACAATGTGTGCCAAAAAGGCAGCACATCCCTTCTGCAAACACTTTCGCGCTTTCAGGTTGCTGATAATTCTTGACGGCGTATCTCGCTTCTCTCCATGAACCACAATTGTTTCACCATCTTCGGTTGGGATACGAACAACCTTTTCGTGACAAACTATCTCAGCCTTGTTGCCTGATAACCAATCCATTCCTACCACCACGTCGAAGCTTCCCAACTGGACTGGTAGTAGATCCAGAGCAAACTCACGCTCTCCCAATTCGATTACACATCCTCTGACAACTTCATTGGCTTCTACCAACTTTCCATTCGCCAATTCGATTGAGTAGGGAATATCTAACTTACTAGCGGCTAACCCAAGCATATTCTTAAACTCTAATGATACGAAGCTATAATCGGCACCAGTATCAAATAAAACGGATGCATAGCGTTGGTTTACAGGGAACGTACCAGTAACGACATTGGGATCCTGGCGCGCTTCCCTCGCTTCGATATTGAAGACTCTTCCACGGGCTTGGTTCAATTCTGGGCAGTTCCTCTTATAGTGCCCAATGTCACCACAGTTAAAGCAACCTAGTCTTTGCCCGTTTCCACCTCCATTTCCAGCTTGATTGTTGTTGTTTCGGTTCGCATTACCAGTACCAACCTGATTTGCGTTGTTGCCACGATTCCCATTACCTCCATTGTTTCCTTGTGGGCGATTTCCGTTTCCACCCTGGTTATTGTTTCTGTTTCCAAATTCTCCCTGGCCTCCCTGGCCAACAGTGGCCCAACAAGAATCTTTCAAGTGGCCATGTTTCCCACACGCTTCACATACTTTCAATCCACATCGGCCAGAATGGTGACGCTGGCAGGTGTTGCACTTGGGTTGGGTGCCCATATATCCTTTTCCTTTCTTTCCACTACCAGCTGTAACCTGAGCTGGCGCGCTTGACTCTCCTTTCTTAACAACCCCACCAGTGCCTTGTTTGAAGTTCGAGAATTTCCGTTTGTTACCTCCGGATGACTCGACGTGAGTCTCCTTCTTCTTAGTCTCGCCATAATCGAACTTGTTGAGGCGGATAGCCTCCTCAGTGAGAGCCACGCTCAGATCAATTGCCTTAGTGATTGTCGCAGGCTTGGATGAGGTCACCATGCTTATGATTTGAGGAGCTAATCCCCAGATGAAGCGCTCAATCCGCTTGAATTCTGGAGTGACCATATAAGGTACCACATGCGACAGGTCATGAAACCTCTGAACATACTCTGCGATCTTTGGACCTTCCATCTTCAAATGCCAGAATTCAGTTTCCAACCTTTGAATTTCCGTGCGAGAGCAATACTTTTTGCGCATAAGTTCTTTCAGTTCGGTCCAGGTTAGTGCGTAGGCAGCAGCTTCTCCAAGAGTCTGCACTTGCAAATTCCACCAGGACAGGGCTCCATCCAAAAATAGCCCAGAAATGTAGGTGACTTGCTGGTCTGGTGCACATTTGCTCATGCGGAGAACAGATTCCGTCTTCTCGGCCCAACGAACGAAAGCGACAGCACCTCCGGTGCCATCAAAGTTGACAGGCTTGCAGTCTAGAAACTGCTTGTAGGTGCACCCTGCACATACGTTACAACATATGAATGGCATTAGCAATCTTGCTAGAGATATCCAATTAGGTCATGGTATGTCTTAATGACTTAGTATTACCATGAGGTGGATTGTTGTTGCCAGTATTGCCAGAATTACTTCCACTAGTCCCTCCTAGAGAGGCGGCGTACTGTGCGATGGCAGCGGCGATGACTTGCTGTAGCTCTGCCTCAGTAGTAGGCATCGGCGTTTGACGTCTCGGCATCTTCAAAAAGATGTGTTCACGTTGGCCAGGTCATAGTAAAGCGTACGTATATAATGATAGTAATAGTACATAACATCTCATGTTATAAACACGCCAACATCCCATGTTATAATCATATCAATCACACAACATCCCATGTCATAAATATCAATCACACAACATCCCATGTTACAATCATATCAAACATCATATATGATGAGAATACTGCGATTGCCATATATCGAGACCACATAGTAAAGTGTACAGGTACATAATAGTGTCATACATCATCATCGACTAAGGGCTACATCACCCCAGTCCAAAAGAATATCAAATCAGTGTCAATACATCCATATGCATGTCAACAAAAGTCAGAATCAGAATGTAGTCTCCAAAAATGTTGTGCGGTCAAAGCAATCGCCGTCTTCTCACCAACGTCCACCCGTACGGTACTGAAGAGCTCTACACTGATGGCGGTGGAGGAGGGGGAAAATGGGTGTAGAACAAGCGACGCAAATGGAGCCAGTCCTCCTCCATGGCTCTCTGGGTACGCAACCAAGAAGCAACATGCTGCTCTAGTGCCAAAAGGCGTGCAGCATAGTCAGGTAACAACGGTCGAGGGTGCTGCGAAGAAGCAGGGTGGGTCTGACCCTGACACTGGCACGACGGTGGCTGAGCTCTCTCAAGCTCCTAAATACGCTGTGTGAGTGCCTCGTGCTGGACAACAAATGACATCAGAACGTCCTCACTAGAATATCCCATATGGAAAGGATGGTAGGGGTCGGTCGGTGGCATAACAGGCGGTGACGTCCAGAGAAATGGCTCACTGGCTGGATCGAAAGGTGGCACGGAGAATGGTGGAACAGGGGGAATAGCAGTAGAAAACTGTGGTGTAACTGAGATAGATCGGATGAGCTGAAGAACCCTCTCCAGGTCGAGCTGGAGGTGTAAACTGAGGGAACGAAAAAGAGGTATCAATGTGACGTGTATCGGTGGTATGTGGGGGAACAGGTGGGAGCTCATCATCAGCGTCAATCCACCCATTCTGGGTGTGCGCATACCTGGGATCAATGTGGGTCGCGAATAGTGCATGCTCGGGCTCCAGGGGAACAGGATCAGGTAGGGGAGCAACAACAGGGTCAACGGGTGCATCGAAGAAAGGGGCATCAACAGGGTCAGCAGCAACAACATGGTCACCCTCTAATAGTGGAGCATCGCCAGGGTGATCATTAATGGGTAGGTCAGCAATCACAGGATCAACAAGGGGTATACCAGCATGAACAGGGTCATGCTCAAACGAAGGGTCTAAAGCGGCCACCGGCTTGGGGGCCAAGGCAGGCTCGGGGTCCTCAAATGCCATCTCAAAATCAAAAGCAGGGTCAATGGGATCAACCGGGTCAACTGGGTCAACCGGGTCCTCCATAGGCTGATCCAGTGGTATAAACTCTATTTCCTGATCTGGGTCGAACCCAGGGGGAAAGACAGGATCGGAATCCTCCTCAACATCGTGATCGAAAGCAAAGCTCGGGGCAGGGGCAACAGAGGATGCCCTACCAGGATCTGAACCGTGAGAAAAGTGTTGCGCACTCTGAGTATGCGATGGTGCGGAAGCCACAGACTTGAAAGAGTCTGGGACCGGTGAGTGTATAGGTGACTCCTCAGCGGGAGCATCTGCGAGTAACAAAAGATCACCAGCAGCTAGAAGGGCCTCGCCCTGAACATCATCCTCTAGGGGCTCATCATCAAATAGATCGACGTCGTCGCCAGCGTCGGCGTCGAGGGGTATATCAAGAGCAGGGTATGAAGCAAGTGGTATCGGGGCAGGAATCTCTACTAGTGGTAGGTCCCTAGTAACAGGGCCATCAGCGAGCTCAACAGCATCATCAGGTAACGCAAAGGGCTGGAAGTCATCCTCGTCTGTGCTGGTAACGTCTGAGGTGTGAACCTCGTGCTCCGAAGACTCTAAGTCGTCTGTTACAATGGGTCTAGGGCCCGTGGTGTCCGAATCACCAGTGTCGGACGAATCCATGGTGTCTGTAACACAAACACAGATATGCACAAATAATCAATCATACAATCAGATAAACACATTAGTCACCAATTAAATAATCAAATAGTTCTCCTAGTCCCACTAGCCTCCCAGCCTCCCAGACTGCTCTCCTAGTCCCACTAGCCAATTCTCCCAGCCTCTCAGACTGCTCTTCCTAGTCCCACTAGCCAATTCTCCCATCCTCTCAGACTGCTCTTCCTAGTCCCACTAGCCAAATTTTTCCCAACCTCTCAAACTGACTCCCTAGTCCCACTAGACAACTACCTCGGTCTCTTAGACCGAGCCTCGGCCTCCCAGACCAAGCCTATAAATAATAAATAAAATGTGCTTAACATTTGTTTGTAAAAACGTTTTGGATCTGGACTTAAGTGGTATGCAGTGTAAAAATGTTTTCGTGAGAGCCCTAGTGATCATAGTCTAGACTCGAGAAGGAATCCTAGTTCGCTATGATCAGAGATCTGATACCAAGCTGTCACACCCTGGCTTTGCGGAAGCGTGGTTAATTTTGGTGTGACTTCTTAATACCATAGCTTAACCATAACAAGCTATATGAAATAAAAACCATGCAAGATCATCCATAGGATTAAATTTAAAAGCAAACGTAACACAACATTATCTGAAGACGTTGACACAAGCAACTGAAACTACAACCTGATCACATATATCATTGTTCCGAAAACACAAACATCAACATGAAACAAAAACAGTTTAAGGACTGTGACCCGTCCAGCAAAAAGTCACATCCCATAAACCCGGATGACCTCGTAACACCTTGCAGCGGGAAAACATAACATACCGCGCCAGATCTTTAATTCCCTGAAATACATGTAAGTTGGAAAAATCAACAATAATGTTGAGCGAGTTCATGTGTAAGTGAGTAAGTAAAACCTTTGTATGTATAAAATCCTGGTATGTAGCAAATAAGGAAAAAGAGATCACCAATGGTTTGCAAGGCCATTGATATGTGTGAACTGCAAGTAGGAAGACTCAAACCTAGCAGATTTATGCGTTGGGTACAAAGTCACCCCGAGGTCCGTTATGCTGGGCCTGGGGCTGGGCTCGCTACACCCAGATAGATCTACCGCTCCTGCCCCTCGGTCCTACCCTGAGGATTAATGGCCTCAAGTTTCCGCCTACCCACTCACATGATCTAAATAATAACCCTCCTTACGCTAACCACACCATGTAAGAAATATTCGTAATCATAGTAACATGTATTTCACCCCCGCAGTTTAGAAAACTGAAAACAGTTAAGAGAAAAGGGGGACATGAACTCACAGTGGTGCGTCTCTACCAAGTATATCTCCTGATCAAGCAGCTGTGCGACGACTTACACGTACTAATTCTATTAGACGGACGGCCGTGCCTTACCTTCATGGTTTAAGTTTTTGGGAAAGAGTTAGACAACTATTTCGTGTTTAGATTTTGTAAATACTTGGTAATTATTTTCCTTCCCAGGGGGGATTTAATACATGTGCGTTCGTAAAATTCGAAATATATTATTAAGTCTCACTTAAAATATATTTTATTTCTAATTCCAAAAATATAAATATTCTTCCCAAAAATATTATATTTTAATACATATGATTTTCCCAAAATAATACCTTGACAAAAATACGCGCTCATAAATATTTCCTTAAAATGCGTAAGTTACGTTTTAAAGATCGAGTGGTAATAATAATTACCGGTGTAACTTAAATATTTATTGTAAAGGCGTTCGTATTATTTTGGAGTTGTTAACCTTTGGTAATATTATTTTTTTTACCCTAAAAATAATATTTGTATATTTCACAAAATAATCATAAACATTTTGCAAATGACGTTATGAAAAAAAATATATATATGAAATATATATTTACCCGTTTTATCTTGTGAAAATCCCACCTCCATTTTGTAAATAAAGTCGTGGCGAAATTTACATGTTGAAAACAAGTCAAAATTCATTTGTAACACTTGTGATGAAAATACTTTTAAGTGTTAGGTTTTTAGAAAAATTTCGCCAGGGTATCATTTTCAAGCGTATCATTTTCTTTTATAATTCAAATCAACAATTTTCTCATTCAACCAAAACAATATCCAAAGCATCAAACTAGTCAAAATATATATAAATCGCATAAATTACATGAACTTGTGGTTTATCCAAAAACATGTAGTAATCCCATTACTTTTAGTGGATCTTTATATAATTCAACTTCGTTTCTTGAAAGTCTCGTTTTTAAAGGAATTTCATCTTTATAACTTCTTGTAAAAATTTGACAAAATTAGTTCTTGTCGGAACCTAGTGTTACACAAGTGTTTACACACTTGTGTGCTTACAAAAATCACTTTTGTTTAGTAAAGATCCGGGTTAGAAAATATGATTTCTTTGACACTTGGTTCTTTGTAAATACCACTTGTAGATCCGTAGATCTACTAGTTTTGAACACTATTTCGTAAGTAAAATATATTTTACACAAGTTCATGTTTAGTGTGTGGTAGAGTTTCATCATTTAACCCTTTTTATACTTAAACAAGCTTTATGCCATGATCCATGAACATGACCATCCGGGTTAGATGATGATCCGAGCCACCACAATATAGATCGGCACTAATTAATCATCACAAGACAAATCTTACAAGATTTACACAACAACTTTGCTTTTAACCAACATCTTTAACATTTTAGTAGACTTTTACATAACATCTTGCAAGTTCATGAGTTTTAATCGTCACATTTCATTTTAACCACTTTAAAATAGATCGAGAGGGCGTATGCAGCAACTTACTACTAGGTCGAGGCTAGGGAAGAATCTAGTCGAAGATTGATTGGGTGGATAAAAGCAATAGGGTGAGGTCCTTCACGTTCCGAATGCACCAAGCCTCCTCGTATGTGATCCTTGACACTTGAATACTCTTGGAATGAGATGATCAAAACCGAAAAAATGGATGGATGGTAGAGGGGTGTTCGGCCGAGAGCTTTGGGAGGAGAGGGAGAGAGAGTTTTGGTGAGTGTTGTGTGTGAATGAACATGATGGTCTAAGCTTCATTCTTATAGACAATTTTCAAGATCATTAACCAAGGGTTACTATGTAACCTTCATATTAGACAAAGGTGAATAAAATAATCAAGTGAAGTACAATGGGGTCACATTGTGGCCGATTCGGTTGGGGGGGGGGTGGTAATCCGGTTGGTTTTCAACTAAGTGTTAAGTATTAGTTAAGTTAAGTAGGAACTTAATCCGGTTACTGATGTGTTATGCATTACAGTGGGTGTTAGGGTATTCGGGGACCCTAACTGGCTCAGAAAAAGATAAACAATGTTAATGGCAATATTTTTATGTTCCGGGTAAAGTCCGGTTGTTCGGTTGGATAGTGATCCGTTAAAGTGTTTAACAAAGCTTTAAAGTGTCGTTAATATTATTTTTAGTGACACAACTTATTCCCGACACTTTGGAAAGTGTGTAGTAATGTTTTTCTCATGTTTTGGCACTTTATTAGTTAGCTAGGTGCTGAATTTTTAGTTAAAGTGCTGAATTTTGTACTTAGAGTACGTTTTAGGCACATCCGGTCACTGTAACTTATTCCTAGTGACGCAGTTCTACAACCCTTACATCCCTACACTCTCTTCTAGTGTAGCAAAATCTCTCTGGCTCATACAGGCCTTAGAGGCAATGTCTGCCTGATGCTGGCCATATCAGCACGTTTAATAGGTTATCCGTTCATAGTGCTACTTTGCTTTTTGTGCATCAAGGTTGTCACTAGAGTTTAGTAGGTAAATAATGGAGTGACAACAAATAGAGTATGATGCAAGTATGTACATGTATCAGTATTTCAAGTAGCAGTTCATTCACAATTTCAATCAAGCACAGTAATTAAGCAGTAATTAATTATTGATTAATTCGTACGGATACCTGATTTAGTGAGGGTTGTCACATCTCTAGCTTCTTTGCTCCTTCGTATTTCAGCCCTTTGATGTTGGAATACGTTGAATGTATCCAACTTGCATGAAATGTCATCCAACAGCTCGCTGTATATTCCCCTACGCGAGCCAGAACTCCCAGCTGAAGGAGATGCCGTACCAGATCTAGATTTTTAAGCATGACTCCTTGAGGCATTTCATCCATACTCAGGCCGGTTTGGGCTTGGTGAATAATCCAAAAGGTCCTTAAAACTCTTGATCTCGTGCATCAGATTGGGCTTAGGTCGAGGCCCTTGACCTTTTCAAAAATGAGTTAGTTTCGCTACCAATGGGGATAGTCGCCCAAATTCGGATGGAACTTACAAATCTCCCAACAATGCATGAAACGGAAGTCGGTCCCCACATTTGATTTGAATGTGACCACTGCATTTGTCAAAATGTCGGCCTCAGTTTCACCACTTTTAGGGTTTTGCTTTGCTTTATTTAAAAAACCACTAAATTTTGTAAGTTGGGTGCTTATCTCACTCCACTTTGAGGATAAGCTATGGTTTTCACGATAAGCCTCCTTCCCATTTCTTCATGGAATACTCTACTAACCGATTCTCACAGGGCGGTTCGATTTTGCGAATTTCCTATTTTAATAAAAAAAATTAATATATTACAAAGTTATATAAAAAATAACCATTAATAAAAACAAAGGTTAAGAATACCTAAAGTTGAATGTTGAGATTGTTGACACCAAGTGTCACGGCCCTCGGCCCCGGTTTGACCCGGTCCAGGGCCGCGAGACAGGAAATCCCGTGGTACTTAATTTAGGCGACACCGGAAGTCTTTTTAATAAAGGATCTTTTGATATTAAAACTGCCCGTTTACATGATTTAGGGATAAAACCCTATAATTTACAATACTGCGATTTCCCCAGGAAATCTTTATTTCTCAAAACATGTTTCTTTTATTTATTTACATTGAGCCACTTTTCTAAGCTTGTAGTGCTCCACGGCACTTTTCTTTGCTTATAACAGATCACCGATCACCTGAAACATGTTTGTAAAAGGTTTTGTCAGCGGAGAAATACTGAGTGAATCATTTATTTTGATAAAAATAACATTTAGTTATAAATTACAGCATAAGAGCGATTACAATGGTTCCTATCTTATTGTTATATGGCACCGTGTCACCTCCTGGTGACGGTGGTCATACCACTATTAGGTCCTGTCACCCAATTAGTGACGATTATCACTGTTAGGGCTTATATGCCTAACCTATGTTAGGACTTATTAGCCTAACCCTGTGAGAAATTTAGTAATGTGCACAATACCCCACTAGCCATTGATTAAGATAGCCATGACTTAATCCCTGTAATTATAACTTTTGGAAATAATTTGAGGTATTGTAAAACAATTGATAAAAAGAGAATGACTCACATTGCATATTTAACGAGCAAAATATAAGCCTACTGATTAGCCTTCATTAACCTAATTTAAATAAAAATGCACACACAAACGGGTTAGTAACTAATACAGCAGTTACGATAATTCACGAGATTAAACCTTCACAACGATTTACAAGTGCAATACTTAACAATTCAACGGATTCACAACGAATGACAGAGTATAGTCCGAGTTTGAACAACACTCAAACATTCAAGTTGAAATCACGATGAATAACAAAGTATAAACTCAATTTGAGCGGCACTTAAACAATCGTTGGATGGTTATAATCGATCAGATGTTGAATCGTAATAGCGATCGAGTTATTACCCTGATTGCGGCAGCGTTTCGTGAATCGTGTTTGTTAACAGTACTGTTTCTGCTATAACTCGACGTATACAACGGGAATTTACGTCGTTCCAAAGACAGAGTTCAAGTGCCAATGTCTGCTATTTATACACGAAATTTGGACATGCTTACGGACCGTAAGCCATATCCCTGACGGTCCGTAAGGGAAGCATCCTATTTATAGGGTAGCTGGGTTCGGGACTAGGCTTGCTGACTTGACAGTTTTATGAAATTCTACTGTGACAACGAATTATGTTGGTAACCGTTAGCTAGGTTTTACCCCCCCCCCTTGAGTTTTAGGGGCCCTGATCCTTATTCCGATAGGCGTGCAGCATAGTCAGGTAACAACGGTCGAGGGTGCTGCGAAGAAGCAGGGTGGGTCTGACCCTGACACTGGCACGACGGTGGCTGAGCTCTCTCAAGCTCCTAAATACGCTGTGTGAGTGCCTCGTGCTGGACAACAAATGACATCAGAACGTCCTCACTAGAATATCCCATATGGAAAGGATGGTAGGGGTCGGTCGGTGGCATAACAGGCGGTGACGTCCAGAGAAATGGCTCACTGGCTGGATCGAAAGGTGGCACGGAGAATGGTGGAACAGGGGGAATAGCAGTAGAAAACTGTGGTGTAACTGAGATAGATCGGATGAGCTGAAGAACCCTCTCCAGGTCGAGCTGGAGGTGTAAACTGAGGGAACGAAAAAGAGGTATCAATGTGACGTGTATCGGTGGTATGTGGGGGAACAGGTGGGAGCTCATCATCAGCGTCAATCCACCCATTCTGGGTGTGCGCATACCTGGGATCAATGTGGGTCGCGAATAGTGCATGCTCGGGCTCCAGGGGAACAGGATCAGGTAGGGGAGCAACAACAGGGTCAACGGGTGCATCGAAGAAAGGGGCATCAACAGGGTCAGCAGCAACAACATGGTCACCCTCTAATAGTGGAGCATCGCCAGGGTGATCATTAATGGGTAGGTCAGCAATCACAGGATCAACAAGGGGTATACCAGCATGAACAGGGTCATGCTCAAACGAAGGGTCTAAAGCGGCCACCGGCTTGGGGGCCAAGGCAGGCTCGGGGTCCTCAAATGCCATCTCAAAATCAAAAGCAGGGTCAATGGGATCAACCGGGTCAACTGGGTCAACCGGGTCCTCCATAGGCTGATCCAGTGGTATAAACTCTATTTCCTGATCTGGGTCGAACCCAGGGGGAAAGACAGGATCGGAATCCTCCTCAACATCGTGATCGAAAGCAAAGCTCGGGGCAGGGGCAACAGAGGATGCCCTACCAGGATCTGAACCGTGAGAAAAGTGTTGCGCACTCTGAGTATGCGATGGTGCGGAAGCCACAGACTTGAAAGAGTCTGGGACCGGTGAGTGTATAGGTGACTCCTCAGCGGGAGCATCTGCGAGTAACAAAAGATCACCAGCAGCTAGAAGGGCCTCGCCCTGAACATCATCCTCTAGGGGCTCATCATCAAATAGATCGACGTCGTCGCCAGCGTCGGCGTCGAGGGGTATATCAAGAGCAGGGTATGAAGCAAGTGGTATCGGGGCAGGAATCTCTACTAGTGGTAGGTCCCTAGTAACAGGGCCATCAGCGAGCTCAACAGCATCATCAGGTAACGCAAAGGGCTGGAAGTCATCCTCGTCTGTGCTGGTAACGTCTGAGGTGTGAACCTCGTGCTCCGAAGACTCTAAGTCGTCTGTTACAATGGGTCTAGGGCCCGTGGTGTCCGAATCACCAGTGTCGGACGAATCCATGGTGTCTGTAACACAAACACAGATATGCACAAATAATCAATCATACAATCAGATAAACACATTAGTCACCAATTAAATAATCAAATAGTTCTCCTAGTCCCACTAGCCTCCCAGCCTCCCAGACTGCTCTCCTAGTCCCACTAGCCAATTCTCCCAGCCTCTCAGACTGCTCTTCCTAGTCCCACTAGCCAATTCTCCCATCCTCTCAGACTGCTCTTCCTAGTCCCACTAGCCAAATTTTTCCCAACCTCTCAAACTGACTCCCTAGTCCCACTAGACAACTACCTCGGTCTCTTAGACCGAGCCTCGGCCTCCCAGACCAAGCCTATAAATAATAAATAAAATGTGCTTAACATTTGTTTGTAAAAACGTTTTGGATCTGGACTTAAGTGGTATGCAGTGTAAAAATGTTTTCGTGAGAGCCCTAGTGATCATAGTCTAGACTCGAGAAGGAATCCTAGTTCGCTATGATCAGAGATCTGATACCAAGCTGTCACACCCTGGCTTTGCGGAAGCGTGGTTAATTTTGGTGTGACTTCTTAATACCATAGCTTAACCATAACAAGCTATATGAAATAAAAACCATGCAAGATCATCCATAGGATTAAATTTAAAAGCAAACGTAACACAACATTATCTGAAGACGTTGACACAAGCAACTGAAACTACAACCTGATCACATATATCATTGTTCCGAAAACACAAACATCAACATGAAACAAACACAGTTTAAGGACTGTGACCCGTCCAGCAAAAAGTCACATCCCATAAACCCGGATGACCTCGTAACACCTTGCAGCGGGAAAACATAACATACCGCGCCAGATCTTTAATTCCCTGAAATACATGTAAGTTGGAAAAATCAACAATAATGTTGAGCGAGTTCATGTGTAAGTGAGTAAGTAAAACCTTTGTATGTATAAAATCCTGGTATGTAGCAAATAAGGAAAAAGAGATCACCAATGGTTTGCAAGGCCATTGATATGTGTGAACTGCAAGTAGGAAGACTCAAACCTAGCAGATTTATGCGTTGGGTACAAAGTCACCCCGAGGTCCGTTATGCTGGGCCTGGGGCTGGGCTCGCTACACCCAGATAGATCTACCGCTCCTGCCCCTCGGTCCTACCCTGAGGATTAATGGCCTCAAGTTTCCGCCTACCCACTCACATGATCTAAATAATAACCCTCCTTACGCTAACCACACCATGTAAGAAATATTCGTAATCATAGTAACATGTATTTCACCCCCGCAGTTTAGAAAACTGAAAACAGTTAAGAGAAAAGGGGGACATGAACTCACAGTGGTGCGTCTCTACCAAGTATATCTCCTGATCAAGCAGCTGTGCGACGACTTACACGTACTAATTCTATTAGACGGACGGCCGTGCCTTACCTTCATGGTTTAAGTTTTTGGGAAAGAGTTAGACAACTATTTCGTGTTTAGATTTTGTAAATACTTGGTAATTATTTTCCTTCCCAGGGGGGATTTAATACATGTGCGTTCGTAAAATTCGAAATATATTATTAAGTCTCACTTAAAATATATTTTATTTCTAATTCCAAAAATATAAATATTCTTCCCAAAAATATTATATTTTAATACATATGATTTTCCCAAAATAATACCTTGACAAAAATACGCGCTCATAAATATTTCCTTAAAATGCGTAAGTTACGTTTTAAAGATCGAGTGGTAATAATAATTACCGGTGTAACTTAAATATTTATTGTAAAGGCGTTCGTATTATTTTGGAGTTGTTAACCTTTGGTAATATTATTTTTTTTACCCTAAAAATAATATTTGTATATTTCACAAAATAATCATAAACATTTTGCAAATGACGTTATGAAAAAAAATATATATATGAAATATATATTTACCCGTTTTATCTTGTGAAAATCCCACCTCCATTTTGTAAATAAAGTCGTGGCGAAATTTACATGTTGAAAACAAGTCAAAATTCATTTGTAACACTTGTGATGAAAATACTTTTAAGTGTTAGGTTTTTAGAAAAATTTCGCCAGGGTATCATTTTCAAGCGTATCATTTTCTTTTATAATTCAAATCAACAATTTTCTCATTCAACCAAAACAATATCCAAAGCATCAAACTAGTCAAAATATATATAAATCGCATAAATTACATGAACTTGTGGTTTATCCAAAAACATGTAGTAATCCCATTACTTTTAGTGGATCTTTATATAATTCAACTTCGTTTCTTGAAAGTCTCGTTTTTAAAGGAATTTCATCTTTATAACTTCTTGTAAAAATTTGACAAAATTAGTTCTTGTCGGAACCTAGTGTTACACAAGTGTTTACACACTTGTGTGCTTACAAAAATCACTTTTGTTTAGTAAAGATCCGGGTTAGAAAATATGATTTCTTTGACACTTGGTTCTTTGTAAATACCACTTGTAGATCCGTAGATCTACTAGTTTTGAACACTATTTCGTAAGTAAAATATATTTTACACAAGTTCATGTTTAGTGTGTGGTAGAGTTTCATCATTTAACCCTTTTTATACTTAAACAAGCTTTATGCCATGATCCATGAACATGACCATCCGGGTTAGATGATGATCCGAGCCACCACAATATAGATCGGCACTAATTAATCATCACAAGACAAATCTTACAAGATTTACACAACAACTTTGCTTTTAACCAACATCTTTAACATTTTAGTAGACTTTTACATAACATCTTGCAAGTTCATGAGTTTTAATCGTCACATTTCATTTTAACCACTTTAAAATAGATCGAGAGGGCGTATGCAGCAACTTACTACTAGGTCGAGGCTAGGGAAGAATCTAGTCGAAGATTGATTGGGTGGATAAAAGCAATAGGGTGAGGTCCTTCACGTTCCGAATGCACCAAGCCTCCTCGTATGTGATCCTTGACACTTGAATACTCTTGGAATGAGATGATCAAAACCGAAAAAATGGATGGATGGTAGAGGGGTGTTCGGCCGAGAGCTTTGGGAGGAGAGGGAGAGAGAGTTTTGGTGAGTGTTGTGTGTGAATGAACATGATGGTCTAAGCTTCATTCTTATAGACAATTTTCAAGATCATTAACCAAGGGTTACTATGTAACCTTCATATTAGACAAAGGTGAATAAAATAATCAAGTGAAGTACAATGGGGTCACATTGTGGCCGATTCGGTTGGGGGGGGGGGTGGTAATCCGGTTGGTTTTCAACTAAGTGTTAAGTATTAGTTAAGTTAAGTAGGAACTTAATCCGGTTACTGATGTGTTATGCATTACAGTGGGTGTTAGGGTATTCGGGGACCCTAACTGGCTCAGAAAAAGATAAACAATGTTAATGGCAATATTTTTATGTTCCGGGTAAAGTCCGGTTGTTCGGTTGGATAGTGATCCGTTAAAGTGTTTAACAAAGCTTTAAAGTGTCGTTAATATTATTTTTAGTGACACAACTTATTCCCGACACTTTGGAAAGTGTGTAGTAATGTTTTTCTCATGTTTTGGCACTTTATTAGTTAGCTAGGTGCTGAATTTTTAGTTAAAGTGCTGAATTTTGTACTTAGAGTACGTTTTAGGCACATCCGGTCACTGTAACTTATTCCTAGTGACGCAGTTCTACAACCCTTACATCCCTACACTCTCTTCTAGTGTAGCAAAATCTCTCTGGCTCATACAGGCCTTAGAGGCAATGTCTGCCTGATGCTGGCCATATCAGCACGTTTAATAGGTTATCCGTTCATAGTGCTACTTTGCTTTTTGTGCATCAAGGTTGTCACTAGAGTTTAGTAGGTAAATAATGGAGTGACAACAAATAGAGTATGATGCAAGTATGTACATGTATCAGTATTTCAAGTAGCAGTTCATTCACAATTTCAATCAAGCACAGTAATTAAGCAGTAATTAATTATTGATTAATTCGTACGGATACCTGATTTAGTGAGGGTTGTCACATCTCTAGCTTCTTTGCTCCTTCGTATTTCAGCCCTTTGATGTTGGAATACGTTGAATGTATCCAACTTGCATGAAATGTCATCCAACAGCTCGCTGTATATTCCCCTACGCGAGCCAGAACTCCCAGCTGAAGGAGATGCCGTACCAGATCTAGATTTTTAAGCATGACTCCTTGAGGCATTTCATCCATACTCAGGCCGGTTTGGGCTTGGTGAATAATCCAAAAGGTCCTTAAAACTCTTGATCTCGTGCATCAGATTGGGCTTAGGTCGAGGCCCTTGACCTTTTCAAAAATGAGTTAGTTTCGCTACCAATGGGGATAGTCGCCCAAATTCGGATGGAACTTACAAATCTCCCAACAATGCATGAAACGGAAGTCGGTCCCCACATTTGATTTGAATGTGACCACTGCATTTGTCAAAATGTCGGCCTCAGTTTCACCACTTTTAGGGTTTTGCTTTGCTTTATTTAAAAAACCACTAAATTTTGTAAGTTGGGTGCTTATCTCACTCCACTTTGAGGATAAGCTATGGTTTTCACGATAAGCCTCCTTCCCATTTCTTCATGGAATACTCTACTAACCGATTCTCACAGGGCGGTTCGATTTTGCGAATTTCCTATTTTAATAAAAAAAATTAATATATTACAAAGTTATATAAAAAATAACCATTAATAAAAACAAAGGTTAAGAATACCTAAAGTTGAATGTTGAGATTGTTGACACCAAGTGTCACGGCCCTCGGCCCCGGTTTGACCCGGTCCAGGGCCGCGAGACAGGAAATCCCGTGGTACTTAATTTAGGCGACACCGGAAGTCTTTTTAATAAAGGATCTTTTGATATTAAAACTGCCCGTTTACATGATTTAGGGATAAAACCCTATAATTTACAATACTGCGATTTCCCCAGGAAATCTTTATTTCTCAAAACATGTTTCTTTTATTTATTTACATTGAGCCACTTTTCTAAGCTTGTAGTGCTCCACGGCACTTTTCTTTGCTTATAACAGATCACCGATCACCTGAAACATGTTTGTAAAAGGTTTTGTCAGCGGAGAAATACTGAGTGAATCATTTATTTTGATAAAAATAACATTTAGTTATAAATTACAGCATAAGAGCGATTACAATGGTTCCTATCTTATTGTTATATGGCACCGTGTCACCTCCTGGTGACGGTGGTCATACCACTATTAGGTCCTGTCACCCAATTAGTGACGATTATCACTGTTAGGGCTTATATGCCTAACCTATGTTAGGACTTATTAGCCTAACCCTGTGAGAAATTTAGTAATGTGCACAATACCCCACTAGCCATTGATTAAGATAGCCATGACTTAATCCCTGTAATTATAACTTTTGGAAATAATTTGAGGTATTGTAAAACAATTGATAAAAAGAGAATGACTCACATTGCATATTTAACGAGCAAAATATAAGCCTACTGATTAGCCTTCATTAACCTAATTTAAATAAAAATGCACACACAAACGGGTTAGTAACTAATACAGCAGTTACGATAATTCACGAGATTAAACCTTCACAACGATTTACAAGTGCAATACTTAACAATTCAACGGATTCACAACGAATGACAGAGTATAGTCCAAGTTTGAACAGCACTCAAACATTCAAGTTGAAATCACGATGAATAACAAAGTATAAACTCATTTTGAGCGGCACTTAAACAATCGTTGGATGGTTATAATCGATCAGATGTTGAATCGTAATAGCGATCGAGTTATTACCCTGATTGCGGCAGCGTTTCGTGAATCGTGTTTGTTAACAGTACTGTTTCTGCTATAACTCGACGTATACAACGGGAATTTACGTCGTTCCAAAGACAGAGTTCAAGTGCCAATGTCTGCTATTTATACACGAAATTTGGACATGCTTACGGACCGTAAGCCATATCCCTGACGGTCCGTAAGGGAAGCATCCTATTTATAGGGTAGCTGGGTTCGGGACTAGGCTTGCTGACTTGACAGTTTTATGAAATTCTACTGTGACAACGAATTATGTTGGTAACCGTTAGCTAGGTTTTACCCCCCCCCCCCTTGAGTTTTAGGGGCCCTGATCCTTATTCCGATAGTTCTGGAAATCTTAGGGTTTATACAGAATTACTTGGGTGTCTCAACTAAGGTTTCCTTAGTAGATAATTAACCTACTAAGTATTAATTTTAGTGAGAGTTGTTACATCCTCCCCACCTTAAGAAAAATCTCGTCCTCAAGATTTACTGGAATAAATGAAGATATTTTCGCTTCATTTCAGATTCCAGCTCCCAAGTGTATTTTGGTCCTCTCTTTGAATCCCATTTGACTTTGACTAGCACTAGTCGTTTGTGCTTGAGAAATTTAACTTTTCTATCTTCGATCTGTAGTGGTTTTTCTATGAATTTCAGCTTTTCATTTACCTCTATTTCTTGAAGAGGTACTACCAGGGATTCGTCAGATAAACATTTCTTGAGATTGGATACATGAAATACATCATGTACTCCAGCTACTTCTTCTGGTAGTTGTAAGCGATAAGCGACTGGTCCTATTCGTTGCATTACTGAAAATGGTCCTACGTATCTTGGACTCAGCTTTACTTTCTTACCGAATCGTACTACTCCTTTCCAAGGAGAGACTTTCAAAAGTACTTTGTCTCCGACTTGAAATTCAAGTGGCTTGCGGCGATTGTCTGCATAGCTTTTCTGGCGATCTCTAGCAGTATTTAGTCTTTCCTTGATTTGAGTTATTTTGTCAGTAGTTTCTTGCACAATTTCTGGACCTGATAATTGACTTTCTCCTATTTATGCCCAACAAACTGGGGTTCTGCACTTGCGTCCATACAGTGCTTCGAATGGAGCAGCTTCGATGCTTGAATGATAACTATTGTTATAGGAGAATTCAATTAAGGGTAAGTGGCTATCCCAATTACCACTAAAATCTATCACACATGCTCGGAGCATGTCCTCTAGGGTTTGTATCGTCCTTTCACTTTGTCCGTCTGTTTGTGGATGATATGTCGTACTCAAATTTAGTCGGGTTCCCATGGCTTTCTGGAAACTAGTCCAAAAATGAGAAGTAAAACGACTATCCCTATCCGATACAATGGAGAGTGGGACTCCATGTAAAGATACTACTTCATCTACGTACAACTTGGCTAGCCTTTCCATGCTAAAAGTTTCCTTCATTGGTAGAAAATGAGCTGATTTGGTTAATCGGTCCACAATTACCCAAATCGCATCATTACCTTTTCTGGTTCTGGGTAACTTAGTAACAAAATCCATTGTTATGAGTTCCCATTTCCATAAAGGCATTTATAGCTGTTGTAGTAATCCTGAAGGTTTCTGGTGTTCGGCCTTAACTTGTGAACAAGTAAGACATTTAGATACATATTCAGCTATATCCTTTTTCATTCCTATCCACCAGAAATTGTTTCTTAAATCTTGGTACATCTTATTGTTTCCTGGATGTACGGTATACCTAGATTTATGAACTTCTTCTAAAATCTTTTTTCTTAATTCTCCCTGCTTAGGTACCCAAGTTCGTTTCTTGTGGAATCTCCAAATTCCATCATTTCCTTGTTCTAGTTCCTTTATATATCCTTTCATTTCTTCAGCGTCGTCCTTGATTGCTATTTCTTGAACTTTCTTCAATTGTTCCATTAAATCTACTTGTAGATTTAATCTAAGAGCACGGACTCGCTTTTGCTTCTCCGGATACTTACGACTTAAGGCATCTGCGACTACGTTTGCCTTTCCTTCGTGATATTGAATATTACAATCGTAATCGCTTAGGATTTCCATCCATCTTCTTTGTCTCATATTTAACTCTTTTTGCCCAAATATGTACCTTAAGCTTTTGTGATCTGTATAAATGGTAAACTTACTTCCGTACAGATAGTGTCTCCAAATCTTAAGGGCAAAAATTATGGCTCCTAATTCTAAGTCATGAGTTGTATAATTTTCTTCATGCTTTTTCAACTGCCGAGAGGCGTACGCAATTACCTTTTTGCGTTGCATCAACACACATCCGAATCCTATTTTTGAAGCATCACAATATACTTCAAAATCTTATGTTCCTTCGGGTAAGGCTAAAATTGGAGCATTCGTCAATCGGTGCTTTAATATTTTAAAAGCTTCTTCTTGTCTAGGTCCCCATTCAAACTTAACGGCTTTACAGGTCAGTTTAGTTAATGGTACAGCTATCTTCGAGAAATCCTTAATAAATCGTCTGTAGTATCCAGCTAAGCTTAGAAAACTTCTAATTTCCATAGCTGTTTGTGGGACCTTCCATTTGGTGATTGCTTCTATTTTAGCAGGATCTACGTGAATTCCTTCGTGATTCACCATGTTACCTAAAAATTGCACTTCTTGTAACCAGAATTCACATTTGGAGAATTTGGCGTAGAGCTTTTCTTTTCTTAACAAAGTTAAGAGTGCATGCAGATGCTCACAGTGTTCTTTCGGATTCTTTGAATAAATAAGTATATCGTCGATAAAGACAATTACAAATTTATCCAAGTATGGTTTACAGATTCTGTTCATCATGTCCATGAATGCTGCTGTAGCATTTGTTAGTCCAAAGGGCATGACTGTAAACTCATAATGGCCATACCTAGTTCTGAAAGCGGTTTTAGGTATGTCTTCTTCTTGTACTTTTAGCTGATGATATCCGGATCTTAAGTCTATCTTAGAAAAATACCTATCGCCTTGAAGTTGATCAAAAAGATCATCAATCCTAGGTAATGGGTATCGATTCTTAATTGTAACTTTATTTAGTTCACAAACAACACTGGTGCTCCCCAAGGGGATGAACTAGGTTGTATAAATCCTTTGCTTAGTAATTCATCTAATTGCTTTTTCAATTCTAGCATTTCAGTGGGTGCTAATCAATAAGGTGCCTTTGCTATTGGTGTAGTACCCGGAATTAGATGAATTCTAAATTCTACTTCTCTATCGGGTGGTAACCCAGGTAATTTTTCTGGAAAGACATCTGGGTATTCTGAGACTATAGGGTTGTCCTAAAGTTCCTTACTTTTAGTGTTTATGATTACAGAAATCATATACACCATTTCTTGTTATCTTGAATAACTAGCCAACTTCATTACTGAAATGAATTTCAGTGGCTTTCGAGGTTTATCTCCTGTAATTAAAATTACCTCTCCTGTGGGATTACGTATTTCTACGGAATTTTTATCACAAAGGATTCGAGCATGGTTGGCTATTAACCAATCCATTCCTAATACCACATCGAATCCAGCTAATTTCATAGGTAATAGGTTTGCAGAGAACTTATGGCCTAAAAGTTCTATTTTTCCTTCTTGCAAAACTTTATCTATGTTAATAGAATTACCATCTGCTGTTTCAACCATAAAAATTTGCTTAAGGGTGGTTAAGGGTAACTTAAGTGCTTGACAGAATGAAGTATTAATAACACTTCGGTTTGCACCAGAGTCAAATAATAATTTGGCGAACACGTTATGAACTAAGAACGTACCGGCTATCACATCAGGAATTAGTTCAGCCTCCTGAGTAGTTAATTGAAATGCTCGGGCATTCTTCTTTATTGTTCCATCAGCTGGTTTGCCTTTGTTGTCTGTGGGTTTAACCAATTTAGGACATTCTGTTTTGAAATGCCCTGCTTCTCCATAGTTAAAGTAGACTATGAATTTCTTTCTCCTACAGTCTTCCTCCTGATGCCCCAGAATTTTGCAAAAATTGCAATATCCTTTGCATTTTCCAAAATGCTTCTTTTTGCAAGAATTGCAAAATCGTCCATTAGAGGATTGTCCAGTCCCCTTTCTTTTGAAGTTGTTACGATTACCCACACGGAATCCTTGGGTAATCTTTTGAGCTACTTCTTTCTTCCGATCTTCTTCTCTTGTGCCTACCAGTTCATCGGTTAAAGTATTAGCTAATTCCACAGCATCGTCAATAGTAGGAGGTCTTGCAGCTTTAACGATGTTACGGATTTCACTAATTAGTCCCCAAATATAGCGAGAAATGAGTACCGGTTCTGGCGAAGCCAGTGGTGGTACCACTCTAGCATATTCAAAGAATGTCGAAGTATAACCGCGACACTCTACACCTACCATACGATGGCTTAAGAACTTATTCGCCATTTGTTCTTTTTCATATTCGGGACAAAATTTTCTTTCTACAAGATTCTTAAATTCTTCCCAGTTCATAGCATAAGCCATCCTTCTTCCTTTTGCTTGTAATACTGTGTCATCCAACTGCTCGTTGTATATTCCCCTACGCGAGCCAGAACTCCCAGCTGAAGGAGATGCCGTACCAGATCTAGATTTTTAAGCATGACTTCTTGAGACATTTCTTCCATACTCTGGCCGGTTTGGGCTTGGTGAATCATCCAAAAGGTCCTTAAAACTCTTGATCTCGTGCATCAGATTCGGCTTAGGACGAGGCCCTTGACCTTTTGGAAAATGAGTTAGTTTCGCTACCAATGGGGATAGTCGCCCACTTCGGATGGAACTTACAAATCTCCCAACAATGCATGAAAAGGAAGTCGGTCCCCACATTTGATTTGAATGTGACCACTGCATTTGTCAAAATGTCGGCCTCGGTTTCACCACTTTTAGGGTTTTGCTTTGCTTTATTTAAAAACCCACTAAATTTTGTAAGTTGGGTGCTTATCTCGCTCCACTTTGAGGATAAGCTATGGTTTTCACCATAAGCCTCCTTCCCATTTCTTCATGGAATACTCTACTAACCGATTCCCACAGGGCGGTTCGATGTTGCGATTTTCCTATTTTAATAAAAAAATTAATATATTACAAAGTTATATAAAAAATAACCATTAATAAAAACAAAGGTTAAGAACACCTAAAGTTGAATGTTGAGATTGTTGACACCAAGTGTCACGGCCCTCGGCCCCGGTTTGACCCGGTCCAGGGCCGCGAGACAGGAAATCCCGTGGTACTTAATTTAGGCGACAGCGGAAGTCTTTTTAATAAAGGATCTTTTGATATTAAAACTGCCCGTTTACATGATTTAGGGATAAAACCCTATAATTTACAATACTGCGATTTCCCCAGGAAATCTTTATTTCTCAAAACATGTTTCTTTTATTTATTTACATTGAGCCACTTTTCTAAGCTTGTAGTGCTCCACGGCACTTTTCTTTGCTTACAACAGATCACCTGAAACATGTTTGAAAAAGGTTTTGTCAGCGGGAAAATACTGAGTGAATCATTTATTTTGATAAAAATAACATTTAGTTATAAATTACAGCATAAGAGCGATTACAATGGTTTATATCTTATTGTTATATGGCACCGTGTCACCTCCTGGTGACGGTGGTCATACCACTATTAGGTCCTGTCACCCAATTAGTGACGATTATCACTGTTAGGGCTTATATGCCTAACCTATGTTAGGGCTTATTAGCCTAACCCTGTGAGAAATTTAGTAAGGTGCACAATACCCCACTAGCCATTGATTAAGATAGCGATGACTTAATCCCTGTAATTATAACTTTTGAAAATAATTTGAGGTATTGTAAAACAATTGATAAAAAGAGAATGACTCACATTGCAGATTTAACGAGCAGAATATAAGCCTACTGATTAGCCTTGATTAACCTAATTTAAATAACAATGCACACACAAACGGGTTAGTAACTAATACAGCAGTTACGACAATTCACGAGATTAAACCTTCACAACGATTTACAAGTGCAATACTTAACAATTCAACGGATTCACAACGAATGACAGAGTATAGTCCGAGTTTGAACAACACTCAAACATTCAAGTTGAAATCACGATGAATAACAAAGTATAAACTCAATTTGAGCGGCACTTAAACAATCGTTGGATAGTTATAATCGATCGGACGTTGAATCGTAATAGCGATCGAGTTATTACCCTAATTGCGGCAGCGTTTCATGAATCGTGTGTGTTAGCTGTACTGTTTCTGCTATAACTCGACGTATACAACGAGAATTTACGTCGTTCCAAAGACATAATTCAAGTGCCAATGTCTGCTATTTATACACGAAATTTGGACATGCTTACGGACCTTTAGCCATATCCCTTACGGTTCGTAAGGGAAGCAGCCTATTTATAGGGTAGCTGGGTTCGGGACTAGGCTTGCTGACTTGACAGTTTTATGAAATTCTACTGTGACAACGAATTATGTTGGTAACCGTTAGCTAGGTTTTACCCCCCCCCCTGAGTTTTAGGGGCCCTGATCCTGATTCCGATAGTTCTGGAAATCTTAGGGTTTATACATTATTACTTGGGTGTCTCAATTAAGGTTTCCTTAATAGATAATTAACCTACTATGTATTAATTTTAGTGAGAGTTGTTACATCCTCCCCATCTTAAGAAAAATCTCGTCCTCGAGATTTACTGGAATAAATGAGGATATTTTCGCTTCATTTTAGATTCCAGCTCCCAAGTGTATTCTGGTCCTCTCTTTGAATCCCATTTGACTTTGACTAGCACTAGTCGTTTGTGCTTGAGAAATTTAACTTTTCTATCTTCGATCTGTAGTGGTTTTTCTATGAATTTCAGCTTTTCATTTACCTCTATTTCTTGAAGAGGTACTACCAGGGATTCGTCAGATAAACATTTCTTGAGATTGGATACATGAAATACATCATGTACTCCAGCTAGTTATTCTGGTAGTTGTAAGCGATAAGCGACTGGTCCTATTCGTTGCATTACTGAAAATGGTCCTACGTATCTTGGACTCAGCTTTACTTTCTTACCGAATCGTACTACTCCTTTCCAAGGAGAGACTTTCAAAAGTACTTTGTCTCCGACTTGAAATTCAAGTGGCTTGCGGCGATTGTCTGCATAGCTTTTCTGGCGATCTCTAGAAGTATTTAGTCTTTCCTTGATTTGAGTTATTTTGTCAGTAGTTTCTTGCACAATTTCTGGACCTGATAATTGACTTTCTCCTATTTATGCCCAACAAACTGGGGTTCTGCACTTGCGTCCGTACAGTGCTTCGAATGGAGCAGCTTCGATGCTTGATGCTTGAATGATAACTATTGTTATAGGAGAATTCAATTAAGGGTAAGTGGCTATCCCAATTACCACCAAAATCTATCACACATGCTCGGAGCATGTCTTCCAGGGTTTGTATCGTCCTTTCACTTTGTCCGTCTATTTGTGGATGATATGTCGTACTCAAATTTAGTCGGGTTCCCATGGCTTTCTGGAAACTAGTCCAAAAATGAGAAGTAAAACGACTATCCCTATCCGATACAATGGAGAGTGGGACTCCATGTAAAGATACTACTTCATCTACGTATAACTTGGCTAGCCTTTCCATGCTAAAAGTTTCCTTCATTGGTAGAAAATGAGCTGATTTGGTTAATCGGTCCATAATTACCCAAATCGCATCATTACCTTTTCTAGTTCTGGGTAACTTAGTAACAAAATACATTGTTATGAGTTCCCATTTCTATAAAGGCATTTCTAGCTGTTGTAGTAATCCTGAAGGTTTCTGGTGTTCGGCCTTAACTTGTGAACAAGTAAGACATTTAGATACATATTCAGCTATATCCTTTTTCATTCCTATCCACCAGAAATTGTTTCTTAAATCTTGGTACATTTTATTGTTTCCTGCATGTACGGTATACCTAGATTTATGAACTTCTTCTCAAATCTTTTATCTTAATTCTCCCTGCTTAGGTACCCAAGTTCGTTTCTTGTGGAATCTCCAAATTCCATCATTTCCTTGTTCTAGTTCCTTTATATATCCTTTCATTTCTTCAGCGTCGTCCTTGATTGCTATTTCTTGAACTTTCTTCAATTGTTCCATTAAATCTACTTGTAGATTTAATCTAAGAGCACAGACTCGCTTTTGCTTCTCCGGATACTTACGACTTAAGGCATCTGCGACTACGTTTGCCTTTCCTTCGTGATATTGAATATTACAATCGTAATCGCTTAGGATTTCCATCCATCTTCTTTGTCTCATATTTAACTCTTTTTTCCCAAATATGTACCTTAAGCTTTTGTGATCTGTATAAATGGTAAACTTACTTCCGTACAGATAGTGTCTCCAAATCTTAAGGGCAAAAATTATGGCTCCTAATTCTAAGTCATGAGTTGTATAATTTTCTTCATGCTTTTTCAACTGCCGAGAGGCGTACGCAATTACCTTTTTGCGTTGCATCAACACACATCCGAATCCTATTTTTGAAGCATTACAATATACTTCAAAATCTTATGTTCCCTCGGGTAAGTATAAAATTGGAGCATTCGTCAATCGGTGCTTTAATATTTTAAAAGCTTCTTCTTGTCTAGGTCCCCATTCAAACTTAACGGCTTTACATGTCAGTTTAATTAATGGTACAGCTATCTTAGAGAAATCCTTAATAAATCGTCTGTAGTATCCAACTAAGCCTAGAAAACTTCTAATTTCCATAGCTGTTTGTGGGACCTTCCATTTGGTGATTGCATCTATTTTAGCTGGATCTACGTGAGTTCCTTCGTGATTCACCATGTGACCTAAAAATTGCACTTCTTGTAACCAGAATTCACATTTCGAGAATTTGGCGTAAAGCTTTTCTTTTCTTAACAAAGTTAAGAGTGCATGCAGATGCTCACAGTGTTCTTTCGGATTCTTTGAATAAATAAGTATATCGTCGATAAAGACAATTACAAATTTATCCAAGTATGGTTTACAGATTCTGTTCATCATGTCCATGAATGCTGCTGGAGCATTTGTTAGTCCAAAGGGCATGACTGTAAACTCATAATGGCCATACCTATACCTAGTTCTGAAAGCGGTTTTAGGTATGTCTTCTTCTTGTACTTTTAGCTGATGATATCCGGATCTTAAGTCTATCTTAGAAAAATACCTGGCGCCTTGAAGTTATCAAAAAGATCATCAATCCTAGGTAATGGGTATAGATTCTTAATTGTAACTTTATTTAGTTCCCTATAATCGGTACACATCCTCATCGATCCATCTTTCTTTTTCACAAACAACACTGGTGCTCCCCAAGGGGATGAACTAGGTTGTATAAATCCTTTGCTTAGTAATTCATCTAATTGCTTTTTCAATTCTAGCATTTCAGTGGGTGCTAATCGATAAGGTGCCTTTGCTATTGGTTTAGTACCCGGAATTAGATGAATTCTAAATTCTACTTCTCTGTCGGGTGGTAACCTAGGTAATTCTTCTGGAAAGACATCTGGGTATTCTTAGACTATAGGGATGTCCTGAAGTTCCTTACTTTAAGTGTTTATGATTACAGAAATGATATACACTATTTCTTGTTTTCTTGAATAACTAGCCAACTTCATTACTGAAATGAATTTCAGTGGCTTTCGAGGTTTATCTCCTGTAATTAAAATTACCTCTCCTGTGGGAGTACGGATTTCTACGGAATTTTTATCACAAAGGATTCGAGCATGGTTGGCTATTAACCAATCCATTCCTAATACCACATTGAATCCAGCTAATTTCATAGGTAATAGGTTTGCAGAGAACTTATGGCCAAAAAGTTCTATTTTTCCTTCTTGCAACACTTTATCTATGTTAATAGAATTACCATCTGCCGTTTCGACCATAAAAATTTGCTTAAAGGTGGTTAAGGGTAACTTATGAGCTTGACAGAATGAAGTATTAATAAAACTTTAGTTTGCACCAGAGTTAAATAGTACTTTGGCGAACACGTTATGAACTAAGAACGTACCGGCTATCACATCAGGAGTTAGTTCAGCTTCCTCTTCCTGAGTAGTGAATTGAACTGCTCGGGCATTCTTCTTTGTTGTTCCATCAGCTGGTTTGCCTTTGTTGTCTGTGGGTTTAACCAATTTAGGACATTCTGTTTTGAAATGCCCTTCTTCTCCACAGTTAAAGCAGACTATGAATTTCTTTCTCCTACAGTCTTCTTCCTGATGCCCCGGAATTTTGCAAAAATTGCAATATCCTTTGCATTTTCCAAAATGCTTCTTTTTGCAAGAATTGCAAAATGGTCCATTAGAGGATTGTGCAGTCCCCTTTCTTTTGAAGTTGTTACGATTACCCACACGGAATCCTTGGGTAATCTTTTGAGCTACTTCTTTCTTCCGATCTTCTTCTCTTGTGCGTACCAGTTCATCGGTTAAAGTATTAGCTAATTCCACAGCATCCTCAATAGTACGAGGTCTTGCAGCTTTAACAATGTTACGGATTTCACTAATTAGTCCCCAAATATAGCGAGAAATGAGTACCGGTTCTGGCGAAGCCAGTGTTGGTACCACTCTAGCATATTCAAAGAATATCGAAGTATAACCGCGACACTCTACACCTACCATACGATGGCTTAAGAACTTATTCGCCATTTGTTCTTTTTCATATTCGGGAGAGAATTTTCTTTCTACAAGATTCTTAAATTCTTCCCAGTTCATAGCATAAGCCATCCTTCTTCCTTTTGCTTGTAATACTGTGTTCCACCACTCTAGTGCCCCTTCTTTGAACAAATTCGATGCATACATAACCTGATCTTCTTCGATACACTTACTTATTGCAATTACTGCTTCGGTTTTCTCTAACCAACGCAGTACTGCAGTTGCTCCTTCGTTACCTGCAAATTCAGCAGGTTTGCAAGCCAGAAATTCTTTGTAAGTGCAACCAGGCGTTGCAGCTTTCATTTTCTTAGGAGTTGGAGCCTGTCGTGGATTATTATCGTCATGATTGCCGCCCCCATTTACACTATGACTAAAATTGTCTTCCTGGGTACGTTTAGTAGGAATGATTTGTTGTGGTTCAACAGGTTTCTGAGCAGCAGCCATGATTACTGGAATAGCATTGGCTATCCCTTGAGTAATAATATTTTCTATGTCTTGTCTAGTCATATATTGGTTTTCCTGATTTTGCTCAGATTGATTCTTTTCATTTACTGGTTCATTACTGGCGTTTTCCATCTCATAATTATTATAGATATAACTATTAGTATCAAATGATTGTAAATAAAACAATTGCAAGTAATCACATAAATCTTTTTCACAACACATATATATATAGCCAAAATTGTCGATGTTTTGACTTATATTTTGATTTATAGATTATATAGGCATCCATACACACTGTTTATCTTACAATGTTTTATTTCCCATTTTACCGAGTTAGATTTTTACTATTACTATTATGATACAGACACACTTCCCACCCTGCTATCCTTTGGTCAACTGGCAGTTTTAGTAGCGACGCTCCCTCTCGTCGTACTTCGAGGAGATTTGTTCTCCCATTTCCCGGATCCTATTCCCTGTACCTATCAGCTCTTCACCGAACTGACGAAGTTCGGCTATGTTTTTTGTTGCTCATTGGAGGATTGGGGAAGGTTCTGGATCAAACTGTGGGAGGAGGGAATAAGGACTGTTGATCATATTTTGGAATTGCCAGTCATTCGTCCACCATTCTTCCATTTGGCCTAAAGGTCTAGTGTGAATTAGTGGGTCTGGAATAGCTGGTTCCAGATTTACAGGAAGTTGGTTTTCGGCCGGGTAAGGAAATAGATTATTGTGGATAGGGCTAATAACATCACAATTTGCCAGTAAACGGTCTATTTCATCTTGAAATGTGATTTCTTCAGGTTGTCTAGAGCTCTCTCCAATTTCTATTCCTTTTTGTTTAGAATCTTTCCTGATTTCTATCTCTGCTGGCTTAGAATTCTCTCCGATTTCGATTCCTTTTCCTTTGTCTATAGGGTTTTCTACTTTTGGGAGTTTCCTAGTGGCTGGCTTTCTTCTGCGCACTTTCCTCCATCCTACATATCTTCTTCTATTTTTAGGTTTTGCTTTTTCCAGCGATGGAGCTTGGAATTCCAGGGGTTCCTCTATGTCAGCAATATAACCAGTAAAGTCGTGAGAGACTTCAATTGGTACTGGGTAGAGGTTGAGATTCTGAAATGCTTCCGATATCTCACTCATGCTGTGTAGCATATATGCAAAATGCACAAAAATGCTAAGTTAAAACTTTGGAACAAAGTTTAACAAATAAACATGGAAGTTTTATTGCATACTAATTTGTACAAGAGACGACAGGAAAGAGAATACACTAGGATTTATTTATTTATTTACTGGGTAGTAATTTTCATGCTTATTGATTGTTTAGAGGTTTGCATTCTCTGCTACGGTAGCTAGCATATAAAGATTTGCCCATTTTTCGTCTAATTCGTCTTCCCAAGGTGGATTATTGCCTAATTCCTGGATTTCTGGATTAAACCTCACTTTCTTGACTTGGGGTTTCTGGCTTTTCCTAATAATCGAATTTCTTTTCTTTGGTGTAATAGGATTCTCATATTGTGCTTTCCGTACAAAAATTCCTTCTTCCAGGTTTGCTGGGTATTTGGAGGAAGAGGTTCCTTTTTCCGTGGATGCAGTATCTAATTTGTGGTAGATGGAAGAAAGCCTTTGTTTACCCATACTGTAACTAACAAATAACTAATTAAAACACATAATCACAAAATGGCAATTTAAGTATTCTTCAAATAATTTAATAGACTTAAATCAGTAGTAAGCTTATATCAGTGGCTCTGATACCACCTTTTCCTGTCACGGCCCTCAGCCCCGGTTTGACCCGGTCCAGGGCCGCGAGACAGGAAATCCCGTGGTACTTAATTTAGGCGACAGCGGAAGTCTTTTTAATAAAGGATCTTTTGATATTAAAACTGCCCGTTTACATGATTTAGGGATAAAACCCTATAATTTACAATACTGCGATTTCCCTAGGAAATCTATATTTCTCAAAACATGTTTCTTTTATTTATTTACATTGAGCCACTTTTCTAAGCTTGTAGTGCTCCACGACACTTTTCTTTGCTTACAACAGATCACCTGAAACACGTTTGAAAAAGGTTTTGTCAGTGGGGAAATACTGAGTGAATCATTTATTTTGATAAAAATAACATTTAGTTATAAATTACAGCATAAGAGCGATTACAATGGTTTATATCTTATTGTTATATGGCACCGTGTCACCTCCTGGCGACGGTGGTCATACCACTATTGGGTCCTGTCACCCAATTAGTGACGATTATCACTGTTAGGGCTTATATGCCTAATGTAGCAACTCTCACTAAAAGTCCTATTTATTATTTTAATTAGTCTAATTGGAAACCCAAATTGAGAAACCCAAGTGATTCTGTAGAAACCCTGAAAGTTTTAGAACAATCAGAATCAGGATCAGGACCCCTAAAACTCAAGGGGGGTAAAACCTAGCTAATAATTATCCTCAAAACTCGTTGTTTAACTTTGATTGGTGGAAATTTTCAAGTCAGCAAGCTTAGTCCCGAACTTAGCCGCCTTATAATTAGACTGCTTCCCTTACGGACCATAAGGGATATGGCATACGGTTTGTAAGCAAGACCAAAATTCAGCTATAAATAGCAGGCCTTGGGACTTGCCTGAGGAAGTTACAACGACGCACAAACTCTCTGTGTACGTCGAATTATAGAGGAAACAGTCCAAAAACACACACCAATCCCGAAACGCTGCTACGATTCAGGGTATTAATTCGATCGCTATTACGATTCAACATCCGATCGATTGTAACTATCCAACGTATGATTAAGTGCTGCTCAAATTGAGCTGATACTTTATTGATTCGTCGTGATTTCGACTTGAATATTTGAGTGTTGTTCGAATTCGGACTATGCTCTGTTATTCGTTGTGAATCCGTTGAATTGTTAAGTATTGCACCTTATTAATCGTTGTGAGGGTTTAATCTCGTGAATTGTCGTAAATGCTGTATTGATTATTCACCTAATTTCGTGTGCATTAGATTATTAGGCTTATCAGTAGGCTAAACTCTATCCCATACCCTTACAATCAAAGAAGATAAGCAAACCGAGCAAAGCAAAAGCAAAGGTGAGTTCACAAACTTTCTACAAGGCACGGCCATCCTCCAGAGGTAGGATGCCACTCCACTAATCTTCGCACACATGCCTGTAGGGCCGCGATGTGACGCGATACGGATACTAACCTTCGACACATGTCTGGGAGACCGCGATACGGGCTAGTAAGCCAGTGAACCAACCGTGAATTCACTCCACCTTGTTGTTGACTCGTTGTTATATGCCTTGCAGGTCGTTAGGTCTCTAGCTTAAGGAGCTTGCACGAGGAGGCGTGGTCGTTGTGGGAAAACTTATATTAAACTTATGTTTTGCTTCCGCTGTAAACTCAAACTATGTTTTGACACCAATTGTATTGTGTTGGTTTTTATAAATAAATTACATGTTTGTTCAATATGATTAGTGGCTATGATCCTGGGCATGTCACGCCTCTAAGGCGGGGTGGGGTTTTGGAGGGGTGTGACAGAGTGGTATTAGAGCCATTGGTTATAGTGAACTTGGTTTTAAAAAGGGAAAAAGCTTTTTGATAAAAACCAGACTATAACCTGTACAGTGCTCAATGATCCGCAACGATGCTTCACTCCAAGTGCAAAGACTCAATACTTTACTGCATTCTTTAATATTCATTTTAAGTGTTACGGCTAAGGTTAAGTCTTCCCTGAGTATTTCATGAAATATCTAGCTGACGAATTGCTGGTAGTACCTCTCCAAGACATATAAGTGAATGAAAAATTTTAAGATTTATTGAGAAACCACTTTAGATAGAAGACAGGTTAAGTTTCTCGAGCATAAAAGATTAGTACTGGTATCCTTACTTATTCGAATAAATCTCGAGGACGAGATTTCTATAAGGAGGGGAGAATGTAGCAACTCTCACTAAAAGTCCTATTTATTATTTTAATTAGTCTAATTGGAAACCCAAATTGAGAAACCCAAGTGATTCTGTAGAAACCCTGAAAGTTTTAGAACAATCAGAATCAGGATCAGGACCCCTAAAACTTAAGGGGGGGGGGGGGTAAAACCTAGCTAATAATTATCCTCAAAACTCGTTGTTTAACTTTGATTGGTGGAAATTTTCAAGTCAGCAAGCCTAGTCCCGAACTTAGCCGCCTCATAATTAGACTGCTTCCCTTACGGACCGTAAGGGATATGGCATACGGTCCGTAAGCAAGACCAAAATTCAGCTATAAATAGCAGGCCTTGGGACTTGCCTGAGGAAGTTATAACGACGCACAAACTCTCTGTGTACGTCGAATTATAGAGGAAACAGTCCAAAAACACACACCAATCCCGAAACGCTGCTACGATTCAGGGTATTAATTCGATCGCTATTACGATTCAACTTCCAATCGATTGTAACTATCCAACGTATGATTAAGTGCTGCTCAAATTGAGATGATACTTTATTGATTCGTGGTGATTTCGACTTGAATATTTGAGTGTTGTTCGAATTCGGACTATGCTCTGTTATTCGTTGTGAATCCGTTGAATTGTTAAGTATTGCACCTTATTAATCGTTGTGAGGGTTTAATCTCGTGAATTGTCGTAAATGCTGTATTGATTATTCACCTAATTTCGTGTGCATTAGATTATTAGGCTTATCAGTAGGCTAAACTCTATCCCATACCCTTACAATCAAAGAAGATAAGCAAACCGAGCAAAGCAAAAGCAAAGGTGAGTTCACAAACTTTCTACAAGGCACGGCCATCCTCCAGAGGTAGGATGCCACTCCGCTAATCTTCGCACACATTCCTGTACGGCCGCGATGCGACGCGATACGGATACTAACCTTTGCACACATGTCTGGGAGACCGCGATACGGGCTAGTAAGCCAGTGAACCAACCGTGAATTCACTCAACCTTGTTGTTGACTTGTTGTTACATGCCTTGCAGGTCGTTAGGTCTCTAGCTTAAGGAGCTTGCACGAGGAGGCGTGGTCATTGTGGGAAAACTTATATTAAACTTATATTTTGCTTCCGCTGTAAACTCAAACTATGTTTTGACACCAATTGTATTGTGTTGGTTTTTATAAATAAACTACATGTTTGTTCAATATGATTGGTGGCTATGATCCTGGGCATGTCACGCCTCCAAGGCGGGGTGGGGTTTTGGAGGGGTGTGACACCTAACCTATGTTAGGGCTTATTAGCCTAACCCTGTGAGAAATTTAGTAATGTGCACAATACCCCACTAGCCATTGATTAAGATAGCCATGACTTGATCCCTGTAATTATAACTTTAGAAAATAATTTGAGGTATTGTAAAACAATTGATAAAAAGAGAATGACTCACATTGAAGATTTAACGAGCAGAATATAAGCCTACTGATTAGCCTTGATTAACCTAATTTAAATAACAATGCACACACAAACGGGTTAGTAACTAACACAGCAGTTACGACAATTCACGAGATTAAACCTTCAAAACGATTTACAAGTGCAATACTTAACAATTCAACGGATTCACAACGAATGACAGAGTATAGTCCGAGTTTGAACAGCACTCAAACATTCAAGTTGAAATCACGATGAATAACAAAGTATAAACTCAATTTGAGCGGCACTTAAACAATCGTTGGATAGTGATAATCAATCGGACGTTGAATCGTAATAGCGATCGAGTTATTACCCTGATTGCGGCAGCGTTTGGTGAATCGTGTGTGTTAACTGTACTGTTTCTGCTATAACTCGACGTATACAACGAGAATTTAAGTCGTTCCAAAGACAGAATTCAATTGCCAATGTCTGCTATTTATACACGAAATTTGGACATGCTTACGGACCGTAAGCCATATCCCTTACGATTCGTAAGGGAAGCAGTCTATTTATAGGGTAGCTGGGTTCGGGACTAGGCTTGCTGACTTAACAGTTTTATGAAATTCTACTATGACAACGAATTATGTTGATAACCGTTAGCTAGGTTTTACCCCCCCCCCCCTTGAGTTTTAGGGGTCCTGATCCTGATTCCGATAGTTCTGGAAATCTTAGGGTTTATACAGGATTACTTGGGTGTCTCAATTAAGGTTTCCTTAATAGATAATTAACCTACTAAGTATTAATTTTAGTGTGAGTTGTTACACCAAGCCCTCGCCAATGCAACTTCTTCAGTAACGACCCATTTTTGTTGTTTTCGTTTGGCGGTTTCAAATACTTTATCTGCCTCGGTTTTTTACTTATGAGTTCTCTTTTTGATGGGTTTCGACGTGGAAGGACCATCATTGGGTGGTTGAGTTTCGGGAACGGATTCGTTTTGTGAAAGGTCGATGGAGGTTGGTGAAAGGTTGATGGACGATTGTGAAAACGGGGTAGGTATCGAATCGTCGGTGTGTGGGAAGTTAGTAAACACACCATTCCCGATATACGATGCATAACCCGCCATGTCGGGCATAGAAGAGTGTATGAAAAATGGACGAGGAATTGGACGATTGGGTGGTGGGCTAGGATTACTTTCTTGGAGTGCATACGGGTTGGTCTGGTCATAAGCACGGTTACAAGGATGCATTTTTTCGTTTTGTAGAAGGAGAATTGAAGATGTATAGAAGATGTGGTTGAATGTGGTAAAAAATGGAAGAAAAATGTGAGCTTTATAGTGAAAAAATGGAAGAAAAAATTAATTTTTATTTTTTTTTAATATAGCCGTTGGCCAATGGCTAGCCCAACGGCTCTTTTCTTTTGGCCATACACAGCCCGCCATGTCACCTCGCTTCCCCCGCCCCACGCCCGGCTTGAAACCCAAGCCCCAAGGGCCACGCCCCAACCCAAGCCCCATACCCCATAGCCTAAAATTGACTATATACATATATGTATATTGTCAAATCTTGAATTATACACATATGTATATAGTCAATTTTAAAGTATACATATGTGTATATTACCAAAAGCTTTGGGAAAATGTGTGGTTCAGAATGCTTCTCAAGTTTCTCAATTAGCCTAGTGCTTCTCACCTGATCCTACCCTGTAACCTAATAATTAATATATTAGCTGTAATTGGTATCATAATTAAAACAAATAACAAAAATAACATAGTAATTATTATATTAGTTGTAATTTGTGTCACAATTTAAACAAACCACAAAAAGTAACCTAGTAATTAATTTATTAGCTATAATTTCTTAAAACAAATAACAAAAATTAACTAATAAAACAAGAAGAAAAGTACACAATATAAATGATTTATCATATGATTCATCTTACTATGAACAACTAATTCTCTTCTAATACAATTTTTCATCATTAATCCACAAAGATACAAAAAGCTATCATAAAAAATAAAAATAACTACATATTTTCTTAATAATCATCAAGATTCATTTATGTGATTGTCAATCAACTAAAGCTTAGAAAAAACAACATTGTAGATGTCATTCATTTGTGAGTTTCTGTTTATTTGACTTCTCTGAAAATTGTACAGCCAGGTAAGAGATTCTAGGAACCTTTACAATCCAGGCTTGCACCGGAAAGTGTGGCAGAAACTTCATCTGCTTTCTTAATTGGAGCATTGCATAACACTTGAACTTCTAGACAAATCAATTGAAGTCTTCCCCATTAAGCAGTAACCTGATAGAAGGATTTATTAAACTTAATTATATTTATGATATGTAATTGTATTTATACTTAAATAACTTAGAACTCGGATCACGTTTATAAGTTATGGCGGGTGATAAGCGGGTTATTTCGAAAACTGTCCAATGACAGTTACTCCCGCCAAACTTAACCGCCATGCTCGTTCATATAAATAATAGGGGTCCGGCTACATTTTCCGGCACCAAGACATTTAATAACTATTCGTTCTTGTTTTGTCCATTCGTATCATTCGTTTCAATATTCATTCAAATCATGTCGAATAATTCGGCTGTCAAGTATTCTGAAATGCACCGAGATGAAGATAATGATCATGGGCCTTTGCCAACATGTGGTATCAGAGCCACTTCATCAACTTTACCATGCCAACACTGTCATGAAGAACAAATCGAGAGGGATAAAAGAAATCAAAGAACAAGATTGTGTTTTTACTGTCACCGACCAGGGCATTACATTTACGAGTGTAAATCCAAAGAAAATGATGAAAATACACAATTGATTAGTCAAGCAGTAAATGCCGGAATCGGAACTCAAAGGATATCTGCAGAAGATCGGAACGAAATGATAGTGACTGGAACCGAAGGCGGTATGTGGGGAGACATATAGTATGTTAGTAATTCGTTTTCACATCATTATACCGGTAACATAAATGTTTTTAAACGGATAAAACATTTAGTGGGGGTTGAAACGAATTTTGGGGAAAATGAATTTCTGTTTATGCGGGGCATAGGGGCTGTAGAAATTAAGTCAAATAATGAAAGATTATTGATTCAAAGCGTTTTCTATACGCCTAAATTAGACAGAAACGTTCTAAGCATGAATCAACTGACTTTGCAAGGATTCACGGTCAATAAGGCCGGAGATATTTGCAAGATTTTTCCCATGTTCTCCCCTCCGGTAGTTAATTCGGTAAATGAAATCACTGGGTTGTCCAAGGAAGATGAATTGGGCTTAAAAGAAAAAGAAAAGGTGATAAGTCTGAATGATGTTAGTGAAAGATATAAGGAAGAGTATCTGAATTCATATTTTGAGGACCTGCATGTCTCCTCATGTGAAACGGATTGGAGTGTCATGATAATAAGGGCTTTGGAATTCAAGAATTTCAGTGATTGCAAAAACTTACTGAACATGCTGGAAGATGGGAAGTTTGTATTGCATTACAAACATGAATTATGACAAAAGTTTGAAGAGATGATACTCTGGTTCATCACAGTTTATTTAGGCATAACCACAAGGCCAATTCCACCAATGATGATCGACAACAGAAGAATAGACTTACTAAGTCTATATATGATTGTAGAAAGAGACGGAGGTTACCGGAGTGTAACTGAAGATAATCTTTGGCCGATAATTGCCAAAGATATGGGATACGAGTATAAAGATGGAGAGTACATGAGGGTAGTTTATGCCATGTACTTGGATGTTTTAGTTTATTACTACAGGTTTAAAGATGTACAGGAGAAAGCATGTGATTTAGAAAGAATGAAGGAAAAGGAAGCGGAGCCAGAAAGCAGCCATGGAAGAAGTGCAAGTGCAGAAGTGATCAAGGATGTGACTGCAATGGACCATTATGCACTTTATGCGGGCAACGGCTGGGAAGGGGCATGGAACATGCAAAAGAAACCAAGGAAGTTCGATTTCAAGGAAGCCCGGAAGGCTGTTGATGAAGCCAATGAAAGTGTACTCAAGTTTGCTGCCAAACGTAATTAAGTTTAGGGGGAAGTGATAGAAGGATTTATTAAACTTAATTATATTTATGATATGTAATTGTATTTATACTTATATAACTTAGAACTCGGATCATGTTGATAAGTTATGGCGGGTGATAAGCGGGTTATTTCGAAAACTGTCCAATGACAGTTACTCCCTCCAAACTTAACCGCCATGTTCGTTCATATAAATAATAGGGGTCCGGCTACATTCTCCGGCACCAAGACATTCAATAACTATTCGTTCTTGTTTTGTCCATTCGTATCATTCGTTTCAATATTCATTCAATCATGTCGAATAATTCGGCTGTCAAGTATTCTGAAATGCACTGAGATGAAGATAATGATCATGGGCCTTTGCCAACATAACCCTCGTTTGCTACAAAGATGGAACACCTATAGATGAAAAAATAAAATGGATAGAAAAAACTCATCATTGAATATTATTAATTATATGAAGTATATCTTAATCCTTACCGGGAGAAACCATACGATCCTCTGTCAGGTCCATCTCAGTTTGATTTGTCACATCAACTGCAAAATTCAAAGACGTTGACAACAAATACCAAACATAAAAACAATAATCTTCTAAAACAATCAAACTAGCAAACAGTTAGCAAAAGAATCAGATTTAAAATCTAAAATTCTGTTAGATCTGGCTTGTGATGAACCCACTATCAGTGTTACATTTGAAGCTGTTAATTGGGCTGGCTTGTTTGAACCTAGAATTCAGACAGGAAAATCATTCACATGGCACTATAGATGTTTGTGTAAAAAATACAAAATTTAATCGATTAACAGTTACCAGTGATGAGATTGTCTTCCGAAATTCCATAAACAGTCAACGATTGTTCTTCACCACACTGCAAGATGATACAGATTCTAAGCATAAAATAAAACTAGAACCAGTTTAGTTTCTGATCACAATACGCTTAATAAGACACTTAAATGCATATCTCGAAAACAGTGTCCGAACATGTGGAAAAGCTGAAGTGGACAAGTATATCGTTAAATATCTTGAACTGTCATTATCATTCTATGTGCTTAAATTCGTTAAGCGGATACTAACTGTGATAGATTTTGACAGATAAGCCGATATGATCTTCTTGTCTGCGTTTTCATAAAAAGATGATGCATGTAAATACCTTGGTTTCATTTCGGTTTCAAATATTGAAAATTACAAAAAGATTTTAGGTGTGTTTTAATTTAAAGTTTGAAAAATACAAAAAGATTTTATTTCTCGTTTCCATGAGTGGGCTTTATATTTTTAACGATAATCAAAAAGGGTTTTACAATTTTCAAAATGGATTAAAAACAATCCGGTGAGGTAATTTAAAATAAGTCTTTTAATAAAAACAATCGGTCTTGCTAAGTTAGTCTAAGTGTGGATCTTCGTGTGGGAAACCGTGTTCCAAGTTGGTAGAAATATTTTTAAGTATGTGTTACTTCAAATTTTTTTGAGCATAAATATGTTAACATTGATTGGTTTTGAAATTCATTTGGACTTTAATGGTTTCTAATGAAGTTTTGAGTTGACTAGCTATTTCAGATAAATATAAGACAGGAAGTTCACTTTTCGGTGTGCTCCAGTTGTTCGATGCTGTGTGAAAAACAAGATTGGAGCGGGAAGCTGCTTCTTTAAGATTTGGTGAAGATCTACAAGATCCCGTATATATTAAGGGGGAGTTTGTAAATTGTAGGTCCGGCTAGGAGGATCTAGTCGCCTAATCCTTGTGTAGAAACCAACCCGGTTGTGCGGAATCCAATCGGAAAGGCAAACCGAGATAGAACACGCAAATACAGGACACGCAATATTCACCGATTAACACCTCTGTATTAATACGTATGAAAGGTTCAGTTACAAAGCAATGTTTACAAATATATTTTGCAAACTCTCTTGTGTGTGTGTGTGCTCTCAACAATGTGCTCTATTGTTCTAAGACTAGTGACAGTCTATTTATACACACAGACACAACGAAACAGAACTTGGCGAATCACAACTTGGTGAAACACATCCATGCTTGACGAAACACATGTGATATTGAAGAAACAGAAACAAAGTCGACGAAACTGTTTTGTTTCGTCAACTTTCATAGTGTTTCGCCAATATGGGCTTGGGCCCAATGTTGATTCGTCAAACATATTAGCCCATGCTTGTTTCCATTGATTCGCTAACTGTTTAAGCCCAACGCACTTGTTTTGGCTACTTTGTTTCAGCCCAGGGACTAATATTCAAGTCCTTTATGTCTTGGCCCGCTTGTAGTCTTCAAGCACACGACGGAGGAATGTCGTGATTCAAGCCGAGTCGCGTCGAGTCGAGTCACGTCCACATCATGTATCAACAAACTCCCCCTTGGACGCTACTCGCGAGATTCGCCTTTCATGTCTTCTATGTCGGAGGATCTTCAAAGTCTTCACATCTTGAAAGCAGAAAGTGTATCAACAAACTACCCGTATCATGTAGGAAGTGTGTTGACAAACTCCCCCTTAACATAAGCTCCCCCTTGAGTTATGCTCATGTAAGACTTGATCTTCAGTGCTTGAGATCCTTGTGGTGTTGATGATGGTCAGCGGCAACTCGATCATCTTCATCACTTGAGTGCCTTCACGTCGTGTCTTCATTCCGAAGCTTGTCATCGACTATGTTCTCCTTGCCTTTAGAATCTGCACATGCAAGAAATCTAAACGCGTAATGAGAACAACTGCTTGGAATATAGTTAGCATGAACAAACGACACACGCATGACCATGTTTAAATCAAACACCGTCCGACAGTTTGAAAGTTTGATAAATTTGTCAATTTTAGGTTTTTAACTTTCAAAACTTGCAAATTTCGACCGTTTATGAAGATTTAGTCAATTCGATTTTCGTTCAGGTTTCAGGCAACGAAGACTCGAGATCCAACATCGTACGATCGAAAATAAGATAGAAATAAAATCTTTTTGGTTTTTATAAAGTTTATATTAAAACACACCTAAAATCTTTTTGGTATTTTTGAATATTTGAAATGTAAGGACTGAAAGCAGTAAATAAATATATACAGACATTCTTTTTGTGAGTTTCGAGGGTAAGAGAATCATATCAGTGTGTATGGTCATGCCAAAATGCTCTTGTTGTTCAGTTAGTTAACATTTAGATAAGCATCCTATAACAATTATCGGTATTGTTGTCCACATAAGCTCAACTTATCAGATGTAATCATGGCGAGGGGATACGTTAAGGTATGATTTATGGGGATACGTTAAGGTATGATTTATACTTACCGACCGGTGTTCATCCACATCACGACACATTCCCGTATCAAGGTATGCACGAGGGTTCATCTTACCGGTGAGTATACCGATTATCATTTGTTTGACCGTATATGAGTATATGATGTGAGATTCTCACTTATTTTGATTTGAAAACAAGCCCTATGTGATAGAATCACTTATTGATGAGGAACTTGATTTTCCTATGCATGAGGGCACAGGAGCAAGTCCGTGAACAGTTCAGTACTTTCGTACAGCAGAGAGACGAACTTGACTCCCGGATAAATGTGATATTTTATCACTTATTTGTTTGGACATGTGATTGTTTATCACTTATTGAGGTCGAATGTAGTATGTACACGTATGTATAGTATCATGGAAGATCTAGACTTGCGTCCCCGTTATTTTTCGGTAAAAGATACAACCATGATACCCAGATGATAAGCAACATAAAGACCGAATATCTCAGAACCTCGGCAAGCTATCAAACGAAATTTCGGTACTAAGACCATATGCCAATGAATGGTTCCCACCTGGTCTTCAGTCGATTTAAGATTTATATCACCCTGCACACTTTACAATGATTGTGAGCCTACCGATACATCTTATATAGAGCTTCTTATCGTTTTTCATTTAAGGTTTAAAGAGGTTTGGATAGACCACTGATGTACTATCATATTCTCTTTTGCTCGCCAGGAAACTCATTTTTGATTTTCTATTGTTTTTGTTTTTTTGAAATTTTTCGATGTTTTTGGATTTTTCAAATTTTGGATTTACTCCCCCTAAAATCAATAAACTAAGATAAATTTAAAAGACACAAAGATATTTGCAAAAATGATTTTCCGATGTTGGTTTTACTCTTGTTTTACCTCAATGTCGTTTACCAAAATTAAGTTTTAATCATAAAAGATTTATCGAATTTTGGAAAAATCAGTTGGTACGTCGGTAAGCGGTGCGGACCATGACAACATTGACTAGTTTCATAGAGAAACAATCACGTGTGAGGTGATATTCGAGATCAACATGTCAGGCCAAAGAGTGTTGTACGAGATGATATAATTCACAAAGCAGCTTAAAATATCGACAGGTATAGGAGAGATTAGAAATTCAAAACCGTATCCTACAACTGTTTCATGCATTGCAAGGAATCTGAGTGCTCTCCCAAACTGAATATCCACCCGGTGTGGATTTCAAGGTTGATTTTTGTAGCTACTGAGAAATCTCTTCACAGCAACAAGATCATAAACCTCCGGGTCCGGCTGGTCTTCCATATTGCACCAGCGAAGGCCTTTGTCTTTCTCTTTCAGAAGTGGTGTGCGGATGTTCAATCCACGCCACGGCATCTGCACACATTTCATTGTATTCTTTCCTGAGGACCCGATCAAAAACCATAACTACCAAATTTTGGCACATTTTTCATCTGGTCGAATTTTGCAACTTCATTCAACCACATTCTTTCACCAACATATTCTTCTTCTTTTTCTTTTTCTTTCCTCTCTCTCCATCAATGGCAACAACATTCTCCTAGTTTGTAACAATATTTCGGAGCCTTATGTCGCCAATCTTGTGCATGGACGCTCCACTATCAACAATCCTAAGACTATCAATAGTTCCTCCTGGAACATCCTGCACACTCATTTAGAGATTAGTTGGAGAGGGGGACCCAAGCCTTCACAGACTTGGGTCGTCCGTCATCATCGAGAATTGTAACATCCATTTCCCGATGATTGGGAATTGATATGGCTCCCCCTGAAACAGTTACCGATTTTGGTTTCCAAATTCGTTTCTGTTTTTCATGTTTAACATCCGATTTAACAGATTTTGTTTGGACAACCTCCAGTTTTAACGCCTTTTCAACTTCCTTGACCTGTTGACGTTTCTGTTTCTTTTCCCTTTCTTTTACAAGACGGGGATCTTGTTTTACAGAAACAGATCGCTAACGGTCAGTTTGGTCACGGGGAACATCAACTTTGTCTTTTTGTTTATGAAGATATGGACAATTTCGAATTACATGTCCAATTGTATCGCATTCAAAACATGATCTTCATTCAACAAACCCCGAAGTATCATGTGGTCGTCTTGCCGATGATGATGAACTTTGTGATCCCGAGGTACTAGGTTTTGAACTGCTTGGTTCATTTCTTTTTAACACAGTCGCTTTCTTAACAAAATCTAAGTTAGATTTGTTTTCAAACGTTTCAATTTTGTCCGTTCCCTTAGATTTCACAAAGTTTACATTTTTGTTCTTCTTTTGATTCGGCTTCTTTTGAGCTTGAGTCGTTGGTTTTCCTTTGGGTTTGGCATGATTTTGCTGTTTTTGCACTATTGGTAATTTCTTATTGCCAAATTGTTTTCGAATTTCGGCCTTTGGAAAAGGAGGACACTGTGTAACTGTAACATGTGGTCCTGTCTTTCCCAAAAACTTAGTTGCCGAATTTTCAAAGACTTTACTGATTAAGGATTGATTAACATTCTTAATAGGAAAATCTTTGTCTGAATAAATTTTATCATCACCAACAAGAGTGTACAGCAAATTCACACTCTCTGACTCTTCTGCAGATGAGGACTTGATTGCAACAGTCTTAGCGGGTTTTGCAGGAGGAACACATAGAATGTGATTCTCAAGAGGTATGTCCTCTTCTTTGATTTCCGCATCAGACTTTGCTACATCAGTATCATCGGATTCATCATCAGAAGAATCAGCATCCTCAATAATGACTGGAGGATCCTGATTCTGTTCAGCAGAAGACACACATGTATCTGTTGATACATCTGAATCTGGTGATACTTCTTTCTTATATCCGAGTCCTGTTGCAAACTCCTTAACATCTAGAGGAACAGATGGTTCAAAGAAAGTTCTATCCTCCTCGTCAGGCATTGCATCATAATTGTGTCTCACTGGTGGTGGACATTTCTTGTAACCTATGCATGTGACATCCCGTTTCTCTTTCTGAACATTAATGATGTGATCCAACACATAGCTAGAGCTCAAATAACTGTCTAGCTTAACTTGGATCACCTCACTTTCAGTTTTAACACAAGCCATTTCCTTTTGCATAATCTCAAGGCGAGTTATATACAAATTAATGTCAGTTTGTTTTCTGGAAACCATTTTAGTTAATTCGGTTTTATCTTTCTTTAATTTCTCAATTACTGATTTAAACTCCTTTTCATGGTTTTCATAAAACATGTTGGCTTCAGTGCACTTTGAAAGATCCACGGTCAACTTCTGATTGTGGATGAATGTCACATCATATTTCTCTTGCAAATCCTCATGTTTGCTTTGCAATTCACACCACTTGGCATTCAAAGAAATATGTTTGTCTTGCAAGTCAAACAAACTAGCTTGTAAAGCATCATGTTTGCCTTGCAACTCAGACATGTTTGCTTCTAACTAAGTACACTTAACAGTCAAACTATCACAATTATCACAAATAACAGCAGTGGGTTCATCGACACATACCTGACTTGATGAATTGTCGACATTAGCCATAAAGGCTGAATGGAGAGAAGACGAAGAATAAGCAGCTTGATCCACCAAGATAGATCTTCTTTGAGTTCCTGCTGCAGCTTCCTCTAAAAGCTCATCAATGTCTGCATCAACTGACGCACTAGATGTCTCACCCACATGATCATCACCTGAACTCGAGGATTCTTCATCTGAACTCCTACTATAACCCGAAGAGTCTTCATCCTCAGAAGATTCGCCACCATTGGCGGAAGATTCTCCACCACTGGTGTGAGTTAAATCCTTAACAACTTCAGCAAAACATGTTGTTCCATCTGGAGCATCACCACTTAGCTAGATTGACCAGTCACAACCTTCATCTACTTGAACCACAATTGCCTGGTTGGCATTTGATGGTCCTGCTTGACTCTGGTTGTTGACAGGTATCAATGTATGCTCATTGTTCCTGTTTTGGTTCTTCTGGTTGCCTTGATTTCTGAAGGGATTCTGGTTCCCATGCTGTGCTGGCCTTGTACATTCCCTTTTGAAGTGACCCCGTTCACCACAGTTGAAGCACTTCACTGCTTGTTTATCGAACCCATACTTGGTGTCTTCCTTGCTTTCCAAGCTGGTTCTGCCCGTTCTCTCCATGAAATCCTTTGCTCTCCTCACAGCACTTGCAAAGGCCCATTTGATATCCATCAACTCCATCTCTTCCTTGTCAATCTGCTGATAGTCTTCTTGTGTCAGATTAATGTTGCCAATCTGACCTTCCACTAACCCACAGTACGCACTCACTAAAGTGTTAAGCAGCTCCATGTGTTCCTTTGTTACTTCCACACTGACCTTTGAAAAGCTTGACGTGTCGAGCCGTACTGTATTTGGCTTAGATTGCTGACCAGCAGAAGATGTACTACCATAACATGCCTGTTGTTGAGCAGGAAGTGGATTCCTATACAAGTCTGTGGTGGGAGCTGGCTTAACAGGAACTTGTATCTGATTGCCATACGAATCGGTGCTTGTGACAAACGCCGTTTGAAGTGGAGCATGTGAACCGGGTCTTGCAGACGAAGAACTGGAAGTTCCATAATACATCTCAGGATTGTATGGCACAATGGATTTTGCAGAAGAAGTACTTGAAGTTCCATAATACATTTCTGGATTTTGTGGCACTGGAGCTCTTTTTGCCTTTAAGGTTTCCTCTTGATCCTTGTTCTCTAAAAGCTGCACGAAGTCGTTGATGTTTGTAGTAGCCAAAACCCCGTTATACTTCAAAATCTCCAAGAAACTATTCCATTGGGGAGGCAACGCATCAGCAAACTTCTTCACCACCTCTGCTGGAGTTGTTACTACCCCAAAATTACCCAACTCAGTAAGCAAATGATTAAACCGACTTGTCATGTCTCCCAACGATTCCTTATCCATACATGTGAAGCCATCGAATTCTTTCTTGAGTAGATCATGTCGCAGTTGACGTGTTGCTTCATTTCCTACCCCTCTGGTCTTCAACGCATCCCACAGTTTCTTCGTTGTCTTGAAACTGACAAATTGATGGTAAATATCTTTGCTTAACGCCTGGGTAAGAATGGCATAAGCCTTCTTTTCCAGATCATACGTCTTCTTTTGATCTTCTCGAAGATCGGCAAACGTAGCGGCAGATGAAGCGGCAAACTCTATCGCTTGATCGAAATCTGTGGTGAAACGTAACCACAATTCTGTATTTTGCCCAAGCACGTATGTGTTGAACATCTCTGCCCATCCTGGATATTCATTTAAGTGCATCAACTTTGGAGGTCGATTCAAACTTCCGGTTTCACTCTTGCTCAATAAGATACTTTGAATGCTAGGAGTTTGATTTGATACGAATGCCCATTGACCAGTTGATATGGCATTGGCTTGTGAAGATGTCGATACGGGAGATTCGGCCCATGAGGGAGATAAACTAGTATTTCTATACTTTCCCCCATCCGGAGCCGGAGTACCCCACCATGAGGGAGATGAACTTGTATTTCTATACTTTCCCTCATCCAGAGCCGGAGTACCCCACCATGAGGGATATGAACTTGTATTTCTATACTTTCCCCCATCCGGAGCCGGAGTTCCCCACCAACTTGGATTCATGTTTTATACGAGAGAATAAATTCCTGAAAGACACACTCAAATCAACAGTTAAACTTCTTTGGCAAACCTTCTGTTAGAAATAAACAAGTGTTTCGACGAAACAAGTTTCTACGAAACAAAACTTGGTTGTTTTTATGAAACTGAACAAGTGTTTCGACGAAACAAGTTTCTACGAAACAAAACTTGGTTGTTTTTATGAAACTGATTTTAAACACTTGTGATGACGAAACAGGGCCCAACTTATAATGACGAACAGAAAAATCCTTTATGGGCTTGGCGAAACAAGTTAGTTATTTTCTCTTGGGCTTTACGATTGAGAGTCAACGAAATGTGGGCCTTTTGATTTTGACTAAACAAAAGAAAGTCCTTTGGGCCTTAATAAAAATTCACGAAAACAAGGCCCAAACTAAAGTAATTCACTTTTGAATCAAAAATCCCACTTGACGAAACTGAATAGATAATTGTTTAATTTTGACGAAAGTAATTCACTTTAGTTTGGTCAAACGTATTATATGGGCCTTATATTTGAAGAAACAAGCCCACTAAGGGAACTGACGAAACAGATATTAGTTTGAGGGCCCAATCAGTTAACGAAAAGGAAAGTATTTTGGTCTTTTTAATATCGACGAAACAAAGAAATTCTTTTTGGTTTCTTGGGCTTTGACGAAACAGGGCCCAATTTTACTTGTGTTTCATTGAATTTGTTTTGATGAAACAGATTTGTTTGGTCAATTTTCTGTTACGTCGAAAAGTTGTCAGGGGTTGGTAGACTTTTTCAACCTTATCTCCTACTGACACAACAGGATACACTTTCGGCTAAGGCATGTCTGTTTCACCAACCAGGCAAGGCTTTGATTATTTTAATCTGTTAACAACTTCCAATACACAAACAACTTTCCAAGTGATATTTCAAAGATCCAAAAGTTGTTTTAACGAAGAACACTCTGAATGTCACAAGAACACAATGAACTTTCCGGTAAACTATGAGTTTTCCGGTGACCCGAAACTATCCGAAAACGTGATTTTGCTTGCAATGTTTAATAAAAACCAATATTTAGCATGTGGACATGAGTTTAACAAGGTTTTTAACAAAACACAAAGCAAAAGCAAAAGCAAAAGCACAAGATTAAACCCGATTTTAAAATTGTTTTTCCAGAAAAATATGAACTTTTCAAAACCCGAAAAACACAACACCTCGGTTTTAACAAGGAGAAGAGCCAAGGCTCTGATACCACTTGTAGGTCCGGCTAGGAGGATCTAGTCGCCTAATCCTTGTGTACAAACCAACCCGGTTGTGCGGAATCCAATCAGAAAGGCAAACCGAGATAGAACACGCAAATACACGACACGCAATATTCACCGATTAACACCTCTGTATTAATACGTATGAAAGGTTCAGTTACAAAGCAATGTTTACAAATATATTTTGCAAACTCTCTTGTGTGTGTGTGTGTGCTCTCAACAATGTGCTCTATTGTTCTAAGACTAGTGACAGTCTATTTATACACACAGACACAACGAAACAGAACTTGGCGAATCACAACTTGGTGAAACACATCCATGCTTGACGAAACACATGTGATATTGAAGAAACAGAAACAAAGTCGACGAAACTGTTTTGTTTCGTCAACTTTCATAGTGTTTCGCCAATATGGGCTTGGGCCCAATGTTGATTCGTCAAACATATTAGCCCATGCTTATTTCCATTGATTCGCTAACTGTTTAAGCCCAAAGCACTTGTTTCGGCTACTTTGTTTCAGCGCAGGGACTAATATTCAAGTCCTTTATGTCTTGGCCCGCTTGTAGTCTTCAAGCACACGACGGAGGAATGTCGTGATTCAAGCCGAGTCGCGTCGAGTCGAGTCGCGTCCACATCATGTATCAACATAAATGCACCTGTGGATGATAGATGCTGGATGCGGCTTCTCGAAGATTTGCTGAAGTTCTGCAGATCTCGCATATATCAATGGGGAGTCTATAAATGTACCCAAGTTTGATAAATGCTGGATAGTGCAACTAGAATGAACTTCAGGGACTTGCTTGCAATATGATGGAAGTTATGATGACAAATGCGGACAAGGAAATGTTATAAGAGTCCACATTTTTGGTGAAAATGTCATAAGAAGTTATATCTTTCATCATTTGTCCGAATTTGTAGTTTTGGGTTGTAAGAACTTGTAGTTCTTGCAAGGTTAGCTTGTCAGTACTTGTAATTCTAGCCCCTTTGTCCGAATTTGTAGTTCTTTGGTGTGTCGGTACTTATTTGTTTAGTACTGACTAGGGTTTCAATTGTAAGGACTTGTATGTCCGAATTTAGGATTGTATATATACTTTGTGGCTGTGTGCAATCAGCAGACTAAAAGGGAATTCAATGAAACAATGATTTTTTTGAGAAAACTTCTTACGTAAACAAACCCTAGCTTTGTGTGTTCTTCATTCACGGTGTGCGATTGTTGATTGTGTATACTCAGTGTATTCACTGTTCTCTCATCTTCTACACCTTCTGTACGAGCTCTACGTTGCGATACGAGACACGCGGTGGTTTCCGCACATCGCGTGTGTGTTCAATCGATCCGGTTCGCGTGTTCGTTGAAGGAAGAGGACCTTACATCCACTGATCCCAATGTTTTATAGCATATCCAAGGATCGGATCTGAAAGTCCCAGCACCACTTCACTAGACTGTTGCACCAAGGACCATGTTCTTGCTAATGATTCCTTGGGACAAAATTAAAACCACGATCCCAGATTTTCAGTCACAACCTGACTCCCCCGAGCTCGTTGTGATGCAGATATCTCTTGCTTGTGCTTCTGATGAACAAGAAAACAACCAAGCAGTTATACACCATTTATTCAACTTGTTACCTTCATTTATCAATAAAACAACTTAGAATACCTGAATCACATGAGCCCTTTGAGATGAGGACTCATTTGAGTGCTTCTTCTTACGGGACTCATCCCAAAATTGTACAACCAGTAGCGAGGAGAGTTGTGCTTTTGAGTCAGGTCCTAAAAAGTTAAATAACATAGAATGTTGACTTGTTAGAACCCTTACATGGAATGCTACTTTTATTCAAATTTACAGTCAACATTTTAAAGGCTTTGCAACAGTTATTTTTTGGTCAATTAAGAGCATAGCCCAGCAAATGTAGTATTAAACTTTGAACATTTACGAATGCACCACTTGAAGCTTTATGTGTTAATGTGGAAATTCTTATTAGATAACCTTCCAAAACATTTACGCATTTTTCGTGGATTTTGTAAGCCATACAATTACTTTTTTCCTGTATATATAGTTATTTTGACGTCTTGCTCACTAAACAAACCTAATATTTCCTTCAAATTTTAGATTCGATCCTATCAATTGTTTTCTCCTAACTCAAGAGAGTTATAACTTTTATGGGGGTAAAAATTTTATTTTACACAATCAGGGATATGAGCATAAACAGCAACAAGATGATGGTTCTTAAAAGCTACAAAACAATATAAGCACAAAATATAAACCATCAAATGAAGCCCTGATTGAACTTGAAGAATATAAAAATTTAGATATCAATATAAAAACCAACCAGATGATGGTTCTAGAGAAATTAAATTTTAGATCAATAAAATTGCTCAAAATTTAAGTAAACGTCACATACAATAGTGTAGGTCCACTAGCGGAGGATCTAGTAACCTTATCCTTGTGATACAAACAAACCCAATTGTGCGGAATCCAACCGGGTATGCAAACCGAGATCAAGACACAAAACAAACAAAGATTCAACGTTTAACGCTTCAAATGTATTATAACCTGTAGAGTTTGTTTACAAAGATACAGAAGAAAATGCTCTCTCAAACTTACTGGTTCTCTCCATCTGTGTCTGTTCACTATGTTTTGTCTCATGTTCCTTATCTGTTCAGCAAGCTGCTTATATAGCCGAACCTTATCCATATTCTAACGAAGAATGGAACCTGGCCCACGAGCATACAACAGGCCCATGAATACTAGGAGTCTTCATGGACACTATTGACGAACCCTCACACATTGACGAACAATTCAATCTTCGTGAGGTGGAGTCTTCGTCGCATTAGATACTTCGTGGAAAGCAAGGAGACTTTGTGAGGGGTAGTATGGACGAACAATGACACTCTTCATCACATTTACAATCTGGACGAACATTAGTCTTCGTCGTGAGGAGTCTTCGTCCCAAGCAACCCTACGAAGACTGTTCAATGTGCGAAATAGGGTAGTCCCACGAAGACTCTCAATGTTCGTGAAAAGATAGTCCCACGAATACTCTCAATGTTCGTGGATACCATAACTGCCGATGTCTTCATGTGTGAACATTTCTTGGTATGTTAAATGTGCCCCAGGTCAAGATAGGAGGATTATTTTGATCCCGACCTTCACTTCGAAGGTGAACCGCAACGAGTCGTATCCACAATAGTGCATCAACAAACTCCCCTTGGATGCTGCTTGTGAGGTTCATTTTTCACGTTGTCGAATCTTCAGATGTCTTCACGTTTCACAAACAGGGAGTGTATCGACAAACTCCCCCTTGAATGATGCTCGTGAATCTTTTGATCATTAATACTTCAGATCCTTTTGGTGTTGATGAGTGGTCAGCAGCAACTCGATCATCTTGTTCCTTTCTTGCATCTGGACATACAAGAAAGCTAAACGCGTAATGAGAACAACCTCTTGGAATATAATCAACATAAACAAACGACACACATATGACCAACTCTCAATCAACACCGACCGACAACAGTTTGAAAGTTGTAAAATTTGATCAGTTTAGATTTGAACTTTCAAAACTTGCTAAATTTCGGCCATTTATGAAGACGCAGTTGTTTTCGGTTTCTATCAGGTTCAGGTGGAAAAGACTCGAGATCCAACATCGTACAATCAAAAATAAGATAGAAATAAAATCTTTCTGGCTTTTATAATGTTTATATTAAAACACACCTAAAATCTTTTTGGTATTTTTAAATATTTTAAATGTAAAGACGGAAAGCAGTAAATAAATATATACCGAGATGCAGAAACTTACAGCATTAAATAAATATTTACAGTCATTCTTTTTGTGTGTTTATAAGATAGAATTAAAATCTTTTTGGATTTTATAATATTTATATTAAAACACACCTAAAATCTTTTTGGTATTTTTGAATATTTGAAATCTAAAGACGGAAAGCAGTAAATAAATATATATAGAGATGCAGAAAGAAACTTACAGCATTAAGTAAATATTTACAGACATTCTTTTTGCGAGTTTTGAGGGTAAGAGAATCATATCAGTGTAAGGTCACGCCAAAACGATCTTGTTGTTCAATTAGTTAATATTAAGATAAGCATCCTATAACGATGTCGGGGTGGGCTGGGTTTTGTTGTTGGTTGGAGTACCGGTTGGTGCCCCGACTCGAGAAGGAACGGTCGCGGCCGCGTCCACGTTCACGTCCGCCGCGATTCTAACCACGTCCCCTGTCGGACAGCTGAAAGTAAGAGGGCTGTTGGGAGGCATTGTTCGACGGGGTGGCAGTGGTTGTGGCGATAGCAGTGGCGGCGGCTTGAGGACCCCAAGTAACTGTTGGTACACTTTATGTGGACGCGACTCGGTTCGGTTTGACTCAATTCGGTCGACTCGGTTAGGTTCGGTCCGAGCCCGGCATCACGACATTCCTCTGTCGTGCGCCCCAGAGATCGACACGCGAAGCACGGAGAGCCGCGAACCATTTTCCACCGACACATCACCATGATGATGTCAGGAGATGACTTATCAATGCATGGTTTCCATTCAACGTGAATTCATCAAATGAGTTGTTGAATTAATATATTCTTTATCAAATTGATGCACACGTACTGTTTCATGACGAAGATCCAATGGAACATGTATGACGAAGAATCCACTGGAACATGTATGACGAAGAATCTCATGGCGAACAATATACTTCGCCATGAATGATGTGTGACTAAGGTTGTTCACCAAAGGCTAACGGCGAAGAATCTATTCTTCGCCGGCCTTAGTTGTTCGTCTGGGATCCTTCGTCGGCTGCAGATGGTTCGTCGACCTGTAGCCTATTTAAACAGCTTGCTGAACAGAAGTTAGAAAGAGAGCTTGAATGAGCTTAGAGAGAGAGTAGTGAGAGAAAGTTCGGGTGTGCTTTGTATTTTATCAAATCTTGTGTCGAAACATTGTCTAAATCAATATACATCTTGTTAAACGTTGAATCCTTTTATTGTGTTTACTCCCTCGCTCGGTTTGTGTCGTATCGGGGCTTCCGCACTCGTTTCGGCACCCAAAACAAGAAATCATCGTTGTCCGACGATCCGTATCAGGACCAGGACCAGGACCTACAGGTGGTATCAGAGCGTAAGGCTCGATTTCTTGTTGAAAACCGAGTTATCGGTGTGATTTTCGATTGGGTTTTGAGTTCTTCTTGGATAAACTTCAAGAACCCAGTTCTGATTCATAATATTCTGTTTTTAAAACTCGAAAATCTCTGATGTTATTTGGCGTTGTTTTGCTTAAAAACTTGTTTAAAAGGTTGGAGATTATCATAGGTACAAGTTGCTTTAGGTTTCGACGTCAAAATTTGTGTTGGGCAATTTTTCCGGTGAACATCTTGGCCGGAAAACTCATTGTGTTCATCAGGATCTTCAAAGTGTTCTCGTGTGTTCTTCATATATATTCTGCATTTGATCTTTGATTGAATTATTGTTGTTGAATTATTGATAGATATAATACTAATTGTTTGACTATTGAGTCTTGAAAAGTATGGTGTTTTGAAAATAGATGTCTTTGGAATGATGTTGTTTGAAAAATTGGTTCTTCTCTCTGACACAAACAAGATAAGCTTCCATTGGGAGAAAAAGAGAAAACATCTTTTATAATCAGTTATTCAGTATTAGAAATAGCCCTTATTATTATTCGTGGGCCAAGGTTCTTCAATTGGTCAGATTTTTTTTTCGTGGAGTCCATTGGGATTGGGCTCAGGTGGTTCATTAGGTGTGTTCTTCATGGACTTCAAAGGTGTCTTTAGTGGTTTATTTAATTTTTTTTGGTGAGTATTTGGGCTTGGGTTCCTAAGTTATTTTTCGTGGTTTTGGTTTTTAACAATCTTATAAATTTCACGAAATATCTCAATCTCTCGTGGAATTCATTTGGGTCTGTCTAGTGTTCGCTGGGGTAAACTATTTTTCGTGAACAATTTTTTTTTTGGGTGAATATCATCCTTTGTGGAGGTTGGTTCTTTCACAGTTGCCCTTTAAGTTGGTTATTTATAATCAATCATGAGTACACACCTTTGGGGGTCAAGCATTTTAGGATCTCAATCTTCAAATGATCCTTCTCATCAAAGTAAACCGAAAATGGCAACAGATAAGTATGGTCGTTGGATTCCAGATTCAAATGCGGACAATTTGCATATGCAAAAGGGTTCAGTGCCATTTTGGCTTCGGTCTCCCACACCGTCAAATAACACGTATACGAGAAAGGGTTCAGTAAGTAATCGATATGTATTGATATGTATGGAACACCACAACCAGTTGCCTTAAAGCAAACGACTTTTGTCTTAAGAATCAATATGTATGGAACACCACAATCAATTGCCTCCGAGCAAAGCTATCCGTCGTCTACCAGAGTACCATCATTTCTTAATCCAAACTACAATGGTCAAACAAGAACGGCGTTTTATGCCAAAATTATCAAGGATGTCAGCGATGGTGAGTCCTCGAGAAATGATGACAGTTCTGAACATGGCAGTAGTTCAGTTGAATATGTTACAAGTTCAGTTGAGGATCGTATAAGTTTGAGTTCATGCGAGGATGGATCTGAATATGAATCATCAAGGAAGGTTGTTGATTTTGAGGCAAGTGAGTCAATATCTGAGAGTGAATCCAGTCAGGTATGTGTCCATAAACCAAGTTCTGATAGGTGTGATAATTGTGTTGAGTTAAGTGCTAAATTGTCTGATTTGCAAAGAAAATTGTCTGACTTGCAAAGCAAATATGATGATTTGCAAAGCAAGTATGACGTGACATATATCCACAATCAAAGTTTGATATTGGATCTTTCGAAATGCATAGAGGCCAACATGTTTTATGAAAACCATGAAAAAGAGTTTAAAACCGTGATTGAAAATTTAAAAAAAAGATAAAACCGAGCTAACAAAAATGGTTTCAAGAAAACAAACTGACATAAACTGTTATATCAATCGTCTCGAGGACATGCAAAAGGAGTTAGCCTGTGTTAATTGTGAAAGTGAGGCGATCCAGCTTAAGTTAGATAGGTATTCAAACTCTAGGTATGTGCAGGATCACATCATTGACATACAGAAAGAGAAAAGGATGTCATGTGCGTTGGATATAAGAAATGTCCACCACCTGTTAGACACAATTATGATGCAATGCCTAATGAGGAGAATAGACCTTATTTTGAGCAATCTGTTCCTTTAGACATTGAAGAATTTGCAACCGGACTTGGATACAAAAAGGAAGTATCATCGGATTCGGATGTATCAACAGTTACAAGTGTGTCAACTGCTGAACAAAATCAGGATCCTCCAGTTGTTATTGAGGATGCTAATTCTTCAGAAGATGATGATGATTAGTCTGATGATACTGACTCAGCACAGTCTGATGCGGTAACCAAAGAAGAGGACATACCTCTTGAGAATCATATTCTATGTGATCCTCCCGCAAAACCTGCTAAGACTGTTCTGGTTGAGTCCACATCTGCACAAGATTGTGAAAGCGTGAACTTGCTTTATACGTTGATTGGTTCCGACAAAGTTTACTCAAACACATATTTTCCCATTAAAAATGTTAATCAATCCTTGATTGATAAAGTGTTTCAGGATTCAAGCAGTAAGTTTTTGGGAAAGTCGAGCCCAAGAGTTGTAGTAACTCAGTGAACTCCTATCCCAAAAGCCGAAGTTCGGAAACACTATAGAAATAAAAAACTTCCAGTTCGACAATAGAAAAATCACGCTAATCAAGGAAAGAGAAAGAGCAAAAGAGCTCAAAACAAGAAGAGGTGTCAAAAGATAAACTTCGTGAAGTCTCGAGGGACTGATAAAATTGAATCTTTTGAAAACAAATCCAACACTGATTTTGTTATGCAAAAGAAAGTTTTGAAAAGAAAGAGTCAAAACAACTACACATAACACACAAACTGTTGTGATGTAGGACCAAGAACCTCAAGATCACGAAGTTCACCATCAAGCTCCTACAGTTATGATACTCCGAGGTTTGTTGAGGGAAGATCATGTTTTGAATGCGGTGAGTATGGGTACATTGTCAGACCCTCGTCTTGTTACCATAAAAGATCTGTTTCACCAAAACAAGACCCTCGTCTTGTTAAACAACGGGAAATGAAACAGAAAAAGAAACAAAGGAAAGAAATTGAAAAGGTTTTAAAACCAGGGGTTATCCAAACACAGTATGTTAAGTTAGAAGTTAAAAATGAAAAACAAAAACATATTTGGAAACCAAAACCAGTAACTGTTTCAGGGGGAGCTACGTCAATTACGAATCATCGGGAAATGGATGTCACAATTCTCGATTATGACGGACGACCCAAGTCTGTGAAGACTTGGGTCCCCCTCTCCAACTAATCTCTCTGAATGAGTATTCAGGATGTTCCAGGAGGAACTATTGATAGTCTTAGGATTGTTGATAGTGGGGCGTCCATGCACAAGATCGGCGACATAAGGCTCCAAAACATTATTACATCTAGGAGAATATTGTTTCCTTTGATGGAGAGAGAAGAAGAAAAGTAGACAAAAAAATTTCTAGTGATTGAATGATGACGAAAGAATGTGGTTAAATGAAGTTGAAAACTTCGACAAAATGAAAAACATTCCAAACATTGATTGTTGAATGCTTTTATTGGGTCAAGAGGATAGATTAAATTGAAGTGTACCCGCCTGTAGCACTTCTGAAGCTTTTTGAAGATTCATGGATTTTTCTTCCACAAAAAGTTCAAAGTCCACAAGATGAACGTGTAGGGTACTTTTCTCTATGGCGTGATTGAAGAAAATGTGTTTGTTGATCAAACCAACCGGGTGTGCGGATACCTTGGAGTGGATTGATCAACCGCACACTACTTCTAAAGGAGAAAGACGAAGACCTTTGCTGGTGCAAAAGCATGTGGAAGACATCATGTATGGACTATCCAATGATGATGTCTACAAGCTTTCCCACATGCTCCATTTGCCACTTACCAGCTGGACCCGAAGGTTTGTCATCTTGATGCTGTAAAGAGAATTCTCGGCACATTGAAGTAGCTGCAAAATCGACCTTGAAATCCACACCGGGTGGATATCCAGTTTGGGAGAGCACTTAGATTCCTGGCAATGCACACAGAAATTGCAGGATTATGGTTTTAAATTTCTAATCTCTCCTATCTTTGTCGATATTTAAGCTGTTTTGCAAATTACTAACATCTTGTACAACACTCCTTGGCCAGACACGTTGACGTCAAATATCACCTCACACGTGATCGTTTCAATATGAAACTCGTCAATGTTGTTTTGGTCTACACCGATTACCGACATGCCAACAGATTTTTCCAAAATTAGATAAATCGTTTTTGATTAAATTAATTTTGGTAAAAAGCATCGAGGTAAAACATGAGTTAATCCACATCGGAAAATCATTTTCGTTAATATTTATTTATGTTTTCTTAATTTCTCATACTTTTTGCATTTTAGGGGGAGTAAAAACGAAAAATACAAAAACATTGAAAAATTTTAAAAATACAAAAACATCAAAAAATCTCAAAAACACAAAAACAATAGAAAAACAAAAATGAGTTTCCTAGCGAGAAAAAGAGAAAATGATAGTAAATCAGTGGTCTGTCGAAACCTCTTTTAATCCTTAAATGAAGAACGATAAGCAGCTCTATAAAAGATGTATCGGTAGGCTCACAATCATTTTAAAGTGTGCATGGTGATATAAACCTAAATCGACCGAAGACCGTGTGGGAACCGCTCATTGGCATATGGTCTTGGTACCGAAATTTCGTTTGATAGATTGCCGAGGTTCTGAGATATGTGGTCTTTATGTTGTTTATCATCTGGGTATCATGGTTGTTTTCGTTTACCGAAATATAACGGAGACGAAGTCTAGATCTTCCATGATACCATACATACGTGTGCATATTGCGTACGACCTCAATAAGTGATCAACAATCACATGTCCAAACAAAATAAGTGATAATGCAGGGGCGGACCTAGTGTGGTCCGAGGCATAGCCCGGGCTACGGTTCAACTTTTAACTGGTAGTGTAAAAAAAAATTCCGATTTTTATACTAAGGCCACCCCTCAACAACTACTAGGACACCCCTCAACAAAATTTTTACAAACTGATATTAAGCCCAAATAATTCTGATTATATTGGCCCAAATAACCAAATGATAGCCCAATATTAACTAAAAGACAGCTTAAGTGGACAACAATACCGATAATTGTTATAGGATGCTTATCTAAATATTAACTAACTGAACAACAAGATCATTTTGGCGTGACCGTACACTGATATGATTCTCTTACCCTCGAAACTCGCAAAAAGAATGTCTGTAAATATTTATTTAATGCTTTCAGTTTCTGCATCTTTGTATATATTTATATACTGCTTTCTGTCTTTACATTTGAAATATTCAAAAATACCAAAAAGATTTTAGGTGTCTTTTAATATGAACTTTATAAAAACCAAGAAGATTTTATTTCTATCTTATCTTTGATTGCCCGATGTTGGATCTCGAGTCTTTTCCTACCTGAAATCTGATCGAAAACCAAAACAACTGAATCTTCATAAACGGTCGAAATTTGCAACTTTTGAAAGTTAAAAACTAAAATTGATAAAATTGTTAAACTTTCAAACTGTCGGACGGTAGTTGATTGAAAACTGGTCACACGTGTCTCGTTTGTTTATGTTAACTATATTCCAAATGGTTGTTCTCATTACGGGTTTAGCTTTCTTGTATGTGCTGATGCGGCATCAGGACCAGCTAAAGGCAAAGAGAACGTGTTAGAAGACGAGCTTTGGAATGAAGACATGACATGGATGAAATCAGAAGATCAAGACGATTGAGTTGCAGCTGATCACTCATCAACACCAAAAGGATCTGAAGTATTGAAGATCAAAAGATTCGCGAGCATCATTCAAGGGGGAGTTTGTTGATACACTCCCTGTTTGCGACACGTGAGGATTTTCAAGATCCGACAATGTGAAGAACGAACCATCACGAGTAGCGTCCAAGGGGGAGTTTATTGGTACACTTTATGTGGACGCGACTCGGTTCGGTTCGACTCAGTTTAGTTCGACTCGGTTAGGTTCGGCTCGGTTAGGTTCGGTTAGAGCCCGACGTCGCGACATTCCTCTGTCGTGCGCCCTAGAGACACGCGAAGCACGGAGAGCCGCGAACCATTTTCCATCGACACATCACCATGACATCACCATGATGATGTGATGAGATGACTTATCAATGCATGGTTTCCATTCAACCATTTATGTGGACGCGACTCGGTTCAGTTCGACTCAGTTCGGTTCGAATCGGTTAGGTTCGGTTCGAGCCCGACGTCGCGACATTCCTCCGTCGTGCGCCCAGAGACACGCCAAGCACGGAGAGCCGCGAACCATTTTCCACCGACACATCACCATGACATCACCATGATGATGTCATGAGATGACTTATCAATGCATGGTTTCCATTCAACGTGAATTCATAAAATGAGTTGTTGAATTAGTATAGTCTTTATCAAATTGATGCACACGTACTGTTTCATGACGAAGATCCAATGGAACATGTATGACGAAGAATCCACTCGAACATGTATGACGAAGAATCTCATGGCGAACAATATACATCGCCATGAATGATGTGTGGCGAAGGATTTTCACCAAAGGCTAACGACGAAGAATCTATTCTTTGTCGGCCTTAGTTGTTCGTCTGGGATCCTTCGTCGGCTGTAGATGGTTCGTCGACCTGTAGCCTATTTAAACAACTTGCTGAACAGAAGTTAGAAAGAGAGCTTGAATGAGCTTAGAGAGAGAGTAGTGAGAGAAAGTTTCGGTGTGCTTTGTATTTTATCAAATCTTGTACCGAAACTTTGTCTAAATCAATATACATCTTGTTAAACGTTGAATCCTTTTATTGTGTTTACTCTCTCGCTCGGTTTGTGTCGTAACGGGGATTCCGCACTTGTTTCGGCACCCGAAACAAGAAGTCCGACGATCTGTATCGGGACGTACAGTAACCTACCGTTTCTTCTTTTGTTCTTCCATGTTGAGACGTGACCGAACCTCGTTGAAATCCGGTAGAGGATCGCGGTTTTGAAGAACTATGGAGATGCTATCGTACTGTTCAGTAAGACCCGTGAGAATCTTGATCACCAACATCCGATCATCAACCGGAGAACCGACACTCTTGAGTTGTTCGGCTATGTGCTTCGCATGTTGACAGTAATCGGCCATGTTGGAGAAGTTCTCGAGAGATAGATTGGCAAACTCTAGACCGAGGAAGATGGCTAACCCGGTTGCAAGATGATGTGTAGAAGAGGCGCAGATATGGTGGCCGGCGTATATCCACCGGAGAACCACAGCGTCTAGTTGGTTCCACAGGGTGTCAGCCGCACGAGCGGCGGCTTTGGCTTTGGCAGCCGCTGCATCAGAAGACTCAGCATTGGGTTTGGGTTTGGTAGCAGGTTGTTTGGGAGATAAGTGGTCGAGCACTTCGTAGATTTGACAGTGCACCTTGAAGAGAGTTTTTCAAGTGGTATAATGTGTTGAGTTTTTTCCAGGATAATGGGAATGTGTGTTTTGATGTTAGACACGGTAAGGGCAGGGTGAAGTTTGGACTCCATAGGTATAGAAGTGAGGAAGAAGCTGCAAGAAGGAGGAACCAATGGCCGAAGAAGAGAAGAAGAGGCCGGCGGCGATAGGGTTTAGGATAGAAATAGGTTTGATACCATGTAAGAGTTTAACTCAACTTGATCCTTCTCATTGATCTCTTGATAATTTATAATACAAAGTAAATACAAACTAGATCTCCTATAGTGATGGAGATATCTGTACAATAATAATCAAATCAATTGCCTAAATATACAAGATACTATTAAGTTTGAAATGTTCATTTGCATTTGAAGTTGGTTAAGTTTAATTAGTTTAGCAAATCATTCCGTCACGAAGCGCTGGTTCATTTACTACTTTTACTCATTTTGGATGGAACGACAGGTCTGAATATGCTGCCACAAGCTGAGGAGTTCAATGAGGTAAAACTAAAAGAATGTAGGTATTGAGTATGTAATATAAAGCCTATTGATACTCGCGAAATGCTAGCCAGTATCTAGAGGACAAGGTATGTTCTTTTATTTGTTTTTGCATTCACATCAACCTTCACTTATTTTAAATAAATATACGGATGGTTCTTGTTGTTGGCTCATTTCTTCTTTCAGCAGCTCATTTCAGGAGTCAGCTACTGCCACAACATGGTATAAGTTAAATAATTAAGTAGCTAGTTTATATACAAATTCTTGTTGCACGTGTTTGTCTAATTACAAATGTCGCCGCTAAAACTCAAACTCTGGTTTGTAGTAGCAAGATTTATGGTGATATTAGTGTTGTGCAGTTTTAAGGGGTATGTATCTGTCTTTTGTTTCTGGGGTGGTGCAGGGAGGAGATAAGCATGAGCATAAGGCTTCTCATTAGTTGCAATGGAATTAAAATCAGTATCGTCAACACTTATCAAGTAAGATGCAATAGATTTAGGGATATGTGAATATACTCTTATTAATATAGACTTATCATGTATCTTTGTTTACGGCTGTATAGCGGCTGCGAACGGGCTGTAAATGCAGCGGTTAACTGCTGCATTCGCAGCCGGTTATCCACTGCGTTTATGACCGTATAACGGCTGCATATGCGCCGTAAACACAGCGGTTTAATGGTTGCAAATGCAGCAGTTATCCGCTGCGTTTACGGCCCGTTCGTAGCCATTAAACGGCTGCGTTTACGGCCGTATAACGGATGCGAACGGGCCGTAAACACAGCGGTTAACCGTTGCGTTTGCAGCCGTTAACCCGCTGTGTTTACGGCCCGTTTGCAGCCGTTAAACGACTGCGTTTACGACCGTATAATGGCTGCGAACGGCCCATAAAAGCAGCGGTTTAACGGCTGCAAACGCAGCGCTTAGCAGGTACGTTTACGGCCCGTTCTCAGCCGTTAAACGACTGTGTTTATAGACGTATAACGGCTACGAACAGGCCGTAAACGCAACAGTTAACCGCTGCGTTTGCAGCCGAAACTTTAGTGTACTCATATTCTCCTTTTATTCTTTTGCAGGTAATCTATATCAGGGTACACAACACTGAATGGAAGATGGGGCATGGTTGGGTCTTAATGAAGCCCTACATCTTTTTTTCTCATTGCTGCTCACACTGTGTGTTGAGTTTGTATAAGCACTTAGTACCTTACTACTTTAGCTTCTCATAACAACTTTTATATATAACGAGTATCATATATATGTAACTTAGAATAATGCATAGAAAATCTAAAGTGTTGAATCTATCATATCCCATTATTCTTTTTTGTGCTCAATAATTGTACACACTCATTAGTAACTTAAACATTGACATAGATTACAATAAATTAGTTGCATATTACAAACTTAATATATTTTTCAGATTAAGGCATCAACAATATGAAGAGAGGCCAGAAACTACCATCTTCCGACAAGTTAAGTTGCGGCAGCTGCTTTTCGATACATAACAGGACCACGAATCAAATTGTAGTTTAACTCATACAATGTCAAACTACAAATGTTTGTCATCCCCGCCACAACACGCGGTTGAAAGCACTAGTTACTACTATTTTAATATGGTGATATAAACAAACTGCTATGTAATTTTTGGTTGTTTGAATGTGAATTACTGTTTAATTCTTTGTATACTTATGAACGATTTGGTCCATGTATGTTTAGGAAAAACTTAAAAAATGTGCATGTAATTGTATGTGGGTAATGTAAATAGCAGTAAATTATTTTTTTTTACTTAAAAAATGTGCATGTAAAGATTCAACAATATCTATCATAGAAAGTTTGGAAGGATTCGATAATACGATTTTTCATTTATATACTACAAAGATTCAGAAATCTTTCAAAAGAAAAATAAATATAAATAACTTTTTTTAAGAATCTTCAAGATTCATTTGTGTGCTTGTTAATCAACTAAAGCTTAGAAAAAACGGCATTGTAACTGTTGTGATTCATTTGCGGATCATGAGACCAGATTAGGAAGGCCCAACACCACCACACTAGCTACATTTGTTCATTCAGAGATACTAGATCTATTGTTCAAAGTAGTCTTCAATCATGAAACTGGAGAAATTCATGGAAATCCCAACACCCTTTGAACTTTGAGATCAGTCCATATTCCGATTAGGCAAGTGGCTCTAAATTTCCCAATTTTGTGCACCGCTCTCTAAATTTCCACCATTGAGTTCTGATCAAGTTCGACTGGACTTCCGCTTTTCTCAAAGAGATCGTCATATATGCAATGTCGCATAGAACCCGAAAAGCTAAAGATTGAATTCTTGAGTGACAAGCAAACAAGGAGTGAACTTGATTTATCTTTGTTTTGATCTTGTTATCTTGAAAACTCATATTTGAACATTGACTTTGGGCTTAAAACAAGTCCATCTCCGACATGCGATTTCTGCTCTGGCACTTTGAATGTTGAGCGCATTACATTTACGTTGCAACTTCCTATTGAAGGAGAGTTTGTGGTCTCCGCACCAAGTATCTACTCTTGTATCCGATCGCTCGGTTTTCATTATCTACCGAAGATCTTCATTCATTAAAGACAATCCGCCGTAAATCTCTTGAGAAACAACCCAAGTTTAAGTTTAACGAATTGATGATCAACACATTCCAGCAACTCTATAAGGCAGATATAAAAAGATTAAAAAGGCAGATAGAAGTCAGGATCAATTCAACCAAAACATTATACAACTTTTTCATGGATTCCAAACCAGATTCAGAATAATTGTTTTACATCTTGCTGACTCAATCAATCACAAATATGCCTAAGAATTTTAGGTTTGATCATGTTCTAATTCAAGAATGTTAATAAACAAGTTTCTTGGTCAATAATTTTAGAGTAAATTACAAGTTTTGACCTTTATGTTTACAACAAATTTCAGCCGCTGTTCTTTTGGCTAAAAGTTTACGGTGTCCTTAACCTTTCAAAATCTTGCACGTTTTATCCTTTAGGTCAAACCTGGTTAGAAATGTCAGTAAAAAAATGTCATGTGCATTTGCACATGAGGGTAAAATGGTAATTTCCCTCTCAACCTTTTCAATTCCCCATTTATAACCCACACCAACCCTTGAATTCATCTTCTTATCACATACCTATCCCTTTTCAATTGAAATGAACACAATCAGTTAAAAAGATATCATGTCTGAAAAAAAAAAAGCAAATTTTCATGATGTTTACCTGGGATTTGAGTTTTGGAAGTTGACTCTTCCTCCAAACATTCAGTGACAATAGTGGTGTTTGCAACTACTTTGATGTTCTTATCATCATGACCCTGATTCTTTCTTGAAATTCCTTGTTTCTGTTAAATAAACATCAACATTTAATCATCTAATTGAGAAGTGTTTGTATTAGAAGCAGAAAAATTAAAAAAAAATGTAACAAATCAAATGTATGAGTGTTTGTATAAGGGGTGAATAGGAACCCAAACCTCAAGCTGGCTTAACATTTTAAGAGCGGCTTGGCCCCTTGCAACTTTCCTTGTGTTACCCGAGCCCTCTGCAATCAGTAAAGCATCTTCAAGCTGCAACCTTAGCTCTGCTATTACAGCATCACCATTGCTTCTATACTTAGTCTTTTACAAAATACCCCTTGGAGGTACAAAACTATCTTAATTCCCGGTATGGTGGAAGCTCGAGTTTTTTTACTGTAACAATTAGAGGTAATAACAGCTCAAGTATTCTCCAAACTTCATCAACATCAAGTTTTGTATGGAGTAATATGGCCCCCGTAATACTCTCAAACAGGTCACCAAGTGCCTTTGGGCTCTTTTTGATCTGGAGTGAGTTTGTATCAGTTGATGAGGTGGCAACAAACTTTACATAATGGCAGAAAACCATGATCGATTGCAAGATGAAGAAAACCCTAATTTGATGACAAATGAATTAAAGAGTTTAACTTGGGTTAGTGTGGGTTATAAATGGGGAATTTAAAGAGTTGTGAGGGAAATTACCATTTTACCCTCATGTGCATTGCACATGACATTTTTTAACTAAGATTTCTAACAAGGTTTGGCCTAAAAGACAAAACGTGCACGATTTTGAAAGGTTAAGGACACCGCCTGTAAACTTTTGGCCAAAAGGACAACGCCTAAAATTTGATGTAAACATAAAGAACAAAACTTGTAATTTACTCATAATTTTATTTTATGCAATCAGGATTATAGGATTATAATAATAAACAGCCAGAGCCGGGGGATTCAAGGGTACAAGGCGAAACAAGGCCTTTAGACCCTAACAAATTACATAAACTATTTTTTTTTAACCCACCGTTAACGTTATAGCAATAAACTTACCAAAATTATAGTATTAAAATGAGCTACCACATTATATTAGGGCAATAAACATTACAATCTGTTTTGGACCTGTTACCCGCCCTTCCCATCTTGCCACCACTAGCCAAAAAAAAAAAAAAAAAAAGAGAGAGAGAGAGAACTATCATATCATGGAAAAGATAACACGTACCTGAATGTCAGCTGTCTTAGATGCCAATGGAACACTTGATTGAGGTGCCTCGGGTTCAATTCACCCACATTTTCACGACTTTTGGAAATCAACTGCTTTGATTTTTTGCTTTGTGAAGCCGTCAGTTCACCCACCCACAGGAGAAGGAATATTTTTGGTAACACATTTTCCTTAACAGTGTTTGAACTGATTTGTCACCGATATTAGCTAGACATCAAGTTTTACACTACTGGAGAAACTGAAAAGATGCCAACAACTGCACTATGGTCAGATTAATGTTTTAAATGGTTATACAAAAACTTGAAAGATAACACCTTTTTCATAATTTAAATAACATAATCTACTAAATAAATTACCAAAATAATGTCAAATACCAGAACATTCTAATACAAAAGTTCTTCATTAATTATCAAAACCATCAGATGTGTTAATTATTATTAGATAAGTGTTACCTAATTTAAGAAGAATTCATTAATATTAATTAACAAAAAGTTCAAAAAGTAATTATTATTTTCTTTGGAATGGCAAAAAGTAATTAATAGTAAAACTTGAAAAGCTTCTTTATCAAATCAAAACCATTATGTGTGAATTATTATCAAATGTGCATGGGTTAATTAGAAAAGGGATTAATTATTATTAAATGTGCATCGGTTAATTAAAAAAGTGATTAATTATTATTAAATGTAGAGAGACCTGGGCTTTATATACCGAAGCACATCTACTGAATATCTCGGTCGCTTTTGATAACTATGATAGCATGTATAAAAAATCTAAGGCCCTCGATAAAGATAAAAACGGGCCATGACCGGGATGTGGCTCTCGACCCCTAGGTGGGGCCCTGTAAACAGCAGAAGATAATGTTCTTAAAAATCATGTTTAGCAAGCAACTAAAACCACAATTAAGCCCATGTTGAATTTGAATTAAGACTTATCAACGGTACAACTTTTTGTATATATATATTAAACTGCAGATCCACAAAATCGGCTCAAAATTTAAATTGAAAAATTCCTTAATTTGCAATAGATTTAGGGGGTAGCTTTAACAGTTACCTGGGTCGAGATTGTCTTCGAAATCCAATGAGCAGTCAACGATCGTTCTTCAACACCCTGCATCATGATAACCATTTTCTGTTAGCTTATCATGGTCATGATAAAATCGAATGGATGCAATAAATTAAACCGCTGCCTGTTTCTAATCACAATCCAAACAAGATAAAAATACAAACTGAAGAAAAGAATTTAAATTAAATGCAATTCACCGATTTTGTGATATCAGGAGGCTTGATTTCATCAAACCCAGCCGATAATGCAGTGGCCATATAAGGTTGTTTGATGCTGCGCGGCCGTTTGCTGAATATTACCTGACAAAAGAATAGGAGAGATGCTAGGGTTTTATAATGAGGTTGTCGTTCTAGAATTACAATTTTAAACCCATATTTTTTTCATTCTACTCCTTGCATTTAGTTTAATTGTATAATCCTGCCGTTCATATTTAAAATAGTATATTTATTACCCTCTTTTTTTTTCACCCAACTGTAGGTTAACTAAGTCCTGATTGATGTTAATGATTAATGAAATATCAGATTTGAGATATCAAAATAAACTCTCACTGTTTCAGTAGGCTCAATAACAATATTCATTGACAGGTTATGAGGTTTTAGTGATAGTTATTTTTTATTTAGATAACTTCTTTAGTTACTTGTGTCAAAGAAGTAATTTTCTTAAATTTGTTCTTGTTTCTGACCTACGTCAAGAATAACTATTGCTTTATGTGATAAAGTTAAAATAATCTTCAAACGCAGTGACCATAGTGTTGGCGCAGTTTTTGTGTCTGATGCTGTTCGAATAGATTAGATTTATTTTATGCTGATTATGTAATAATTAGTGAAACGGTCAAACGAACGTGTATTGACCCCTTGTTTGAAGTGGTCAAACGAAAGGGTTATTTGTTTGACCGTGTGTGTTTGCAAGTGAAGCGGGTGTGGCTATAAATACCACCCCTTGGTTCATTTGCAAAGTGTGAAGGATTTAGACTTTGGGGGAGAGATCACCACTTGGTCTCTACCTGGATGTATGCTCCTTTTGTATGGTTCGGCTAGCTAGTAATCGGGCCGCTTTGTAACGTTATGCTACCGAATTAATACAAGGAACTTGTGTTATCCGTCTCTAATCTCTCATGTCTTGAACATAATCACAAACTATTCACAGGTCTAGGTCCAAAATAATGAACCTACAATTGGTATCAGAGCCATGGTACCCGACTTAGTGAATCTAACCATTTACTAAGTCACGTGTGCTCTTCATTAGTGATTTTTGTAATTTTTGTTCAAGATGTAAAATGGTGTAAACATGAAGAAAACCCCAGATTTGGAACCGAATGTATGGGTCTGAGATGATACGGATCATACGAGAGGGTTGGGTTTTATGTTTCACACCTAGTTTATCAAGTTTTTCATCATCCTTTGAGCCATTTTCTGTAAAATTTGCAGATGTTGTTTTTCACTGTGTTCTTGGCGGCTGTTAAGAAAAGAATAGGGTTTCTTCAGATCTGGACCAGCGAAGAACCTCTCTCAACAAAAAACTCTTCACGAAAAACCCAGCTTTTGCGAAGAACCCATGCGAAAAACCCTTGGCGAAGAACCCTTGGCGAAGAATCTTTTGACGAAAAACCCCCTGCGAAGAATCTATGGACGAAGAACCCCCGTCTAATCATCTGTCCATCCACGAAAAACTCTAGTCTTTCGTGATGATGGTTCTTCGCCAAGTCAGCCACGAAGTATCCCATCTTTCGTGATTCCTAGTTCTTCGTGGGCAGGGGCCGAGGTGGAGGATGACTGCTGTTGATTCCATTGGTTGATGACCGGAGTTATTCAGATGGTAATAGCGGCAGATGGAAGGAGATGTTGACTAAATGATTTTTTTTGGCAGCTGCAATTGTTCATCGAAGAAGAAGAAGAAGGTCGATGATATCAGGTGATGTCGGCTCTTGTTCATGGTAGAGAGAGAGGAAGACAGATGATGTTAGCAACTGACATTAGGGAGATGGAGGAGAATAAACCAAGACAGTTGGATTATGTTTGTGTCTGGGGTTTGTTGTGTTCACATGTGGTGGGCTGCAGTGCTTGGATTCTAATATTGGTTTTCATTGGGCTGTTCATTTGGCAGGTTTGTATAATTAGACTGATTATACTTGGGCCCACCCATATTGTTTGGTTTGTCATTTTGGACTAATGGAATTGGACCATACATGTATAGGGCCACGCATGAAAATTTTGAAATCCCAAAATGTTTGGATTATTTTTTTTAATAATTAAATTGTAGCAGTTTGAAATGAAGTGAATGTGGGGTCCTGAACAAAGTGGGGTCGTGTGTTGGTGAAGCTTATTTAAATCAAGCTTTTTCAACGTCAAATTCGTACGGGTTCGGGAGCGAGCGAATTCACTTTGGGATGATGAAAACATGATTTTTGAAGAATGTGGGGTAGTCACGGTTACCGATGGAGATGTCAAAATTGGTGACTTGACTATTATGGGCCAAAAACGGTATATTAACTTCCGCACGTGATAATTTGTTTTGTTATCGGTGTTCGTAAATGCTCGAAAGAATTTTGTTTATTGTCATATTCTCGCATTTGGTAACGATTGAAGGAACCTGGAGAGCCAAGACTGGTCTTAACGAGTTCACAAAGTCGAAGATTTATGCCTATGATGGAAGTTTTCTGATTAGGTGTTAGCAGAACACTTTGGGGGGATACAAGTTGGATCCTACGGGGCAAGGGGACTTTCATTATCAACTAGAATATGCAAAGAAGAAAGTTGCTTTCGTGATTTTTTGAAAAACTGAGAACATTTGAAAGATTCTGCTTAGTGGAGAGAATTTGTTCAGTGAAGTTGACCACAGTTCTGCTCAGTGGAAGGAATTTAGCAAGGTTTAGAGATTTCACCAAAGAATTGGGGGGATAAAACTTTTGATATGCTTTGGAATTTCTTCGGTAAAATTTCTAAACGCAGTCACATGTGGTAAAGTTTGTGATTTTCTGGTGATACCAAAGCTTCTGCGTGGAATGTTTTGCACAGACCCATATTTGAGGATTTTAATTAATCCTCCGGCCAGCGTGAAGGGTTTTACAGGGAATATACAGGATCTAAAGTAAACAGTAGTTTCAAAAACTCTTCACTGAAGACCTGGGGAATCTTTATGAGAGCTGATAGTTCAAGGCTGATAAGTGTGGATTCCAACTCTATCAATTGAGTGGAATTTGCTGGATTCGGTTTTGGGTTTGATGTTTCTTTGGGATTTACAGGGATCTGGGTGTAATTCAATTCATTGAGTTTGCAAACGATGTTGTACTTGGTCAAGCTGACATCCTGAGTACTGATGCTGAAGATCCGAAGTGCATTACGTGGTCAACTTCATAAAGGCGAGACAATGAGATTTGGATGTAGTTCAACTAAGTGTGCTGGTTGAGCATGCAAGTGATTTACTCAGTCTAGCTGACTTCCTAAGTGTTGATGGTGATGATCAAAGTGCATTACTTGGTCGATTACTTGGTATTGCTATGAAGACTCAAGTCAAGATACTACTTACCTGGATCATTGGTCAAGGGAGAATTTGTTAACATAAAAGAAGCCAACATCAACAAATATTACTGAAGATCGATTGCAATTGCATTTTCAGCATTCGACAGCAACGGACAAGAGGGAATTTCTTGGTGCAGTTTTTGTGTCCGATGCTGTTCGAATAGATTAGATTTATATTATGCTGATTATGTAATAGTTAGTGAAACGGTCAAATGAACGTGTATTGACCCGCTCGTTTGAAGTGATCAAACGAAAGGGTTATTTGTTTGATCGTGTGTGTTTGCAAGTGAAATGGGTGTGGCTATAAATACCACCCCTTGGTTCATTTGCAAAGTCTGAAGGTTTTAGACTTTGGGGTAGAAATCACCACTTGGTCTCTCCCCGGATGTATGCTCCTTTGGTATGGTTCGGCTAGCTGGTAATCGGAATGCTTTGTAACGTTATGCTACCGAATTAATTCAAGAAACTTGTGTTATCCGTCTCTAATCTCTCCCGTCTTGAACATAATGACACACTAATCATGGGTCTCGGTCCGAAATAGTGAACCTTTGTTGGTCCTGTTTTTGTGTCCGATGTTGTTTGAATAGATTAGATTTATTTATGCTGATTAAGTAATAGTTAGTGAAACGGTTAACCGAATGTGTATTGACCCGCTCCTTTGAAGTGGTCAAACAAAAGGGTTATTTGTTTGACCGTGTGTGTTTCCAAAGTGTGAAGGTTTTAGACTTTGGGGGAGAGATCACCACTTGGTCTCTCCCCAGATGTATGCTCCTTTGGTATGGTTCGGCTAGCTAGTAATCGGGCCGCTTTGTAACATTATGCTACCAAAATAATACACGGAAATTGTGTTATCCGTCTCTAATCTCTAAGGTCTTGAACATAATCACACACTAATCATGGGTCTCGGTCCGAAATAATGAACCTACACATAGTAATATTCAAACAAGTTCTTTCGAATAAGTATCATAGTTCATCTCATCAAATCTGTTTTGGTGATTTATGTTCACTTTTTACTTTCTTAATTATTTTGCTTTCAGTTTTCATGTGATCTTGCCTTGTGGAATTTTACCTGCAAGGATGGAAGTCGTTAAGTCTGGTAGATGAACAAGATACAATAGGAGTGTTAAAAAATTGGAAAAACTAAAAGGTAAAAATTTATCATACAAGATAATAGACAATTAACCGTTTCCATTATCAATCTAAAGATTCAACAATCTATCATAGAGAGTTTAAAAAGATTAGACAAATACGATTTTTCATCATTATTCTACAAAGATTCAGACTAACAAAAAAAAAAAAAATACATATAACTTCTTTTTCAAATAATCTTCAAGATTCATTAGTATGCATGTTAATCAATTAAAGGTTAGAAAAACCGCCACTGTTGTGATTCATTTGCGGATCATCGGACAATATTCCAAAGGCCCAACACTACCACACTAGTTACATTTGTTCAATCAGAGATATACTGGTTCTATTGTTCAAAGTAGTCTTCTATCATGAAACTGGAGAAATTCATGGAAATCCCACCACCATTTGAACTTTGAGATCAGCCCATATTCTGATTAGGCAAGTGGATATAAATTTCCCAATTTTCGCTTTGCTCTCTATCTATGCATGATGACGTTGCGACACTTTCAACCATTGAGTACTGACCAAATTTCATGGGTCTTCTGCTTCTCAAAGAGAACCTAATCTATGCAATGTCGCATAGGACCCTAAAGCTAATGATTAAATTCTTGAGTGATAAGCAAACAAGAAGGGGTGAACTTGATTTATCTTTATTTAGATCTCCATAGCTTGAATATTGTGTTCTTGCATTGACTTTGGGCTAAAAACAAGTCAACCTCCAACATGCGATTTTCCGCATCTGGCCACTTTGAATTTTGAACGTTTTACATTCACATTGCAACTTCCTAATTAAAGAGACTTTTTGGTCTTCGCACCAAAGATTTCATCATTTACCTATTTACCTATAATGGCGTTGCTCAGTTTTTGTTATCTGCAAAAGATCTTCTTTCATTAAAGACAATCCGCTGTATATCTCTTGAGAAGCAACCAAAGTTTATTGAATTGATGATCAACACCTTGCAGCAACTCTATAAGGCAGATATAAAATAATAAAAGATCAGATAGAAGTCATGATCAAATTTACCAAAAAACTACACAATTTTTTTCATGGTTTCCAAGCAAGATTCAGTATAACTGTTTTTGACATCTTGCTGACTCAATCAATCAATAAAATTGCCTTCAAAATTTCGATTTGATTAAATTCTAACTCAAGAATACTAAAAAAAATCTTGGTGAATATTTTAAATTTATAAAATCAGAGGGTTATCTGAGAAAAAACAACAACAAGATAATGGTTCATAAAAAGCATGATGAATATATTTGGTAAGATAAGCAATTAGCATAAAATTAAAACCATCATACTAAGACCTAAGACCGGTTAAATTTAATTAAGCAAATTGGAGTTTACAACTTTTTGTACCTGTTAGATCAGATTTATAGATTAGGGTTTTGCTAATATGAATGTTCGTATTCGAATTGGTAATTTCTGCAGGAATGATAAATAACCGCCCATATCTATATTATCTATCTATATTATAAATAATAATATTAATGTTACATATTAACCTAATAAAAAATCATATTATATCTAGCTTATAATTATAATTCTTCTAACATTCCCTCCCGTAAGCTAGATAGGATTCACGTGCAGCTGCTCTTTGATTCGTTTGAAGTCTCTTGGCTGTAGAGCTTTGGTAAGAATGTCTGCTACTTGGTTCTTCGTTGAACAGAAACTTACTTGTAGGTCCCTCGGAGGATGAGGTCAAACCTTAACCTTGTTATGTGAAACACACTAGCAAGTGCCGAATCCAACCTAGAGTGCAAACCGAGAAGAAACAAGCACAAACACAAGACACACAATATTCACCGATTAACACCACTTGTATTAATACGTATGAAAGGTTCGGTTACAAGCTCAATGTTTACAAATCTGTTTTGCAAACTCTCTAAGTGTATGTGTGTTCGCAGAAGTGTCTCTCCAAGTCTCTCTAGTGTCTGCCTTATCTCTCGTGACTCTACTGAAGTGAACACACTACATGGGTATTTATACCCATAACAGATGATCTGGTCGAAGGATCAGGTTTACTGATCGAAACATCATCTATCGATCATACTACCATCGAAGGATCCACATATACCTCAAAGGATGGTATATCCTTCGAGATCCATCAGTATCTGGGATATCTTTCGAGCTCATTGAAGGATGGAAACAATCCTTCGATGACCCAACCTTCGACACAGACAATTTTCAACCATATTATAACTGTTTGGCCAAGTCAAACCAGGAGGATGGTTGACTTGGTCAAACTTACATGACTAACAAAGACATCGTTTTACATCATGACCGAATACAGACAAAGTACAGACGCAAGTGCACCAACAAACTCCCCCTTGGCTGTAGCTTTGTCTCGATCTTGATCATCTTTGATCTTCGTGTCTTCAAGACTCTGATGTCCTTTCAAGTCTTCAATGTCGGAGGATCTTCAAAGTTTTCACGTCTTGAAAGCAGAGAGTGTATCAACAAACTACCCGTATCATGTAGGAAGTGTGTTGACAAACTCCCCCTTAACATAAGCTCCCCCTTGAGTTATGCTTGCGAAAGACTTGATCTTCAATGCTTGAGATCCTTGTAGTGTTGATGATGGTCAGCGGCAACGAAATCATCTTCATCATTTGAGAGCCTTCACGTCGTGTCTTTATTCCGAAGCTTGTCATCGACCATGTTCTCCTTGCCTTTAGAATCTGCACACACAAGAAATCTAAACGCGTAATGAGAACAACTGCTTGGAATATAGTTAGTATGAACAAATGACACACGAATGACCATGTCACAATCGAACACCGTCCGACAGTTTGAAAGTTTAGTAAATTTGTCAGTTTTAGTTTCCAACTTTCAAAACTTGCAAATTTCAGACCGTTTATGAAGATTTAGTCAATTCGGTTTTGGTTCAGGTTTCAGGTAACGAAGACTCGAGATCCAACATCGTACGATCGAAAATAAAATAGAAATAAAATCTTTTTGGCTTTTATAAAGTTTATATTAAAACATACCTAAAATCTTTTTGGTATTTTTGAATTTTTCAAATGTAAAGACTGAAAGCAGTAAATAAATATATACAGACATTCTTTTTGCGAGTTTCGAGGGTAAGAGAATCATATCAGTGTACGGTCATGCCAAAACACTCTTGTTGTTCAATTAGTTAACATTAAGATAAACATCCTATAACAATTATCGGTATTGGTGTCCACTTAAGCTCAGCTTATCAGATGTACTCATGGCGAGGAGATACGTTAAGGTATGATTTATACTTACCGATCGGTGTTCATCCACATCACGACACATTCCCGTATCAAGGTATGCACGAGGGTTCATCTTACCGGTGAGTATACCGATTATCATCTGTTTGACCGTATATGATGTGAGATTCTCACTTATTTTGATTTGAAAACAAGCCCTATGTGATAGAATCACTTATTGATGAGGAACTTGATTTTCATATGCATGAGGGCACAGGAGCAAGTCCGTGAACAGGTCAGTACTTTCGTACAGCAGAGAGACGAACTTGACTCCCGGAAAAATGTGATATTGTATCACTTATTTAATATGGACATGTGATTGTTTATCACATATTGAGGTCGAATGCAGTATGAGATATGTACACGTATGTATAGTATCATGGAAGATCTAGACTTGCGTCCCCGTTATTTTTCGGTAAAAGATACAACCATGATACCCAGATGATAAGCAGCATAAAGACGGAATATCTCAAAACCTCGGCAATCTCTCAAACGAAATTTCGGTACTAAGACCATATGCCAATGAATGGTTCCCAACTGGTCTTCACTCGATTTAAGATTTATATTACCCTGCACACTTTAAAATGATTGTGAGCCTACCGATACATCTTATATAGAGCTGCTTATCGTTTTTCATTTAAGTTTTAAAGAGGTTTGGATAGACCACTGATGTACTATCATTTTCTCTTTTGCTCGCCAGGAAACTCATTTTTGTTTTTCTATTGTTTTTGTGTTTTTGATATTTTTCGATGTTTTTGGATTTTCAAATTTTGGATTTACTCCCCCTAAAATCAACAAACTAAGATAAATTTAAAAACACAAAGGTATTTACAAAAATGATTTTCCGACGTTGGTTTACTCTTGCTTGACCTTAATGTCGTTTACCAATAATAAAAAGTCAAATCTTGATTTGTCAAACGCTTTGGTAAATAGGTCGGCACGTTGATCATCGGTGTGGACCTTAACAACATCGATTAGCCTTTTCTCAAAGCAATCACGTATGAAGTGATATTTGATTTCGATGTGTTTGGTCTTTGAGTGCTGCACAGGATTTCTAGTGATCTGTAATGCAGCAGAATTATCAACGTAAATAGGAGTAGTTAGGAATTCAAAACCGTAGTCGCGTAATTGTTGTTGAATCCAAAGAACTTGAGAGCAACAACTTGAGGCAGCAATGTATTCAGCTTCGCATGTTGATGTAGCGACACAAGTCTGCTTCTTGCACTGCCATGTGACTAGGCGATTTCCTAAAAACTGACATCCAGCCGTTGTGGATTTGCCGTCGATTTTGCATCCGCCAAAATCAGAATCACTGAAAGCGACCAATTCAAAGTTATTATCCCTAGGGTACCATAGACCGGTGTCAGGATAACCCTTCAAATAACGAAAAATCCTTTTTACAGCTGCAAGATGTGAGGCCTTCGGGTTGACTTGATATCTGGCTAGCAGGCACGTTGGGTACATTATGTCTGGCCTTGATGCTGTGAGGTACATAAGAGATCCGATCATTGCGCGGTAGTATGAGGGGCTAACCGCTTCACCCTTCAAATCTGGAGTAATTCCGTGATTTTGTGGCAGTGGGGTACCAATGGGCGTTGCATCAGACATCTGGAACCGGCTCAAGATGTCGCCAACATATTTAGTCTGATGGATGAATATCCCAGACTCAGTTTGTTGCACTTGTAGGCCCATGAAGAAAGGCATTTCCCCCATTGCACTCATCTCGAATTTATCCTGCATAATGCGCTCGAAATTCCTACACAAGACATCATTAGTAGAACCAAAAATAATATCATCAACGTATACCTGTACCAGAAGAAGATCTCCATCTTGTTCTTTGATGAAAAGAGTACAGTCGATAAGACCTCTTCGAAAACCGTTCTCCAGCAGATAGTTAGATAAGGTTGCATACCAAGCTCGCGGTGCTTGATGTAGACCATAGAGAGCTTTGTTGAGCAACCAAACCCGATCGGGATGGATAGGATCTTCAAAACCTGGAGGCTGTTCAACGTACACCTCTTCTTCAACCACACCATGTAAGAATGCACTTTTGACGTCCATCTGGTAAACCTTAATCCTTTGAATGAGGCATAAGCCAGAAAGATCCGAATTGCTTCCAGACGTGCATCAGGTGCATAGACTTCGTTGTAGTCGATTCCTTCTATCTGACGAAAACCTTGAACGACTAAACGTGCTTTGTTCCGGATAACAACTCCGCGGTCATCCTTTTTGCATTTGAAAACCCAACGAGTACCAATCTTCTTGTAGCCAGCAGGTTTCTCTACGAGTTTCCAGACACCAAGCTTCTGGAACTGTTGCAGCTCTTCCTGCATTGCTTCAACCCAAGAGTTATCTTTCATGGCTTCTTTCCAAGTTCTTGGCTCTTCCTGTGAAACATAACACGCGAAAGACCAATCGTTTTGTTGCCCAGATTCTCGAATAGCTGCATACAGGCCTGCATTGTTGTTGTTTCGCAACATGTTTCTTGTTTGAATGCCACTTTGCACATTTCCGATGATGTTTTGTTGAGGATGGGTATTATGAATCCTTGTTTCTGGATTATCTGGAACTGGAATATTTATACCCAGATTGTTGAAATTGAGATCAACAACTAAATCAATGCCCGGAATTGACGAAGAGGATGATGCAGTAGCTTCAGCTGTTCTAGGGGCATCCACTGGAGGAGTACCCTCTGAAGTACCATGAACTGCTGTTGTTGGAGCTTCTTGATCTGCATCTAGAAATTCATCATCCTCTGAAGATTCGTTCAATTCGGTTGCATCATGAAAATCCTCATTGTCGAGAGTATTATTGTTCACCGAAGATGGTTCTTGATTGACCAGAATTGGACGCACCACTGGTGAAACTGTTGCATTGTCACTCTCGAAAAACATCCTTGCCGCAGCACTTTCTTCAACGGCTTCAACATTGATCGAACTGAAAAAGTCATCGTACTCAAACACCCAAGGTTGACCAGGACATTTGACTGGCAAAGTGTGCCTTTGTACTCTGACCTCAGACCATTCCTCGACCCTTTTTGTCTCTAGATTCCAGACTCGTAAGTTAGGGGTGGCATACCCAAGAAAGTATCCGTCGATTGCTTTTGCCCCAAACTTTCCATTAGGATCGATGATTGTACATGGAGCTCCAAACGGTTCAAGATAAGACAAATCCGGTTTCCGTTTTTGAAGAAGCTCAAAGCAGGTCTTATTTGTAAGGACTCCGTTCAATGTGTAACATGCAGATGCCACAGCTTCAGTCCAGAATGGAATGGGCAACTGCGACTCTACCAACATTGTCCTAGCAGTCTCGATCAATGTGCGGTTCTTACGTTCAGCGACGCCATTCTGTTAAGGAGTATAAGCTGCACTAAACTCATGAAGAATACCCTTTGAAGTGCAAAACTCCGCCATGGCATGATTTTTAAATTCAGTACCATTGTCGCTACGTATCCGTCTAACCTTCAACTTATACAAATTCTCAATCTGAATGATCAAGTTTTTGATAATACCAAAGGTTTCACTCTTGTGTGCCATGAACGCCACCCAAGAAAATCTTGAATAGTCATCAGTAATCACCTCACGAGGCAGTATTGATCATTCCGAATACTCTTGTGCTTGACAGGACCGAACAAATCCATGTGCAAACGTTCAAGAGGAACTGCCACCGTGTTGATCTTCTTAGTAGGGTGCTTCTTCTTTGTTTGTTTTCCTTTTTGGCATGAAACACAGACGTCTTGAAGATGGAAATTTTTAAGAGGAACACCATTCACCAATTCATTTGAAACCAAATGATTCATTTTGCGTAAGTGAATGTGACCCATTCGTCTGTGCCAAGAGATAGAGTCTTTTTTTGTGGCTTTGGAAACGAAACAAGTTGCTTGTGCAGACGTAGTAATAGCTTGGCTCATATCAAGGACGTACAAATCATTTATCCTTGGAGCTGACAAGAGAATCCATTCTTTTGGAATTTTGAAGCCGGGTTTCAGCACATAACATCCATTAGCATCAAAGTGTACTGAGAATTGCTTGTCACAAATTTGAGAAACACTAAGAAGATTGTGATCAAGTTGTTGCACAAAGTTGATCTTGTCAAAGCTGACAATCCCGTTGGATATCATTCCTTCACCCGTAATATAACCACCCTTATCTCCAGCAAAAGCAACATAACCTCCTCTAATAGATTTGACGTCGTAGAGAAGCTTCATGTCACCTGTCATGTGCCTGGATGCCCCACTATCAACAATCCAATGACTACTGATAGTTCTTCCTGGAACACCCTGCACATGAACTCAAATGATTAGTTGGAGATGGGGACCCAAGCCATTGTGGTCTTGGGTCTTCCATTTTCATCAATAACAATAACTTCTTGTCTTTGATGATTAGTAAATTGTGATGGTCCCCCTGATTCAGTAACCGTTTTTGGTTTCCAGGTCTGTTTTGTTTTACCAGTGTTGTTCTTTAAAATTTTAACTTCATTGTTGTCTGAAGTTTTTGAATTGTCTGGTTTTACAGAAATAGCTGTTTTGTTAACCACATCGGTTTTAATCGCCTTTTCAATTTTCTTGACCTGTTGGCGTCTCTGTTTCATTTCCCTTTCTTTTACAAGTCGGGGATCTTGTTTTGCAGAAACATATCGCTTACGGTCATTTTGGTCACGGGGAACATCAACTTTTTCTTTTTGTTTATGAAGATATGGACAATTTCGAATTATATGTCCAATTGTTCCACACTCAAAACACGATCTTCGTTCAACAAACCCCGAAGTATCATGTGATCGTTTAGCCGATGATGTTTAACTTTGTGAACCCGAGGTACTAGGTTTTGAACTACTTGGTTCATTTCTTTTCAGAACAGTAGCTTTCTTGACAAAATCTAAGTTAGATTTATTTTCAAATGTTTCAATTTTGTCCGTTCCCGTCGATTTCACAAAGTTTACATTCTTGTTTTTCTTCCGATTCGGCTTCTTTTGAGTTTGAGCCGGTGATTTTGCTTTTGGCTTGGTGTGATTTTGCTGTTTCTGCACTGTTGGTAATTTCTTATTCCCAAATTGTTTTCGAATTTCGGCCTTTGGAATAGGAGGACACTGTGTAACTGTAACTCGTGGTCCTGTCTTTCCCAAAAACTTACTTGTCGAGTTTTCAAAAACTTTGCTGATTAAGGATTGATTAACATTCTTAATAGGAAAATCTTTATCTGAATAAATTTTATCATCACCAACAAGAGTGTACAGCAAGTTCACACTCTCCGACTCTTTTACAGACAAGGACTCAATTGCAACAGTCTTAGCGCGTTTTGCAGGAGGATCGCATAGAATGTGATTCTCGAGAGGTATGTCCTCATTTTTAACTACCGCATCAGACTTTGCTGGGACAGCATCATCAGATTCATCATCAGAAGAATCAACATCCTCAGTAATGACTGGAGGAACCTGATTCAGTTCAGCAGAAGACACACATGTATCTGCTGATACATCCGAATCTGATGATACTTCCTTTGTATATCCGAGCCCTGCTGCAAATTCTTTCACATCTAGAGGCACAGATGGTTCAAAGAACACTCTGTCCTCCTCATCCGGCATGGCATCATAATTATGTCTCACTGGTGGTGGAAAATTCTTATAGCCTATGCACGTGACGTCCCTTTTCTCCTTTTGGACATCAATGATGTGATCCAACACATAGCTAGAACTCAAATAACTATCTAACTTGAGTTGGATTGCCTCACTTTCCGTTTTTACACAAGCCATCTCTTTTTACATTGTCTCAAGGCGAGATATATACAAATTAATGTCAGTTTGTTTTCTGGAAACCATTTTAGTTAACTCGGTTTTATCTTTCTTTAACTTTTCGATTACCGATTTAAACTCCTTTTCATGATTTTCATAAAACATATTGGCTTCTGTACATTTGGAAAGGTCCACAGTCAATTTCTGATTGTGAATAAAAGTCCCATCATACTTTTCTTGCAAAGCTTCATGCTTACTTTGCAAGTCACACAAATTCTCATTCACTGTAGTATGTTTGTCTTGCAAGTCAAACAAACTAGCTTGTAAAGCATCATGTTTGCCTTGCAACTTAGACATACTTTTCTCTACATCAGCACATCTAGCACGCAACCTATCACATTCATCACAATTTACAACAGTGGGTTCATCGACACATACCTGACTTGATGAACCGTCGACATTAGCCATAAAGGCTGAATGGAGAGAAGACGAAGAATAAGCAGCTTGATCCACCAGAATAGATCTTCTATCACTTAGTGCTGCAGCTTCCTCCAAAAGCTCATCAATGTCAGCATCAACCGAAACATTTGCTGTCTCACCCACATGATCATCACCTGAACTGGATGATTCTTCATCAACACTCCTGCTGTACCCAGAAGAGTCTTCATCTTCAGAAGATTCACCACCACTGGCGGAAGATTCTCCACCACTGGTGTGAACTGCCTCATTCACAATTCTAGCAAAACAAGCTGTACCATCCTGAGCATCACAACTCAACTGGATTGACCAGTCACAACCTTCATCCACTTGTACCACAAGTGCCCTGTTGGCATTTGATGGTCCAGCTTGACTCTGGTTGTTGACAGGTATTAATGTACGCTCATTGTTCCTGTTCTGGTTCTGCTGGTTGCCTTGGTTTCTGAATGGATTCTGGTTCCCATGTTGTGCTGGCTTTGTACATTCCCTTTTAAAGTGACCCCGTTCACCACAATTGAAGCACTTTACTGCCTGTTTATCGAACCCATACTTGGTGTCTTTCTTGTTTTCCAAGCTGGTTCTGCCAGTACTTTCTATGAAATCCTTTGCCCTTCTTACAGCACTAGCAAAGGCCCACTTGATATCCATCAAGTCCATCTCTTCCTTATCAATCTGCCGATAATCTTCTTGTGTCAGATTAATGTTTCCAATCTGACCTTCCACTAACCCACAGTACGTGCTCACTACAGTGTTAAGCAGCTCCATGTGCTCCCTTGCTACTTCTACACTGACCTTAGAGAGGCTTGAAGTATCGAGCTGTACTGTATTTGGCTTTGATTGCTGACCAGCAGATGATGTTCCTCCATAACACGCATGTTGTTGAGCAGGAGGAGGAGGAGGTGGTTGTATTGGATTTCCATACATGTCTGTGGTGGGAGCTGGCTTAACAGGAACTTGCACTGGATTGCCATACATATCCGTGCTTGTGACAAACGCCGTTTGTAGCGGAGCATATGGACCGGTTCTTGCAGACGAAGAACTGGAAGTTCCATAATACATTTCTGGATTTTGTGGCAATGGAACTCTTTTTGCCTTTAATGTTTCCTCCTGATCCTTGTTTTCTAAAAGCTGCACGAAGTCGTTGATGTTTGTAGTTCTCAAGACTCCGTTATACTTCAAGATTTCCAAGAAACTACTCCATTGGGGAGGCAAAGCATCAGCAAACTTCTTCACCACCTCTGTTGTAGTTGTCGCTACTCCAAAATTGTTCAGTTCTGTAAGCAAGTGATAAAACCGGCTTGTCATGTCTCCCAAAGACTCCTTATCCATACACGTGAAACAGTCAAATTCTTTCTTGAGAAGATCATGACGCAATTGGCGTGTTGCTTCATTTCCTACTCCTCTGGTTTTCAACCCGTCCCACAACTTCTTTGTTGTCTTGAAACTGACAAACTGGTGATAGATATCTTTGCTTAACGCCTGAGTGAGAATGGCGTATGCTTTCTTTTCCAGATCATACGTTTTCTTTTGATCTTCAGGAAGATCGGTAAACGTAGCAGTATCTGAAGCAGCAACCTCTATAGCTTGATCGAAATCTGTAGTGAAACGTATCCACAGTTCGGTATTTTGACCAAGAACATATGTACGAAATCTATCAACCCAGCCCGGATATTCGTTTAAGTGCATCAACTTTGGAGGTCGATTCAAACTTCCGGTTTCGCTTTCGCTCAATAAGATACTTTGAATACTCGGAGTTTGATTCGATACTAATGCCCATTGACCTGACGATATGGCATTTGCTTGTGAAGATGTCGATACCGGAGATTCGGCCCATGAAGGAGATAAACTTGTACTTGTGTACTTTCCACTGTCTGGAGCCGGTGTACCCCACCATGAGGGAGTGGAACCTGTACTTGTATATTTTCCACTATCTGGAGCCGGAGTTCCCCACCAACTCGGATTCATGTTTGAAAAGAAAATTGAATTCCTGGAAGTCACACTCAAATCAACTAAAAATTATAAGGACCAACCGAAGGATCCCTTGTCGAAAGACAGAAAAACACAACACTTGTTAGATTTAAAATGACAAGGATCGAAGGATCAATATTTGTTCGAAGGATCAACAGTGTTCGAAAGATCACTGTTGAATTTCGAACAATGATTTCGAAAGATTTCGAAAGATTCACAATTGAAACATCCTTATCTTTTGAATATATATCCTTCGAAAAGATTCCTTGGCTCGAAAGATAGATCACAGACTTCGAAAGATGTTCGAAGGATGGTTATCTGTCGAACCTCCTTTGATCGAAAGATAATCTTTCGACTTCGAAGGATATCTTTCGAATGGATCTGACACAGCTGATACAAAGTTGACAGGTTGGTGAAAAGGTGATGGGTTGGTAGAGATCTTTCGGCAGAAAGGTATGGTCAGACCATACTTTTTGTACCAAACCCGATTTGACCAATAAAATATGCTTAAAATGGAAGGTCCTTTTCCAGAAACCTGTCACCGGAATTATGACCGGAATTTGGCCGGAAATCACCAAATTTCTTAAAAAACAAGTTTTTTAAGTTACCCAAACCGTCTTTTAACACACCCGGTTAGTTTAGAACACGTTTTTATGTCAAGAAATGCGAGAAAAACACTAAAAACGGGTGCTAAACCATGTGTCCAAACACACCAAAGTCTTGTAAAAACTCGGTTTTAACAAGGAAAAGAGCCAAAGCTCTGATACCACTTGTAGGTCCCTCGGAGGATGAGGTCAAACCTTAACCTTGTTATGTGAAACACACTAGCAAGTGCCGAATCCAACCTAGAGTGCAAACCGAGAAGAAACAAGCACAAACACAAGACACACAATATTCACCGATTAACACCACTTGTATTAATACGTATGAAAGGTTCGGTTACAAGCTCAATGTTTACAAATCTGTTTTGCAAACTCTCTAAGTGTATGTGTGTTCACAGAAGTGTCTCTCCAAGTCTCTCTAGTGTCTGCCTTATCTCTCGTGACTCTACTGAAGTGAACACACTACATGGGTATTTATACCCATAATAGATGATCTGGTCGAAGGATCAGGTTTACTGATCGAAACATCATCTATCGATCATACTGCCATCAAAGGATCCACATATACCTCGAAGGATGGTATATCCTTCGAGATCCATCAGTATCCTTCGTGGGATATCTTTCGAGCTCATCGAAGGATGGAAACAATCCTTCGATGACCCAACCTTCGACACAGACAATTTTCAACCATATTATAACTGTTTGGCCAAGTCAAACCAGGAGGATGGTTGACTTGGTCAAACTTACATGACTAACAAAGACATCGTTTTACATCATGACCGAATACAGACAAAGTACAGACACAAGTGCACCAACATTACTTCAACTTCATCGTTTTTTATTAAATCTGGAATGAAGTGATATTTAACGCGAATTTGTTTACTTTTCCCATGATAAACCGGGTCCTTGGCTAGACATATCGTTGATTTGTTGTCAAAATATATAATTGAAGGGCAGTCCATATTCATATGTAACTCGTTAAGTATACCCTTTAACCAAAGTGCTTGACATCCAAGCCATTGACAGTGCTATATATTCTGCTTCGCCAAATTAGCTAGCAGTTTTACCTTCTTTCTTTTCATGCTTGTTACTTCTCCGTAAAAGGACAAAGCTTTAGTAGAATTTGTTTATGGGAAGTTGACCATCATTCCCAACCCAATCCATTTGCGGAGCTACTAAATCAATGTTTCTGAGATTTTGGAGAGACGCCATCATTATGTCACTAGTTTGTATTCCCTTTATTTTTCGTTATTTGATTTTTTTGACATTTTATCTAGATACAAAACAACCAGATGGCCTTGGAAGGGTTTTGAAGTGTCAAAAAGTTTAAATAGATGTTGGTCCACTTAATTAAAGGTGCATGTATCTCGCTAACATCCTAACACTTTGTTTTTATGCCACGGGTGTGTTCATCACATACCTCTCCTCCCTAAACTTCTTTTTAAGTAAAAAATAATTTAATTAATATTTGATTTAAGAAATTTAATCTATATTTCATTAACTAAAAAAATTTCATATTTGAAAAATAAAAAAACCAATTAAAAAGGTTATGGTCTTTAACTAAAGAATTACCTGTGTACATTATTCATATCGGACACAAAAACTAAAATTCCATTCAAACCAAATTAAGGTTTAATATGTGTACAAACGGGGACATAGGAGGAAGGAACTATATACTATTTTCAAATGAAATCTATGGATTTTATAACTTTCTAGACATGTTTATCTGAATTCGAATGACATATTTCTTAATTTTCTATAGGGTGAGGTTCTAGAGTGAACACTAGTGTATTTGTGAAATGAGTAAACAAATCCTGGCCATTGATCTACACACGTGTAAGGCTACAATCTCATTATCAAATCGTAAAATACACTAGTGTATTTCAACATCAAATCCTGGCCATTGATCTACACACTTGTATGGCCAGGATTAGTTCACTCAGTTCGCAAGCTACACTAGTGTTCACTCTTGATCCTAATCCTATATATATATATATATATATATATATATATATATATATGTATATATATATATATATATATATATACACACACGTATATTTTTTACCTATTTTAAATTCCTAATTCGAAAACGTCTGAATTTCGAAGTTTTGAAATGGGGATATTAGCTTCAAATAAACATAATTTTCACCAACTGGCTGACAAGACTCTCAACTCTTGCTTTATACCACACTACTCCCAACTTTCAACTTATTTTCTCTCACCACTTCCTAACTAACCGAACCCTATACAGTTAATTTTTTGCTGACATGGACATTTTTAGTGATGTGGCATGCTTAAGAAGATGTCATGACATGTTTACGAAGATTAGTGGCAAATAGTGCATAATATGATGTACTTTCCTTTCTCCACTCAAACACACTCTACTCATCTTCTCCATACCTAATCCACCATCCTAACATTAAAAACTTCGGAGATAACTCAATCTCCAACCTTCTTTTCCTCTCATTTCACCTTCTTCCGCAGATTCCTTACCTCCATTGCCACCACCACAACTAGCTCCTCCACCGCCATCAATACAACCACCGACACCGTCACAAATCCAAGCCGGAGCTCCAATGAGATACTTCTAAACCTTCTCCGACAGTGAAAAAAAACTGACGATGCTTTGGTTCTACACAATTTCCCAACTTACCAAACCCTGTTTTCCAGCAGATTAATCAAACAACTATCCTATCAAAACATTTGGTCTGCCCTCACCAGAGCTCAGTCCATCATTTGTTGTCTTCACGGTGAACACCGATGACACACTCTACGCTAACTAAAGTCTATGCTCAAATCCAGATATTTGCGGTGTATAATGCAGTTTTAACTACTTACGCTAATTACGGTTGGACATAGAAGTTCAAAAACCACGGTTGTGCTAATATGGGTTGGTGGCGGTGAGTGTTGTGGTGCCGGTGGTGGTGGACGTGCTTGGTGGTTGGAGGCTAGGGCTTTTGTAGATGGCAGGGGTAAAGTTGTGGTGGCTGTTATGCTTGTTGCGGGTGGTGGTGTTAAATAAGCCGATGGTGATGGTGGTTATGGCGTGGTGATGGCGGCAGTTGGGAGGTGATGGTGGTGGTGTTTTAGAGAGAGAATAGGGGAAGGTGGAGTTTAAAAAAAATCTTATTTTTTTAATTCTCTTTAATTTTTAAATCAGAATTTAAAAAAGAAATAATTAATACAAGTTTTTGTAAATAATGTTTTTTTTACACATGAGGATGCACATCGCTAAAAATGCCCACGTCACCAAAGAAACTAAGTTAGGGTTGGGTTAGTTTTGGAGTGATTGAAGAAATTAAGTTTGAAGTTGGGAGTGGTATGATACAAATCAAAAGTTAAGAGTGCCATTGGCAAATTAGTGAAAGTTGAGATTATTTAAATTTAATATAATTTTAAAATTAGAAGAACATCTGTAAGCAGGCTAACATATATTTCTACATTTTTTATATATGTGGTGATCTTTATTGTGGTTTAAATAATTTTCATTAATAAATTTGTAATACCATTAGACGGGTATGTAACCTAAGGGTAGGGATCCTAAGAGAAGTCCACCCTATTTGAGAAACTTGAGAAGCATTCTCGACCACATATTTTCGCTAAGCTTTGCGTAATATGTATAGTATAAAATTGAATATACACATATACGTATATTGTCAAATCTTGAATTATACACATATGTATATAGTTAATTTTAAACTATCCATATGTGTATATTACCAAAAGCTTTGGGAAAATGTTTGGTCCAGAATTCTTCTCAAGTTTCTCAATTAGCCTTGTGCTTCTCATGTGATCCTAACCCTGTAACCTAATAATTAATATATTAGCTGTAATTTATGTCATAATTAAAACAAATAACAAAAATAACATAGTAATTATTATATTAGTTGTAATTTGTGTCACAATTTAAACAAACCACAAAAAGTAACATAGTAATTAATTTATTAGCTATAATTTCTGTCATAACTAAAACAAATAACAAAAATTAACTAATAAAACAAGAAGAAAAGTGTAGGTCCACTAGCGGAGGATCTAGTCGCCTAATCCTTGTATACGAACAAACTCGGTTGTGCGGAATCCAACTGGGAAAGCAAACTGAGATCGAGACACAAAACAGAACAAAGATTCAACGTTTGAATATCAACTGTATTAATCACCAAAATGTTTGTTTACAAAGGATTACACAAAGTTATACTCTCACAAACTCACTGGTTCTCTCGTTCTGTTTCACCTGCTTCTGTCTTTAGACTGCTGCTATAAATAGGCTGCAGGTCGATGAAAGACCTGCAGCGATGAAACATCTCGACGAAACATCTTGCTGTCGACGAAAGACTATGGAGCCGACGAAAGACTCACCATTTAGGACCAAAGATGATGAAATACATGAGTGTGCAGATGGTTTTTCGTCAGACAATGGATGGATGGGATTTTCGTCATGTACAATGATCAGTTTTTCGTCACAGCAGGCATATGAGGTTTTTCATCATCTATGTTAACAAGGTTATTCGTCGCAGACAGCAGCAAACAGACATATCTGCAATGTGCAGATCACCAACAATTATCGAGACTTGATGAAGGAAATCCAGCCTTGGTCTTCAACTTATAATGTTGTCGAACCAAGCGAGACGCATCCACAAAGTGTATCAACAAACTCCCCCTTGGATGCTGCTCGTGAGGGTTCATCTTCCATGTCTATTATGTTGGAGGATCTTCAAAGTCTTCACGCGTCGTAAGTAGAAAGTGTATCAACAAACTCCCCCTTTCATTTAGGAAGTGTGTTGACAAACTCTCTCTTAAAATAAACTCCATTTTCCGCACTTAGATCCTTGAGGTGTTGATGATAGTTCAGCGGCAATTTGTTAAACTTTCAAGTAGTTGATTGAAAAATGTTCACATGTGTGTTGTTTGTTTATAAACGATCATCTTTATCTTTTGAGTGCCTCCACGTCGTGTCTTCATTCTGAAGCTAGTTATCGAACACGTTCTCTTCGCCTTTAGATGGTTTGATTGTAGCACCTGCACATAGAAGAAAGCTAAACGCGTAATGTGAACAAACGCTTGGAATATAGTTAACATAAACAAACAACACACATGTGAACATTTTTCAATCAACTCCTTGAAAGTTTAACAAATTGTTCATTTTGGTTTTTAACTTTCAAAACTTGCAAATTTCGACCGTTTATAATGATTTGGTCGTTTTGGTTTCAATCAGATTTCAGGTGTCGAAGACGCGAGTTCCCACATCGGGCAATCGAAAATAAGATAGAAATAAAATCTTTTTGGCTTTTGTAAAGTTTATATTAAAACACACCTAACATGTTTTTGGTATTTTTGAATATTTGAAATGTAAAGACGGAAAGCGGTAAATAAATATATACAAGGATGCAGAAACTGAAAGCAGTAAATAAATATTTACAGACAATCTTTTTGCGAGTTTCGAGGGTAAGAGAATCATATCAGTACGGTCACGCCAAAACGCTCTTGTTGTTGAGTGAGTTAACGTTTAGATAAGCATCCTATAACGATTATCGGTATTGTTGTCCACTTAAGCTCAACTTATCGGATGTAATCGCGGCGAGGGGATACAATTAGTGTATGATTTATACTTACCGACCGGTGTTCATCCACTCACGACACATTCCCGTATCAAGGTATGCACGAGGGTTCATCTTACCGGTGAGTATACCATTTATCATCTGTTTTGACGCATAAAAAGATGTGAGATACTCACTTATTTTAGATTGAAAACACGCCCTATGTGATAGAATCACTTATTTATGAGGAACTTGATTTTCATATGCATGAGGGCACAGGAGCAAGTCCGTGAACAGGCCAGTACTAACGTACAGCAAAGAGACGAACTTGACTCCCGGATAAATGTGATATATTATCACTTATTGATGGGGACATGTGATTGTTTATCACTTATTGAGGTCATGTGAAATATATACACATATGTATGGTATCATGGAAGATCTACACTTTGTCTCCGTTATATTTGGGTAAAAGATACAACCAAGATACCCAGATGATAAAACAGCATAAAGACCACGTATCTCAGAACCTCGGCAATCTATCAAACGAAATTTTGGTACCAAGACCGTATGCCAATGAGCGGTTCCCACACGGTCTTAAGTCGATTTAAGTTTATATCACCCTGCACACTTTAAAATGATTGTGAGCCTATCGATACATCTTATATAGAGCTGCTTATGGTTTTTCATTTTAGGTTTAAAGAGGTTTCGACAGACCATTGATGTACTATCATTTTCTATTTTGCTCGCCAGGAAAGTCATTTTTGTTTTTCTTTTGTTTTTGTGTTTTTGAAATTTTTCGATGTTTTTGGATTTTAAAAATTTTTCAATGTTTTTGTATTTTTCGTTTTTCGTTTTTACTCCCCCTAAATTGCAAAAAGTGCGAGAAATTAAGAAAACACAAACAAATATTTACAAAAATGATTTTCCGATTTTGGTTTTACTCTTGCTTGATCTTAATGCCGTTTACAATTAATAAAAAGTCAAATCGTGATTTGTTAAATGCGCTTTGGTAAAAAGGTCGGCACGTTGGTCATCAGTGTGGACCTTACCAACATCGATAAGCCTTTTATCAAAGCAATCACGTATGAAGTGATATTTGATTTCGATGTGTTTGGTCTTTGAATGCTGCACAGGATTTCTAGTGATCTGTAAGGTAGCAGAATTATCAACGAAAATAGGAGTAGTTAGGAATTCAAAACCGTAGTCACGCATTTGTTGTTGGATCCACAGGACTTGGGAGCAACAACTTAAGGCAGCAATGTATTCAGCTTCGCATGTTGATGTAACGACACAGTCTGCTTCTTGCACTGCCATGTGACTAGGCGATTTCCTAAAAACTGTCATCCAGCCATTGTGGATTAGCCGTCGATTTTGCATCTGCCAAAATCAAAATCACAAGTCAAAGCTATCATCTCTAGGGTACCAGAGACCGGTGTCCGGGCATCCCTTCAAATAGCGAAAAATCCTTTTTACAGCTGCAAGATGTGAGGCCTTCGGTTTCACTTGATATCTGGCAAGCAGGCACGTTGGATACATTATGTCTGGTCTTGATGATGTGAGGTACATAAGATATCCGATCATCGTGCGGTAGTATGAAGTGTTAACAACTTCACCCTTCAAGTGCGGATTAATTCCGTGATTTTGCTGAAGTGGGGTACCAATGGGCGAGGTGTTAGAGATCTGAAATCGGTTCAGGATGTCATTGACGTACTTAGTCTGATGGATGAATATCCCAGACTTTGTTTGTTGGACTTGTAAGCCTAAAAAGAAAGTCATCTCCCCCATAGCGCTCATTTCAAATTTCTCTTGCATAAAACGCTCAAAATTCCTACACAAAGCATCGTTAGTAGAACCAAAAATAATATCATCTACGTATACCTGTACCAATAGAAGATCTCCATCCTGTTCGTTGATGAAAAGAGTGCAATCGATAAGACCTCTGTGAAATCCATTCTCCATTAGGTAATTAGATAAGGTTGCATACAAAGCTCGTGGTGCTTGATGTAGACCATAGAGAGCTTTGTTCAGCAACCAAACCCGATTAGGGTGAATAGGATCTCCAAAACCTGGAGGCTTTTCGACGTACACCTCTTCTTCAACCACACCATGTAAGAATGCACTTTTCACATCCATGGTAGACCTTGAATCCTTTGAAGGAAACATAGGCTAGAAAGATCCGAATAGGTTCTAGAAGTGCAACCGGTGCATAAACTTTGTTGTAGTCGATCCCTTCAATCTGACGAAAACCTTGAACGACTAATCTCGCCTTGTTTCGAATGACTACTCCACGGTCATCCTTTTTGCATTTGAAAACCCAACGGGTACCAATCTTCTTGTAATCATCAGGTTTATCAACGAGTTTCCAGACACCTAGCTTCTGGAATTGCTGCACTTCTTCCTGCGTAGCTTCAACCCAAGAATTATCATTCAAAGCTTCTTTTCAAGATTTTGGTTCTTCGTGTGATACATAACATGCAAAGGACCAATCGTTTTGTTGACCAGATTCTCGAATCGCCGCATACAAGCCTGCATTGTTGTTGTTTCGCAACATGTTTCTCGTTTGGTCGCCACTTTGTACATTTCCGATGTTGTTTTGTTGAGGATGGGTATTGTGAATCCTTGTTACTGGATTATCTGTAACTGGAATGTTTGTACCCAGATTGTTGAGATTGAGATCAACAACCAATTCAATACCTGGAACTGTCGAAGAGGATGATGCCGTAGCTTCAGCTGTTTTGGGGCGTCCACTGGAGGTGTAGCCTCAGAAGTTCCATGAACCGCTTCTTGGTTTGTATCGAGAAATTCATCATCCTCTGAAGATTCATTCAGTTAGCATCTTGAAAATCCTCATTGATTGTTCACTGAAGCTGGTTCTTGATTGTTGACAATAACTGGACGAACCAACGGTGAATCTGTTGCGTTGTCACTCTCGAAAAACATCTTTGCCGCAACATTTTCTTCGACTTCTTGAATATTGATCGAATTGAAAAAGTCATCATACTCAAACATCCAAGGTTGACCAGGACATTTGACTGGCAATGTGTGCCTTTGTACTTTGACTTCAGACCATTTCTCGACCCTTTTTGTCTGTAGATTTCAGACTCTTAAGTTCGTGGTGGCATACCCAAGAAAGTATCCTTCAATTGCTTTTGCCCCAAACTCTCCATTCGAATTGATCATTGTGCAAGGAGCTCTAAACGGTTCCAAATATTGTAAATCTGGTTTCCGTATGTGAAGAAGCTTAAAGCAGGTCTTGTTGTGTCTTTTTACTGTAAGGACTCGATTCAATGTGTAACCTGCAGAGGCCACAGCTTCACTCCAGAATGGAATGCGTAATTGTGACTCTACCAACATCGTCGTAGCAGTTTTGATCGATGTGGGGTTCTTACACTCAGTGACGCCATTCTGTTGAGGAGTGTAACTTGCACTGAATTCGTGAAGAATACCTTTGGATCTACAGAACTCCTCCATGGCATGATTCTCAAACTCGGTTCCATTGTCGTTGCGTATCCGTCTAACTTTCAAAGAATACAAATTCTCAATCGTTGTGATCAAGGTTTTGATAATTCCGAAAGTGTCACTCTTGTGTGCCATGAACGCCACCCAAGAAAATCTTGAATAATCATCAGTCACCACGAGGCAGTACTGATCATTCCTGATGCTTTTATGCTTGACAGGACCGAACAAATCTATGTGCAAACGTTCAAGCAGAACTACCACGGTGTTTACTTTCTTTGACGGGTGCGACTTCTTTCTTTGCTTTCTTTTTTGGCATGAAACACAGACGTCTTCAAGATGGTAATTTTTAAGAGGAACACCAGTAACTAATTCATTTGACACCAAATGATTCATTTTTCTTAAATGAATGTCTCCCGTCCGTCTGTGCCACGAGATTGAATTCTTTTTTGTGGCTTTGGAAACGAAATAGGTTGCTTGTGTAGAAGTTGTAATTGATTGGCTCATATCAAGGACATACAAATCATTAATTCTTGGAGCAGATAATAGAATCCAGTCTTTGGGGATCTTGAAGCCGGGTTTCAGCACATAACATCCATTTGCATCAAAGTGTACTGAAAACTTCTTATCACAGATTTGTGAAAAGCTGAGAAGATTGTGATCAAGTTGTTGCACAAAGTTGATCTTATCAAAGCTTACAACCCCGTTGGATACCATTCCTTCACCAGTAATATATCCGCCTTTATCTCCAGCAAAAGCAACATAACCTCCTCTAATAGATTTAACGTCATAGAGAACCTTCATGTCGCCTGTCATGTGCCTGGATGCTCCACTATCAACAATCGAATGACTGCTGAAAGTTCCTCTTGGAACATCCTGCACATGAACTCACATGATTAATTGGAGATGGGGACCTAAGCCAGTGTGGTCTTGGGTCTTCCATTTTCATCGACAAAAGTTAATTCAATTTTTCGATGGTTTGGAAATTGTGATGCTCCCCTTGAATTAGTAACCGTTTTTGAAATTTCTGGTTTAATGAAAACAGGTTGTTTGTGAACCACGTCGGTTTCAATTGCCTTTTCAATTTCCTTGACTTGTTGGCGTTTCTGTTTCTTTGCCCTTTCTTTTACAAGACGGGGATCTTGTTTTGATGAAACAGATCGCTTTCGGTAATTTTGTTCATGGGGAACATCAACTTTAGCCTTTAACTTATGAAAATACAGACAATTTCGAATGATATGTCCAATTTCACCACACTCAAAACATGATCTTCGTTCAACAAACCCTGAAGTATCATGTGAATGTCTTGTTGATGAACTTTGTGATCCCGATGTACTTGGTTTTGAATTGTTTTGTTAATTTCTTTTCAAAATTTTAACTTGATTGATATGATCTAAGTTAGATTTATTTGCAAATGTTTCCAATTTGTCCGTTACCTTTGACTTCACAAAGTTCACCTTCTTGTTCTTCTTTTGGTTCGGTTCCTTTCAACCTTGAGTCGTTGATTTACCTTTTGGTTTGGTATGATTTTGCTGCTTTTTCACTATTGGTAATTTCTGATTGCCATATTGTTTTTGAATTTCGGCCTTTGGAATCGGAGGACACTGTGTTACCACAACGTGTGAACCCGACTTTTCTAAAAACCTACTTGTCGAATCTTCAAAAGCTTTACTGATTAAAGATTGATTTACATTTTAAATCAGAAAATCTTTTTCATAATAGATTTTATCATCACCAACAAGAGTGTACAACAAATTCACACTCTCAGATTCTTTTGCAGACGTGGACTCGACCAGAACAGTCTTAGCAGGTTTTGCGGGAGGATGACATAAAATATGATTCTCGAGAGGTATGTCCTCTTCTTTGATTACCGCATCAGACTTTGCTGAGTCAGTGTCATCGGATTCATCATCTGAAGAATCAGCATCCTCAACAATGACCGGAGGATCCTGATTTTGTTCAGTAGTTGACACACTTGTAACTGCTGAAACATCCGAATCTGATGATACTTCATTTTGTATCCAAGTCCGGTTGCAAATTCCTCAATGTCTAAAGGAACAGATTGCTCAAAATAAGTTCTATTCTCCTCATCAGTCAATGCGTCATAATTTTGTCTAACAGGTGGTGGACATTTCTTATATCCAATGCACGTGACATCCTTTTTCTCTTTTTGTATGTCAATGATATGATCCAACACATACCTAGAGGTAGAATAACTATCTAGCTTAGGCCGGATCGCCTAACTTTCACACTTCACACAGACTAACTCTTTTTGCATGACCTCGAGACGATTGATATAACAGTTTATGTCAGTTTGTTTTCTTGAAACCATTTTTTGTTAGCTCGGTTTTATCTTTTCTTAAATTTTCAATCATCGTTTTAAACTCTTTTTCATAGTTTTCATAAAACATGTTAGCCTCTTTGCATTTCGATAGATCCACTATCAACTTTTGATTGTGTATATATGTCACGTCATACTTGCTTTGCAAATCATCATATTTGTTTTGCAAGTCCAACAATTTATCACCTAAGTTAACACATTTATCACATTTATCAGAAGTTGGATCATCGACACATACCTGGTTTGATGAACCGCTCACATTAGCCATAAAGGCTGCATGATTAGAAGAAGAATAAGCAGCTTCATCCACCAAGATTGATCTTCTATGATTCCCTGCTGCAGCTTCTCCCAACAATTCATCAATATCTGCATCGACTGCCACACTTGACGTTTCATCCAAATGATCATCGCCTGAAGTTGAGGATTCTTCATCTGAGCTTCTACTGTAACCAGAACTGTCTTCATCTTCAGATGATTCTCCACCAATGGCGGAAGATTCTCCACCACTAGTGTGTTTCAGATCCTTCATTGACTTATACCGCAAGAGCCTTCATTGACAACCTCAGCAAAACAAGTTGTTCTATCCTGAACATCACTTTCCAATTGAATCGACCAGTCACAACCTTCATTGACTTATACCACAAGAGCCTGGTTGGCATTTGATGCTCCTGCTTGATTTGGATTGTTCACAGGCATTAACATACGCTCGTTATTCCTGTTTTAATTCTGATTCTGCTGGTTGCCTTGATTGCCTTGATTCCTGAACGGATTCTGGTTCCCATGTTGAGCTGGCTTTGTACATTCTCTCTTGAAGTGACCTTTTTCACCACAATTGAAGCACTTGACTGATTGTTTATCGAACCCATACTTGGTATCTTTCTAGCTTTCCAAGCTGGTTCCACCAATCCTTTCCATGAAGTCCTTAGCTCACCTAACAGCACTAGCGAAAGCCCACTTGATGTCCATCATATCCATTTCCTCCTTATCAATCTGCTAATAATCTTCTTGTGTCAGATTGATGTTTCCAATCTGACCTGCTATTATTCCACAATACCCACTCACCAATGTGTTTAATAGCTCCATATGATCCTTAGCTACTTCAACACTTACTTTCGAGAAATTTGAAGTGTCGAGCCGGACTATATTTGGATTAGATGGCTGACCGGCAGATGAAGTGCTTCCATAACTAGCTTGCTGTGGAACTAGTAATGGATTTCTGTACATATCTCTTGCTCCGGTAGATTGATAGCTTTGCTTTGCGACTTCTGGTTGTGGATTTCCGTACATGTCATTGCTTGAGACAAAAGCCGTTTGAGTTAAGGAAACTGGTAGTGGATTTCCATACATATCTCTTGATACAAAGACCGTTTAAAGCTGAGCATATGGAGCAGGTCTTGCAGCAGTGCTAGAACTTCCACAGTTTCCATAATACATATCAGGATTCTCTGGCACTAGAATTCTTTTGGCCTTCCTGATTTCCTCTTGATCTTTGTTCTCCAAGAGCTGAATGAAATCATTTATGTTTGTCGTAGACAAAGTGCCATTGTATTTCAAGATTTCCAAGAAACCATTCCATTGAGCTGGTAATGCGTCGGCAAACTTGATCACAACTTCTTCTCGAGTCACTACTACCCCAAAGTTATTCAATTCAGTCAACAAGTGATAATATCGACTTGTCAAATCTCCCAAAGATTCCCTTTCCATACATGTGAACCCATCAAACTCCTTCTTGAGTAGATCATGTCGCAATTTGCGTGTCGCTTCATTTCCTAGACCTCTCGTCTTCAATGCATCCCATAACCGCTTTGATGTCTTGAAGCTGACAAACTGATGATATATATCCTTGCTCAATGCTTGAGTTATGTAGGATCGTTTTACCGACCAAACGAGTCGTTCAGAAGAGTTTTTGCTCAATACGAAAGGCGAAAACACTTCGGCAGCACCTTGGCTCTCAAACCGGAAAAGTTACAACTTAAACGAAATCAGGGGTATATATAGGCTAGCTAATTTCGCATGAACAGTTCACACGAAATCAGATTTCGTACAAAATCAGTATTTCGTGCGAAATTACCAAGTAATTTCGTGCGAAATTACTTGTCCTATTTCGTGCGAAATTAGCCTTTTGACATGTTTTCTCGTTTTACATGCCCTGATTTATCTATACACATATAAGACTCGATACAAGACGAAGTCGACAGACGGATGCACCAACAGACTCCCCCTCGGATGTTGACGAAGTCTTCGGTGTCGAGTCTTCGCATCTTCAGTCTTTATCAGTCTTCCCGAATTCTACCGAAATATCTGACAATGTAAAGCTTCATCAAACTCTCTCTCTTTTCGTAATCATCAACAGATAACTTCCCATCGAATGTTGATCTAATCTTCAATCTCCTCTTTCTCTCTTCCAGGATCTCAATGTGACTCTATCTTCTCTTGATCAGATATCTTGATTCCTTAAGTTCATCAGCATTATCAGTTTGCGTGAACATCAGGATCTTAACTTGGCTCTACAATCTGCACACATTTCTTCCGTACAATAAATTTCACAAATTTATTCTCTGCTAGCCACTTGTAGAAACAAAATCAATCAAAAAAATGATATTACAATGTTAAACTCTAATGAACCACTTGTAGACAAAACATCCAAAGTCTTTTTTTTCATTTTACACAGACTCCCGCTCACGATATGTTCATCATGTCTAGCACTTGGAATTTTGAAAATCAGCTTTCCAACATCAGTTGTCGAAAATAAGATGAAATAAAATCTTTTTGCATTTTCCAAAAATTTATGCTATAACACTCCGAAAATCTTTTTGGATTTTAGAATTAAAACGAAAAGCAGTAAAAAAATATTTACAAACTATATTTTTGTGAGTATGTGTAAGAGGATCATATCAGTTTTGAAACAAATCACCAACACCGTTAAGCTTTAAACATTTTAAGTTCTAAACGATTCACTTAGATTGTCAGTATACTGATCCACTTAAATTTTCACACACAATTCAACTGTTTCGAGATACGAGATTAGTGTTTTAATTGTCACACCCCGACCACGTAAAACAACAAAACGTGGCGGAAACGTCGGGGAGTGTTGTAATAGAATCATTGTTTCACAACCATGGAAAAAATAATTTTGTTTTATTGAATAAATGAACTTATTGTTTAATACAATCAAATAAGTACAACTATTATCTTTCAAGTTTTAAAGTCGCTAAGGCACGAGTCCATCCTATGTGTAGCATATATCATCAATCATCACAAAGCAGCACTTGAAACATGTGTAAAAATAGGTACGTCAGCATAAAAATGCCTGTGAGATACATAGGTTTTATTGTATTTAGGATTCATGACTTATGAGTTTAAAGAAAATGTTTTAAGAAAAGTAGTCATGATCCTTGAAAAAGGTTTTCTTTTATAAATCATTTGTAAGAAATCAGTTGATATAAAATAATATTACATAGGAGATTGTATAAGAAAATAGAATAAGTTTGTATAAAAATATATTGTTTGAAAAACAATATTTTGATAAAAAGATTCATAGTATATATAAAATTATACTTTGGTTTTAAGAAAGTCGAATAAGTAATATATTAAAATATATTTCAGTTTCAAGATCGTTAACCCAAGTGTACTAAATAACGCCACGGTATGTAAAGCGATGAAAGCACTTATATATAAGAAGTACTAGCGGCGTATCTACCATGTTTTCATCACATTACACCCGTCCCATTATCTAAACACTAACCAAAAACCAGTCATTAAGTAAATAGTATATTAACCATACTTTAGTTGGTAAAATAAATAAGTTTTCAGTAGTATATCAAAAGTATACTTTGGATTTATAAATAACATATCAAACTATGTTTTGGTTTGAACATATTAAAACTATGCTTTGGATTATGAAGATAACATATCAAACTATGTTTTAATGATTAACAAAATATATGTTGGTTTTTGTACAATATCCCATATGAGAGCATATCAAACTATACTTTTGGGAGTATAACTTAATATACAAAAATAATGTGATTTAAGAATTCATTCAGACCTAGTGCATCAAAATACACCTTTGAGACTATAGAAATACCACAAAGGCAATCCCTATTTGGATGGAGCAACAAATTGGTTTTAGACATTCCATGACAACAGGAATGGGGTGTGAAATCCTATAGCGCTATATCATACTACCAACTGGTCTGGTGAACAAATTAAGTACTATTCCAACAGTTAATTTTTATAATCTTTGAAAAATCAGTGTTTAAACCATAGATAGTCATTTAGTTTGTCAAAAGATAAGTACTAACATGTATAATCAATTATACTTTGAAATCATGAAAATAACAGATAGGTACACATGCTTCACCCCAAAACAGTTGAAAACAGTAAAAGAGGGGACTATGTACTCACTGGAGGGTGCTTAGGAGTCTTGAACAACTACCAAGCAAGCTAGAGGGAGCACGGTATCAAACGGCACCTAGTATTGATAACTATATAAATAAACCGGACCTAAATCGGAAGATCGGGTAGGATGAGGTCTCGTAAACTAAATGAGTGTGGGAACTCATATGATATGGTTTAACAAGGCCTACATACCAAATGGGTCGTGTTCGAAAGTCTAAGCGGGTGTTTAGTCCGCTTGACTTACGACTCTACACAAGCACTAAACTAAAAGTGACGAGCTAAACATGTCGAAACATGTTTAACAAAGTTAGAAAACAGGTTTGGTATTAAAACAAACGGTTTTAATACCCTAGAGTAGTTTGGTTACAAAATACGCAAGAAGACGCATTTTGGCCGAAACTACGACTCATCACTAAGCCTAGATAACGTGGTAATCAGTAGGTATAGTCACTAGGGACTATAACCATCGTGATTACGCTCACGTTATGAAGTTCAAACGAACTTCGCGTTGACCATAAACTGGTCAATGCAGAAATTCAAACACAGTTTGAAATTAATGCTAAAACGAATGAAAAACGCGAAAGAATACTTACAGAAGGTCCCTGCAAGATTTGACCCGATTCGCTCTCAGGTAGGAAGCATAAACTTGCACTTAGAAAGCTTTGAATCAGATCAAATGTGAGGGATGAATGAGATGGGGTTGGGTTTATATAGGCATGGCACAACCGTTAGGATCGTTCGTCGAGAAACGTGCTTCGATCTAGGTCGTCCATGTGTACCCCTAGTTTTGCAAAACCATTTGAGCCCATAGTTTTAGCCCATGGTTTGAGAAAAACCATTTGCAATAGGTTTTGAAGTGTATAACAGCTGTTAACAGCTGTTTACAGCCAAATTGCACATATGGGGAGGCCTCGCGGCCCGCGTAAGGGATAGACAATCCTTACGCGCCCCGCCTGGGTGCACAGATCAGCAAACAGTTTGAAAAATGACAGTTTCAGTCCCTGCACGTGTTTAAAGCCATTTTCGACATGTTTAAGGCCCGTTAGGCCAAATTTAAGGCCCTAAGATGATGCTTAAACATTGTGGACATGAAACATGCTAAAAAATATGCAGGATGTTGGTTCGTTTGGTCGTACGATCGCGATGTTTGCTTAATTACGACGGAATGCATATAAGCGCGAAAGACAATCCAAATTGCGCGACGAATGGATTTTTGGCAAGCCAAACACTAAAACATAATATTTTAATGCTTACATAAATTTTTGGATGTTCGGAAGTATTCAGAACATAAGTTATGCGCGAAAATGCAAACTTATGCACTTTTTGACGCTTTTAGTCCCTAAATGACCAAAAAGTTTATTTTTGCGCACCAAACACCTTAAAGCCTATTTCTAAGCTATGTAAAGGATATTTAGGGCATATTTAACTTATAATCAAGTTCCGGAAGGTCCGTTATTATACAAATAGGTATAGTTTCGCAGTTTGACACAATTAGTCCCTACGACCGAACAAACTTGATTTCAACATACCAAACCATCCAAAACTTATTTCTAAGTTATGTGGAGGTTATGTAAGGTATGTTAAGCCTATTTCACTATTCCGGAGTGTTTGTTGCGTTAAACTGGTTATATTTACGCATCAGTGCGCGTATAACCTTCTAGAAAGCGATTTAGAGCTTGAAATTGGACAAGAATTGATATGTGCAAATGATACACATATTTTTACAAATCCCAAGTATGAAATACAATATTTCATTGGTTTGGCATTTGTTTGATGATGGAAGTGACACAGGTGTCACAGTCTCCCCTTCTTTAGGAAATTTCGTCCCGAAATTTAATTTTAAGGGAAACTTGTGAAGACAACTGTGATGGTTTCGCTTTCAAATAAATCCCTCGAACCCTAAGTAAAACTCTGGGCCATTTAGGATTCTTAGCGAAGTTGCCAACTCTCAAAGTGAAGTCCTTGTAGTAACAAAACATGGAATTTTGAACTACGGACGAAAGAACGTCTCTCATGAAGACTTATCATAGGAAACTTGCGTGTGCTTGAAATCAGAATTGGGGAGTGTAATATAAAATGACATCGGTCAAAGTCCAAGACTTCTCCCGTATCATTATTCTTGTCACTATAGGTCTTAACACATGACAAAACTTCCTGTGGTTTCTGTGCACTAAATTCCATAATTATGTAGGCCTCCATAATTACGTAATTTCTTGCACAGTCCGCACAATTCATTTCATAATGCGTATGGGAAAAACCAATTGAATAAACATGAAGCGATTTGACTGGACCACTAAAGCATCTTTTTAACTAGATCAACGGATGATCTTTTTAACTAGATCAACACATGATCTCCTTAACTAGACCGTCGTACGATATCCTTAAATTGACCACTTAAGGGATCTTTTCAATTGTATCATCACATGATATTCCTAACCAGATTTTCAAATCAATCTGTTTAACTAGACCACTCAAGGGGTCCAATTATAGAATAGTACTTTAAAATCCAAGGGACTTTACTACAACGTAGAAGTCCATTAAGGATTTAAGATAGTACTTTTGGATATCCTACTATGAATCCCTCATATGAGATATGGAAGATTCTACGAGGATTTGGATGGATCACACAAAACATAAAAGGGAACACATAAGCACATAATCACATAATTAGTTAACTTGATCTTTAGTTTGTTATCTTTAGACACGGATCATTAAAGCACACCAGGAATCCAATCCGTGGATTTCATTTGGCACTTTAATCATTTTTAAGAATCTATCTATGTGTCACACCCTGGCTTTGCGGAAGCGTGGTTAATTTGGTGTGACTTCTTAATACCATAGCTTAATCATAACATAGCTATATGAAAATAAAACCATGCAAGATCATCCACTGATTTAAGTTTTAAAACAAAACTAACATAACATTGTCTTAAGGCGTTGACTCATGCAACGGAAACTACAACCTGATAACATAAAACATTGTTTGGAAGACACAAACATCAATACAAAATAAACGTAGTTTAAGAACTGTGACTCGTCCAGGAAAAAGTCACATCCCTTAAACTTGGATGACCTCATAACCCTTATGCAGCGGGAAAACGTAACATACTGCGCCAGATCTTTAGTTCCCTGAAATACATGTAAGTTGGAAAAATCAACAATAATGTTGAGCGAATTCATGTGTAAGTGAGTAAGTAAAACCTTTGTAAAATGTCTGTATCTATGAAAATTCAATAAGGAAAAAGAGATCAATTAATGTGTAGCTAATACATTAATAAGTGAAATGGCCTAGGAAGCACTCAAACCTGTAGCGCGTATTTCATACCGGTCCTTCCGGCGGAACGACATAGTCACCACATGCAGCCACACGCTGGCTGATGTGTGGGGCTCGCAACACCCGATAGATCTATCACTCATGCCACTCGGTCCTTATACAAGGATTAATGGTCTTACGATAATAGCCTACCCATTCACATGATCTAGGTAATAACCCTCCTTACGCTATCCATACCATGTAAAAAGTACTTGTAATCATAGTAACATGTATTTCACCCCCGCAGTTTAGAAAACTGAAAACAGTAACGAGAAAAGGGGGACATGAACTCACCGAAGTGCGTCTCTAAAAAGTATCTCCCAGTCAACCTGCTGTGCGACGACCTACACGTACTAACTTCTATTAGACGGACGGTCGTGCCTTAGCTTAAGGGTTAATGTCTTTCGGAAATAGTTAGGCAACTATTTCGTATTACACTTTGCAAATATTTGGTAAATATTTTCCTTCCCGAGGATGGGGGCTTTAATACATGTGCGTTTGTAAATCTTCGGAATATATTATTAAGTCTCACTTAAAGATATATTTTATTCCATGTATCCAAAATACTTTACTTCCAAAATATAAATATTTTTCCCAAAAGTATTATATTTTATTCCATATAATTTTCCAAAATAATATCCTTGTCAAAATACATATTTATGTGTATTTTCTGAAAATACGTAAGTTACGTTTTAAAGATCGGGTGGTATTAATTATACCGTTGTAACTTAATATTTATTGTGAAGGCGTTCGTATTATTTTGGAATCATTAACATTCGGTAATATTATTTTTACCCTAAAAATAATATTTAGATGGTTTGCAAAATAATCACAAAAGTTTACGCAAGTGTTGTTATGAAAATATATATTTTAGCAAGTTTATTTGTGAAAATCCCACCTTCGACACTTAAAAGTTTTGTAATAAAATCGTGGCGAAATTTTCATTTTTGAAAACAAGTTAGAAAATATACTTATAACACTTGTGGTGAAAATATTTCCAAGTGTTAGGTTTTTGGAAAAATTTCGCCAGAGTTTCCCCTGTAACTGGAGGTGGCCACGCTTTCAAGGGTATCATTTTCTTTTAAAATTCAAATCAACAATGTTCCCAACATTAACAAACAATATTTCAACATTAAACTAGTCAAAATAGATATAAATCGCAAAAATACATGAACTTGTGGCTTATCCAAAACATGTATTATCTTTCCATTATTTTTAGTGGATCTTTGTATAGATCCATTCGGTTTCTTGAAAGTCTTCTTTTTAAAGAAGTTACATCTTTACAACTTCTTGTCAACATTTACAAAAATAGTTCTTTTGTCAAAACTTTGTGTTACACAAGTGTTTACACACTTGTGTGTTTACAAAAATCACTCTTGTTCATGAAAACCCGGTTTTAGAAAATATGATTTCTTTTGACGCTTGGTCTTTTGAAAATACCACTTGTAGATCCGTAGTTCTACTAGTTTTGAACACTATTTCATATGAAAAATTGTTTTTACACAAGTTCATGCTTGATATGTAGTAGTGTTCATCATTTAACCCCTTTCATACTTTAACATACTCTATGTCATGTTTCATGAACATGACTAATCCGGGTTAGATGATGATCCGAGCTACTACTAACATAGATCGACACTAAAAATCACAACAAAACAAGTCTTACAAGTTTTACACATCTCTATTGCCTTTATCCAATATGTTTATGATTTTAGTAAACTTTTAGTATGTCGTCTTGTATGTTCATGACTTTTAATCGACAAAGTTCATTTTAAGTTCATTTTAACCACTTTAGAACAGATCAAGAAGGTGTTTAGAGTCACTTACTACTAGCTCAAGGCTAGGGAAGAAACTAGTCGAAAAACGAGTGGATAAAAGCAATGTAGCGAGGTTCTTCGCAATCCGAGTGCACCGGGCTTCCTTATACGCAATCCTTAACCCTTGTAGATGTATGGAATGAATTGAATGAAACCGAAAGATGGGTGTGGGTGTGCTTGGGGTTTCGGCCGAATGGAAGAGAGGAGAGGAGAGAAGAGTGGTGATTTCTTTAGTGGTTTATGAGAAATGATAATCCTCCAGGTATTATTTATAGACCATGTATTGTTATTAACCAAAAGAAATTGTGTCAACTAGATATTAGACAAAGGGATTAAAATAATCTTGTGAGGACAATGTGTGTCCCCCCAGGGGACGATATTGGTTAGGGGGGGGTCTTCGGTTAGTTTCTAACTAGATAGTTAGGATGTAGGTTACTTAGTTAGGTGGTTAACCATTTCTAGTGTGTAGTAAGTTGTGACGGGTGTTAGGGTATTCGGGGACCCTAACTGGCTCAGAAAAAGAAAAACAATGTAGTTGGCAATATATTTATGTTCCGGGTATAGTCCGGTTGTTCGGTTGGATAGTGATCTGTTAAAGTACTTAACAAAGCTTTAAATTGTCGTTAATATTATTTTTAGTGACACAACTTATTCCCGACACTTTGGAAAGTGTCTAGTAATATTTTCCTCATGTTTTGGCACTTTATTAGTTAGCTTAACGCTAAATTTTTATTCAAAGTGCTGAATTTTGTACTTAAATTACGTTTTAGGCACATCCGGTCACTGTAATTATCACCTAGTGACGCAGCTCTACAACCCTCTTATCCCTACACTCTCTACTAGTGTAGTAAACCATCTCTGGCTCATACAGGCCTTAGAGGCAGTGTCTGCCTGGTGCTGGCTATGTTAGCACGTTTATTAGGTTATCCGTTCAGTGTGCTACTGTGTTTTTGTGCATCAAGGTTGTCACTAAAGTTCGGTATGTAAATGATGGAGTGACAGCAAATAAAGTATGATGCAAATAAGTACATGTATCAGTATCCAAGTAGCAGTTTATCCACAATTGCAAGCAGGCACAGTAATTAAGCAGTAATTAAACAGTAATTAAATATTAATTAATTCGTACGGATACCTGATTTGGTGAGGGTTGTCACATTCTCCCCCCGTTAAAGAAATTTCGTCCCCGAAATTTGTACTACCTTAACTCCTTATGGTTACGTCACACATGTATGTTTACAAATAACATCGAGGTAGATAATCATCAAACTAAATCAAACCTTACTCACATTTGGTGGGTCCAAGAATATATCAACCCGAATTCTAGGGTTAAAAGGTGTGTGCGCATAGTAGTTGATGTCAGAGGTACAAGACGTACTTGACGTATAACCTAATGTAACCCAGCTAGCAGGGGGGTTCCACAAAGAGGAGCCTTGACTAAGAAGACTCTCAAATGGTCGATCGCAATATGCAGACGAGTTTTCACGAAACATAGCACCCGCTATATAAATTCAAAAATCAACAATTCAATTGAAATAATAAAATGATCTGTCAACTCCTGAGTAGACGAATGGTAAGATTCAGTATTTTGAATTGCGAGAATACGTCGAGTGAACACAAGCGAATCTGGTGTATCCTTGCCTTGATTTGTAGTTGCATCAGAAATGTTTAAATGATAAGTCAACAAAAGATGATATAGTTTTACGCGAAATGGTTGACCATGATTAGCACAAGCTACAAGTTTGTAATCACACCACAACGTGTCGCAATGACATAATTCCATAATGGCGGTGAATGAACAAGTTTACCGTGTTTGAGACCAAATGAAAGTGTACCGAAACAAGCCTGAAGCATTGATTTACACAGTGTTATAAAGTTTTCAGTTGAACACGGAATCATTAAAGAGCCACTGTTTTGATCAAAGATGAAAAAGTATTAAGTACTGTAAGGCATTTGATTGAATACGAAGGAATCGTTAGGAGGTACATGGTGCTTATGAAATGAATATATGTACCATTGTTTAACACCCAACTGTGTTGAGACCGATTTAATCGTGATAAGCAAATGGATCTAGAGCGAGTCAATAAACAATAAAATCCAGGTATGAGGTGCGTAATCAAATTAGCGCAAGCTTCAATTCTGTGAAAGTATCACCGCAAGGTATCAAGTCACTCAACGATTTGGTGGAGTCATAGATCAAACAAGTCTATTATGACTCGAAGCAAAAGGATCTGTGCCAAAGTATTAGAATATGATGCTCTCAATTCATCATATGGCGTCTCAAATCAAACATGTGAACCGGATATGTTCAAGAAATCGAACTTAGTTTCAACGTAACTCAACAATAATCGTACATATCAATAAGGGAATCATCGCATGGTAGCAACCATAACCTTAAACGTAGCTTGAAAGAAAGCGGTTTCAAGAAAGTGTGTGTTGAATTGATAACAAAGGAGCCAACAATAACAATAATGTAGGTCATTCGAATCACAACCAGTAATTAGATTTGACAACGTAATATCTGAACATTCATGAACCGTTTATTCGAAATGAAACCGCATGCGTAGCAAATGGTGCATGGGTTATATATGGGTTTTCAAGTGATGAAGCGATGCGTTCTTACCAAAACGAAGGAGTGACCAAATATACGAAGCAAACATGCGTTCGCTCTCAGCGAAGGAAAACAACGTGATGCAACTACTTGAGGGGAGTAGAAATGCAAATTTCTACTTGTTAGAAGTGAAAGTGAAGACTTCAACGGAAGAAAATTTAAGTACCTTTGGTTTCGTTAACTGCAATGACAAGTTGGTCAAGTTAATGATGTTTGATCGAGTTGACAGATATGGTTCCTAGATGTAAGGCCTCTAGTTTCTCCGGATTCTACATCCCTTGTGGATCTGGTTTATACACTGTGTAGGAAGCTCCATTTTGGTTATGTCTAAGCACAGTCATTGTCCCACAATTTCATCCTGGTATACTCCCTGAATTTCTCCGCTAACGATGTTCGATCGTCGATCAGTCGTGTAGTAGTAGTTGGGTCCTCATAGTCAGTTATGTAAGGGGTTCGTTAATCCTTAGCAAGAGTCACTGACTCTGGTGGGTTAGCCCTTTCGGCTCCTGGTAGTTGACGTTTACTTGAAAATCATCATCCTTCTTTTGACGAGCAGAAATGGGGTTACCCAACAGGGAGTCTTGGTCTGTTATCTTCCTTCTCTAGTTACCACTGACGTTACACTGGTAATCCCTGCATCTCCGAAGGTGTATGTCGCCAAAGTGCTTCAACAGCAAACGCTGCGTCTGGAATTAAATCGATGCGAAATTCAACTTGTCATTGAGGAGATAATTCTGGTTAGTCTTCGAGGAAGACTTCAGGATATTCTCCGATCACGGGGGTATCTTCGAGTTTTGTTTCTTCGGCTCCCTTGTCCTCGACATGAGCCGGAGAACATCACATCCTTCCTACAACATCTTTTGTGCCTTCAAACAATTCGTGATCTGTGGAGGTGTATCCTGCTTCGTGAGTCCCGATCGTTTCTTCGTTCGTCATTTGGTTGCGAACATCAATCTTTGTCCGATCGCTTGGCAACTAACCCATCCCAGTTACCACGTTGCAGCTTCCCAACTCAACTGGCAATAGATCTAGCATAAACCTACGCTCTCCAAGTTCTCTCTTGCCAATTCCACCTACTTCGTTGGCTTCCACTAGCTTCCCGTTAGCTAGTTCTATCGTGTGCGGGTTATTTATCTTACTTGCTACTAAACCAAGTATACTCTTACTCTAGAGATACGAAGCTAAAATTTACAGCAGCATCAAGTAGCGCAAATGCCTAGCATTGAGTAATATGGGACGTACCGATATCCATGCTTGGATTCCTGGCGTGCTTCCCTAGCTCCGGTGTTAGACATCTTTCCCATAATTTTGTTTAATCTCTCTTGGGCAATCTTTCCTATAGTGCCTCATATCCCCGCAGTTGTAACATCCCTTATCTTTTCCTTATCCTTTCTTTCCACGCTTCATCTCACGCCAACACGTTTCCCTGTTGTGTCCCACTTTGCCACAGTTGTCACACTTCCCATTTTTACATCGCCCGGTATGATGACGTCGGCACCTGTCGCATTTAGGTAGTTTACCCATGTACTCTTTTCTCTTTTTGGCCTTGTTGTTGCTAATCGTCTCGGTACCCTGTTTGAAATTTGCTAACTTTCTGTTGTTATCCCCAGATGACTCTACATGAGTCTCCTTCTTCTCCTCAGAGGTTGAAAATTTGTTCATCCTGATTGCCTCTTCAGTCAAGGCCACACTTAGATTGATGGCCTCAGCGATCGTTGCAGGCTTTGATGTCGTCACCATGCTCATGATTTGAGGTGCTAATCCCCAATTGAAACGCTCCATCTTCTTAAACTCTGGATCTACCATGTATGGAACAATATGCGACAGAACTTGGAACTTCTCCACGTACTCAGCTATTTTTGGACCTTCCATCTTCAAGTTCCAGAACTCAGTTTCCACCTTCTGGCTTTCTGTTCTTGAACAGTACTTTTTATGCATTAGCTCTTTCAGTTCGTCCCATGATAAGGCATATGCAGCAGCCTCGCCCATCGTCTGAACCTGGAGTTTCCACCATGACAGAGCCCCATCTCGGAACAGCCCAGAAATGTACGTGACATGATCCTCTGGCGCGCATTTGCTCGCACGCAAATCAGAATCCGTCTTCTCAATCCAGCGCATGAAGGCTACGACACCCTAGTGCCGTCGAAATGTAGGGGCTGGCAGCCCAAGAACTGCTTGTAGGTGCAGCCGATGGGTGGTTTATTTCCAGGGCAAAAGGCCTCGTACTGTGCGATGAACTGTAAGAGGCGTTCTTGAAATTCCGCCTCTGTCGTCGGCAGAGGGTTGTTGGTATCGGTGTTCCCTAGAGTCGACATCTTCCTAGAAGAGAGTCGGTTAGGTCGGGTCTTAGTAAGGACATAAGCACATAAGTCTCTATTTAACGAATAAGACCTCAGAGGTATATTACATTTAAGTAAATACGCAGTTGTTTAACAATTAATCACATATCATCACGATTATAGCACAGCTTGCAAATAGGAATGTAGTAAGTAAACATGTGGTATTATAGTTATAGCACAAATATGTAGGTCATCAACGTGCTTAGTGAGAGCATAGCGATGATATTTTTCGTCAGTCATTAGTCATAAGTATTGTCGTGTGTTTAAAGATGATCGGGCTTTCATTATCCTCCGGCCATAATCACCGTGTCTTACCAAAACGCACCACATCAGAAGGGACACAAGGTCACCCTACCCTTGTCCAACAAGTATATCAGTGCATCACAATTACATGGTCAGGAGTGATCCTCAAAAGTCTCCGCAATCCCCGCTTATCATTAGCGTCTTTTTCCCAAGCGTAATGCAATCCTCTTAATCCAGAAATCAACTATACTGGTGACTGAGGTGGAGGAGGAAAGAAAAGTATACTGTTAACGTGCGTGAGTCCCTCCTCGAGCTTGTATATACGTTGAAGTAATTATTTTCTCTGCCGCTCGATAGTTTAGAAATGAACATCAGAATCCCGGGAATGGTGAAAGAACAAAAGTTCAAGAGCACAAAGGAGTCTTGATGTATGCGGCGGATCAAAGCATGCTGGTGATAGACAGGCTGGAGAACGTGGTATTTTGCATAAACTTTTCAGACAATATGCGGTCTTGTGATGTAGACAGTCAAGTCATGTTTTCGGTTATGTAATGTTTCGCAATTGAAGTTGCCAATTGTGGCGTCAGCTCAAGCTTCAACATTCTGTGACTCATATCCTTAACTGTAGTTGATGTTACAAGAGCAACTCATCTCGCGTGTGGCCTTTATAGTGTAAGGGTCTAACTTCAGCACAGTGTACAATAGGAATCATCGAGATGGCTCGTCCGACGTTGTAGAGGTGAATGTAGCAAATGGTGCGACCTGTGCAGTTGGGAATATGCCGTTGTAGCAGATGAATCGTTATGCGGGTGCTGACCTGAAGTACCTCCCCGAGGTGCGGTTATATTCTGAAAGGAAGCTATAAGCATCTTGGCGCAATGGACGTTGGTCTTCATAGAGGAAAGGAGCAATGTCAGCGGTTGCGGGTGTAAAAACGAACATCTCACAAATGAGGAGATTGGCCGATGCAGGTAGATATAAGGTGTGCAATGTATGGCAGACCAAAAAGAAACAGGATCGTGATCACGTAAAGGTGTAGGTTTAGCAGGCGCAACATCAAGCTGACCCAAATGGTGTAGCAACTGGCTCGAGTGCAGGCTCCGGGTCATGTAACGGTGTGGTGGGTATCAGTGGTGAGTGTGGGAACAAAGGTGCTTCCATAGGAACTGAAGCAGGGGCTGAAACAGGAGTCACAAGGGGGCGTCATAGGAAACTCGAAAAGTGGGTGACCATTAGCATTGTCTATCCACCCATTTTGGGTGTGCGTATCGAGGATCAACATGGGTCGCAAAAGGCGCATGATCGAACTGTACAGTCACAGGGTCAGGAAAAGGGGCAATAACAGGATCAGCAGGAATATCAGCAATGTGAGGGGCATCAACATGAGTATCAACAACATACTCATCCTCCAACAGTGGAGCAACAATAGGATGATCATCGATAGGTAGATCATCAGTCAAAGGATCAACAGCGGGTACATCAGCATGAATAGGGTCATGCTCGAATGCGGGGTCTGGAACAACTACTGGCTCGAGGCTACTGCAGGCTCCGGATCGTCAAACTTCATCTCAAAAATCTGCGGGATCAGCAAACATGGGGTCAACAGGGTCCCTCATGGGCTGATCTGGATAAACTCAATGTCATGATCGGGATCAAAGCTCGGTGGGAAAATAGGATCCGAATTGCCATCAACATCATGACCAAACTCAAAGCTAGGTGCAGGTGCAGCAGATGATGCCATATCAGGGTTCGTGTCGTGCGAATGATGCTGCACTCCCTGCGCATGTGAAGTTTCAGATGTCACGGACTCAAAGGAGTCGGGGTCGGTGAGTGGATGGGTGCCTCCTCCGCAGGAGCATCAGCGAGAAGTAAGAGATCACCAGCAGCAATAAGGGCCTCACCCTCCAAGTCATCCTCGAGTGGGTCCTCATCAAACAAGTCGACGTTGTCGTCAGTGACTACGTCAAGGGCATATCAACAATAGGGTAAGCGGCAAAGGGGTACAGGGGCAGGGATCACCGCGAGCGGCAACTCTCTAGTGATAGGGCCATCAGCGGGCTCAGCCACGTCATTGGGCAGCGCAAATGGCTGGAAATCATCATTGTCCGTGCTGGTAGTATCTGAGGTATACACCTCGTGCTCTGATGAGACTATGCCGTCTGATACTATGGGCATGGGGTCTGTGGTGTCCGACTCTCCAAGGCCGGATGAAGGCAGGTCGTCTGTAATACAAACACGCATATGCACAAATAATCAAACACATAGTCAAATAAACATATTAGTCACAAATACGCAATCAAATAGTTCTCCTAGTCCCACTAGCCTCCCAGCCTCCCAGACTGATCTTCCTAGTCCCACTAGCCTCCCATCCTCCCAGACTGCTCTTCCTAGTCCCACTAGCCTCCCAGCCTCCCAGACTGCTCTTCCTAGTCCCACCAGCCTCCCAGCCTCCCAGACTGCTCTTCCTAGTCCCACTAGCCTTCCAGCTTCCCAGACTGCTCTTCCTAGTCCCACTAGCCTCCCAACCTCCCAGACTGCTCTTCCTAGTCCCACTAGCCAACTACCTCGGTTTCCCAGACCGAGCCTCGGCCTCCCAAACCGAGCCTCAGCCTCCCAGATTGAGCCTATAAATAATAAATAAAATGTGCTCAACATTTGTTTGTAAAAACGTTTTGGATCTGGACTTAAGTGGTATGCAATGTAAAAATGTTTTCGTGAGAGCCCTGGTGATCATAGTCTAGACTCGAGAAAGAATCCTAGTTCGCTATGATCAGAGCTCTGATACCAAGATGTCACACCCTGGCTTTGCGGAAGCGTGGTTAATTTGGTGTGACTTCTTAATACCATAGCTTAATCATAACATAGCTATATGAAAATAAAACCATGCAAGATCATCCACTGATTTAAGTTTTAAAACAAAAGTAACATAACATTGTCTTAAGGCATTGACTCATGCAACGGAAACTGCAACCTGATAACATAAAACATTGTTTGGAAGACACAAACATCAATACAAAATAAACGCAGTTTAAGAACTGTGACTCGTCCAGGAAAAAGTCACATCCCTTAAACTTGGATGACCTCATAACCCTTATGCAGCGGGAAGACGTAACATACCACGCCAGATCTTTAGTTCCCTGAAATACATCTAAGTTGGAAAAATCAACAATAATGTTGAGCGAGTTCATGTGTAAGTGAGTAAGTAAAACCTTTGTAAAATGTCTGTATGTATGAAAATTCCTGGTATGTAGCAATAAGGAAAAAGAGATCAATTAATGTGTAGCTAATACATTAATAAGTGAAATGGCATAGGAAGCACTCAAACCTGTAACGCGTATTTCATACCGGTCCTTCCGGCGGAACGACATAGTCACAACATGCAGCCACACGCTGGCTCATGTGTGGGGCTCGCAACACCCGATAGATCTATCACTCATGCCTCTCGGTCCTTATACAAGGATTAATGGTCTTACGATAATAGCCTACCCATTCACATGATCTAGGTAATAACCCTCCTTACGCTATCCATACCATGTAAAAAGTACTTGTAATCATAGTAACATGTATTTCACCCTCGCAGTTTAGAAAAATGAAAACAGTAAGGAGAAAAGGGGGACATGAACTTACCGAAGTGCGTCTCTAAAAAGTATCTCCCAGTCAACCTGATGTGCGACGACCTACACGTACTAACTTCTATTAGACGGACGACCGTGCCTTAGCTTAAGGGTTAATGTCTTTGGGAAATAGTTAGGCAACTATTTCGTATTACACTTTGCAAATATTTGGTAAATATTTTCCTTCCCGAGGATGGGGGCTTTAATACATGTGCGTTTGTAAATCTTTGGAATATATTATTAAGTCTCACTTAAAGATATATTTTATTCCATGTATCCAAAATACTTTACTTCCAAAATATAAATATTTTTCCCAAAAATATTATATTTAATTCCATATAATTTTCCAAAATAATATCCTTGTCAAAATACATATTTATGTGTATTTTCTGAAAATACGTAAGTTACGTTTTAAAGATCTGGTGGTATTAATAATACCGTTGTAACTTAATATTTATTGTGAAGGCGTTCGTATTATTTTGCAATCATTAACATTCGGTAATATTATTTTTACCCTAAAAATAATATTTAGATGGTTTGCAAAATAATCACAAAAATTTACGCAAGTGTTGTTTTGAAAATATATATTTTAGCATGTTTATTTGTGAAAATCCCACCTCCGACACTTAAAAGTTTTGTAATAAAATCGTGGTGAAATTTACATTTATGAAAACAAGTTAGAAAATATACTTATAACACTTGTGGTGAAAATATATTTCCAAGTGTTAGGTTTTTGGAAAAATTTCGCCAGAGTTTCCCCTGTAACTGGAGGTGGCCACGCTTTCAAGCGTATCATTTTCTTTTAAAATTCAAATCAACAATGTTCCCAACATTAACAAACAATATTTCAACATTAAACTAGTCAAAATAGATATAAATCGCAAAAATACATGAACTTGTGGTTTATCCAAAATATGTATTATCTTTCCATTATTTTTAGTGGATCTTTGTATAGATCCATTCGGTTTCTTGAAAGTCTTGTTTTTAAAGAAGTTACATCTTTACAACTTCTTGTCAACATTTACAAAAATAGTTCTTTTGTCGAAACTTTGTGTTACACAAGTGTTTACACACTTGTGTGTTTACAAAAATCACTCTTGTTCATGAAAACCCGGTTTTAGAAAATATGATTTCTTTTGACGCTTGGTTTTTTGAAAATACCACTTGTAGATACGTAGATCTACTAGTTTTGAACACTATTTCATATGAAAAATTGTTTTTACACAAGTTCATGCTTGATATGTAGTAGTGTTCATCATTTAACCCCTTTCATACTTTAACATACTCTATGTCATGTTTCATGAACATGACTAATCCGGGTTAGATGATGATCCGAGCTACTACTAACATAGATCGACACTAAAAATCACAACAAAACAAGTCTTACAAGTTTTATACATCTCTATTGCCTTTATCCAACATGTTTATCATTTTAGTAAACTTTTAGTATGTCATCTTGTATGTTCATGACTTTTAATCGACAAAGTTCATTTTAACCACTTTAAAACAGATCAAGAAGGCGTTTAGAGTCACTTACTACTAGCTCGAGGCTAGGGAAAAAACTGGTCGAAAAACGAGTGGATAAAAGCAATGTAGCGAGGTTCTTCGCAATCCGAGTGCACCGGGCTTCCTTATAGGCAATCCTTAACACTTGTAGATGTATGGAATGAATTGAATGAAACCGAAAGATGGGTGTGGGTGTGCTTGGGGTTTCGGCCGAATGGAAGAGAGGAGAGGAGAGAAGAGTGGTGATTTGTTTAGTGGTTTATGAGAAATGATAATCCTCTAGGTATTATTTATAGACCATGTATTGTTATTAACCAAAAGAAATTGTGTCAACTAGATATTAGACAAAGGGATTAAAATAATCTTGTGAGGACAATGTGTGTCCCCCCAGGGGACGATAATGGTTAGGGGGGGGGGTCTTCGGTTAGTTTCCAACTAGATAGTTAGGATGTAGGTTACTTAGTTAGGTGGTTAACCATTTCTAGTGTGTAGTAAGTTGTGACGGGTGTTAGGGTATTCGGGGACCCTAAGTGGCTCAGAAAAAGAAAAAACAATGTAGTTGGCAATATTTTTATGTTCCGGGTATAGTCTGGTTGTTCGGTTGGATAGTGATCCGTTAAAGTACTTAACAAAGCTTTAAATTGTCGTTAATATTATTTTTAGTGACACAACTTATTCCCGACACTTTGGAAAGTGTCTAGTAATATTTTCCTCATGTTTTGGCACTTTATTAGTTAGCTTAACGCTGAATTTCTATTTAAAGTGCAGAATTTTGTACTTAAAGTACGTTTTAGGCACATCCGGTCACTGTAATTATCACCTAGTGACGCAGCTCTACAACCCTCTTATCCCTACGCTCTCTACTAGTGTAGTAAACCATCTCTGGCTCATACAGGCCTTAGAGGCAGTGTCTGCCTGGTGCTGGCTATGTTAGCACGTTTATTAGGTTATCCGTTCAGTGTGCTACTGTGTTTTTGTGCATCAAGGTTGTCACTAAAGTTCGGTATGTAAATGATGGAGTGACAGCAAATAAAGTATGATGCAAATAAGTATATGTATCAGTATCCAAGTAGCAGTTTATCCACAATTGCAAGCAGGCACAGTAATTAAGCAGTAATTAAACAGTAATTAAATATTAATTAATTCGTATGGATACCTGATTTGGTGAGAGTTGTTACACTATGGAGATAGAAGGATCTTCAACAGGTGTTTGGCTTTGTTTCTTAAAAGAAACGAGCGTTAAAGGTTCTTGGGGAGATCACAAGTGATCATAGAAATGACAAAACCACATGAGTAGTTTGTCTTGGTGTTGTCTTCATAAGGTTGCATCAATTATTCATACAATCACGTCAGTTTTGCAAAAATAAAAACATCAAATCTTTATTTATGTAACAACCGAATTGTCTTGAAATGTCAAAAGATAACAACAAGAGGAAAATAACAAAACACTAATTGTTCACTGCTGCATCATTGTCTACGTTTGCCTCATTGATGTTAAACGCCCATCCACGCGCTGGAGGTATGTTAACAAGTCTTGGGCAATTGTTTCTGTAGTGAGTAAGGTCACCACAGTTATAACATGACCCCGGGGGGAACCGTGCTTGAACAGCAGCAGGGTTTGTAGCAGCTTGATTTGCATAACGGCATACATTGATCAAATGTCCCAACCGCCCACAGTGGGTACATTTGTGACACTGCTCCTGCTCCAGATGATGACGGTTGCACTTGTTGCACAAAGGTGCGGTACCAACATAGTTTTGCCTTTTGCGAGGTTGTGTTGGCTGGTTTGGTGCAACATGTTTCTCTTGAGCAGTGATGGCGCAGTTTTGAGAAGCCTTACGCTACTTCTTCTTGGATCCTTCAACCTGCTTTTCCTTTGGCTCAGCTGGAGCAGTCTTGTCAGACGGTCTTGGGTCGCCTTTTCGAAAAAGCTTTTTCTTCCTGATGTGGGATTCAGTTAAGGTGGCAGACAATTCAATGGCTTGTCTAACTGTAGTAGGGTTGCTGCCAATAACAATATCCTGAACTAGGTCAGGATGACCATCAATATATTTCTCAATCGCCTTATCCACAGGTGTAACCATAGCAGGACATAGCAGGCTCAATTCCTCATAGCGGTCAGTATAGGCGCCATGCTCACCGTTGTCTTGCTTCAGATCATCAAATTCCCTTTCTAAAGCCCTTAATTCATGACGAGGACAAAACTCCCTCATCATAAGAGCTCTAAGCTCAGCCCAAGTTTGTGCTAATGCGACCTCAGCACCACGGTCCCTCATAATTCTGTTCCACCATGTGAGAGCCCTCTTCTGAAATACACTAGATGCAAACTCGACTTTCCGATTGTCTGGACATTGAACATGACGAAATGTACTTTCAATGCTCTCGACCCACTGTAGGAGCCCAGTTGCTCCTTCAGAACCACTAAACTTGAGTGGGTTAGCTGAATTGAAGCTTTTGAAATTGCAGGGAGCACTCTGGTTGTTATTGGCTTGGTTCACTTGAGCTATAATGTTTAGGGGTGCGGCAGCCATGTGCTGTGCCAGAATATCTGCCATTTCGGCATTTGAGAGCGGATTTTTGCGTCGAGGAGGCATTCTAAAAGGGGAAACAGGAAGGAAAACAAGTGAAAGGATTAGACAAAAAGAATGAGATGAGACAAAATTGATGAAAGCAACGATGGTGGTCCTTTGTTTGTTACTATGAAGGAACAAACAACACAAGGTGATTAATCAAAGTAAATGGGTCATAAATAATGTATCGCGAAGACATGTTCGCCTATAAGTGGACATTCACCCCAAGAGTTCCCAGGTAAGAGTGACTGGTCCGATACTACAGATTTGTACGAACACTCTAGCCGTAGACAGAAAACTCAGGGTACAGGCATCCACCCTTCCAGTTTGCACCTGTTCACATTATTTAGACCAAACTTTGACGGAATTTTGAAAACTTAAAGGGTTAAAAACCATATAATAAATCATCCTAGAACAGATGATTAGTTTTCAAAGCGGGATAGAAATTTGTGTTCTTATTGTGGTTGTCGCCTAAGAATAAGTGACGGTATTGTTTTAAAACTAAACACAAGATAACTTGTGTTAGGGTCCTAGGAAGGTTATAGTCTAGGTCAAAGCATTACTAATAACCTAATTCCCTATAACCATTGGCTCTGATACCAACTTTTCTGTCAAACCCCGACCACGTAAAACAACAAAACGTGGCGGAAACGTCGGGGAGTGTTGTAACAGAATCATTGTTTCACAACCATGGAATAAATAATTTTGTTTTATTGAATAAATGAACTTATTGTTTAATACAATCAAATAAGTACAACTATTATCTTTCAAGTTTTAAAGTCGCTAAGGCACGAGTCCATCCTATGTGTAGCATATATCATCAATCATCACAAAGCAGCACCTGAAACATGTGTAAAAATAGGTACGTCAGCATAAAAATGCATGTGAGATACATAGGTTTTATTGTATTTAGGATTCATGACTTATGAGTTTAAGGAAAATGTTTTAAGAAAAGTAGTCGTGATCCTTGAAAAAGGTTTTCTTTTATAAATCATTTGTAAGAAATCAGTTGATATAAAATAATATTACATTGGAGATTGTATAAGAAAATAGAATAAGTTTGTATAAAAATATATAGTTTGAAAAACAATATTTTGATAAAAAGATTCATAGTATATATAAAAGTATACTTTGATTTTAAGAAAGTCGAATAAGTAATATATTAAAATATATTTCTGTTTCAAGATCGTTAACCCAAGTGTACTAAATAACGCCATAGTATGTAAAGAGATGAAAGCACATATATATAAGAAGTACCAGCGGCATATCTACCATGTTTTCATCACATTACACCCGTCTCGTTATCTAAACACTAACCAAAAACCAGTCATTAAGTAAATAGTATATTAACCATACTTTAGTTGGTAAAATAAATAAGTTTTTCAGTAGTATATCAAAAGTATACTTTGGATTTATAAATAACATATTAAACTATGTTTTGGTTTGAACATATTAAAACTATGCTTTGGTTTATGAAGATAACATATCAAACTATGTTTTAATGATTAACAAAAGATATGTTGGTTTTTGTACAATACCCCATATGAGAGCATATCAAACTATACTTTTGGGAGTATAACTTAATATACAAAAATAATGTGATTTAAGAATTCATTCAGACCTAGTGCATCAAAATACACCTTTGAGACTATAGAAATACCACAAAGGCAATCCCTATTTGGATGGAGCAACAAATTGGTTTCAGACATTCCATGACAACAGGAATGGGGTGTCAAATCCTATAGCGCTATATCATACTGCCAACCGGTCTGGTGAACAAATTAAGTACTATTCCAACAATTAATTTTTATAATCTTTGAAAAATCAGTGTTTAAACCATAGATAGTCATTTAGTTTGTCAAAAGATAAGTACTAACATGTATAATCAATTATACTTTGAAATCATGAAAATAACAAATAGGTACACATGCTTCACCCCAAAATAGTTGAAAACAGTAAAAGAGGGGACTATGTACTCACTTGAGGGTGCTTAGGAGTATTGAACAACTACCAAGCAAGCTAGAGGGAGCACGAAATCAAACGGCACCTAGTATTGATAACTATATAAATAAACCGGACCTAAATCGAAAGATCGGGTAGGATGAGGTCTCGTAAACCAAATGAGTATGGGAACTCATATGATATGGTTTAACAAGGCCTACAAACCAAAAGGAAACCTAACCTAAATGCTTTCGACCCATTATGATCCATTAAGGTAGCTTACGCTACTTTAATGCGTCATGCGCGCAATGCGTGTTCGAGATGTCTAACTAGCCCTATGACAAGTATTATATGCCAAAACATGTTTAAATATGTTACATAATCAGTTATGTGACAAAAAATTAGTTTACATATGCTTAATTACCAATTATGTATGAAAAGGGTATTTTGGTAATTTACCTAAGGCATATAAACTACTTATCATACAACTACTTAAACTAGGTGACCATAAGGTATAACCTTGGAAGGTTATTCCCTATGCAACTATGGTCACTAAACATGTTTGGTCGGATCCTAATGATCGACCAAACGGGTCGTGTTCGAAAGTCTAAGCGGGTGTTTAGTCCACTTGACTTACGACTCTACACAAGCACTAAACTAAAAGTGACGAGCTAAACATGTCGAAACATGTTTAACAAAGTTAGAAAACAGGTTTGGTATTAAAACAAACGGTTTTAATACCCTAGAGTAGTTTGGTTACAAAATACGCAAGAAAACACATTTTGGCTGAAACTACGACTCATCACTAAGCCTAGATAACGCGGTAATCAGTAGGTATAGTCACTAGGGACTATAACCATCATGATTACGCTCACGTTATGAAGTTCAAACGAACTTCGCGTTGACCATAAACTGGTCAATGCAGAAAGTCAAACACAGTTTGACATTAATGATAAAACGAATGAAAAACGCGAAAGAATACTTACAGAAGGTCCCCGCAAGATTTGACCCGATTCGCTCTCAGGTAGGAAGCATAAACTTCCACTTAGAAAGCTTTGAATCAGATCAAATGTGAGGGATGAATGAGATGGGGTTGGGTTTATATAGGCATGGCACAACCGTTAGGATCGTTCGTCGAGAAACGTGCTTCGATCTAGGCCGTCCATGTGTACCCCTAGTTTTGCAAAACCATTTGAGCCCATAGTTTTAGCCCATGGATTGAGAAAAAGCATTTGCAATAGGTTTTGAAGTGTATAACAGCTGTTTACAGCAAAATTACACATCTGGGGAGGCCTCGCGGCCCGCGTAAGGCATAGACAATCCTTACGCGCCCCGCCTAGGTGCACAGATCAGCAAACAGTTTGAAAAATGACAGTTTCAGTCCCTGCACGTGTTTAAAGCCATTTCCGACATGTTTAAGGCCCGTTAAGCCAACTTTAAGGCCCTAAAATGATGCTTAAACATTGTGGACATGAAACATGCTCAAAAATATGCCGGATGTCGGTTCGTTTGGTCGTACGATCGCGATGTTTACTTAATTACGACGGAATGCGCATAAGCGCGAAAGACGATCCAAATTGCGCGACGAATGGATTTTTAGCAAGCCAAACACTAAAACATAATATTTTAATGCTTACATAAATTTTTGGATGTCCGAAAGTATTCAGAACATAAGTTATGCGTGAAAATGCAAACTTATGCACTTTTTGATGCTTTTAGTCCCTAAATGACCAAAAAGTTTATTTTTGCGCACCAAACACCTCAAAGCCTATTTCTAAGCTATGTAAAGGATATTTAGGGCATATTTAACTTATGATCATGTTCCGGAAGGTCCGTTATAATACAAAACGGTATAGTTTCGCAGTTTGACACAATTAGTCCCTACGACCGAACAAACTTGATTTCAACATACCAAACCATCCAAAACTTATTTCTAAGTTATGTGGAGGTTATTTAAGGTATGTTAAGCCTATTTCACTATTCCGGAGTGTTTGTTGCGTTAAACTAGTTATATTTATGCATCAGTGCGCGTATAACCTTCTAGAAAGCGATTTAGAGCTTGAAATTGGACAAGAATTGATATGTGCAAATGATACACATATTTTTACAAATCCCAAGTATGAAATACAATATTTCATTGGTTTGGCATTTTTTTGATGACGGAAGAGACACAGGTGTCACATTAATGACTTAAACTTATTCACGTGTCCCATCTCTTGAATATATTCTCATATCCAGATCCCAATATTCAGTCTTACAGTTGAGTATACCCAGATGATATCTGCAAAGGGTTAAATGCGAGGGCCATGAGAGCTCAGGCTATTGCTTTCACAAAATCAGAGAGATGATGGCTTCAACTATCGGTGTGTTCCCTTTAGAGAATCTTTTCTTCAACAGCACATGATTAGCATTTTTCAATGTTTCATCATTTTTTGTACTGAGGGCGAGCTTTAAGATTAAAGCAAATGCAAAGTATTATTCAGGGACAAGGCTATTGCTTTCGCAAAATCAGAAGTCCCGGGATAATACCTCAGATAACACTGAGTATAAAGACCTAGTATCTCAGAAAGAGGGACCTTTCAAACAAGATTTTGGGGGTTACCCATATATTCAAGAGATGTTCCCCACGAACTAAGCAAGTTTGATTTTTAGTTTTATATCTCGAAAACAATCTACTAAATGTATAAAAACCTACTGGCACATCTGCAGTGAGATCGTTTATCACATTTTAACTTTCCAATTCTTTAGAGTGTTGTGATAGTCCACTGATGTACTATCATTTCCTCTTTTATACAACAAAACTCATTTTTGAATTTTATCATGTTTTTGGCTTTTTCAAAGTTTCTAATGTTTTTGGATTTTCTGAAATTTCTTTCTCCCCCTAAAATGCAAAATCATTAAAGTAATTTTGAAAAACAAACTATACAAGCAAAGTGACAACTGATTTCGAATTGCTTCAATTCTCCATCCACTTGGCATAAACAATCAGAACTCCCCCTTACAACAAACTATTTTCCCATTATGATTTCATAACACTTAAGTTTGTTTTAATCAAAATGGTTTTTCTGGAAAATAAGTTTTGTTAAAAACCACTTGTAGGTCCAGGGTTCAATTCATCACCTTGTTCTTTCAAACTCTTGAAAAAAATTAACAAATTTAGGTTCATCACAATTACCACTTGTAGAAAATCAAGTACAACTTAATGTCCCTGATTTACCACTTGTAGGTATACATGATCAAACCTAATACAAAGAATGATGCCGATTCTTGCTCCACTCTCACCAACCTGGGAGCTCCGGCAAGTCAGAATTTTTACTTCTGAAAAACAGACATCCAAGACTGACCAAACTTGGATGTTTCCTCCTCCACTTCATTTGGGTAATAAGTTGTCTTCTTTGTTTCATAATAATCTTTAACTCCTTTCACTTTACCCTCAACTATTTTTCTAAAAATCTTTTTCACATTTCCATTAAAAGCTTTTTCGACATCAAATTCTTTCTTTTCAGAATAGAATTGATTCGAGATCTCAACCTTTCCAACCTTTTGTTTAAAATTTTCTGTCCTCAATGGTAGATAATTGACATCATCCATTGGAGGCACTGAATTTTCTTCTTTTATCTCAACTTGTGGCTCATCTGACTTTTTGTGCAATCAGATTCATCACCAGATTTCACCTCAGATTTCTTAACAACCCATGTTTGGTTGTCAGAATTCACTCTTCTTCTATAAATTCTTTTCGAACATTCACCAACTTCATATGTAGAGTTTTTGAAAACTTAAAATTTTTCAATTGGCGGTTCAGTTTTATCAACAACTTTTTCTTTAAGTTTTTCAGAGACTCCCTGTTTTGTATTTGTTGCTTGAGGACAGTTCCATGTAATGTGACCAATTTCATTGCATCTATAACAGGTTCTTGTCTCCTTTCTTTGGTAAGTTCCATTCTTCATTCTCTCTTGATTCTTGGCAAGGAAATCTCTGTTTGATTGCTTCCAGAATGAGCTTTTTTGCTTCTTCTTCACAACTTGTCCCTGAAACAAATTTTGTTTTTGTTTTAGAAATTTTTCTCATTTTTATAATTTTCGGGGGGAATAAATCCAAGACCTTTCTTTTTGAAATTACCGTTATGGTTTGGTTTCTTTTTCTTGTTTAATCGTTGTTGAACTCTTGAAGTGTACTTTTTAGGTTTTCCAAAAAGATTTAAATCTTTTATTTCAGAAATATAAATTTCTGTTAATTTGAAAACCTTTTGATCTTTTCAATTTGAACACTTCTTATTGGAAATTATTTACCAGAATATAATTTGTCAGAATCATTCAAAGTATATGCAACTCCAAATGTTTCATCATTCAAATTAGATTTTGATAGCAAAAATTCTTTACTATAAACCCGTTTAATCGATATTTTTGGACTGTTGACTGACAAACTCGAACTTCCAGACTCAGACTTTGACTCCGACTCCTCATCTTTATCCAACACCTGATCGACCATCTTTTTTATTAACTCGGACTCATGATCAGTGTCAGACGATGTAAAAGTAACGTCAATGTTTTCTGGTAAATCATCGCTTATTTTGGACTTTAACTTTATATTGACTGCCTTTTTGACTTGCTCCTCATTTGGTTTTCTGAGAGAATATCCTTCCCAGATTTGAGGCGGAGACTTGTTACAATTAACACTCTGTTTCTTACCAGTATCCTTCATCTCCGGTTTCTCATCTTGATACACTTCAAAACCTGCAACAGTTGGATAAATTTAATCAATCAAATAATCAGAACTAGAATAACTTTGCAACAGTCTTCAAATTCGTTCATTTTCAATCTTTTCTGTCTCCAACTCTTGCTTTAGCTTTGCACATTCTTCAATTAGTGATTAATAGCCTTTTGCTTTGATATCATTACCGCATTCATCATTGTCAATGCATCTACTATTTCAGAATTTGTCTTTTGTAAACCAGTCACTGTTCTATTCAACACGTCATACGACTCTTTCACATAATTGAGATTGAACAATAATTGTTCTTTCATCTTATCTTGCTCACTCAATTTCTCATCCTTTTCTTCCCACTGTTTGCAAGATTCTAAACATTTTAAACACGGGTTGATTACTTCAACAATCTTTTCAACTTCAATGACCTTCTTAGGTTCAACTGTCTTTTCAGCAATTTTAACTTCTTTATTTTGAACAATCTTCTCTTTTTGAGCTACACTTTCACATTTCTTCTTTTTCTGCTCATCTCTTGTGACATCTGTGTCACTTCAACCATCAAACATATACCAAACCAATGAAATATTGTATTTCATACTTGGAATTTGTAAAAAATATGTGTATCATTTGCACATATCAACTCTTGTTCGATTTCGGGCTCTAAATCGCTTTCTAGAAGGTTATACGCGCACTGATGCGTAAATATAACCAGTTTAATGCAACAAACACTCCGGAATAGTGACACAGGCTTAACATACCTTGAATAACCTTTACATAACTTAGAAATAAGTTTTGGAGGGTTTGGTGTGGCGAAATCAAGTTTATTTGCTTACAGGGACTAATTTCGACAAACTACGAAAGTATGCCGATTTTTACTGTAACGAACATTCCGGAACATGACCATAAGTTAAACATCCCTAACTATCCTTTACATAGCTTCGAAATAGGGTTTGAGGGGTTCGGTGTGCTTTTTGGTCATTCAGGGACTAAAAGCGTCAAAAAGTGCATAAGTTTGCATTTTCGCGCATAACTTACGTTCTGCATACTTCCGGATATCCAAAAATTTATGTAATCATTAAAATATTATGTTTTAGTGATTGGCTTGATAAAAATCCATTCGTCGCGTAATTTGAATCGTTTTTGCGTTCGTTACGACTTTCGTCGTAATTAACCGAACAACGCAACCGTACGACCAAACGAGCCGACATCCGAGATATTTTTTAGCACATTTTAAGTTCCTATACTTTAACTTCATTTTAGAGCTTTGAAATGGGGTTAACAGGGCTTAAACGTGTCAAAAATGGGCCGAAACGCATGTTTCTCAAATGGAGGGACCATTTTACAATTTCTGGAAAGTATCAGACCTGCAAGGTCCTTACGGACCGTATGGGAATGGTCTTACGGTCCGTAAGCAGGTCCCAGACATCAGAATGTGTTTTCCAGCTTGTTCCACTTGTTGCTCACCTTTGCACCTGGTTTCTTTGATTCTATGTGCTTGTTTTTTATGCCCATGGTTTCTCAAAACAGTGGGTATGAGGTGTACAGACTAGATCGAAGCTCATTTTCCGATAAATGATCCTAACGGTTCTAGCATTCCTGTAAATACCCAACCCATTCACTTGCAAAAACCCACATTTGATCTGATTCTACACTCTCTAAGTGGAAGTTTATGCTTCCTCCCTGAGAGTGAATCGGGTTCGAATCTTGCGGGGACCTTCTGTAAGTACTCTTTCGCGTTTATCGTTCGTTTTAGCGTTAAATCAAACTGCGTTTGACTTTCTGCATTGACCGGTTTATGGTCAATGCGAAGTTCGTTTAAACTTCATAACATGAGCGTAATCACGATGGTTATAGTCCCTAATGACTATACCTAGTGATTACCACGTTATCTAGGCTTAGTGTCGAGTCGTAGTTTCGGCCAAAATGCGTTTTCTCGCGTATTTTGTAACCAAACTACTCTAGGGTATCAAAACCATTTGTTTTGATACCAAACCTGTTTTCTAACTTAACTAAACATGTTCTAGCATGTTTAGCTCGTCACTTTTAGATTTGTGCTTGTTTAGGGTCGTAAAGGTAAGCGATCTAATCAATCGCTTATACTTTCGAACCCGACCCATTTTGGTCGATCGTTAGGATCCGACCATACACATTAGGTGACCATAGTTGTATAGGGAATAACCTTCCGAGGTTATACCTTATGGTCACTTCGTTTAAGTAGTTGTATGATAGATAGTTTATATGCCTTAGCAAATTACCAAAATGCCCTTTTTACGAATAAATTCATTTTAAGCATATGTAACCTAAATTTTGACATCTAAACTGATTAGGCAACTATATTAGACATGTTGAGGCATATTCTACTTGTCATAGGACTAGTTAGGCGGTCCGAACGCATTTTTACGCGAACGACGCATTAAAGTAGCATAAGCTACCTAAACGGGTTGTAATGGGTCGTAAGCACTTAGGTTAGGTTTCTTTTTTTTGTATGTAGGCTTTATTAAACCATATCATATGAGTTCCAATACTCATTTGGTTTACGAAACCTCATACTATCCAATCTTCCGATTTAGGTCCGGTTAATTATGTAGTTATCTATATAGGGTGCCATTTGATTCCTTGATCCCTCTAGCTTTGCTTTGTTGTTGTTCAAGACTTAGTACATAGACCCCTCGTTTACTGTTTTTCTAACATTTTTGGGGGAAACACATGTGCCTACTTGTTACTTTCATGCTTTCCATGTTTTCATATCATATACTTGCTATGTTCATTAGTACATTATTAGTACATGATTTCATTATGTTTTTGCTATGTATGTCCATTATGTGCATACTTAGTACATCGTTTTACATGACATTTTATGCTACGTATGTTCGTTTAGCGCATACTGAGTACATTGTTTTACATTACCTTTTCATGCTATGTATGTTCATCATACTTAGTACATTTGTTTTACATCACATGCTATGTATGTTCATCATACTTAGTACATTTGTTTCACATCACATGCTATGTATGTTCATCATACTTAGTACATTTGTTTCACATCACATGTTCTCTATGTTCATTTAGTTCATACTTAGTACATTCACATCACATCACATGCTTACATTTTGGTATGATATATGGTTTGTTTAAATGGGACATTATACATTCATTAACATTGATCACGCCGCTCGGTAGTAGGTAGTGGTACCATAGGACTTGACAAATCCCGTTCCTAAAATCCTAGGTTTGTTTGGATGGATGGAATGACCGAATCCGAAAACATTTCTTTTGATAACTTTTACTCTAAGGTTAGATAGCTGTCTCAAGGCTTGAATGTATGCATTTTCACAACACCGCATAGATGTTTGTATCAGTATAGCTTGCATTTCCACAAAACATAACTTTGATTTAAACCAAGTTTTACTTCAATACTTTGTTTTGTGCATTTTCACCTATGGTTTAGTTGATGCATTTCGCTAGCCATACAAGTATTTTATGCCAAAACATGTTTAATTATGTTACATAATCAGTTACGTGACAAAAGTTTAGGTTACATATGCTTAATTACCAATTATGCATAAAAAGGGTATTTTGGTAATTTACCTAAGGCATATAAACTACTTATCATACAACTACCTAAACTAGGTGACCATAAGGTATAATCTCGGAAGGATATTCCCTATGATACTATGGTCACTAAACATGTTTGGTCGGATCCTAAAGATCGATCAAACGGGTTGTGTTCGAAAGTCTAAGCGGGTGTTTAGTACGCTTGACTTACGACTCTACATAAGCACAAATCTAAAAAGTGATGAGCTAAACATGCTAGAACATGTTTAGTTAAGTTAGAAAACAGGTTTTGATATGAAAACAAACGGTTTTGATATCCTATAGTAGTTTGGTTACAAAATACGCGAGAAAACGCATTTTGGCCGAAACTACGACTCGTCACTGAGTCTAGATAACGTGGTAATTAGTAGGTATAGTCACTAGGGACTATGACCATCGTGATTACGCTCACGTTATGAAGTTCAAACGAACTTCGCATTGACCATAAACTGGTCAAAGCAGAAAGTCAAACACAGTTTGACTCTAACGATAAAACGAATGAAAAGAACGAAAGAATACATACAGAAGGTCCCCGCAAGATTTGATTCCGATTTTCCTCTCAGGTAGGAAGCATATACTTCCACTTAGAGAGCATAAATCAGATTTCAAATTGTGGGTTTTGAAGTGAAATGGATGGGGTATATATAGGATTTCTAGAACCGTTAAGATCGTTCCTCGAAAACTGAGCTTTGATCTGGACCTTACATGTGTGCCCATGGTTTTCTAAAACCATGGGAGCCCCTAATGTGGAATATGTTCATTGAACACCAGCCCATGGTTTTGCAAAACCATGGGTGAAAACCATCAACACTTCAAAATGGACTAGGTTCATTGAATCTGCCAGAAATTTCAAAAATGGTCCCTACACTTGTAAAAACTTGATTTTTTTGGCACTTTTAAGCCCCGTTAACCCCATTTCAAGGATCTAAAATAAAATTAAAGTATAGGGAACTTAAAATATGCTCAAAAACATCTCGGATGTCGGTTCGTTTGGTCGTACGGTTGCGTTATTCGCTTAATTACGACGGAAGTCGTAACGGACGCAAAAACGATCCAAATCAAGCGACGAATGGAATTTTCTTATGCCAAACACTATAATAAAATATTTTAGTGCTTACATAATTTTTTTTTGGATGTCCGGATATATTCAGAACGTAAGATATGCGCGAAAATGCAAACTTGTGCACTTTTTGACGCTTTTAGTCCCTATTGATCAATAAAGTTTATTTTAGCATACCGAACCCCTCAAAGCCTATTTCTAAGCTATGTAAAGGATATTTAGGGTATGTTTAACTTATGATCAAGTTCCGGAATGTTCGTTACTATAAAAATCGGTATAGTTTCACAGTTTGACATAAATAGTCCCTGCGATCGAACAAACTTGATTTCAACACACCAAACCATCCAAAACTTATTTCTAAGTTAAGTGGAGGTTATTTAAGGTATGTTAAGCCTATTTCACTATTCCAAAGTGTTTGTTGCATTAAACTGGTTATATTTACGCATCAGTGCGCGTATAACCTTCCAGAAGCGATTTAGAGCTTGAAAACGGAATCTAATTAAATTGCAAAATCACCAAACACAAATACACACATAATAACACAAAAACACATATAATAACACCAAAGCACATTGTTTTATATTGAACTATGACTACAGAACACAGTTGTCACAGTCTCCCCTACTTCAGGAAATTTCGTCCCGTAATTTTTAACTAGAGGAAGCTTGTGAAAACAAATGCGGATATTTCTCCTTCATCTGGTCCTCACACTCCCAAGTAAACTCTGGGCCACGTTTGGATTCCCAGCGAATTTTTTTTACCAATCGAATCCGTTTGTTCTTCAACTGTTTGAAAGTACGGTCCATGATCACCACGGGTTTCTCGATAAGTGCATCGTTTCATTGATTCGGATCTCGTCGAAAGGAATGTGAAGTTCAGCGTCGGCTAAAGACTTTCGTAAATTGGACATGTGAAAAGTCGGGTGAATATCCCAAGCTCTAGAGGTAGCTCTAATCATATCCTCCAAAGTTTGAATCATTTGCTCAGATTGACTATTTGTTTGGGGATTATAAGCAGTGCTTAGATTCAGTTTGGTTCCCAAAGCAGATTGCATGGTCTTCCAAAAATGAGATGAAAATCGAGCATCACGATTAGAAATGATATCCAAAGGCACACCATGTCGTGATACAATCTCATCAACATAAATTTGCAAGTTTATCAGCAAATAGATCCTCGCGAATTGGAATAAAATGAGCTGATTTCGTTAATCGATCGATAACAACCCAAATAGCATCGTGACCTTTAGATATACGCGGTAGCTTAGTGATGAGATCCATCGCAAGGCTCTCCCACTTCTAAACCGGTATCTCTGGTTGTACAAGCAAACCAGAAGGTCGTTGATGTTCAGTCTTGACTTTAAGACAAGTTAGGCATTTATATACATACAAGGCAACATCCTTTTTTCATACCAGGCCACTAGCACTGAGTACGAAGATCCTTGTACACTTTATCAGTACTAGGATGGATAGAATATCGAGACTTGCGAGATTCGTCCATTACCAAGGTGCGAAGGTCGTCTTGTTTTGGAATCCACAAACGATCCTTGAAATAGAGCAACCCATCGTCCTTCGTTTCGAGTTGAAGCTCAATCTGATGTGGTAATTTCGTACCCATCAAATTTTGTGAAACACATAATTGCTGAGCTTGAAGAACACGAGTTTGAAGATTTAATAGCGTTTGGAGCGCTTCTTCTTGTTTGGGTCTCCACTCAAAAGGCTTATTCTTTTGAGTCAAAGCAGTGAGTGGAACCGCGATTTTTGAGAAGTTGAAATGATTTGATGATAATATCCAGCAAGACCAAGAGAAGATTGAATCTCTGTTGGTGTTGTTGGTGTATTCTAGTCTTTAATAGCAACAATCTTGGATGGATCCACATGAATACCCTGCTCATTGACTATATGACCCAAGAATTGAACTTCTTTAAGCCAGAATTCACACTTGGAGAATTTAGCGAAAAGTTGTTCCTTCTTCAGGAGTTCCAATGTTAAGCGAAGGTGTTGCTCGTGCTCAGCTCGAGACTTTGAATATACAAGAATATCGTTGATGAACACTGTTATGGGTGAAATTCTGAGCCCATATCCTGGGAAATATCTTGATTTATATCTTGATTGTATGATAACTACTCATATCCGGGATGCTCATTTAGGATATTGGTAACATCCTGAATGGTATCCTCAGGATTACTAACGGGTTGTGTGCAGAAGTACGCGTCTAGTTGCCCAACGTTCATGAAGACCTTTTCTACGGGAGACTCGGTCCAAGTCGTTCACATGAAGCCGTTGATGCCGCATTACTCGGTCTACAACGTTCATAATGGAATATTCGGAGTATTCCATGTTTATAGGAATTATAGTTTCTATTTCATTACTATAAATAGACGGGTGTACCAGATCGAATAGGACATCACGGCTACACCCACTACACTTACACACTTGTTCTCTCGCAACATGTACTCTCACACAAAGCATTGTAACACTTAGCGATCTGGTCAATATCCTGCACTGTATCCTGATATTTGAAGCAATAGAAGAACTAGGCAGCTGCGATTGTCAGCTCCCGAGGTTTTATGCCGGCGATCTAGATTGATCAAGGGCTTTCCTCGTACATCTCGTGTCAACCCCTTTACTTTTTGCTCATTGTTTGATTGTAGATACAGCTCAATATCCTGAGCCGTATCCTAAACACTGTTTTTCCAAACAACATAAGCAGCATATTTTCAACACACTTTTTAGCACACTACCTCACTTAACTAATTTCATCACTTAATTGCTACGGTAATTTTTGACCAAAACAATTTGGCGCCCACCGTGGGGCAAGTGGTGCTCTCTTTACTAAAAATTTTTGTGAAATCGCTAATCAGTTTTCTATTTTCAAAACTTTTTGCCACTTTGTCCATAATGGCCTCAAGATCAAACATGAGTTCCTCTACTGTGTCTGCTATGACTTCTGCCACTACTGGTTCGGTGCTTCCACCACCTCCTCCAAGGACGTTAGCCTCTTCACGACCTCAGGATATTATCCCTACCCGCAGTGTTCAGGAATCTGCTCCCGTTCTAGCTTCTAATGATGAAATTCTTACTTTATTTGGAAGTGTGCAGGAACAAATGAGGCAGCAACAGGAAACAAACCAGATGCTGTTAAGGGAGATACAACTCCTGAAGTCCGGCTCGAGCAGACCTGCTGAGAATATCATCACTCCATTACAGCCAAGAGCTTTGAACTTTAGTTCAGCCGTGTATACTGAGGATAATAGGGGGAATATTGTGCCCAGCCTCCCTCAGAATCCTACTCCTGAGATATGGGCAGAATCCTCCGACAGGTAACGTGTCTAATAATAATAATGCTATTGCCACTAACAGTGTTGGATCTTTGCAGGATACAACTGTAACGTCAGAATTATCCAGGGAGCTTCAGAAATTAAAGGATATGATATATCCAGTGTACCTGGGTGGTGCAGCCAATTCCTGAAGTATCCCAGGATAGCCACAGGATATCTCGGTTCGTGCATCCTATATGTGATGCTGAAATCCCAAAAAGATTTCAGACTCTGAACATGAAGCTTTATGACGGAACCACGGATCCTGAAGAGCATATTGCCCAGTATAGGGAAAGGATGGAGATCAACCCTATCCTTCCGGATCTCAAGGAAGCTTGCCTGTGCAAGGGTTTCGGTTCTACTTTAACAGGATCAGCCTTGAAATGGCTGTTAAATGTTCCTCCACATTCGATTACATCATTTGCCCACTTAGTGAATTTATTTAATAGCCAATTTTCTTGCAGTCGGAGTTTTGAAAAACTAACCAGTGATCTTTACAGGATAACTCAAGGACCTCAGGAATCCTTGAGGGATTATGTGAACAAATTCAGTCGAGAATCCTTGGATATCCCACATCTTGATGTTGCAACGGCTGTGCAAGCCTTTAAGATGGGGTTGCAAAAGGATTCTCAGTTCTGTCAGGATCTTGTAATGAATCCCTGCAGGAATCTTGACGAAGCTCGTAACAGGGCTCTGAGATATATTCGATTGGAGGATGACAATAAATTGCAAGAAAGGATGAATGCATCCTCAACATACGAATCGACTAACAGGAAATCGGAATCCTCATATAAGCCATATCGCTCCAAGCCATATGGCAGAAATGATAACAAGAGAGTGAATGCTGTTGAAGTCGAGGATCCTGAAGAATATCCTGAATTATCTGAATATTGTTTTTCCGTTAATATACCTGAACTAATGTATGCTATGCAGGGTTTGGGAGATAAGGCTAGGTGGCCTCGAAAGAATCAACAAAAGGCTGATTGGAAAGATAAGTCAAAATGGTGTGCTTTCCACGACGATTTCGGACATGTAACTGAAGATTGCATTGCTCTAAGAAAAGAAATAAGCTATCTTCTAAGCAAGGAATATCTGAAAGATCTCTTGGGAAGAAAGAAGAATAAAGGTCAGGATACTGAGAAGGATCCTAAGCGAGCAGCATCACCTCCCGCGGATGCCAAGATAATTAACTTCATTTCGGGAGGATCCAACATTTGTGGGACTTCGTATTCGGCGGCAAAGAGACACGCAAAAGAAGCTAAGGCCAAAAGGGGAGACAAACCTGTCAGGATGACTACCCTCACAACTGACAAAGTGATCACTTTTGATGCAGATGACAGGGATACTGTCCAGGATCCTCACCATGATGCTCTGGTGATAACGTTATATGTGGCTAACCATTTTGTACGCAGGATACTGGTTGATAATGGCAGCTCCGTCAACATAATCCAACTAGAAACTCTGAAGAGAATGAATGTGTCTCCAATGGATATCATTTCAAAGTCTACCGTGCTTGTTGGGTTCAGCGGGGAGGCTAGAAACACAGTGGGAGAGATAAAGTTGCCAGTATACGTTGAAGGAGTCAACAAGATGCAACGTTTCTGTGTGATGGATTCTCTATCCTGCTATAACATCATCCTCGGAAGACCGTGGATTCATGATATGAAGGCCATTCCATCAACATATCACCAATGCATTAAGATTCCTACCCCTTGGGGAGTTGTCAAAATCGATAGTGATCAGCAAGAAGCGAAAGAATGTTACTCATCCTCAATGAAATCCTCGGCCAAACCAAGTCCAGCATAGCAATTAAAGATGCGGGCCCAGGATATCATGGAGACTTCGGAGCAGGATGTGAAAAGAGTAATCCTGGACCAGGATAATCCTGATATCTCGGTGCTCGTAGGAACCAATATTCCTCAGGATATTGAAGAACAATTAACTAACTTTCTGAAATGCAGGATGTGTACATTCGCATGGAAGCATGAGGATATGACAGATATATCAAAAGACATTATTACTCACAAGCTTGGAATTGACAGGTCATTCAAGCCTATACAACAAAAGAGAAGGAAATTCGCCCCTGAGCGGAATGCAATTATCCAAGAGGAAGTTGAAAGATTATTGAAGTCCAGGATGATTAGAGAAGTCAAATTCCCTAGATGGCTAGCAAATGTGGTAGTAGTTCAAAAGAAGAATGGGAAGTGGAGAGTCTGTGTAGACTACACAGACCAGAACAAAGCTTGTCCAAAAGACCCATTCCCTCTGCCTCATATAGACTCGATGGTGGACGCCACTGCCGGCCACGAAATGTTAACCTTCATGGATGCATCCTCAGGATTCCAGCAGATTTAAATGGAACCTTCAGACCAGGAGGATACTGCTTTCATGACACCAACAGGTATTTACTGTTATACTGCTATGCCTTTCGGTTTAAAAAATGCAGGTGCAACGTACCAGAGATTGGTGAACATGATGTTTAAAGACAAACTGGGGGACACCATGGAGGTGTACATTGACGATATGGTGGTCAAATCCAAGAAAGCTGAGGATCATCTTCAGGATATTAAAGGAGCATTCGATATCCTGGACCAGTATAATATGAAACTTAATCCTGCAAAGTGCCATTTTGGAGTGGGGGCAGGAAAGTTTTTAGGATACATGGTGACAAAAAGAGGGATAGAGGCAAGCCCGGAGCAGATCAAAGCTATCTTGGATATAAAGTCACCCTCGAATATGAAGGATGTTCAACGATTAACAGGACGAGTGGCAGCCTTGAATAGGTTTATTTCAAGATCCTCGGAAAAGTGTAAAGAATTCTATGATATCCTGAAAAAGAATAAGAAATTTGAATGGGGCAAGAAGCATGAAGCAGCCCTGTAGGATTTAAAGCAGTATCTCTCAACCGCGCCTCTATTGATGAAGCCTGAGGATGGTGAACCACTATCCATGTATCTAGCAGTATCAGGGAATGCAGTAAGTGCAGTACTCGTAAAGGGTCACGAAGGTCAGCAGTATCCTGTTTATTATGTTAGCAAAAGTTTGTTAAATGCTGAAACTAGATATTCTCACCTAGAAAAGCTAATATTGGCCCTAGTAATGGCATCAACAAAGCTTAGACATTATTTTGAAACGCATAGGATTCATGTTAAAACTAATTATCCTGTTAAGAATGTGCTTAGAAAACCGGAGATGTCGGGTAGAATGGCTAAGTGGTCGGTAAAATTAAGTGCCTATGATTTAATATATGAACCTAGAAATGCAATAAAGTCTCAGGCTCTGGCAGACTTTGTGGCTGATTTCAGTAGTGATGTTCAAAATGAAGTAGACCTAGAAGTACAACAATTAGGAGAAAATTTAGAATTCTGGATATTATATACTGATGGTGCGTCTAATGTAAGGGGTGTAGGTTTAGGTATACTACTAAAATCGCCACAGGGGGACATAATACCCCAGGCTATTAGATGTGAATTCCCTGCTACTAACAATGAGGCAGAATATGAAGCTTTAATTGCAGGATTAGAATTGGCTAAGAATATGAATATCAAGAATTTGCAAGTATATGTTGATTCCTTGTTAATTACTAATCATTTTAATGGATCCTATGCAGTCAAAGGTGAGAAACTAATTGAATACCTCGGTATTCTTAAAAGATTAGCAGGATATTTCGATATTTTTACACTTGAACAGGTATCAAGAGAGGATAACGCCGAAGCAGACGCATTGGCAAACTTGGGATCATCAATCAGGATACCAGAAGGAATCCCAATACCGATATTACATATCCTGTATCCTGCAACGGATCCTCAGCATAAGGAAGTAGCAAGTATTCAAAATCCAAAAGTGGTGTATCCTGAAGAGGATCCTAAATCCTGGACAACTCCAATTATGAGATATCTCAAGGAAGGACATATCCCCAAAGATGAAAATCCTAAGGCATTTAGGATGAAGGTATCACGATTCACTATTATAAATAATATTTTATAAAAGAAATCTCTTGCAGGACCATATTTGAGATGCTTGGAGGATCCTGAAGCCAAAGAAGTACTTCAGGATATACATGAAGGGGATTGTGGTAACCATACTGGGGGTAGGTCATTATTTTCGAAAGTACTAAGGACAGGATATTATTGGCCAACAATGAGGAAAGATGCCGCAGAATATGCTCAAAGATGTGACGCATGTCAGAGACATAGTAACATACTGCATCAACCTGCTGAACCATTGTATCCTATTGTTTCCCCTTGGCCATTTATGAAGTGGGGTATGGATATAGTGGGAAAGCTACCAAAAGCTCCGGGAGGAAAAGTTTTTATGCTAGCAATGACGGACTATTTCTCTAAGTGGGTCGAAGCGGAAGCATTTGTTCAAGTTAGAGACCAAGAAGTAGTATCCTTCATAAAGAGGAATATCCTGACCAGATTCGAAATACCAGCCGAGATAATCTGTGACAATAGTTCTCAGTTTATAAGCAAGAGAACTACTGACTTTTGCAAGAATTGGGGAATCAAAATGGTAACATCTACTCCAGTACATCCTCAAGCGAATGGACAAGCAGAATCCTCAAACAAGATAATTGTCAATAACTTAAAGAAAAGACTTGGTGCCAAAAAAGGAAGATGGGCAGAAGAATTACCCTTTGTTTTATGGGCTGATAGGACAACAGTAAAGAATGCAACAGGCCAGACCCCATTTTCCTTGGTATTTGGAGCAGAAGCAATGATTCCGACAGAGATGACGATACCCACTGCAAGATCTACCCTAAGTGATCCTGAGCAGAATCCTGAAGCTTTGAGTCAGGATTTAGACACTATAGATGAGAAGAGAGATGCGGCAAGGCTAAGAATGGCAGCATATCAACAGAGAATATCCAGGGCATATAACAAGAACATTAGGACCAGAAGATTTAAGGTTGGAGATTGGTTGTTAAGAAAGGCTTTTCAGAATACTACCAATCCTGCCGATGGCAAGTTAGCTCCAAAATGGGAAGGACCATACGATGTTGAGTCAGAAGCAGGGAAAGGAGCGTACAGACTCAAGAACATGGAAGGAGATATGCTACCGAGGTCTTGGAATGCTATACACCTAAAGCTCTATTTCAAGTGAGTTTAGAGTTTAATTTCTAACTCAGGATGGTATGAATTCTACCTTTTTAAAATATGTTTGGTTTAATTTGTTCTTTGTAACCCAATACTGACTTAAGCATCGGAGGCGTGTTAGCCAAGCTAACACCCACCTTAGTTTACAATTGTTTTGCAAGATATGTTTCAGGATACAGCTCCAGGATATGTACTCAGAATAACTCAGAAGATTAGAGGATTGGCCCCCTCTCTCACGATTAAGGGATACTTATCCCTTCACAGGTATAAAGGTATTCACCTTTCTCCCGAATTGGGTTTAAACACCCCGCCTGGAGCGCAAGTTATTCAGGGATAGTTCAAGGTGGCGGGTATATATCCTGAATCCTAAAGGTATATGAGGATTGATCACCCTCTCCATGTAAAAGTGGCTGACAATTTCGTTACAATTGGCTATATCCTGAATCCTAAAGGTATATGAGGATTGATCACCCTCTCTCACGAAAGGGTATTTTCATACTCTCTAAGGTTTAAAGGTTTTCACCTTTCTAAGTCTTGGAGTTTATACACTCCCGCCTATAGCGCATGAAACTCAGGGTTTATCCCCAGGATATTAAGGGTTTACCCCAGTATGTTGAGGATTCATTTCAGGGTAACAAGGTTTTTGCCTCGAGGTGTTTGGAATTTATTCGAGCCAGAACTTGAGTACATTTGCATTCCTGTGTCACATGCAGGGGACATATATTATATTACTCAAAGGTTGGATCCAAGATTATAACTGTGCACTGGGGACATTCCTAAGGTGGAAGATTAGACTCTCCAAGAGTCTTTGGTATGATCTCTCCTTTTCTCAAAAGACTTAAGTTTTCTAAGTTATATGGTGATATCCTGACCAGGATATCTCTTAAAATACTTATCAGGATATTCTTAGATGATGTTCCCATAATATTTCCAAGAGTTCTCAAACAAAACAATTTTCATAAATAAAATTCATGTAATGGAAGGAATAAAGCCAAAAAAGGGTTATTATTAACATAGCAAAAGATTATGCTCTTGGCTTCGTCTCAAACCGAGACCCATCCACCAAAAGCAGGGTTAGTTTTCCAACATATTTACTTAACAAATGAAGGCTTCATCTTGGAACCCAAGATACCTCCACCTTCACTTGTTAAAAGCGTTCAAAATAAACCATACTAACTGATGACCAAGGGCTTCGTCCTGAAACTCAGGATCCCTCCACCTTTGGCCATCATATTGTCTACGTGCAGGAAATTAAAATTGTTCAACAAACAAGAAAAGTAAATTGTTCGAAACATCAACCATAGAATCTAAAAAGTGGGCTCTGGCCTAAGCATCAATATCCATCATCGCCCACTCAGATGCCCTCACACAGCGGCATCCTCTCCAGCCTTCCCCGGCTTCTCAGCACCAGCATCCTGCCCAGCATCCTCACCAGCATCCGCTCCAGCATCCTTCTTGTCTCCAGCCTGATCCACCACCTCTGCTGACTTAGAGGACTCACCGGCTTCTACAGGAAGTGGCACAGCTTTTCCTCCAAGCTCCTTCAGTTTGGCCACCCAAGAGTCAACCGGCCAAGCTGGACACACGAGGCCTATCTCCTTGGCCTCGTAGGCCATCTTGATGCGGGCTTGTAGCAAGGAGACGATGGCAGAGGCCATGATCCCTTCCCGGAAAGAAACCATGGCCTGCTCGTGGTCCATTTCTGCGGTGGCAAGTTTGAGCTCAGCCTCTTGAGTGACCTTCTTCATCAAGCTCTCGTAGTGCCGGGACTTTGCTTCAGCAATGGCACCTTGGTCAGCAACAGTGCTTTCAAGCTGCTTGATTCTGGCTTCGTGGAGTGCAACAGTACCGCAGGCATCATTATACAGGTGGAGCAGATGCTGAAGACCCTGCACATTAAATTCAGGTATGGGTTAGAATATATTAATCAGTATATCCTGTCAAAATATATATGCAGGATATGTAGCAGGATATTACCTTGTTGAGGAAGGATGTCATTGGCTCTAAGGAGTTAGAAAAGCTGAGTTCATCGTAGGAGAACCCCTCGGAGCCAGGGGCACTGATTTCAGAGCCCTTCCTCTTCTTTGCTGTGGAAGCACGGGTCCTAGGGTTAGCCTTGGGGGCCGGCAATGGCTTGGTGCTGGTAGCAGCAGGTGTCTCTTTCTTGACCATAACAGGAGTAGGATAACTGTCAAGCTCGTCAAGGTCAAGGAGGATTGGAACTTTGCTGGAGTCTGCACAACAAGGAGTAAAAATTCTTTCCTAAGATATTTCAAATAAGAACGTGTATGCAGGATATTGAACAGGATCCTTACCAGACATGTTTACACTGGAAAGAGGACTTGGAGACGGTGGAGACGGGTTAAAACTTCTTTCAGCTTCAGGAAGGAGTCTGATAGCGTCAATCCTTTTTTGTGAATCTGCAAGGGGAGGTGCTAGCTTCCTAAAATCAGCTGTGTACAAGAAAACGACAAAGTCAGTCCAAAATATATAGCAGGATATAAGACAGGATTTTCCTAAAAACCTAGGTCCTACCCTTCTTCAACCATTTCACCGGGTAATCCGCTCCACCAGGGATTGAATCTCTTTTTACAAAAAAGAATTTGGATTTCCATTCCTCTTCATTCCTGGTGGTTCGGAGGATTAATGGGTCACTGGAAGTGAGTAAAACAAGAATCGACAGGAGCCGTGGCACCTAAATCGGTATGCTAAAGGAAGGTCATGAACAGAAAGATCAGGGATATGGTTGTTCTTGATTTGATCAAGAACAGACAAGACTCGCCAAAGCATTGGCGTTGTCCGACTGAAGCAGATTTTGGTGACGTTAAAGAACTCGGTGATGAAGTCCGAGAAAGGAAATTGCAACCCTAAGGTAAAAGGAAAGGCATTGAAGCACAACCACTCGTCGGAAACCATATCTGATCGGATTTCCCGATCAAACGGCTGGAACACCGTCCCTTTTGGGGAGATGCCGGAGGTTTTAAGGGCTGACAAGTGTGCACTATCAAAGGTGCATAATTCTTTCTCCGGATCCTGGAGAATATTTTGGTGGATAAACGTGGGAGCAGAATCGCCGGAGCTGGATCTTGTCTGCCTTGCCATATTGTTACCGAAATATTGGGAAGAATGAAAGATGAAGTTGAGAGAGAAATGTTTACCTTTTTCTCTTCGGTAAAGGTTAAATGATGATGAGGATGAGAAGTTATAGGGATGAAATGAGTAGTTATAGGCTGTGCGGTTACAACTAGTCACATCAAGGTCTTATCTCTTAATTACGTCGTTGTTCGTGAAAAAATGTAACCGTTAGTATCAGGATACTTAATGGTAACATTTTTGGGGACAATTGTTATGGGTGAAATTCTGAGCCCATATCCTGGGAAATATCTTGATTTATATCTTGATTGTATGATAACTGCTCATATCCGGGAGGCTCATTTAGGATATTGGTAACATCCTGAATGGTTTCCTCAGGATTACTAACGGGTTGTGTGCAGGAGTACGCGTCTAGTTGCCCAACGTTCATGAAGACCTTTTCTACGGGAGACTCGGCCCAAGTCGTTCACATGAAGCCGTTGAAGCCGCATTACTCGGTCTACAACGTTCATAATGGAATATTCAGAGTATTCCATGTTTATAGGAATTATAGTTTCTATTTCATTACTATAAATAGACGGGTATACCAGATCGAATAGGACATCACGGCTACACCCACTACACTTACACACTTGTTCTCTCGCAACTTGTACTCTCACACAAAGCATTGTAACACTTAGCGATCTGGTCAATATCCTGCACTGTATCCTGATATTTGAAGCAATAGAAGAACTAGGCAGCTGCGATTGTCAGCTCCCGAGGTTTTATGCCGGCGATCTAGATTGATCAAGGGCTTTCCTTGCACATCTCATGTCAACCCCTTTACTTTTTGCTCATTGTTTGATCGTAGATACAGCTCAATATCCTGAGCCGTATCCTGAACACTGTTTTTCCAAACAACATAACCAGCATATTTTCAACACACTTTTTAGCACACTACCTCACTTAACTAATTTGATCACTTAATTGCTTCGGTAATTCTTGACGAAAACAAACACAATGATGAACTTGTCTAAATAAGGTTTATAGACCCTATTCATTAAGTCCATAAAGATGGCTGGAGCATTTGTCAAACCAAGAGGCATGACAGAGAACTCATAATGCCCATATCTTGTGCGGAAAGCAGTTTTGGGAATATCTTCTTCGAGAACATGAAGGTGATGATACCCAGAATGCAGGTCGATATTTGAAAAGCATGAAGCACCTTGCAACTGATCAAAGAGATCATCAATTGGAGGTAGGGGATATCGATTCTTGACGGTAAGCTTATCAAGGCCACGATAATCGATACACATTCGAAAAGACCCATCTTTCTTTTTCACGAAGAGGACAGGGGCTCCCCAAGGTGAAAAGCTCGGACGGATGAATCCTTTATCCGATAACTCTTGAAGTTGTTTTGATAACTCTTGCATCTCTGATGGTGCAAGACGATAAGGTGCTTTCGCAATCGGGTTGGCATTGGGTACAAGGTCAAAATGAAACTGTACTTGGCGAACTGGAGGTAAACCAGGCAGTTCGTCAGGAAACACCTCTGGATAATCCCGAACAATCGGAATATCTTGTATACTCTTGCGCTTATCTTTCTTCTCGGTGACATGTGCTATGAAAGCAACATATCCTTTTCTTCAATAACTCTGAGGTTTTTGTTTCTTAAAAGAAACAGGCGTTTAAGGTTCTTGGGGAGATCACAAGTGATCATAAAAAAATGACAAAACCACACGAGTGGTTTATTTTTGTATTGACATTATAAGGTTGCATCAAACATTCATACAATTGCATTGGTTCACAAAAATAAAAAACACAATTTTTTTATTTATATAACAACCGCATTGTCTTTAAATGTTAAAAGATAACAACCAGAGGAAATACAAAATACTAATCGTTCGTTGCTGCATCGTTGATTGCCTCATTGATGTTATACACTCGTCCTCGTGCTGGATTCACATTGACATTGACGTTTGCATTCGGGTTTGCATTAGCATTCGCGTTTGCATTCACCAGTCTTGGACAGTTGTTGCGGAAGTGACCAAACTCTCCACTGTTGAAACATGAACCCGGTGGGAATCTAGCAGCATTCCCCTGAACTGGAGCTTGAACCTGAGCAGCCTGATTCTATCCCAGACGACAAATATTGGCCAAATGCCCAAGCTTACCGCACGTCGTACATGATTCAAAAGAGACCCTTTGAATGGTCTAGTCAAAAGATTGATTTAGAATCTGGTTAAGAAAGACATGTGATGATATAAGCTGAAAAGACTCCTTGGCGGTCTAGAGATCATTTATTGACTTAATAAAAAGGACCATATGGTAGTCTAGTCACAATCATCACAGGATTGTTCGTTGCTTTCTTCCCCTACACATTTTAAGATGCACTGTGCAGACTATGCAAGGAATTACATAATTACGGACGCGTACAAAATTATGAAATTCAGTATACAGAAACCACGGTAAGACTCATTATGTGTAAGAACCAATAGTGACAACCATGACAAAATGTGAACAATGTAACAGAGGTACGGTGGACGCACCAATAGCACTTTATATACTTGTATATAAGTGTTGTTCAGGACTCTAACAAGTGTTGTTCGATCTTTTCAACTCCATATTTCAAACTCTCACAAGTTTCCTCTAAGATAAATTTCGGGACGAAATTTCCTAAAGTAGGGGAGACTGTGACATCTGTGTCACTTCAAACATCAAAAAAATACCAAACCAATGAAATATTGTATTTCATACTTGGGATTTGTAAATAATATGTGTATGATTTGCACATATCAACTCTTGTTCGATTTCGGGCTCTAAATCGCTTTCTGGAAGGTTATACGCGCACTGATGCGTAAATATAACCAGTTTAATGCAAAAAACACTCCGGAATAGTGACATAGGCTTAACATACCTTGAATAACCTTTACATAACTTAGAAATAAGTTTTGGAGGGTTTGGTGTGGCGAAATCAAGTTTATTCGCTTACAGGGACTAATTTCGACAAACTACAAAAGTATGCCGATTTGTACTGTAACGAACATTCCGGAACATGACCATAAGTTAAACATACCCTAACTATCCTTTACATGGCTTAGAAATACGCTTTGAGGGGTTCGGTGTGCTTTTTGATCATTCAGGGACTAAAAGCGTCAAAAAGTGCATAAGTTTGCATTTTCGCGCATAACTTACGTTCTGAATACTTCCGGACATCCAAAAATTTATGTAATCATTAAAATATTATGTTTTAGTGATTGGCTTGATAAAAATTCATTCGTCGCGTAATTTGGATCGTTTTTGCGTTCGTTACGACTTTCGTCGTAGTTAACCGAACAACGCAACCGTACGACCAAACGAGCCGACATCCGAGATATTTTTTAGCACATTTTAAGTTCCCTATACTTTAACTTCATTCTAGTGCTTTGAAATGGGGTTTACGAGGCTTAAACGTGTCAAAAATGGGCCAAAACGCATGTTTCTCAGGTGCAGGGACCATTTTGCAATTTCTGGAAAGTATCAGACCTGCAAGGTCCTTACAGACTGTATGGTAGTGGTCTTACGGTCCGTAAGCAGGTCCCAGACATCAGAATGTGTTTTCCAGCTTGTTCCAGCTGTTGCACACCTTTGCACCTGGTTTCTTTGATTCTATGTGCTTGTTTTTTATGCCCATGGTTTCTCAAAACAGTGGGTATGAGGTGTACAGACTAGATCGAAGCTCGTTTTCCGATAAACGATCCTAACGGTTCTAGCATTCCTAAAAATACCCAACCCATTCACTTGCAAAAACCCACATTTGATCTGATTCTACACTCTCTAAGTGGAAGTTTGTGCTTCCTACCTGAGAGTGAATCGGGTTCGAATCTTGCGGGGACCTTCTGTAAGTATTCTTTCGCGTTTATCATTCATTTTAGCATTAAAGTCAAACTGCGTTTGATTTCTGCATTGACCGGTTTATGGTCAATGCAAAGTTCGTTTGAACTTCATAACATGAGCGTAATCACGATGATTATAGTCCCTAATTACTATACCTACTGATTACCACGTTATCTTGGCTCAGTGAAGAGTCGTAGTTTCGGCCAAAATGCGTTTTCTCGCGTATTTTGTAACCAAACTACTCTAGGGTATCAAAACCGTTTGTTTTGATACCAAACCTGTTTTCTAACTTAACTAAACATGTTCTAGCATGTTTATCTCGTCACTTTTAGATTTGTGCTTGTTTAGGGTCGTAAAGGTAAGCGATCTAATCAATCGCTTATACTTTCAAACCCGACCCGTTTTGGTCGATCATTAGGATCCGACCATACACATTAGGTGACCATAGTTGTATAGGGAATAACCTTCCGAGGTTATACCTTATGGTCACTTCGTTTAAGTAGTTGTGTTTTGGTCAAAAAATCACACAAGGATAATGTAACCAAACTTTGTGTAAACGGGGTATGATGCTCGGTTAATTATGAAAGTAAAGGATCACTTCTGTGATAAAAGATGCAAAGACACAATGATTTACACGAGGAAAAAGCCCTTGATCAATGTATGATCTCCGGCATAAAAAACCTCGGGTGATGGCAACTACCGATCACCAACTTCAATATAATAAAAATATGATTACAACTTTGGATGATAATGAGCTGAGTACAAGGATCACTATTGCTTTTGGTGTCTAAGTGTGTGAGAGTTGCGTTGTACGTCGTGTGTCCCCTTCCAAATGATGAAGAAGTGGTATTTATACATGTGTAGGTGACCTATTTTAGGTAGCTAAACTAATATTCAGCTCATTACCCCTTTAGAAATGAGATACAATCTAGCCTAAATAGCCGCCCATAAATCAAGCCTAGTTTCCATATCCTGTGCAACGTCTATCTTCAATTAAGCTCTTGCCATAATTGTGAAGACGCGTCCCTGGATCATGATGCCTAGAGCGTATCCTGCTAGATGTTCCTGCAAAACAATATGGTATTAAGTGGAAGTGGCCGTTAGTATGAGGATCACTATAATGTCCCATGATCCTGATCCTGAAGTCCTGCTGAGGATCACTGTCTGCCAAAGAAACAAGGATCACTGGTTAGGATCACGTATAAGGATCACCTATAATGAAAATCCAGCCCTAACAATTGCCCCCAAAATATAAGGAGTTAGTTGTAAATAGACGAGTTATATTTTGTTTTGATCTTATCTCCAACGGGCAACTCCGAGTAACTAGCCGTTAATATTGAACTAGCCGTTACGATCATTACGTCATGGATGTGACAATCCCTGCAAATCATGATTATAAATAGGAGATAGGGTGAGGATCAGTTTGTATTTAAATTCAAGATACACTCCCTTTATATTCTGCACCGAAGATTGATCAGGTATCTTTCTCTCTTTCTTTTCTTTGCTCTGTTTTTTCTGCTCCGTCTCTGTTTCTGTTCCGTCACAAACATGTTGCTCCGGAATTCTCCACACAAGGATTCCAAGAAGGATAGTCCCCTGAAAAGCCAAGGGATCATTAAGGATTCTCCTACGGAGAGATGTTGCTTTACTGATGTTCACATAGACAGAATTCGTCATTGCTTTCCGGCGAATGCTGTTTTCAAGTCCTTCACACCTACCGCTCTGAGTGACTCTGTTTCGGATACCTGGGTGGCTTTTCCTGCTACTCCATTCACCATAGGGTATTCATATCCTTTTCCATCCTTCACCCAATCCTTCTTTTCTTTAACCGGCATCTCTTATATCCAAGCTATGCCGATGATCTGGAGGGTTATGTATACCTTCGAAAGAATCATTGAGGAGAGAGGGATTGATCTGGGGATGACGGAGTTGGCCGCACTTTATGATCTTACCACGTTTGGTTCTCATCGATATTTGTTGAAACGGAAGGCCGGGGAGGATCATCCTGTTTTGAAAGTTACCAAAAATGACACAAATTGGAAGCGTCGTTTCTTCTTCGTGAGAAGGGATTCCCTCCCTAATGGGAATGATCTGCCCAAGGAGTGGGCCACTCATGGTAGGGTAGAGGATCCTCGAAGGATCACTATCAGTCCTGTCTCATTTGATGAAGATCACTAATGTCTTTTTTCCTTTGCAGCTATTTCCATCGCTCATCTCAAGTTAACCCCTGCTGCAAGAGAAAGAGTTTTAGCTTTTAAAAGGCTTAATCCTGAGGTCAGAAGTTTTCAAGTCACCATCCGAGATTCACAAGAAGTATCCTCCGCGTCTGCCACAATGTCAAGTAAGTATCCTTTCCAAAAAGTAAGTTCTAGGCAAAAAATATTAAATTAGTTAGGAGACTTATCTTGTTTTGATTGTGTAGGTGCTGGGAAATCCGCTAAGTCTGCCAAATCTGCCTCCTTGTTTGGGATTGATGATCTTGCCAAGGTCACGTCTTCGAAGAAGAAGACTTCTGTTGCTAGTCCTTCTGCTTCAGCCCCTAAATTACCCATTAGGGGTAAGGGAAAGAAGAGGAAAGTTTCTGAGGATCTTCAAGGATTTCCCCTGATTCGCCAGCAGTTTCTTGATTCTGTCAACGAGAAGGAGATCCGGGCTGTTAAGGATGAGGCTGTCAAAGCATTGATCAAGTTCGATTATGAGAAGCATGACATTACTCAGGACGCTAAAGTCTCTGCCGCGATAGCTATGTACAAGATACAACTGCAGATGGCCACGGAGGCTCAGGATCCTTCCTTTGATAAGAGCACATGGGATATTGAAGGCTGGAAGGCAAGGCTAGCAGAGTTGGAGGATGGCGATGATGTTGAGGATATCCCTATGCTTGAAGGTGGAGATGCCGGTAAGGATCAGGGGGAGGCAAGTGGAGCTGGTGGTGATGGTGCAGCGAAAGTTTGAGCTGCAAGATTGGGCAATGATGGAAACTTCTAGACATAGCCGGAGCCCAGTAGTTTGTGGTGTTTGAAACAATTATGGTCTGTAATCTTCGAACAATAGTCTTTAGGGTTAAGGATCCTGGATCCTTTGAACAATAGGTAGGATTACAAAAGGTGGAGGGATCCTCTGTTTGGGGGATGAAGCCTTTGTGATCCTGCCGCTTTAATTTTCCTGCACAATGCTAAGACCGCATAGACAATGGACACCCTTTGCCAACCCATGTGGACGGGCCACGTTTTGCTGGTAGAAATGTGGGTTGGCAATTTTGACAACTTTATGAAAGGGTTAATGATCCTTTAATAATATAACTTTTAATCTTTCTGGCTTATCTCGTGTTGTTATCCTTTAGTTATCTTCTTATTTCTCAATCTTTTGTAGTATATTTGCTAAGGTGACAAGAGTTAAAAATATGTTTAATAAACTTAGGATATGATCCTAGATCAAATATCCTCATACTTAAAATTTCTCAAAGTATTTTAGTTCAAGGATCGTAGGTTTGGTTGTCAAAGTATAAGGGTTGGTTAGGACAATGAATAAAATCAAAATAGTCAAGGATCATACCTGAGGATCCAAGTTAGGATCCTAACCCTCAATCGAGACAATCGTGGATAGGATTTTACTAGATAATAAGGATTAAGGATCCTTATGTGTTTTAACTTTGACAATCCTGAGAAACGAAGCACAATTTGAGACTAAGCCAATGTAAGAAATAGATTAGTAACTGGGGACATGCCCAAAGGATAACTGAGAATGATCCCAGAGGATCACTGGGGACAAGCCCAAAGGATAACTGGGGACAAGCCCAAAGGATCGTATGTAAACTGGAGTATGGCCCTTACTGGCGACTATCCAAGCTTAGTGACATGAAAATGTCAAAACCTTAGCTAACGTGAAAACGTTAGAAACCTTAGGAACGGATGTATGGTACGTCTACCATTATATGGAGGATCCTAAATATAGCCAGTACGATGAGGTTGTCAGCCCCGGGAGTGGGTACTGGTCCCAAAGACGTGAACTATATCAGGATCATCGTGCGCTGCTGGCGGAAACTGGGGATAATCCCAAGGATAACTGGGGTTGGACCCAAGGATCTGCGGTGCTTTTGAAGATCTTTGACGATATGCTGAAGATACCTGAACTATCACAACTCAAATGGTTTTGTGAGTAGAGGATGAAGGATACATGATCCTTATCCTTAGGTAAAAAGTAAGAAAATGCAATAGTTTCTAGGATAAGCATATTACCAGAGTAGGGATCACTGATGTTACCGGGATCCTTTAAGGATACTTCAATGTAAGGATCACGTGCACGGAGGATCATGTTCACATGAAATATTTCTTTAAGTGAATAGCATTCCAGGCTCTTGGCAATAAGTTTCCTTCCATGGTTAGCAACCTGTATGCCCCCTTTCCTGCTTCAGCTTCAATCAAGTAGGGACCTTCCCATTTTGGTGCTAACTTCCCGTCAGCAGGATTGATAGTATTTTGAAATGCTTTTCTCAACACCATATCTCCGACTTGGAACTTCCTTATCCTAACATTTTTGTTGTAGGCACCAGCCATTCTTTGTTGGTAGCTAGCCATCCTTACCCTAGCCAGATTCCTGATTTCCTCAATAGTATCCAAATCCTGAGCCAGGATTGCAGCATTTTCTTCAGGATCACGAGCACTTGTTCTAGCAGTTGGGATCACCATCTCTGTTGGGATCACTGCTTCTGCCCCAAATACTAAAGAAAAAGGTGTTTGACCAGTGGCATTCTTGGGAGTTGTTCTATCAGCCCATAGCACATAAGGTAACTCCTCTGCCCATTTCCCCTTCTTGGATCCTAGCTTCTTCTTCAGATTGTTGATGATGATCTTGTTGGATGATTCTGCTTGACCATTGGCTTGTGGGTGAACTGGTGTTGATGTGATCATCTTGATTCCCCAACTGTCACAGAAGTTAGTGGTTCTGCTTCCAATGAATTGGGAACCATTATCACATATAATTTCAGAGGGAATGCGAAATCTAGTTATAATATTTCTTTTGATAAAGGATATAACTTCTTTTTCTCTGACTTGAGCAAAAGCTTCAGCTTCTATCCATTTAGAGAAGTAGTCAGTCATGGCAAGCATAAATACTTTTCCACCAGGTGCTTTAGGGAGCTTGCCAACTATATCCATTCCCCATCTCATGAATGGCCAAGAGGATGGTATGGGGTGTAGTAATTCAACTAGTTGGTGAAGGATATTGCTATGTCTTTGGCAAGGATCACACTTCTTAGCATACTCTACAGCATCCCTTTTCATGGTTGGCCAGTAGTATCCTGTTCTAAGGATCCTTGAGAATAATGCCCTGCCCCCAGTGTGGTTTCCACAATCTCCTTCATGGAAGTCTCTCAACACTTCTTCAATTTCAGGATCCTCAATACATCTTAAATATGGTCCTGCAAGGGATCGTTTATATAGCACATTATTTAAGATTGTAAATTGAGATACCTTGATCCTGAAAGCTCTAGGATTTTCTCCCATTGGAATCTCTCCGTTTTGCAAGTATTTCATGATTGGTGAGACCCATGATCCTGCATAAGATTGAGCTTCTTCACTAGGGATTACTGCAGTATCCTCTTTTATTTCCATGGCCACTTGATTTTCAATAGCAGGAGCCAGGATATGGATGATAGGGATACTTATGTCTTCTGGAATTTTTAAGGATGATCCTAAGTTGGCCAATGCATCAACTTCCGTGTTATCCTCCCTTGGTACCTGTGTTAAGCTAAAAGAAACAAAAGAGAGTGCCAATTCTTTGACTATCTCTAAATATTTGATTAGTTTTTCACCTTTAACAGCATAGGATCCATTAAAGTGATTGGTGATTAATAATGAGTCTACATATACTTTAAGATATTTTACCCCCATATCCTTAGCAATTTGCAAGCCAGCAATCAAGGCTTCATACTCAGCCTCATTGTTAGTTGCTTGGAACTCACAGGCTATGGAGTGGGGTATTATGTCCCCCTGTGGCGATTTTAGTAGGATCTCGAGCCCTGTGCCCTTGACATTTGAGGATCCGTCAGTGTGTAGTATCCAAGGATCCTTGGTTTCATCCAGCTGCTGGACCTCCAATTCTGCTTCTTTTTGTAGATCACTACTGAAATCAGCCACAAAGTCGGCTAAGGCTTGTGATTTAATGGCTGTTCTTGGTTCGTACCTCATATCATGGGCACTAAGCTTCACTGCCCACTTAGCCATTCTCCCTGACATCTCCGGTTTCCTGAGGACATTCTGGATTCGGCATCAAGTAAACTTTTACTTACATAGTAGATAGGATATTGTGTACCTTCATGATCCTTGACAAGGACTGCACTTACAGCGGTTGAGGATACCGCCAGGTATAAGGATAACACATCTCCTTTTTCCGGTTTTGCTAATGCTGGTGCTGAGGACATATATTCTTTAAGGGCTTGTAAAGCGTTCTCATGTTTCTCAGTCCATTCAAACTTCTTATTCTTCCTTAGGATATCGTAGAATTCTTTGCATTTTTCTGAGGATTTCGATATGAACCTGTTCAAAGCTGCTATCCTGCCTGTCAGTCTTTGAACATCCTTGGCATTGGCAGGAGATTTGATATTTATTAATGCTTTGATTTGTTCCGGGCTTGCTTCAATGCCCCTCTGGGTTACCATGTATCCTAAGAACTTTCCTGCCTTAACACCAAAATGGCATTTTGAAGGATTAAGTTTCATGTTGTAATTATCAAGGATATCGAATGCTTCTTCCAAGTCCCTTAGGTGATCCTCAGCTTTCTTTGATTTGACCACCATGTCATCTATATACACCTCCATAGTTTTTCCAATTTGATCTTTGAACATCATATTCACCAGCCTTTGATATGTTGCACCTGCATTTCTTAGTCCAAAAGGCATGGCAATATAACAATATAGACCGGTTGGGGTCATGAAGGCTGTATCCTCTTGGTCAGATGGTTCCATCTGAATTTGTTGGAACCCAGATGATGCATCCATGAAGGTTAACAGTTCATGCCCCGCTGTTGCATCCACCATGGAGTCAATGTGGGGTAATGGGAAAGGATCCTTGGGACATGCCTTGTTCAGATCAGTGAAATCGACACATACCCTCCACTTTCCATTTTTCTTTTGGACAACGACCACATTGGCTAACCATTTTGGATATTTTACCTCTCTGATCATACCTGCTCGAAGTAGTCTCTCTACTTCTTCTTGGATAATGGCATTCCTTTCCGGTGCAAACTTCCTCCTTTTTTGATGGATTGGTTTGATAGACCTGTCAATGCCAAGTTTGTGAGTAATGATATCCTTAGATATACCTGTCATATCTTCATGTTTCCAAGCAAAGGTAGATTTTCTTCTTTTGAGGAAGGATATTAAGTCTTCTTTCATCTTGCCAAGGATCCCTGATCCGATATAGATTTTTGATTCAGGATCATTAGGATCCAAGAGGATTTCGTCCACATCTTGTTCCCTTGCCTCCAAGACATTCCTCGGAGGATACTGTAATTGCTATTGCTCCCTTGGCTTCGAGGTTGGCTTCATGGATGAGGTATAACAATCCTTAGCCTCCTGCTGATCACTGTCGATCTTGATTATCCCCCATGGGCTAGGGAGCTTCACACATTGATGGTAGGTAGATGGAACTGCTTTCATGTCATGTATCCAAGGCCTGCCAAGGATAACGTTGCAACAAGACAAACAGTCAATAACACAAAATTTTTGGTAATTATGTAATCCTTCCACGTAGATTGGGAGTTTGATGTCCCCCAGAGTTTTCTTCGTTTCCCCACTGAATCCTACAAGCACGGAGGATCTCGGTGTGATGTCTGATTCTGGGATTCCCATCTTCTTCAGGACATCAAGCTGGATAATGTTCACTGAGCTCCCTCCATCAATAAGGATCCTGCGGACAAAATGGTTAGAGATAAAGAGAGTGATAACTAAACTATCATGGTGAGGATCCTGAATGTTAATGCGATCGTCCTCATCAAATGTTATCATCTTCCCTTCTGAGACACTTGAGGTTCTAATAGGCCTTTCTCCATTATCCATTTTTGATTCTTTTGCATGTCTTTTGGCCGCTGAAAAGGATGTACCACAGATGTCTGATCCTCCGATATAAAGTTGATCACTTGTGCGTTTGCCGGAGGTGCTGGAGCCTTTTCAGGGATCCTTTCAGGATCCTGGGTCCTTTGCTTTTTTCTCCCCAACAATTCTTTTAGATGCCCCTTGCTTAGCAGGTATCCAATTTCTTTTCTTAAGGCTATGCAATCTTCAGTTAGATGCCCGAAATCCTCATGGTATGCACACCATTTGGACTTATCTTTAGTCCCGGATGGTTTATCATTCTTCCTGGGCCATCTAGCTTTTTCACCTAGATTCTGCATTGCAAGGATCAGTTCATGATTATCAACGGAGAAACAATATTCTGAGATTGGAGGATAATCTTCATCATCCTCTTCCTGGTCAACAGCATGCACATTCTTGTTCTCATTTCTATGGTAGGATTTGATTTTGTTGCTCTTGAAGGAGGATCCTTGCTTCTCCGGTTTTGAGGATCCCACTTGTCTCTCCTGGATCCTCTTGTCATCCTCTAGCCGGATAAACCTGAGTGCTCGAGTTCTTACTTCATCTAAATTCCTGCATGGTGTCATAACAAGATCATCATAGAATAATGAATCCTTAAGCAGTCCCATTTTGAAGGCTTCAACAGCCGTAGCCATATCCAAGTTGGGAATGTCTAAGGATTCTTTACTAAATTTAGTTATATAATCCCTTAATGATTCATTATGATTTTGAGTTATCCTGTACAAATCGCTAGTTAATTTTTCAAATTTTCTACTACAAGAGAATTGGTTATTGAATAAATTAACTAAATTAGCAAATGAAGTAATAGAGTAGGGGGGAAGACTTAGCAGCCACTTAAGAGCTGATCCAGTTAGAGTGGATCCAAATCCTTTACATAGGCATGCTTCCTTCAACTTTTCTGGGATAGGATTGATTTCCATCCTTTCCCTGTATTGTGCTATATGCTCCTCTGGATCCGTTGTGCCATCATACAGCTTCATGGTAGGGATATGGAACCTTTTGGGTACCTCTGCATCACAAATTGGTGGTGCAAAGCGAGATACCTTGTGGCTTCCATCTGCAATCTCTGGGATAGGCTTGACTACCCCTGGAACACTTGAGATCATGTCCTTTAGTTTCTGTAATTCCCTGGCCATAGCATGATTGGTACCTGTATCCTGCATGAATCCATGGTTAGTGGTAGGATAATTATTTAAAGTGTTACCTCCCATTGGGTTCAAGTTAGGGAATCCATATTGCTGGGTTTCTGGAATAACGGAGGGACCAGTGGAAGCAATGGTCTGCATTGGAATGAAGTCCCCTTGATGGACATCTAGACTTCCTGTTTGCAAACTTTTTAGGGATCCTGGCATCTGTAAGGATCCTGGTATCTGGGATGATCCTGGAACGAAGGAGGATCCGTGAACCTGGGATGATCCTGGAACAAAGGAGGATCCTTGGCCCTGGAATGATCCTGGAACAAAGTAGGATCCTTGAAACTGTTGTGCCCCCGGATAGGCTCCCGGATTCATGAAGGATCTCATGTATTGAGGATAGGATCCTACAGGCTGAAAATGTGAGTCTGATGTCTGAGTCATTGCTGCCGAGTTGAGATGTGATCCTCTTGACTCCCCTATGATTTGCACGTCCGGGATCCCTGATGGCTGGGAAGTGATCATTGGAGTATCAAAGCTCAAGGATTTGGGCATCAGTGGAGAATGATCCTCTGCCGCTTTCTTTTGTCTTTTGAGATCTCCAATTTCCCTGAGGATCCTTTCGTTAGTTTCATCTTGCCGCTGCATACGATCCTTCATCTGCAAAATTAAAGCAAATACATCACTAGTACTGGGAATAGAAGAATTCATAGCAGAAGAAGATAGAGGTTTAGAGAAGGTGGGAGTTGATCTCTTCTCAGTATTTTTCTGAGATCCTGCAGGTGGAGGAGGCAAGGTGATCTGTGATGAGGTGACCGCAGACATCGCCGTGGACGTGTTCTTCAATGATGAAGCCATGTGACTCTTTGAAATGATTTCGAACAAAAGATTTTCTTATGAATGAAGCACCAATTGCCCCACGGTGGGCGCCAAACTGTTTTGGTCAAAAAATCACACAAGGATAATGTAACCAAACTTTGTGTAAACGGGGTATGATGCTCGGTTAATTATGAAAGTAAAGGATCACTTCTGTGATAAAAGAAGCAAAGACACAATGATTTACACGAGGAAAAAGCCCTTGATCAATGTATGATCTCCGGCATAAAAAACCTCGGGTGATGGCAACTACCGATCACCAACTTCAATATAATAAAAATATGATTACAACTTTGGATGATAATGAGCTGAGTACAAGGATCACTATTGCTTTTGGTGTCTAAGTGTGTGAGAGTTGCGTTGTACGTCGTGTGTCCCCTTCCAAATGATGAAGAAGTGGTATTTATACATGTGTAGGTGACCTATTTTAGGTAGCTAAACTAATATTCAGCTCATTACCCCTTTAAAAATGAGATACAATCTAGCCTAAATAGCCGCCCATAAATCAAGCCTAGTTTCCATATCCTGTGCAACGTCTATCTTCAATTAAGCTCTTGCCATAATTGTGAAGACGCGTCCCTGGATCATGATGCCTAGAGCGTATCCTGCTAGATGTTCCTGCAAAACAATATGGTATTAAGTGGAAGTGGCCGTTAGTATGAGGATCACTATAATGTCCCATGATCCTGATCCTGAAGTCCTGCTGAGGATCACTGTCTGCCAAAGAAACAAGGATCACTGGTTAGGATCACGTATAAGGATCACCTATAATGAAAATCCAGCCCTAACAAGTTGTATGATAGATAGTTTATATGCCTTTGCAAAATTACTGTTAGGGGAGGATATTCTAACAATTAGTGATCCTTATTTGCTATCCTAATAAGTGATCCTTACTTCTGTGACAGATAATGATCCTCAGAAGAGCTTCAGGATCAGGATCATGGATCACCCTAAGGATCCTCATACTAACAACTGGCTGTTTGTGTTTCGTATTGTTTTGCAGGAGTATTGAGCTTGACTTGGTCTTGGCAACGTTACTATGGAATATTCCACGGGTATTTCGCACACATTTGAATAGAAATGGACGTTGTGGAGAACGTGGGAGCATGGCACAAAAGTCGGACAGTTAGTTAGCTTAGTTAGCTTTCATTTTTAAAGGGGTGACGAGCTAAATTTAGAACACTTAGCCATTTTCGGTTACACACACACTCTCGTGCAATTGCAGTCTCAAAGCTCTCAACAAACACTTAACAATTCTCACACTTTTACACGATTAATCATAGTGATCCTTGTACTTAGCTCGTCACTATCCGAAGTTGTAAACTTTTATTGATTTATTTGAGCTTGGTGATCGGTAGTTTCCATAACCCGAGGTTTTTTATGCCGGAGATCATTCATTGATCAAGGGCTTTTTCCTCGTATAAATCCTTGTGTCATTTGTGCAATTTACATCGAAGTGATCCTTATTATTGTTCTTCATTTCAAGCATCATTCCCCGTAACTAGGAGTTTGGTTGCATTATCCTTGTGTGATTTTTGACCAAAACAGTTTGGCGCCCACCGTGGGGCAATTGGTGCTTCATTTCTAAGAAAGTTTTATGTTGGTGATCATTCCGGTTCATTTCATACGAATATATGGCTTCATCATTGAAGAATACCTCTACTGCAATGTCTGCAGTCAATTCGTCTCAGGGCATTCCACCTTTGCCTCCACCTCTTGCTGGATCTCAGAAAAATGCTGAGAAGAAACCAACTCCCATTTTCTCTAAACCTCTAACTTCTTCTGCTCCTTACACTCCCACTACTAGTGACATGTTTACTTTGATTTTGCAGATGAAGGAACATATACAGCAACAGGATAAGACCAATGATAGGATCCTCAAAGAAATCGGAGATCTCAAGAAACAAAAGAAAGCGACAGAGGATCATTTCCCACTGGTGCCCAGATCTTTGAATTTTGACACTCCGGTGATTACTTCTCAGCCATCAGTGGTTCCAGATGTTCAATATGTGGGTGGACCAAAAGGAGTGCACTACGGTTCAACAATAGTGACTCAGGCATCAGGTTCATATTTCCAGCCAGCAGGATCCTATCCTCAGCATATGGGATCCTTCATGAATTCAGGAGCCTACTCAGGAGCGCAGCAGATTCAAGGATTTCCTCTGTTCCAGGATCATCCCAGGTTCAAGGATCCTCCTGTGTTCCAGGATCATCCCAGGTTCAAGGATCCTCCTTTGTTCCAGGATCATACCAGGTTCAAGGATCCTCCTTTGTTCCAGGATCATCCCAGGTTCAAGGATCCTCCTTTGTTCCAGGATCATCCCAGGTTCAAGGATCCTCCTTTGTTCCAGGATCATCCCAGGTTCAAGGATCCTCATTTGTTCCAGGATCATCCCAGGTTCAAGGATCCTCCTCTGTTCCAGGATCATCCCAGGTTCAAGGGTCCTCCTTCGTTCCAGGATCGTCCCAGTTTCAGGGACCCTTCCAGATGCCAGGATCCTTGAGGAGTTTGCAAACAGGAGGTTCAGATGTCCATCAAGGAGATTTTATTCCGATGCAGACCATTGCTTCCACTGGTCCCTCCATCATTCCAGAGTCCCAGCAATATGGATTCACATCCAGTGTTCCTAATTCGAACCCGATGGGATGTAACACTTTTAATAATTCTCTTACCACTAACCATGGATTCATGCAGGATACATGTATCAACCATGCTATGGCCAGAGAGTTGCAAAAACTAAAGGATATGATATCAAGTGTTCCAGGAGTGGTCAAACCTATTCCGGAGATTGCAGATGGAAGCCACAGGATATCTCGTTTTGCACCACCAATCTGTGATGCTGAGATACCCAAAAGGTTCCATGTTCCAACTATGAAGCTGTATGATGGTTCGACGGATCCTGAGGAACACATAGCACAATACAGGGAGAGGATGGAGATCAATCCAATCCCAGAAAGGTTAAAGGAAGCGTGCCTGTGCAAAGGATTCGGATCCACTCTTACTGGATCAGCCCTCAAATGGCTGCTAAGTCTTCCCCCTTACTCTATTACCTCATTTGCTAATCTAGTTAACTTATTCAATAATCAGTTTTCTTGTAGTAGAAAATTTGAGCGATTAACTAGTGATCTATATAGGATAACCCAGGCTCATAATGAATCATTAAGGATTACATCACCAAGTATAGTAAAGAATCCTTAGATATTCCCAACTTGGATATAGCCACGGCTGTTGAGGCCTTCAAAATGGGATTGCTTAGGGATTCATTGTTCTATGATGATCTTGTTATGACACCATGCAGGAACCTAGATGAGGTAAGAACCCGGGCACTCAGGTTCATCGGCTAGAGGATGACAAAAGGATCCAGGAGAGATTAGCAGGATCCTCAAAACAAGAGAAGCAAGGATCCTCATTCAAGAACAACAAGTTCAGACCCTATAACAAGTCTGACAACCAGAACGTGCATGTTGTTGATCAAGAAGATGATGATGAGGATTATCCTCCAATTTCTGAATATTGTTTTTCCGTTGATAACAATGAACTAATACTTGCGATGCAGAATCTAGGTGATAAAGCCAGATGGCCAAGAAAAAATGATAGACCAGCTGCAACTAAAGATAAATCAAAGTGGTGTGCATACCATGAAGATTTTGGGCATTTGACAGAAGAATGCATTGCATTGAGAAAAGAAATTGGATACTTGTTGAGCAAGGGGCATCTAAAAGAATTGCTGGGTAGAAAAAAGTCAAGGACTCAGGATCCTGAAAGGATCCCTGAGAAAGCTCCGGCCCCTCCAGCAGATGCACAAGTGATAAACTTTATTTTTGGAGGATCAGATATTTGTGGCACATCCTTCTTAGCAGCTAAAAGGCATGCAAAGGAAACTAAAATGGATAGTGGAGAAAGACCTGTTCGAACATCAAGTGTCTCCAAAGGAAAAGTTATAACCTTTGATGAGGATGATCGTGTTGATATCCAGGATCCTCATCACGATGGTTTAGTTATTACTCTTTTTATTTCTAACCATTTTGTCCGCAGGATCCTTATTGACGGAGGAAGCTCAGTAAACATTATCTAGCTTGATGTTCTAAAGAAGATGGGTATCCCTGAATCAGATATCATACCAAGATCCTCCGTGCTCGTGGGATTTAGTGGCGAAACAAAGAATACCCTAGGGGACATTAAACTCCCAATATACATAGAAGGCCTACATTCTTATCAAAAATTTTGTGTTATTGACTGTTTATCTTGTTGTAATGTTATCCTTGGCAGGCCCTGGATACACGATATGAAGGCAGTCCCATCTACCTACCACCAATGTGTGAAGCTCCCTAGTCCTTGGGGAATAGTCAAGATTGACAGTGACCAGCATGAGGCTAAGAACTGCTACACTTCATCGATGAAACCAGCCTCGAAGTCAAGGGAGCAATAGCAATCAAAGTATCCTCCAAGGGATGTCTTGGAGGCAAGAGAGCAGGATGTGGTAGAAATCCTCATGGATCCTGATGATCCTGAATCCAGAATCTATATCGGATCAGGGATCCTTGGCAAAATGAAAGAAGACCTCGTATCCTTCCTCAAAAGGAGGAAAACTACCTTTGCATGGAAGCATGAGGATATGACAGGTATATCTAAGGATATTATAACTCATAAACTTGGCATTGACAGGTCATTCAAACCAATCCATTAAAAAAGGAGGAAGTTTGCACCGGAAAGAAATGCCATTATCTAGGAAGAGGTAGAGAAATTGCTCCGGGCAGGTATGATTAGAGAGGTCAAGTATCCAAGATGGTTGGCCAATGTGGTTGTTGTTCAAAAGAAAAATGGAAAGTGGAGGTTATGTGTCGATTTTACAGATTTAAATAAGGCATGTCCCAAGGATCCTTTCCCATTACCCCACATTAACTCCATGGTGGATGCAACCGCGGGTCATGAACTGTTGACTTTTATGGATGCTTCATCTGGATTTCAATAAATTCATATGGAACCATCTGATCAAGAGGATACGGCTTTTATGACTCCAACCGGTATATATTGTTATATTGCTATGCCGTTTGGATTAAGGAATGCAGGTGTTATGGGTGAAATTCTGAGCCCATATCCTGGGAAATATCTTGATTTATATCTTGATTGTATGATAACTGCTCATATCCGGGATGCTCATTTAGGATATTGGTAACATCCTGAATGGTATCCTCAGGATTACTAATGGGTTGTGTGCAGGAGTACGCGTCTAGTTGCCCAACGTTCATGAAGACCTTTTCTATAGGAGACTCGGTCCAAGTCGTTCACATGAAGCCGTTGAAGCCGCATTACTCGGTCTAGAACGTTCATAATGGAATATTCGGAGTATTCCATGTTTATAGGAATTATAGTTTCTATTTCATTACTATAAATAGACGGGTATACCAGATCGAATAGGACATCACGGCTACACCCACTACACTTACACACTTGTTCTCTCGCAACTTGTACTCTCACACAAAGCATTGTAACACTTAGCGATCTAGTCCATATCCTGCACTGTATCCTGATATTTGAAGCAATAGAAGAACTAGGCAGCTGCGATTGTCAGCTCCCAAGGTTTTATGCCGGCGATCTAGATTGATCAAGGGCTTTCCTCGTACATCTCGTGTCAACCCCTTTACTTTTTGCTCATTGTTTGATCGTAGATACAGCTCAATATCCTGAGCCGTATCCTGAACACTGTTTTTCCAAACAACATAACCAGCATATTTTCAACACACTATTTAGCACACTACCTCACTTAACTAATTTGATCACTTAATTGCTTCGGTAATTTTTGACCAAAACAGCAGGTGCCACATATCAAAGGCTGGTGAATATGATGTTCAAGGATCAGATTGGACAAACTATGGAGGTTTACATAGATGATATGGTGGTAAAATCCATAAAAGCTGAGGATCACCTAAGGGACTTGGAGGAAGCATTTGATATCCTTGACAGATATAACATGAAACTTAATCCCTCAAAATGTCACTTTGGTGTTAAAGCAGGTAAATTCTTAGGATATATGGTGACCAAGAGAGGCATTGAAGCTAGCCGGAACAAATCAAAGCCTTAGTGAATATCAAATCTCCTGCCAATGCTAAGGATGTCCAAAGACTAACAGGCAGGATAGCAGCTTTGAACAGATTTATATCCAAATCCTCTGAAAAGTGCAAAGAATTCTATGATATCCTAAGGAAGAACAAGAAATTTGAGTGGACTGAGAAGCATGAAAATGCCTTAAGAGCTCTCAAAGATTACCTATCCCCAGCCCCCGCCTTGAAGAAACCAGAAAAAGGCGATGTGCTATCCTTGTACCTGGCAGTATCCTCAAAAGCAGTAAGTGCGGTCCTTGTTAAGGATCACGAAGGTACACAACATCCTGTCTATTATGTAAGTAAGAGTTTACTTGATGCCGAATCCAGGTATTCACACCTTGAAAAGCTTATTCTTGCATTAATTATGGCATCCACTAAGTTGAGACATTATTTTGAAACTCATGTTATCGTTGTTAAAACTAATTTTCCAATTAAGAATGTCCTCAGGAAACCAGAGATGTCAGGAAGGATGACTAAGTGGGCAGTGAAGCTTAGTGCCTATGATATAAGATATGAGCACAGGACAGCCATCAAATCCCAAGCATTGACCGACTTTGTGGCTGATTTCAGTAGTGATTTACAAAAAGAAGCTGAGTTAGAAGTCCAGCAGCTAGAAGAGACCAAGGATCTTGGATACTCTATACTGATGGATCCTCAAACGTTAAAGGCACAGGGCTTGGTATACTACTAAAATCGCCACAGGGGGACATAATACCCCACTCTATAGCGTGTGAGTTCCAAAGCACTAATAATGAGGCTGAGTATGAAGCCTTAATTGTTGGTTTGCAAATTGCTAAGCATATGGGGATCAGGTATCTTGAGGTACATGTAGATTCATTATTAATTACAAATCACTTTAATGGATCCTATGCTGTTAAAGGTGAAAAACTAACCAAATATTTAGAAATAGTCAAAGAGTTGGCACTCTCTTTTCTTTCCTTTAGTTTGACACAGGTACCAAGGGAAGATAATACAGAAGCTGATGCATTGGCTAACTTAGGATCATCTTTGAAGATCCCAGAGGATATAAGCATCCCCATTATCCATGTCTTGGCTCCCGCCATTGAGGATCACGTGGCCATGGAAATAGGGGAGGACTCTGCAATTATCCCTAGTGAGGATACTCAATCTTATTCAGGATCAGGATCATGGATCTCACCAATCATGAGATACTTACAACAGGGAGAGATTCCTATGGGAGAAAACCCTAGGGCTTTCAAAATTAAGGTATCTCAATTCACAATCTTAAATAATATGTTGTATAAGCGATCTCTTGCAGGACCATATTTAAGATGCATCGAGGATCCTGAAGTCCAAGAAGTTTTAAAAGAATTCCATGAAGGAGATTGTGGAAACCACACTGGGGGCAGGGCATTGTTCTCAAGGATCTTAAGGACAGGATACTACTGGCCAACTATGAAAAGAGATGCTATGGAATATGCTAAGAAGTGTGATCCTTGTCAGAGACACAGCAATATCCTTCAGCAACCAGCTGAATTTTTGCATCCTATATCCTCCTCTTGGCCATTTATGAGATGGGGGATGAATATAGTTGGTAAGCTCCCTAAGACACCTGGTGGGAAAGTGTTCATGCTAGCTATGACTGATTACTTCTCCAAGTGGATAGAAGCTGAAGCTTTTGCCCAAGTCAGAGAAAAGGAAGTTATATCCTTCATCAAAAGAAATATTATAACTAGATTTGGTATTCCTTCTGAAATTATATGTGATAATGGTTCCCAATTTATTGGGGGCAGAACCACTAACTTTTGTGACAGCTGGGGGATTATGATGATAACATCAACACCAGTCCACCCACAAGCTAATGGTCAAGCAGAATCATCCAACAAGATCATCATCAACAATTTGAAGAAGAAGCTTGGATCAAAGAAAGGGAAATGGGCAGAAGAATTACCTTATATGCTTTGGGCTGATAGGACAACCCCTAAGAATGCTACTGGTCAAACACCATTCTCTTTGGTATTTGGGGTAGAATCAGTGATCCCGGTAGTTCCAACTGCTAGAACAAGTACCCGTGATCCTGAGGAAAATGATGAGAATTTGGCTCAAGACCTGGATACTATTGAGGAAATTAGGGATCTGGTTAGGATAAGGATGGCCAGTTATCAACAGAGAATGGCTGGTGCTTACAACAAAAATGTCCGGATCAGGAAGTTTCAGATTGGTGATATGGTATTAAGGAAAGCATTTCAGAATACCACCAATCCTGCTGATGGAAAATTGGCACCAAAGTGGGAAGGCCCTTATTTAATTGAAGCTAAAGCAGGAAAGTGGGGATATAGATTGCTGACCATGGAAGGAGATTTGCTACCAAGAGCTTGGAATGTTGTTCATCTGAAGAAATATTTCATGTGAGCAGGATCCTCATTGCATAGATGATCCTCATATCAGGGGTATCCTTGAAGGATCCTCAAAGCGTCAATGATCCTTACTCTGGTAATGTGCTAATCTTGAACTATTTCATTTCCTTATTTTCTCATATAAGGATAAGGATCATGTGTCCTTTATCCTTCTCTCACATGATTTTGAGTTTTGAAAGTTCAGGAATTCTTAGCAAAGCAATTACTGTCTACAGAAGTAATCCAGTTCCTTGGGTTTAACCCCAGTTATTTGGGCATGACCCCAGTTCCGCATGTAGCGCATGATGATCCTGGTATAGTTCAAGGCAGTGGGACCAGTACTCGCTTTAGGGGCTGATAATTCCATTGTACTGGCTATACCCAGGATCCTACGTATAATGGTAGACGTACCATACATCCGTTCCTAAGGTTTCTAACGTTTTCACGTTAGCTAAGGTTTTGGCATTATCATGTCACTAAGTTTGGATAGTCGCCAGTTAGGGCCATACTCCAGTTTACATACGATCCTTGGGCTTGTCCCCAGTTATCCTTGGGCTTGTCCCCATTTATCCTTGGGCTTGTCCCCAGTTATCCTTGGGTTTGTCCCCAGTTGCTAACTCTTATCTTATATTGGCTTAGTCCCAAGTTGTGCTCTATTTCAGGTCGTTGAAGTTAAACAACTAAGGATCCTTGATCCTTATTTATCTCTAAGCTTTATCTCGTAATTATCCTGATTATAGTACTAAGGGTTAGGATCCTAACTTGGATCCTCAGGTATGATCCTTAATTGTTTTTAATTCTATTCATTTTTTCTTTGAATAACCCTTGAAATTTGACAACTAATCTTGTAATCCTTAAAATGTATACTACTTTTTGGGATTTTTCAACTATAGGATATTTGATCAAGGATCATATCCTAAATGTTTTCAATCTGACTTATTTAAAACTGCTGATTTAATAAGTATATACCAAAACAATTGAGAATCAAAGGAACTAAAAGGATAACAACACAATATAAGCGACAAAAGATTAGGATTTTATTTATTAACAAAAAGACTAACCCTTAAAAGGTTGTCAAAATTACCTACCCCAAGCATCTACCAGCAATATGTGGCCCGTCCGCTGGGGTAGGTAAAGGGTGTCCATGATAATAGGATTGAAGTTGTGCAGGAATATAAAGGCCGCAGGATCACAATGGTTTCATCCCCCAAACAGAGGATCCCTCCACCATTTGCAATCCTGCCTATTGTCTGAAGGATCCTTGATCCTTAAACCTAAAGCTATTGTTCAAGAGTACAGACCATCATTGTTTAACAAACCAACCATCAGAAAAAAACACTACCAAATTTAAAAAATTGGGCTCCGGCTAAGTCTCGAAATTTCCATCATTGCCCAATCCTGCAGCCTAGACCTTCGCTGCATCACCACCTCCGGCTCCACTTTCTTCACCACCTTCACCCTTGCCTCCAGCCTCAATGGTCAGGATCTCTTCAGCCTCTTCTTCATCCTCCAGTTCAGCCAGCCTTGCCTTCCAGCCCTCCACATCCCAGGTGCTCTTGTCAAAAGCAGGATCCTAGCTTCCAGGGCCATTTGCAGCTTGGTCTTGTACATTGCTATAGCGGCGGAGACCTTGGCAACCTCGGTGATCTCGTGCCTCTCGTAGTCAAAGTTGATCAACACCTTGGCCGTCTCGTTTCTGGCATTCTGAAGATCCTTCTAAAGATCAGCTATCTTGAGGTCCTTTAGCACTACAACCTGTTGAAGATCAGCAATCTTGCTATCCTGATCCTCAATGTGGCCAACATAGGTCTCAATCTCAGCAAATTTCTGCAAAGAGGACAAAGGATAAGGTTAGAACGAAATGATCCTCATATCAGCAGGATATAGGAGCAGGGATGGTGATCCTTACCTCATTGAAGTAATCGAGGAATTGTTAGCGGATCAAGGGGAGACCATGCAGATCCTCAGCTTCGGAGGCCTTTCTCTTCTTGCCTCCCTTTCCTTTGAGGGGTGCCTTAGGGATCGAAGTTGACGGGCTGATAGGAGCTTTTCTCTTGGAGGATCTGACGGTGGTGAGATCGGTGACACTGAACTTTGAAGCAGACTTGGTGGACTTTTCGGCACCTACATAACCAAAACGAGATATGTATCTTAATTTCACTTGCATTTCATTATTTATTTGAATTATTAAGCAAGGATACTTACTTGACATTGTGACAGAACCAGAGGATACTTCCTGAGAATCTTGGGTGGTAGTCTTGAATGTTCTTGTTTCAGGGTCAAGTCTCTTGAAGGCAGAGAGTCTCTCTTTAGCAGCAGGAGTCAATCTGAGATGTGAAACGGAGATAGCTGCACAACAAGAAAACAAAACAATATCAGTGATCCTCATATTATAGAAAAGTTCTCTGGTGATCCTTCTCAGGATCCTCCATCCTACCATGGGTAGCCCACTTCTTGGGTAGATCCTTCCCATCAGGGATAGAATCTCTCCTGACAAAAAAGAAGCGCCGCTTCCAGTTGGTATCGTTTTTGGTAGCCTTGAAGATTGGATGCTCCTCCCCAGGTTTTCGTTTGAACAGATAACGATGGGAACCAAAGGTGGTAAGATCATACAGTTCTCCCAACTCAGCCATGCCTAAATCTATCCCCTCCTGCTCGATGATCCTTTCAAGGGTATATAAAACCCTCCAGATCATCGGCATGGCTTGGATGTAAGATATGCCAGTCAGGGAAAAGAAGGATTGGGTGAAAGCTGGAAAGGGATATGTGTAACCTATGGTGAACGGGGTAACAGGAAACGCAACCCAGTTATCAGAAATGTAATCGCTGAGGGCGTTGGGATCAAAGGATTTGAACACCGTGTTCGCTGGGAAGCAGTAGCGGATCCTATCGATTTGTGGATCGGAGAAGCAACATCGTTCTTTTATGGAATCTTCAATGATTCCTTGGCTTTTTAGCGGGCTGTTCTTCGTGTGATCCTTGGAAGGGGAGTTTCGGAGCAACATTTTGGTAGAATAATTGAAAGGGGAGGAAAACAGAGCAAAGAAAGGAAGAAGATGAATACCTGTTTATCTTCAGAATGTAGTTATAAAGGGAGTAGATCTGGAATTTAAATGAAAATGATCATATCCATATCTCCTATTTATAATGATGATTCTGCAGGGGTGTCACTTCTGTGACGTCATAATGCAACGGATAGTTCGATATCAACGGCTATATATCCGTTGAGTTTCTTGCAGATAAGATCAAGAAAATATAACTCGTTAATTTTACATTTTACTCCTTATATTTTGGGGGCAATTGTTAGGGGAGGATTTTCTAACAATTAGTGATCCTTATTTGCTATCCTAATAAGTGATCCTTACTTCTGTGACAGATAGTGATCCTCAGAAGAGCTTCAGGATCAGGATCATGGATCACCCTAAGGATCCTCATACTAACGATTGGCTGTTTGTGTTTCGTATTGTTTTGCAGGAGTATTGAGCTTGACTTGGTCTTGGCAACGTTACTATGGAATATTCCACGGGTATTTCGCACACATTTGAATAGAAATGGACGTTGTGGAGAACGTGGGAGCATGGCACAAAAGTCGGACAGTTAGTTAGCTTAGTTAGCTTTCATTTTTAAAGGGGTGACGAGCTAAATTTAGAACACTTAGCCATTTTCGGTTACACACACTCTCGTGCAATTGCAGTCTCAAAGCTCTCAACAAACACTTAACAATTCTCACACTTTTACACGATTAATCATAGTGATCCTTGTACTTAGCTCGTCACTATCCGAAGTTGTAAACTTTTATTGATTTATTTGAGCTTGGTGATCGGTAGTTTCCATCACCCGAGGTTTTTTATGCCGGAGATCATTTATTGATCAAGGGCTTTTTCCTCGTATAAATCCTTGTGTCATTTGTGCAATTTACATCGAAGTGATCCTTATTATTGTTCTTCATTTCAAGCATCATTCCCCGTAACTAGGAGTTTGGTTACATTATCCTTGTGTGATTTTTAACCAAAACAATTACCAAAATGCCCTTTTTACCCATAAATTCATTTTAAGCATATGTAACCTAAATTTTGACATCTAAACTGATTAGGCAACTATATTACACATGTTGAGGCATATTCTACTTGTCATAGGACTAATTAGGCGGTCTGAACGTATTTTTATGTGAACGACGCGTTAAAGTAGCATAAGCTACCTAAACGGGTTGTAATGGGTCGTAAGCACTTAGGTTAGGTTTCTTTTTTTGTATGTAGGCTTTATTAAACCATATCATATGAGTTCCAATACTCAATTGGTTTACGAAACCTCATACTATCCAATCTTCCGATTTAGGTCCGGTTAATTATGTAGTTATCTATATAGGGTGTCGTTTGATTCCGTGATCCCTCTAGCTTTGCTTTGTTGTTGTTCAAGACTTCTAAGCACCCTCATGTGCCTACTTGTTACTTTCATGCTTTCCATGTTTTCATATCATATACTTGCTATGTTCATTAGTACATTATTAGTACATGATTTCATTATGTTTTTGCTATGTATGTCCATTGTGTGCATACTTAGTACATCGTTTTACATGACATTTTATGCTACGTATGTTCGTTTAGCGCATACTTAGTACATTGTTTTACATTACCTTTTCATGCTATGTATGTTCATCATACTTAGTACATTTGTTTTACATCACATGCTATGTATGTTCATCATACCTAGTACATTTGTTTCACATCACATGCTATCTATGTTCATTTAGTTCATACTTAGTACATTCACATCACATCACATGCTTGCATTTTGGTATGACATTTGGTTTCTTTAAATGGGCCAGTATACATTCATTAACGTTGATCACGCCGCTCGGTAGTAGGTAGTGGTACCATAGGACTTGACAAATCCCGTTCGTAAAATCCTAGGTTTGTTTGGATGGATGGAATGACCGAATCCGAAAACATTTCTTTTGATAACTTTTACTCTAAGGTTATCCTACTGTCTCAAGGCTTGAATGTATGCATTTTCACAACACCGCATAGATGTTTTTATCAGTATTGCATGCATTTCCACAAAACATAACTTTGATTTAAACCAAGTTTTACTTCAATACTTTGTTTTGTGCATTTTCACCTATGGTTTAGTTGATGCATTTCTCTAGCCATACATATCATTTTGGTTACACATCACATGATTTACATTTGACACATAAACATTTTTGACGTTGGTTATACATTACATGATTTACATTTTGACATAAACATTTGACATATTATTCAATACATTTGGCAATTGGTTTAAACATAGACATTTGACATTGGTGGTTGGTTTGGGTAAGTGATTTAAGTAACGAGGCGTGTGTAATATGATACAAGCATGGTGGATACGCCGCTGGTACTTCCTATATATAAGTGTTTTGTATGATATTACATATCGTAGCATTGTTTAAATCATTTCAGTTTAGACATATTTTTAACAATACATTGCTTTACAAACAACTTATTTTATACAAACTCATTTGTACTTGGTTATTCATTTAACCTTACATTACTCTTTTACATATCATCTACCTTATTATCGCTTTTCAAACGTTTTATAAAAGCAAACACTTAAACTGGATTCATGACAAGTTTTCATTAAACATTTTCTTAAACCTAAGTCGTGAATCCTATTTTCAGAAAACCTATGTACTCACCGGCATTTTTATGCTGATGTATTTTCACATGTGTTTCAGGTACGATAGTTGATGATATTTTATGATGATATTGATGCATGCTCACATAGGATTGGACGAGGCCTTAGAGACCATAAAAGATGCAAGACTAGTTAAATTTTGATTTACTTCTTTGTTTGTTAAGACATTGTAACTCTTTTAATCAATAAAACAACATTTCAATTTTCCATGTGTTATGAAAGAATGATTCTGGTTGTTTTACGTGGTCGGGGTGTGACATCTCTTCTTCAGCTTCTTCAAGCGATCTGCAAAATAAAATTAAAAAGTTTCTAGAGATAATACAGATTTACCAATACTTATTTGAGTTTCTTCTTCATCATCACTGCTGTCAGATGATGAATGATCAAAGACTGTGGTCTTTTCTGAACTATCATCAGAAGAAACAGACTCTTCCTCTTGACTTGTTTCATTCTTGGCAAACACTTTCATCCATTCTATCATCAGATCAGGCTCTTGAACTATTTGTGCAATGAGAGCTACTTCTTTTGAATCAGGTGGAATGTATTTGTCCCAGCTGAAACCTTTTGCCACTTTTTCATCATCTTGATCAATGATACCAAAATAAGCTTTCTAATTTGCTTATTCGATCATTTTTGCATGTGTAGTTTATGGTTCTTTTTGTTGATGTGGTTGATGAGCAACTTGTTGATATATGGCTTTTCGATAGTAATCATCTTTTCCAAACGAATTCTTTGATCCACTTGCTTCTTGATTTTTGCATTCTCTCTTAAAATGTCCTTTCTCCCTGCATCGAATACAAGTAACTTTAGATTTATCAAAACCTAAAGTAGAGACATTTGCATCCAGAAAATCATTTCTTCCTGTAATCATTTTAAATTTTTCAGCTCGTCTTAACACACTCGCTAAGCACCACTTGATATCCATGAGCTCCATCACTTCAGCATCAATCTGATCTTAATCCTCTTTTGTCAACATAGGATTTCCGATCCTTCCTGCAACCAATCCTTCATACGATCCTAAACTGTAGCAAGTAACGCCATGTGGTCTTTAGCAACTTCTTCAGAAAAACTTTGACCATTTGGAAGATTCAATGCAATGTTGCATTGTAAAACAAAACCATTACCATTCTTTGACCTTGAGACTGATAACTTGAAGCTGAAACATTAGGACTAACATTTGGATATCAAGAAAATCCACCGCTACTTGGACTTTGATTAACTGTTCCAGATGAATTTTCAGCACTAAAGGCAGTTTGAATCTTCGGACTTAATTCAGCATCTTGAACACTTCCTTTATAATACATTCTGATGTCTTGTTGACCACTCGGATTGTTCATCCTAGCAATCTTTTGCTGCCCAAGATCTTGTCCTTCAATCTTCTCGAGGAACTGAGATATTGTCAAGCCATCATATTCTCCAGTGTTCTTTAAAATCATTAAAAATGTACCCCACTCTTTCTGTGGTAAAGCATCAGCCAATTTGTCTACCCATTCTTCTCGTTCTTTATTTATATCTAACAAAGACATTGAACAAACTAATTGACAATATCTTTCAATCAGTTTCTTTGTACCCTCACTCGGTAAACTCGTAAACAGATCAAATTCTTTCTTTAATAAAGCTTTTTTATTCCTGATCATCTTCTCACTTCCCTCAAACTTAACACGAAGTGCATCCCAAATCGAACGTGAAGTATTGTCGTGTTGAAGTAATATAAAGATGCCTTCTTTTACAGCTTGCTGTAGCAGACTAATCATCATCTTTTCTGCTTTATACATATCTCATTCTTTGTCTGACAATTCAGAAATTGCTTTGATAACTCATAGCTCAGTACGAGGTCTAACATATTTCTTCTCAAAACACTCCCATGATCTCAAATGATTAGCTTGAACCCAATTCTCAAAACGATTTTTCCATCCATAATACTCCTCAATACCCATTAGCTTCGGGGGGTTTTGCATTGTGCCGGTTTCATTTTCCATGTTCATGGTTTGAGCAATGGCAGTTAGAGTAATCGGGGATGTAGCAAATGCATTATAGAATTCCTCTTCCATGATTCGGTAAAAATTTTTTAGAAAACAGACTTTCAAACGAAATTAACTATTTCAAACAAAATCCCTTCTCAAGCGAAATAACCTGTTCACACGAAATAGCAACTCACACGAAATCAGTAATTTCAAACGAAATAGTGATTTGATGCGAAATAACCAAACGAAATATAATTTCGAGTGAAATTACACACAGATTCAAACGAAATCAACCTCTTTGGAACGAAATAGTAATTTCGTATGAAATATCTCAAACGAAATTTAATTTCGTGCGAAATCAATAGTAATTTCAAACGAAATCAACCACAAAATGTAATTTCGTACGAAATCAAGAAGGCTATTTTGTGCGAAATACTGCTGATGTCATCATCTCAAACTGAATTTTGTCAAATTGATCAATTTTAAGCTGATTTTAAGTCTGAAACATTCAAGGGTTTGTTAAAACACTATTGCGCGTATGATGTGTGAAATTCAAGTCATTTTAACCATGAAAACTTGTTCAATTTTAAAAAGAAGGTGTACAAAACAGAAATTGCAGCTGAATCGGTATGAACTCTTCTTTCTGAGCTCTGATACCACCTGTAGGATCATTTTACCGACCAAACGAGTTGTTCAGAAGAGTTTTTGCTTAATACGAAAGGCGGAAACAGTCGTATCAAAGTGATTCAGCAAGATATTCACTTTAAAGGTCTTGTATGTTGGTGCAGTCATCTGTCGTCTTCGTCTTATGTCGAGTCTCGGGTTCGTTGCAGATCTGATTGGACAAGAAATCAAGATTTTAGAAGTCTGGCCGTTTGAAGGAAGACTTCCGTTTGAAGAGAAGCTGTCCGTTTGAGACGTGCCCGTTTGAGAGTCATCGTTTGAATGTTGATGGACCGTTTGAGCATGTTCAAACGGTCAGGGCCTAGTCTATAAATAGTCTTCAAGCGGATGTCATTTGTAACGACTGAGAAACTTGATACCGAAGTGCTGCCGGTTGTTTCTCTGACTGTAATTACTGTTATATCAATAGAAAAGAGATTTAAAGTGTATTCAAGCTGTTTTCTAGTGCGTTTCTTAGTATTCCGCCTCTGAAACGTACGATAGCTCTTCCGAACGACTCATTCAGGTCGAAAACGGATCCTACATTGTATATTGATTTGACAAAGTTTTACAGCGAGACGACACTTCGGCAGCACTTCGGCTCTCAAACCGGAAAAGTTACAACTGAAACGAAATCAGGGGTATATATAGGCTAGCTAATTTCGCATGAACAGTTCACACGAAATCATATTTCGTACGAAATTTGTATTTCATGCGAAATTAGCCTTTTGACATGTTTTCTCGTTTTGCGTGCCCTGATTTATCTATACACATATAAGACTCGATACAAGACGAAGTCGACAGACGGATGCACCAACAAGTTAGAATAGAATATGCTTTGTTTTCTAAATCATATGCCTTTTTCTCATCTTCCGTAAGATCTGCAAATGTCGCGACAGTTGAAGCGGCAACATCAAGTGCTTGATCGAAATCTGTAGTAAAACATAATCACAATTCCGTGTTTTGCCCAAGGACATACGTATGGAATCTTTCTTCCCATCTAGGATATTCATTCATGTGCATTAGCTTCGGTGGACGGTTAAGGCTTCTGGTTTCACTTTCGATTAAAAGTATACTTTGAATACTTTGAGTTTCATTTGAAACGAACGCCCATTGACTTGTCGAAATTTGTTTTGTCGCCTGAGGATGTTTCGTCGGCTGCACAAGTATTTCGTCGACCTTGCTGCTTATATATACAGCAACCGAAGACAGAATAGAATAGAGAACACACAAGAGAAGTGAGAGACACAAGAGAGAGAATTGAGAGTATTTCTTTCAGAGAGTTTCTTGTTTTCTACTTCTTGTATTACTTTTGTAACAAACTCTGTTGAATCAATTCAAGTGTGCATTTAAACGTTGAATCATTGTGTCGTGCGTTCATCTCTCGCTCGGTTTGTGTCGTAACAGGGATTCCGCACCTGTTCCGGCATCTGAAACAAGATCTCGTAGTTGTCCGACGATCCGCTAACGGACCTACAATATTATTGAATAGTTTGCTCATAACATGGATTTAGTAGCCATTTCAAAAGCTCACTGTGGGTAGGAGGAAGAAGGGGTTATCTCATTGAATATGATCATCTTGGTTTCTATCTGACTAACTAAGAGAAAATTACTGTTTTTGGAAATAATTTGTTCTAGGCTTTAAAAATTATTTTTTGCTTCTAGAGATGTTAAATTTAGTTTCACTCTTTGTTATCCGTCTAAAATTAATTTGTTGTTCTTTTGAAGTTTTATTTTGTTTCAGTTTTTAACTTAAATGTTTATTGTTCTTTAAGTTAAGTTAATTTTGAATATTTTAGAACTTAATATGAACATAAACAGGAAATGCCATTACAAAGAAAAACTATAGGTAAAAATTAATCACAAAAGTGAATAGAAAATTAACGGTTTTCATTATCTATCTAAAGATTCAACAATATCTATCATAGAAAGTTTGAAAGGATTTGATAATACGATTTTTCATTTATGTGCTACAAAGATTCAGAAATCTTTCCAAAAAAATAAATGTAACTAACTTTTTTTAAGAATCTTCAAGATTCATTTGTGTGCTTGTTAATCAACTAAAGCTTAGAAAAAACGCCGTTGTAACTGTTGTGATTCTTTTGCGGATCATGGGACCCGATTCGGAAGGCCCAACACCACCACACTAGCTACATTTCTTCATTTAGAGATACTAGATCTGTTGTTCAAAGTAGTCTTCTATCATGAAACGGGAGAAATTCATGGAAATCCCAACACCCTTTGAACTTTGAGATCATTCCATATTCCGATTAGGAAAGTGGCTCTAAATTTCCCAATTTTGTGCACTACTCTCTAAATTTCCACCATTAAGTTCTGATCAAATTCGACTGGACTTCGGCTTTTCTCAAAGAGATCGTCATACATGCAATGTCGCATAGGACCCAAAAGCTAAAGATTGAATTCTTGAGTGACCAGCAAACAAGGAGTGAACTTGATTTATCTTTGTTTCGATCTTGTTATCTTGAAAACTCTTTTTGAACATTGACTTTGGGCTTAAAAGAAGTCCATCTCCAACATGCGATTTCTGCGCTGGCTACATTGAATGTTGAGCGCATTACATTTACATTGCAACATCCTAATGGTCAGTCTAGGATCTCCGCACCAAGGATCGACTCTTGTATCGGATCGCTAGGTTTTCATTATCTGCCAAAGATCTTCATTCATTAAAGATATTCGGCCGTAAATCTCTTGAGAAGCAACCCAAGTCTATCGAATTGATGATCAACACATTCCAGCAACTCTATAAGGCAGATAAAAAAAGATAAAAAATGCAGATAGAAGTCAGGATGAATTCAACCAAAACATTATACAACTTTTTCATGGATTCCAAACCAGATTCGTATAATTGTTTTTACATCTTGCAGACTCAATCAATCACAAATATACCTTAGAATTTTAGGTTTGATCATATTCTAATTCAAGAATGTTAAAAAAAGTTTCTTGGCCAAAGCCGGTCCCGAGACTCAAGGCGTATAGTTTGATCATATTCTAGGCCAGAAGCGCAAAAAAAGCGCGGGCCCTAGAAAAAAGCGCGGGCCCTAGAAAAAAGCGCATTTAAAAAACCATAAAAAGATATATATTAGGTATTAAAAAATAATTGTTTTATTTTTTCAAAATACTAATATTGGAATACCAAAACTTGAATGATAACACCTTTTTCATAATTTGAATTGCATAATCTACTAAATAAAGTACCAATATAATGACAAATACTAAAACATTATAATACAAAATTTTTTCATTAATTATCAAAAGCATCAGATATGTTAATTATTATTTGATTAGTGTGAGCTAATTTAAAAAGGATTCATTAACATTAATTAACAAAAAGTTCAAAAAGTAATTATTATTTTTTTAAAAAAAAGTAATTAGTTGTAAACTAGAAAAGCTTCTTCATTGATCATCAAAACCATCATGTGTGAATTATTATTAAATGTGCATGGGTTAATTAAAAAAAGATGTTTAATTATTCTTAAATGTGCTTTAAATACCGAAGCGCATCCACTGAATATCTCGCCTAGGCATCCAAATCAGTCGCTTTTGATAACTATCATAATATATATAAATAATTTAACTCCATAAAAACGCCTTGGCGGGATTTGGCTCTCCAACCCCTAGGTGTGGCCCTATAAACAGCAAAAGAAAATGGTCTTAAAAATCATGATAAATTTGTTTGGTAAGATAAGTGATTAGCAAGCAATTAAAACCACACTTAAGCCCAATTGAATTTGAATTAAGATGTAAGGGATAGTTTAACAGTTACCAGAAAGACTTAATCAACTCATTTGTAGCTACACTAGTCTCACTATTCTGAAGCTTATAGAATATATTCTGCAAAGCCTGAGGAATGCTACCCGATGGCATATCATTCTCAGTTGTCGGAATATGATATACAACCTGATTCAAAAGTTAAACATGAGTGACTATATTATACTTTTAGTGAGAATTGAATGATGGGGCATAATGTGAAATCACCAACCTTTCTGAAGTAAGCTATATGGTATAATGTCTGTATCAGTGAATTCATATAGCAAGTAGCTCCTTCATTTTTAAGTCCAGCATAACCCGTTTACAACTTTTTGAATATATATATATATATATTAAACTGCAGATCCACAAAATCGGCTCAAAATTTGTTGGTGCACTTGTGTCTGTACTTTGTCTGTATTCGGTCTGTATGTAAACGATGTCCTTGGTAGTCTGTAAGTTGACCAAGTCAACCATCCTCCGGATTGACTTGGCCAACAGTTGGAATATGTTTGATATGTTTGTCTGAATCGAAGGATAACCTCGAAGGATAATGTTGATCCTTCGAGGTGCTCGAAAGATATGCTTCGAATGATTAGACCTCGAAAGATGATCTTTCGAGGTCCCTGCTTATCCTTCGAAAGCATTGTATCCGAAAGATGATCCTTCGGACCATCTATCGAATCCTTCGAGAAGACCTGCTGTATATGGGTATATATACCCATGCAGTGTTGAGGACAGAAGACAGATGCACACAGATAGTCACACCGAGAGATAGAGAGTTGAGAGCATCCTGTCCGAAACACTCACACACTTAGAGAGTTTATAGAACATTTCTGTAAACATTGAGCTTGTAACCGAACCCTCATTGCATTAATACAAGTTGTGTTAATCGGTGAACTTGTGTGTTTGTTTCTCTACTTGCTACTAACTCGGTTTGCTTGCTAGCTTGGATTCCGCACTCGCTAGTAGGTTTGTATAACAAGGTTTAGGTTCGTTATCCTCCGCGAAAAGGGACCTACAAGTGGTATCAGAGCCTCGCTCTTTACCTTGTTTAAAACCGGGTTTTTACAAGTTTTGGTGTGTTGAAACACTTGGTTTTGCACCTGTTTTTACTTAGTTTCTTGCATTTTCTTTGAGTAAAAACGTGTCTAAACTAACCGGGAGTGTTTAAAGTTGGGTTGGGTAACTTGGAAATTGGTTTTTAAGAAACTTTGTGTTTTCCGGCCAATTTCCGGTGTGTTTCCGGTGACCAGACTTGGTAGATAAGGTTATCCATTTTTGGCATAGTTTATTTCAAATCTTGGTTGGTAAGATAGTTGTCAGCCTGCCATACCCTTTTGCCGAAAGTTGACTTAACAACCAATCACCTTTTCACCAACCTTTCACATCAGATCAGTTTGTGTCAGAACCTCTCGAAAGATATCTTTCGACATCGAAAGACTGTCCTTCGACATCTGTCGATCAAGGAAGGCTCGAAAGATTGTTATCCTTCGACCCATCCTTCGAAGTCTGAATCATATCCTTCGAGAAAGGAATCTAATCGAAAGACAAGTGTCCGAAAGATAGGGATTTAGCTTGAAAGATAAGGATCTTTCAAAGGAGAATCCTTAGAGCTCTTGAATCTTTCGAAATCATTGTTCGAGACTCAACAGTAATCTTTCGAGTACTGTTGATCCTTCGAACAATAGTTGATCTTTCGATTGTGGTCAGTTTGTTGTTAACAAGTTTCTGTGATTTCAGATCCTTCGACCAGGGTCCTTCGACTGGGAGTGATCTTTCGGGTGCTCATCATCATTCGTGACTTGGACATAGAATTTATTTTTCTTGTCAAAGATGAATCCGAGTTGGTGGGGAAGTCCGGCTCCAGACAGTGGAAAATACATGAATACCAGTCAATCTCCATCATGGGCCGAATCTCCAGTATCTACATCCTCACAAACAAATGCCACTCCAGCTGGTCAATGGGCGTTTGTTTCAAATCAAACTCCGAGTATTCAAAGTCTTCTACTAAGCGAAAGTGAAACCGGAAGTTTAAACAGGCCTCCAAAATTGATGCATCTTAATGAATATCCGGGATGGGTTGATCGTTTCCATAGATACATTCTTGGTCAAAATACAGAGTTGTGGTTGCGGTTCACTACGGAATTCGATCAAACTATCGAGGTTGCTGCTTCTTCGACAGCTACATTTGCCGATCTTCCTGATGATCAAAAGAAGACGTATGTCTTAGAAAAGAAAGCATACGCTATTCTCACTCAAGCACTGAGCAAGGATATTTATCATCAGTTCGTCAGTTTCAAGACTACGAAGAAGCTGTGGGATGCATTGAAGACAAGAGGAGTAGGTAATGAAGCCACACGTCAATTACGACGAGATCTACTGAAGAAAGAATTCGATGGCTTCACATGTATGGATAAGGAGTCCTTGGGAGATATGACGAGCCGTTTCTATCACCTACTTACTGAGCTGACCAACTTTGAAGTCACAACGACTCCAACAGAGGTGGTAAAGAAGTTTGCCGATGCATTGCCTCCTCAATGGAATAACTTCCTGGAAATTTTGAAGTACAACGGAACGTTGAAAACTACAAATATCAACGATTTCGTGCAGCTTCTGGAGAACAAGGATCAGGAAGAAACGTTGAAGGCAAAGAGAGTTGCAGTGCCACAGAATCCAGAGATGTATTATGGCACCTCCACTTCTTCATCTGCAAAAGCCGGTTCACATGCTCCACTTCAAACGGCGTTTGTCACAAGCACGGATATGTATGGCAATCCAGTGCAAGTTCCTGTAAAGCCGCCTCCAACCACAGATCTGTATGGAAATCCAATACAACCACCTCCTCCTCCTCCTGCTCAACAACCACAATATGCGTGTTATGGAGGAACATCATCTGCTGCAGGTCAACAATCAAAGCCAAATACAGTACAGCTTGACACTTCAAGCTTCTCTAAAGTCAGTGTAGAAGTAGCTAAGGAACACATGGAGCTACTTAACACTGTAGTGAGCGCGTACTGTGGGTTGATAGAAGGTCAGATTGGAAACATTAATCTGACACAAGAAGATTACAGGCAGATTGATAAGGAAGAGATGGACTTGATGGATATCAAGTGGGCCTTTGCGAGTGCTGTGAGAAGAGCAAAGGATTGGATGGAAAGTACTGGCAGAACCAGCTTGGAAAGTAAGCGAGACACCAAGTATGGGTTCGATAAGCAGGCTGTTAAATGCTTCAACTGTGGTGAACGGGGCCACTTTAAAAGGGAATGTACAAAGCCAGCACAGCATGGGAATCAAAATCCCTTCAGAAACCGAGGCAACCAGCAGAATCAGAACAGAAACACTGAGCGTTCATTGGTGCCTGCAAATAACCAAACCAACCGAGCACTTGCAGTTCAGGTGGATGAAGGTTGTGACTGGTCAATCCTGTTGGGTGCTGATGCTCCTGATGAAACAGCATGTTTTGCTCAAATTGTGAAAGAGTTGGTTCACACCAGTGGTAGAGAATCTTCTGCCAGTGGTGGTGAATCGTCTGAAGATGAAGACTCTTCTGGTTATAGCAGGAGTGCTGATGAAGAATCATCCAATTCTGGTGATGATTATGTGGGTGAGACATCGAATGCAGCAATCGATGCAGATATTGATGAACTCTTGGAGGAAGCTGCAGCAGAAACTCAAAGAAGATCTATTCTGGTGAATCAAGCTGCTTATACTTCGTCTTCTCTCCATTCAGCCTTTATGGCTAATGTCGACGGTTCATCAAGTCAGGTATGTGTCGATGAACCCACTGCTGTTAATTGTGATGAATGTGCTAGGTTGCATGCTAGATGTGCTGAAATGGAGAAAAGTATGTCTGAGTTGCAAGGCAAACATGATGCTTTACAAGCTAGTTTGTTTGACTTGCAAGACAAACATACTACTGTGAATGAGAATTTGAGTGACTTGCAAAGTAAGCATGACGCTTTGCAAGAAAAATATGATGTGACCTTTCTCCACAATCAGAAATTGACTGTGGATCTCTCAAAATGCACAGAAGCCAACATGTTTCATGAAAACCATGAAAAAGAATTTAAGTCAATGATTGAAACATTAAAGAAAGATAAAACTGAATTGACAAAAATGGTTTCAAGAAAACAGACGGACATTAATTTGTATATCTCTCGTCTTGAAACAATGCAAAAAGAGATGGCCTGTGTGAAAACCGAAAGTGATGCGATCCAACTCAAGCTAGACAGTTATTTGAGCTCTAGCTATGTGTTAGATCACATCATTGATGTTCAGAAGGAAAAGAGAGATGTCACATGCATAGGCTACAAGAAGTGTCCACCACCAGTGAGACATAATTATGATGCCATGCCTGATGAAGAGGACAGGGTTTTCTTTGAACCTTCTGTGCCTCTAGATGTTAAGGATTTTGCTGCAGGACTCGGATACCAAAAGGAAGTATCCTCAGATTCAGATGTGTCAGCAGATACATTTGTGAGTGCTGAACAGAATCAAGATCCTCCAGTTGTGATTGAGGATGCTGATTCGTCTGATGATGAATCTGACGATACTGTCCCAGCAAAGTCTGATGCGGTAGTCAAAAATGAGGACATACCTCTTGAGAATCACATTCTATGTGATCCCCCTGTTCAACCCGCTAAGACTGTTGCAACTGAGTCCTCATCTGCAGAAGAGCCGGAGAGTGTGAATTTGCTGTACACTCTAGTTGGTGATGATAAAATTTACTCAGACAAAGATTTTCCCATTAAGAATGTTAATCAATCCTTAATCTGCAAAGTCTTTGAGAATTCGACGAGTAAGTTCTTGGGAAAGGCAGGACCTAAAGTTACAGTTACACAGTGTCCTCCTATTCCAAAGGCTGAAATTCGAAAACAATTTGGTAACAAGAAATTACCAACAGTGCCAACACAGCAAAATCACACCAAACCCAAAGGTAAAACACCGGCTCAAGCTGACAAGAAGCCGAACCAAAAGAAGAAGAAAAAGATTAACTTTGTGAAATCGACGGGAACGGACAAAATTGAAAAGTTTGAAAATCAATCTAACTTAGATTTTGTCAAGAAAGCTATTGTCGAGAAAAGAAATGAACCAAGTAGTTCAAAACCTAGTACCTTGGGTTCACAAAGTTCAACATCATCGGCTAGACGATCACATGATTCTTCGGGGTTTGTAGAACGAAGATCATGTTTTGAGTGTGGAACCATTGGACATATTATTCGTAATTGTCCATATCTTCATAAACAAAAAGGAAAGATTGATGATCCCCGTGGCAAAACTGACCGTAAGCCAACAGTTTCCACAAAACAAGATCCCCGACTTGTAAAAGAAAGGGAAAAGAAACAGAAAAGGCAACAGGTCAAGAAAATTGAAAAAGCAATTAAAACTGATGTGGTTCAAAAACAATCTGTTGCTGTAAAACCAGAAACTTCTACAATTTCAAACAATCAAGAAGTTAAAATTTTAAAGAAAGATTCTGGTAAAACAAAACAGACATGGAAACCTAAATCGGTTACTGAATCAGGGGGACCATCACAATTCACCAACCATCAAAGACAAGAAGTTATTGTCATTGATGAAAATGGAAGACCCAAGACCACAATGGCTTGGGTCCCCATCTCCAACTAATTCATTTGAGTTCATGTGCAGGGTGCTTCAGGAGGAACTATCAGTAGTCACTGGATTGTTGATAGTGGGGCATCCAGGCACATGACAGGCGACATGAAGCTTCTCTACGACGTTAAATCTATTAGAGGAGGTTATGTTGCTTTTGCTGGAGATAAAGGTGGATACATTACGGGTGAAGGAATGATATCTAACGGGATTGTCAGCTTTGACAAGATCAATTTTGTGCAACAACTTGATCACAATCTTCTTAGTGTTTCTCAAATTTGTGACAAGAAATTTTCAGTACACTTTGATGCTAATGGATGTTATGTGCTGAAACCCGGCTTCAAAATTCCAAAAGAATGGATTCTCTTGTCGGCTCCAAGGATAAATGATTTGTACGTCCTTGACATGAGTATTACTACGTCTGCACAAGCAACTTGTTTCGTTTCTAAAGCCACAGAAAAAGACACTATCTCTTGGCACAGACGAATGGGTCACATTCACTTACGAAAAATGAATCATTTGGTTTCAAATGAATTGGTGAATGGTGTTCCCCTCAAAAATTTCCATCTTCAAGACGTCTGTGTTTCGTGCCAGAAAGGAAAGCAAACAAAGAAGAAGCACCCTACAAAGAAGATCAACACGGTGGCAGTTCCTCTTGAACGTTTGCACATGGATTTGTTCGGTCCTGTCAAGCACAAAAGTATTCGGGGTAATCAATACTGCCTCGTGGTTACTGATGATTATTCAAGATTTTCTTGGGTTGCGTTCATGGCACACAAGAGTGAAACCTTTGGCATTATCAAAAACTTGATCATTCAGATTGAGAATTTGTATAAGTTGAAGGTTAGGCGGATACGTAGCGACAATGGTACTGAATTTAAAAATCATTTCATGGCGGAGTTCTGCACTTCAAAGGGTATTCTTCATGAGTTTAGTGCAGCTTATACTCCTCAACAGAATGGTGTCGCTGAACGTAAGAACCGCACATTGATCGAGACTGCTAGGACAATGTTGGTAGAGTCACAGTTACCCATTCCATTCTGGACTGAAGCTGTGGCCTCTGCATGTTACACATTGAACAGAGTCCTTACAGTCAAAAGACACAACAAGACCTGCTTTGAGCTTCTTCAAAAACGGAAACCAGATTTGTCTTATCTAGAACCGTTTGGAGCTCCATGCACAATCATCGATCCTAATGGAAAGTTTGGGGCAAGAGCAATTGATGGATACTTTCTTGGGTATGCCACCCCTAACTTACGAGTCTGGAATCTAGAGACTAAAAGGGTCGAGGAATGGTCTGAGGTCAGAGTACAAAGGCACACCTTGCTAGTCAAAAATCCGGGTCAACCTTGGATGTTTGAGTACGATGACTTCTTCAATTCGATCAATGTTGAAGCCGTTGAAGAAAATGCTGCGGCTAGGATGTTTTTCGAGAGTGACAATGCAACAGTTTCACCGGTGGTTCATCCAATTCTTGTTAATCAAGAACCATCTTCTTCGGTGAACAACAATACTCTCAACAATGAGGATTTTCATGATGCAAACGAATTGAACGAATCTTCAGAGGATGATGAATTTCTAGATGCAGATCAGGAAGCTCCTACAACAGCAGTTCATGGTACTTCAGAGGGTACTCCTCCAGTGGATACACATAGAACAGCTGAGACTACTGCATCATCCTCTTCGTCAATTCCGGGTCTTGAATTGGTTGTTGATCTTAATCTTAACAACCTGGGTATAAATGTTCCAGTTCCAGATAATACAGAAACAAGGATTCATAATACCCATCCTCAACAAAACATCATTGGAAATGTGCAAAGTGGCGTACAAACAAGAAACATGTTGCGAAACAACAACAATGCAGGCTTGTATGCAGCTATTCGAGAATCCGGGCAACAAAACGACTGGTCCTTCGCGTGTTATGTCTCACAAGAAGAACCAAGAACGTGGAAAGAAGCCTTGAAAGATAATGCTTGGGTTGAAGCAATGCAGGAAGAACTGCAACAATTCCAGAAGCTGGGTGTCTGGAAACTAGTAGAGAAACCTGCTGGATACAAGAAGATTGGTACCCGTTGGGTTTTCAAATGCAAAAAGGATGACCGCGGAGTTGTTATCCGAAACAAAGCTCGTTTAGTCGTTCAGGGTTTTCGTCAGATTGAAGGGATTGACTACAACGAAGTCTATGCACCAGTGGCACGTCTCGAAGCAATTCGAATCTTTCTAGCCTATGCGTCCTTCAAAGGATTCAAGGTCTATCAGATGGACGTGAAAAGTGCATTTTTACATGGTGTGGTTGAAGAAGAGGTGTACGTCGAGCAGCCTCCAGGTTTTGAAGATCCTATCCATCCCGATCGGGTTTGGTTGCTCAACAAAGCTCTTTATGGTCTTCATCAAGCACCACGAGCTTGGTATGCAACCTTATCTCACTATCTGCTGGAGAACGGTTTTCGAAGAGGTCTTATCGACTGTACTCTTTTCATCAAAGAACAAGATGGAGATCTTCTTCTGGTACAGGTATACGTTGATGACATTATTTTTGGTTCTACTAATGATGTCTTGTGTAGGGAATTCGAGCGCATCATGCAGGATAAATTCGAGATGAGTGCTATGGGGGAGATGACTTTCTTCTTGGGCCTACAAGTTCAACAAACAGAGTCTGGGATATTCATCCATCAGACTAAATATGTTGGTGACATCTTGAGCCGGTTCCAGATGTCTGATGCAACGCCCATTGGTACCCCATTGCCAACTAATCACGGAATTACTCCAGACTTGAAGGGAGAAGCTGTTAGCCCTTCAATCTATCGCGCTATGATCGGATCTCTTATGTACCTCACAGCATCAAGGCCAGACATAATGTACCCAACGTGCCTGCTTGCCAGATATCAAGTTAATCCGAAGGCCTCACATCTTGCTGCTGTTAAAAGGATTTTTCGTTATTTGAAGGCGTACCCTGACACCGGTCTGTGGTACCCTAGGGATAATAACTTTGAATTGGTAGCTTTCAGTGATTCTGATTTTGGCGGATGCAAAATCGACGGTAAATCCACAACGGCTGGATGTCAGTTCTTAGGAAATCGCCTAGTTACATGGCAGTGCAAGAAGCAGACGTGTGTCGCTACATCAACATGCGAAGCTGAATACATTGCTGCCTCCAGTTGTTGCTCCCAAGTTCTTTGGATCCAACAACAAATGCGGGACTACGGTTTTGAATTCCTAACTACTCCTATTTACGTTGATAATTCTGCTGCTTTAGATATCACTAGAAATCCTGTGCAGCATTCAAAGACCAAACACATCGAAATCAAATATCACTTCATACGTGATTGCTTTGAGAAAAGGCTAATCGATGTTGTTAAGGTCCACACCGATGACCAACGTGCCGACTTATTTACCAAAGCATTTGACAAATCTAGATTTGACTTCTTATTATTGGTAAACGGCATTAAGGTCACGCAAGAGTAAACCAACATCGGAAAATCATTTTTGTAAATATCTTTGTGTGTTTTTAAATTTGTCTTAGTTTATTTGATTTTAGGGGGAGTAAATCCAAAAATCAGAAAATCCAAAAACATCGAAAAATTTCAAAAACACAAAAACAATGGAAAAACAAAAATGAGTTTCCTGGAGAGCAAAAGAGAAAATGATAGTACATCAGTGGTCTATCCAAACCTCTTTAAACCTTAAATGAAAAACGATAAGCAGCTCTATATAAGATGTATCGGTAGGCTCACAATCATTTTAAAGTGTGCAGGGTGATATAAATCTTAATCGACTGAAGACCAGGTGGGAACCATTCATTGGCATATGGTCTTAGTACCGAAATTTCGTTTGATAGATTGCCGAGGTTCTGAGATATTCGGTCTTTATGCTGCTTATCATCTGGGTATCATGGTTGTACCTTTTACCGAAAAATTACGGGGACGCAAGTCTAGATCTTCCATGATACTATACATACGTGTACATAATACATATTGCATACGACCTCAATAAGTGATAAACAATCACATGTCCAAACAAATAAGTGATAAAATATCACATTTATCCGGGTGTCAAGTTCGTCTCTCTGCTGTACGAAAGTACTGACCTGTTCACGGACTTGCACCTGTGCCCTCATGCATACGAAAATCAAGTTCCTCATCAATAAGTGATTATATCACATAGGGCTTGTTTTCAAATCAAAATAAGTGAGTATCTCACAACTTATACGGTCAAACAGATGATAATCGGTATACTCACCGGTAAGATGAACTCTCGTGCATACCTTGATACGGGAATGTGTCGTGATGTGGATGAACACCGGTCGGTAAGTATAAATCATACATTAACGTATCCTCTAAACATGATTACATCTGATAAGTTGAGCTTAAGTGGACAACAATACCGATAATTGTTATAGGATGCTTATCTTAATGTTAACTAACTGAACAACAAGAGTGTTTTGGCATGACCGTATACTGATATGATTCTCTTACCCTCGAAACTCGCAAAAAGAATGTTTGTATATATTTATTTATTTACTGCTTAACTTTTATTATTTCTTTTAAACAGTTTCGTCGTTTGGTGCATATCAGCACGACATTAGCGGTGATGTCGTTTGATAACACTCAAAGGATTTTAAATTGTTGTCTTTTACTTTCAAAAATACCAAAAAGATTTTAGGAGTGTTTTAATATAAACTTTATAAAAGCCAAAAAGATTTTATTTCTGCTTTATTTTCGATCGTACGATGTTGGAGCTCAAGTCTTCGTTACCTGAAACCTGACTGAAAACCGAACTGACTAAATCTTCATAAACGGTCAAAAATTTGCAGATTTTGAAAGTTAGAATTTAAATTGATAAATTTATTAAAACTTTCAAACTGTCGGACGGTGTTTGTTTGTGACATGGTCATTCGTGTGTCATTTGTTTATACTATATTCCAAGCAGTTGTTCTCATTACGCGTTTAGATTTCTTGCATGTGCAGATTCTAAAGGCTAGGAGAACATGGTCGATGACAAGCTCTGGAATGAAGACACGACGAGAAGGCGCTCAAGTGATGAAAATGATCGAGTTGCCGTTGACCATCATCAACACCACAAGGATCTCACTTCATAAAGATAAAGTCTTTTCACGAGCATAACTCAAGGGGGAGCTTATGTTAAGGGGGAGTTTGTCAACACACTTCCTACATGATACGGGTAGTTTGTTGATACACTCTCTGCTTTCAAGACGTGAAGACGTTGAAGATCCTCCGACATTGAAGACTTGAAAGGACATCAGAGTTTTGGTAACTCGAAGACCAAAGACCGTCGAAGTTCGAGACGAGTCTACAACTATAGAAGATAAAGACAAAGCTACAGCCAAGGGGGAGTTTGTTGGTGCACTTGTGTCTGTACTTTGTCTGTATTCGGTCTGTATGTAAACGATGTCCTTGGTAGTCTGTAAGTTGACCAAGTCAACCATCCTCCGGATTGACTTGGCCAACAGTTGGAATATGTTTGATATGTTTGTCTGAATCGAAGGATAACCTCGAAGGATAATGTTGATCCTTCGAGGTGCTCGAAAGATATGCTTCGAATGATTAGACCTCGAAAGATGATCTTTCGAGGTCCCTGCTTATCCTTCGAAAGCATTGTATCCGAAAGATGATCCTTCGGACCATCTATCGAATCCTTCGAGAAGACCTGCTGTATATGGGTATATATACCCATGCAGTGTTGAGGACAGAAGACAGATGCACACAGATAGTCACACCGAGAGATAGAGAGTTGAGAGCATCCTGTCCGAAACACTCACACACTTAGAGAGTTTATAGAACATTTCTGTAAACATTGAGCTTGTAACCGAACCCTCATTGCATTAATACAAGTTGTGTTAATCGGTGAACTTGTGTGTTTGTTTCTCTACTTGCTACTAACTCGGTTTGCTTGCTAGCTTGGATTCCGCACTCGCTAGTAGGTTTGTATAACAAGGTTTAGGTTCGTTATCCTCCGCGAAAAGGGACCTACAAAATTTAAATTAAAAATGTCCTTAATTTGCATTAGATGTAAGGGGTAGCTTTAACAGTTACCTGGGTAGAGATTTTCTTCGAAATCCAATGAGCAGTCAACGATCGTTCTTCAACACCCTGCATGATGATACCAATTTTCTGTTAGCTTATCATGGTCATGATAAAATCGAATGGATGCAATAAATTAAACCGCTGCCTGTTTCTAATCACAACCAACGCTTAATCCAAACAAGATAAAAATACAAACTGAAGAAAAGAATTTAAACTAAATGCAATTCACGGATTTTGTGATATCAGGAGGCTTGATTTCATCAAACCCAGCCGATAAAGCAGTGGCCATATAAGGTTGTTTGACGCTGCGCGGCCGGTTGTTGAATATTACCTGACAAAAGAATAGGAGAGATGCTAGGGTTTTTATAATGGGGTTGTCATTCTTGAATTACAATTTTAACCCCATTGTTTTTTGGGGAATTGGCCTGTAATAATCTCACCTAACCTTATTGGCCATTAATAATCTCACCTCAAAATATTCCCTCCACCAGTCTCACCTTTCACCTATTTTTCCTACAATGGTCCCCGTTACAAACAGATTTTTTAGGGCTCTTGATCAGAACGACGATACGAGTCCATTGATGTAAAACTTACTTCGAAATGGTGCTCCAAGTGACTTGATTTTTGTTAATTGGAAATTTAAACACCTGAATTGAAGCGCCGTTTTCATCGTTTGGAGCATCGTTTCGAGGCAAGTTTTACATCAATGGACTCGTATCGTCGTTCTAATCAAAAGCCCTAAAAAATCTGTTTGTAATTTGGAAAAAAGCTTAACTCCGTTAAGTTTTTTTAACAGTGGACCATTGTAGGAAAAGTAGGTAAAAGGTGGGACTGGTGGGGGGAATATTCTGAGGTGGGATTATTAATGGCCAATAACTTCTAGGTGGGATTATTACAGGCCAATTCCCCTTATTTTTTTCATTCTTCTCCTTGCATTTAGTTTAATTGTATAAATCCTGCCTATCATATTTAATGAAATATCATATTTGAGATATCAAAATAAAAAACAACAAGATCAAGGTTCTAGAGATATTAAATTATGGGGATACCTTACAAACATTAACAATTTCAACCGCATTTATTTTCATTCCCCCGACCCCCCCCCCCCTTACTTGTTTATTCCTAATAATCTAAGCGTTCATATTTAATAAAGTAATTTTATATCTTCCTATTTTTTAACCTAAGTGTCTTTGTATAGGTGAACAAATCAACAAACCGATGATAAGAATTATTGTTTTTGAAATTTCTTATATTGTCAAAGAATCATAGCTAAAACTCTCACTGTTTCAGTAGGCTCAATAACAATATTCATTGACAAGATATGAGGTTTTAGTGATAGTTATTTTTTATTTAGATAACTTCTTTAGTTACTCGTGTCAGAGAAGTAATTTTCTTAAATTTATTCGAGTTTCTGACCTACCTCAAAAATAACTATTGCTTTATGTGATAAAGTTACAATAATCTTCAAACGCAGTGCCCATAGTAATATTCAAACAAGTTCTTTCGAATAAGTATCATAGTCCATCTCATCAAATATGTTTTGGTGATTTATGTTCACTTTTTACTTTCTTAATTATTTTGATTTGAGGTTTCATGTGATCTTGCCTTGTGGAATATTACCTGAAAGGATGGAAGTCGTTAAGTCCCTTAGATGAACAAGATTGTTAGGGATATATTTTATAAACCTAAGGATCATGGATCCTCATATACTGCCAGGATCACGGATCCTCAATTCTGTTTGAATTAAGGATCCTCAGAAGACATTGCAGGATCAGGATCCAGGATCCTTATTGTTATCCTTATACTAACAGTTGCCTTTGCTATGTTTAAGTTTGTTTTGCAGGAGTATACATGTTGGACTTGGTCTTGCCGATATTCTTGGAGAATATGCTCTCAATATTCCGCACGTTTTCAGCTGGAGTAACCGTTATGGAAGTAGTGGGAGGCTAGCATGATTTGCGGAATGTTAGTTACTTAGATTATTTCTATTTTTAAAAGGGGATAACAAGCCTGAATTAGAACAAGTTAGCTGACACACACACTCTCGCAAGCTCTCGGCAATAGATTGGCGATTTCATACACTTTTGCACACTAGTGATCCTTGTAACAAGCTTGTTATCATCCGGAGTTGCAACAATCATTTGTTTAATTATAGTTGGTGATCGGTAGTTTCCATCACCCAAGGTTTTTTATGCCGGAGATCAACTCTTGATCAAGGGTTTTTTCCTCGTACAAATCCTTGTGTCACTTGTTCATTTCATTTGCAAGTTGTTCATACATTTGTTCATTGATTCAAGCATCACACCTCACAACAAAAGATTTGGTTGCATTATCTTAGCTTGATTTTTGACCAAAACAGTTTGGCGCCCACCATGGGGCAATTGGTGCTTCATTCCTAAGAAATTTTTGTCATTGTGTTCATTATCTCCTAGCAAATGGCTTCTTCAGCAAAGAGCACTTCAAGCTCCATGCCGGCAATCACTTCTTCACAGGGCGTTCTACCTCTGCCTCCACCACCTTTTGGATCTCAGAAGAATGCTGAGAATGCTATGAAGAGACAAAGCCCCATCTTTCCAAAACCACCATCTTCTACTGTTTCTTCTAATCCTACTAACAATAATCTTTTTACTTTGATTTTGCAGATGAGGGATCACATACAAGAGCATGATAAAACCAACGAAAGGATCCTCCGGGAGATCGGTGACATCAAGAAACAGAACAAGTCAGTGGAGGATAACTCTCTGTTGATACCCAGATCACTGAATTTCGAAACTCCGGTCATAACCTCCCAACATTCTGCAGCCCCGGATGTCCAATACCAGGGTGGATCAACCGGAATGCGTTCTGGATCACCGGCAGTGACTCAGGCTCAAGGATCCTACTTCCAACCTATAGGATCCTCCTTTCAGCCTCAAGGATCCTTCTTCCAGCATCAGGGATCCTTCATCAATTTAGGAGGATACATGGGGACGCAGCCAGTTCAAGGATCCTCTTCTCAGATTCAAGGATCCTCTCAGGTTCAAGGATCCTCTTCTCAGGTTCAAGGATCCTCCTTTCAGTTTCAAGGATTCTCGCCTCAGGTTTTCGGATCCATGGATTATCCTCCAAGACCCCATCTATAGCACATCAAGGATCCAACATCTTTCAAGATCAAGGATTCTTAAGGAATGTGCAACCCTCAAGTACAGATGTTCATCAAGGAGACTTCATACCAATGCAGACCATTGCTTCTTCTAGTCCCTCAATTATACCAGAATCCCGTCAATATGGATTCACATCTGGAATTCCATACTTGAATCCTCCGGGAGGTAACACTTTGAATAATTCTTATACTGCTAACCATGGCTTTATGCAGGATACATGTATCAACCAGGCTATGGCTAGGGAATTACAAAAACTAAAGGATATGATATCCAGTGTACCAGGAGGAGTGGTTAAACCTATTCTTGAAATCCTAGATGGAAGCCATAAGATATCCTGTTTTACACCACCTCTTTGTGATGCAGAAATCCCAAAAAGGTTCCAGATACCAACCATGAAGCTATATGATGGTTCAACGGATCTAGAAGAGCATGTGGCTCAATACAGAGAAAGGATGGAGATCAATCCCACCTGAGAGGTTGAAAGAAGCATGTCCATGCAAGGGTTTCGGATCCACACTCACAGGATCAGCTCCTAAATGGCTGCTAAGTCTTCCCCCTTACTCTATTACTTCATTTGCTAATCTAGTTAACTTGTTTAATAGTCAATTTTCATGTTGTAGAAAGTTTGAACCATTAACTAGTGATCTATATAGGGTAACACAAGGTCAAAATGAATCACTTAGAGATTATATCACTAAGTTTAGTAAAGAATCCTTGGATATTCCTAATTTGGATATTGCTACGGCTATGGAAGCCTTCAAAATGGGTTTACTTAGGGATTCATTGTTCTATGATGATCTTGTCATGACCCCTTGCAGGAATCTTGATGAAGTAAGAACCAGGGCCTTTAGATTCATCCGGTTAGAGGATGATAAAAGGATCCAGGAAAGGCTGGTATGTGACAACCGTCACTTTTCCGTACATTCCGTACACTAAATGAACAGTGATATGTGCCTTAATGAACATACATGATCTAGTTTACAAGAGAAATAAGTTTCTGAATTCCATACAAGTGAATTCATGTACGTTTTATACTACAAAATATTGCTTTATGCAAAAACGAGAGCGTTGCATCAAAAATATTAGTAAACTCACCGGTAAGACACACTGTGTCAACGGAACTGCAGAAAGCAGTCAGACAATAAAATTGGAGCCTAGGTGTAGGTCCAATAACAAGAATACATTAAAACCCAAGAGTACATACAAGGGTTTAATATATATGCTATATGACAGCAAAAATAAGCACTAAAAAGCACCCGAAACACACTTTAAGAGCAGAACTAATTGCGACAAAACTGCGAAACGAACGTTGATGGCCACCCGGATAATATTTAATCCCACAAATATTCTGTTATGATTAAAATTTTATTTTAATCAGGTTCGTGTTGAAAAATAAATTAAAACGCTTAAAAACGTTATTTTTCAAGTTTAAGCACGTACCGTGTGTTCCTACGCGACACAGTGCTTACACTGCAAAACGCAGACAACGCAGAAAACCTAGGAATATTCCAGGAATATGCTAGGAATATGCTAAGAATATTCCAGGAATATGCTAGGAATATGCTAGGAATATTCCAAGAATATGCTAGGAATATGCTAAGAATATTCCAAAGAATATGCTAGGAATATGCTAGGAATATTCCAGGAATATGCCAGGAATATGCTAGGAATATTCCAGGAATATGCCAGGAATATGCTAGGAATATGCCATATGGAATGTCTATAAATACCTTGAGATGGCACACTAGACAATTCACCACCCAACACCACAAAACTACTCTCTCCTCTCCCTCAAAAACTTTCGGCCGAACACCCCTTGATCATTCATCATATTTTTCGATTTTGTTCTTCACATTCCAACATCATACAAGTGTCAAGTGTCACGCATAAGAAGGCTTGGTGCACTCGGAGCTCGAAGGACCTCTTTCTCTAGCTTTTATCCACCACATTCGCGTCTAGATACTTCCCTAGCCTCGAGCTAGTGGTATGTTGTTTAAAACACATTCTTGAGCTATTTTGAAGTGGTTAATATGATGTGTAATGATTAAAACTCGAAATCTTACAAAAAGGTGCATTAAAGTCTACTAAAAACATGAAAAATGATGGTTAAAAGCTCACTAGTTGTGTAAATGTTGTAGTAATTGAAATTTGTGATTATTTAGGCCCGATCTACGTTGTGGTAGCTCGGATCATCATTTAACCCTGTTTGGTTAAGATCATGGATCTTGACATAAGCTTGTTTGAAATGGTGCAAGGGTTAAAAGGTGAAACTCTACCACACAAGAAACATGAACTTGTGTAAAAGTATTTTTACTTATGAAATAGTGTCTAAAACTAGCCGATCTATGTGTCCACAAGTGGTATTTTCAAAAGACCAAGCGTCAAAAGAAATCACATGTTCTAATCCGGATCTTACACAAACAAAAGTGATTTTTTTTGTGATCAAACAAGTGTGCGAACACTAGTGTAACAAAAGTTTTAACAAAGAAATAATTTTCGTAAAAACCGACTAGAAGTTGTGGAACTTCATATTCTTTAAAAATAAAGTTTTTTTTTTTTTTTAAGAAATTAAACTTATTTTTAAAGATAACAAGACTTACTAAATGTGCTAGTAAATTACTACACATTTTTGTAAATATGCAAGTTCATGAAATGGGGAAAATTAGTGATTGTTGTTGATGATTATTGTTGATAATTGTTGTTGATGATTGTTGACGATCTAAAAGAAAATAAACACATGTTTTGAAAACATGGGAAACCTCCATTTTTAGGGGAAACTCTGTCAAAATTTTTATAAATTTTGACACTTAGAAAAATATAAGTTTTTGAAGAACTTATTCCCTAAAAATGTATTTAAAGGTATTACCAAGGTTTCCCTAATTTTTGGTGATAAGAAATGAGGATTTCTTCAAAAATAAAAGTGGATATAAATATGTATATTTTTGAGAGAAAAATATATATTATTTTATCACCATCTTTTGTACTAAGTGTATATAGTATGTGTTATACGTGCTAGCGTATTGAGACGTAAAGATACACTAAATACTCATGAGGAGTATAAACATGAAAATACACATACAACATGCTTAGACACATACAAGAGGATATATTTATGAAAATATATTACTTAGACAAAATACATAATTCGGGTGCAAAATACAAGATACGTATATTTATTTTTGAGAAAATGATATAAGACAAATAGTTAAAAATATAAATATTTTTAACACAAGAACACAAATACAAAAGATAGTGACTTGCACTTGTGCGATACAAGTCTAGTGACTAACGTTGATAAAACGCGTTTAGGTCACGACGCTAGATAAGCAACTCCGGTGAAGTTTACGACGCAGGAACGCAAAGTTGTGAGTTCATGCTCCCCCTTTTCTTTAACTGTTTTTGGTTTTATAACTCTCGGGGGTGAAATACATGTTACAAATATTATAATTTTTTTACAAGTAGTAAAAATACAAGAAGCACTCTTGGTGAGAACGAGTACCGAGTGCAATACGAATCGAGAATACAAAAATACGAGAAGCACACTTGGTGAGAACGAGAACCAAGTATGATGTGCTTTAAGAAATGCCTAGAAATTACTAGATCATGTGAGCATAGACTTAATACTAAAAATGCCATAAAGTCTTGGTGAAAACTAGTACCAAGCCATTAAAAACATTCAGTAATTAGGGACGAGGGTTAGATCTAACGGGTACGGCCGAGCCCCACTCATGGTCCTTATGTGACCTCTTGAGTGCTTCGGTGTCCCAGTCGAGGTAAATCGACACAGTCGAGGTAAATCGACACAGTCGAGGTAAATCAACACAGTCGAGGGTAATCGACACAGTCAAGGGAAATTGACACAGTCGAGGTTAATCGACACAGTCGAGGGTAATCGACATAGTTAAAGGAGCCAACACTAATGCTCCATAAGTCCTCACATGCCTTAAAGGAGCCAACACTAATGCTCCATAAGTCCTCACATGCCTTAAAGGAGCCAACACTAATGCTCCATATGTCCTCACATGCCGAAATGTCTTTGTACAAACATTCAATTAGTACGTGGTGTACACAAGAAAACTTGATTTTTGCAAGAATACTTTATTTATACAAGATACATACCATGTTTTCATACTCGGTATGCAAAACGCATGAACTCGCTCAACTTTATGTTGATGTTTTCCAAAATTACATGTATTTCAGGTGACAGGATGGATCTTGGGCGCAAGTGTTGTAACTAGAAGTAGACTACAAGTTTAGATGTCATCCACTTTTGTTGAATTGTAACCTAGATGAAGGTTGTGTTTTAAAACTTAAATGACAAGTGTTTGTGATCCTCAAAATTTTCCGAATGGATGAACATCGTTTTAAATCATGTAGTTGTTTATTATGATCGAATGCAATGATAACAAGCTAGTCACACATCATACGCTTCCGCAAAAGACAGGGTGTGACATGGTAGGATCCTTGAAGCAGGAAAAGCAAGGATCCTACTTCATGAACAACAAGTCCAAGTCTTACAACAAGTCTGATAACCAGAATGTGCATGCAGTAGAACAAGAAGAGGATGATGAGGATTATCCTCCAATTTCTGAATATTGTTTTTCTGTTGATAACAATGAACTAATCCTTGCAATGTAGAACCTAGGTGAAAAAGCAGTATGGCCTAGAAAAAGTGACAAACCAGCTGCAACAAAAGACAAGTCCAAATGGTGTGCATATCATGAGAATTTCGGGCATCTCAGTGAAGAATGTATTGCACTAAGAAAAGTGATTGGTTACTTGTTAAGCAAGGGGCATTTGAAGGAGCTTTTGGGGAGAAAAAAGTCAAGGATCCAGGATCCTGAAAAGGTTCCAGAGAGGGCTCCAGCTCCTCCGGCAGATGCACAAGTTATAAACTTCATATCCGGTGGATCAGACATTTGTGGTACTTCCTTTTCAGTAGCCAAGAGACATGCCAAGGAAACCAAGATGGATAATGGGGATAGACCCATCCGAACATCCACTGTTACCCAGGAAAAAGTTATAACTTTTGATGAGGATGATCGTGTTGATGTCCAGGATCCTCATCATGATGGTCTTGTTATTACCTTATTTATATCTAACCATTTTGTTCGCATGATCTTGATAGATGGTGGAAGCTCTGTAAACATCATTCAGCTTGATGTCCTCAAAAAAATGAACATCCCTGAATCGGATATTGTGCCAAGATCCTCAGTTCTTATGGGATTCAGTGAATAAACCAAGAACACATTGGGGGACATCAAACTCCCCATCTTCATTGAAGGACTTCATTCTTATCAAAAAAAATTTCCTATAGATTACTTATCCTGTTGTAATGTTATCCTTGGCAGGCCATGGATACATGACATGAAGGCAGTCCCATCTATCTATCATAAATGTGTAAAGCTTCCTAGTCCATGGGGGGTGGTGAGGATTGAGATTAATCAACAAGAAGGTAAGAATTGCTACACATCATCAATGACGCCAGCCTAAAGACCAAGGGAGCAATAGCAACTAAAGTATCCTCCAAGAGATGTCTTGGAGGCAAGAGAACAGGATGTGAAAGACATCCTTATGGATCCTCATGATCCTGAATCCAAGATCTTCATAGGATCAGGGATCCTTAGCAACATTGAAAAGGATTTGGCATCCTTCCTTAAGAGGAGAAAAACTACCTTTGCCTAGAAGCATGAAGACATGACATGTATCTCTAAAGATATAATTACTCATAAACTTGACATTAACAGGTCATTCAAACTAATACATCAAAAAAGGAGGAAGTTTGCACCTGAAAGGAATGCCATTATCCAGGAAGAGGAAGATAAGCTGCACAGAGCAGGTATGATAAGAGAGGTTAAGTATCCAAGGTGGTTAGCCAATGTGGTTATTGTTCAAAAGAAAAATGGAAAGTGGAGGGTATGTGTCGATTTTACTGATTTAAAAAAGGCATGTCTCAAGGATCCTTTCCCATTACCCCACATTGACTCCATGGTGGATGCTACCGCGGGTCATGAGTTGTTGACTTTTATGGATGCTTCATCTGGATTTCAATAAATTCAGATGGAACCATCTGACCAAGAGGATACAGCCTTTATGACCCCAACTGGTATATATTGTTATATTGCTATGCCATTTGGACTAAGAAATGCAGGTGCTACATATCAAAGGCTAGTCAATATGATGTTTAAGGAACAAATTAGACATACTATGGAGGTCTATATAGATGATATGGTGGTTAAGTCCATGAAAGCTGAGGATCACCTTAGAGACTTGGAGGAAGCATTCGATATCCTTGATAAGTTTAACATAAAACTAAATTCTTCCAAATGTCACTTCGGTGTTAAAGCAGGTAAATTCCTAGGCTATATTGTAACCAAAAGAGGCATTGAGGCAAGTCCAGAGCAAATCAAGGCAATTGTAAACATAAAATCTCCTGCCAATGCAAAGGATGTGCAAAGATTGACAAGGAGGATCGCAGCCTTGAACAGGTTCATATCCAAGCCATCAGAAATGTGCAAAGAATTCTATGACATTTTGAGAAAGAACAAGAAATTTGAGTGGACTGAAAAGCATGAAAATGCTCTCAAAGCCCTTAAGGATTACCTATCCTTAGCTCCTGCCTTGAGGAAACTAGAAAAAGGAGATATATTATCCTTATATCTAGTGGTATCCTCTAAAGCAGTAAGTGCAGTCCTTGTTAAGGATCACGAAGGTACACAACATCCTGTCTAATATGTAAGTAAGAGTTTGCTTGATGCTGAATCCAGGTATTCACATTTAGAAAGCTTATCCTTGCCTTGATTATGGCATCTACTAAATTGAGACATTATTTTGAAACTCATACTATTATCGTTAAGACTAACTTTCCAATTAAAAATGTTCTCAGGAAACCTGAAATTTCAGGAAGGAAGGCTAAATGGGCAGTGAAGCTCAGTGCTTATGATATAAGATATGAGCCTAGAACTGCCATTAAATCCCAAGCCTTAGCTGACTTTGTGGCAGATTTCAGTAGTGACTTGCAAAGGGAAGCTTGAAGAAACTAAGGATCGTTGGATACTCTTCACTGATGGAGCCTCTAATGTCAAAGGAACAGTGTGACAACTCGAGTTTCAAGGTCACTATTTGACTTAACCTTGTGCTTACTTGCAATGTGTGTTTCATATATTTGGGGTGCATTATAATTATTATATTTGTGTGTATATAATAATGTGATTAGTGTTAAATTGTGTTTTATAATTAATATAGAACTTTTGCCAAACACCTATCCCCACCCGAAAACATCCTTGGTGAAAACCCCTACCCCACGAAAACACAAGTGATGAAAACACTTTAAGTGTTTTCGTCCACTGCTACTGTCGAAAACACACACCTCACGAAAACACTTCATGTGTTTTCGTCCACATGTGGCCAACGAAAACAAGAATGGGCTTTGGCCCAGTAACGTCCGGTTATAATATTTTTTCATAGCCTTTACGCATAAGTTAATCGGAAATCCCTAATCACCTCTCACGATCTCTCTCGCTATCTTGTGAAACCCTATGGTAGTTTTGAATAACCGAGTCCAATACATCGATTGAATTACCACCTTTTTGCTTAGGTTAGTGATCGATTACTTATGATTATTTGATTGGAATCACTTGGTTATTTGATATCATGAATGAACAGTTAGTACGTAATGATTGTGAATGTATGATTTGTATTGATCCGTATGATAAGAATGCTTATGATCCGATGTAAAAATATGTTGTGTGATGAATGTTGTTTTTGTGGATTAGATACTGATGATTTTGATTTTTATTCGTTGATTGAGTAATAATTGAATGATGATATGATGATTGAGTGTTTCCATGAGTTGTTCGGACTGAATGATTGTGTGATGAGTTCTGGGATTTTTGGTGTAACTCTTAGATGATCATTTAGATTCTGTGTTCGTAACTGATGTTGTTAACGATGATGTAACTGACGAAATCCCCAACCAACGAAAACACAGAAGCCCAGATAAAAACACTTGTGTGATTTCGCCATGCATCAAACTCGTCGAAAACCCTTGGATTTCGTCACCTAGGGATTTCGTCCAAGGTGATTTCGGCCCCAAGTGTTTTCGCCACCAAGTGATTTCGCCCAAGGGTTTTCGCCCGAACAGGGATTTCGCCATATGGTGTGTTCGCCCACTAAGTGATTTCGTTGATTTGTTTGTACAGTGAAGACTAATAAGTCAAGGATGCTAACTCTGTTAAATAGTTAACCTTGTTAAGTATGGACGGTGTTAAGTATGTCAAGTATGTTATGCATGCTAACTGGGTTATGTTAACCATGTTATGTATGATAAGCTCATTATGCATGATAACTCTGTTATGACATAGTGATTATGTTATGTGTGTTAACTGTGATATGTTTCTGATTAACTCTGTTATGCATGTGAACTATGCAAAGTGTATTAATCTAGTTAAGTGTGGTAACCTCGTTAAACCCATTAACACCATTAGATATGTTAGTGGATTATATTGTTAGATTAAACTGAGAAAGCCTTTATGAGAAACATGGATTGTTTGAATGTGATTAACTGATGTATGATGCATGATATCAACTACCAAACATACCATGTGGTATTGATTGCATATGAAACTCTACGAACGTGAACTGATTGAGTATACGTGCATACTATAGGACTTGATTGATTATTTGCGAGCACATAATTTAGCATACCGAGCAAACCAAGGTGAGTTCACACTCTTACCAAGGCATGGGATTCCCGGGGTTGGGAATGGGATTGAATGGTTACTTGTACTTACATCACTACTGAGATACGTACCACTGACCGCGTTAGTGTAGGACACCTATAGATACAGCTAGACTAGTAAAACACGGGAAGCCCCTACTAATCTTTGCACACATGCCTAGGAGGCCGCGATACAAACATTAATCTTCGCACACATGCCTAGGAGGCCGTGATACGAATACTAATCTTCGCAAACATGTCTGGGAGACCACGATACAAATACAAATACAACTAGTCTAGGATACATGGGAAACCCCCACACCCCCACTAACCTTCGCATACATGTCTGGGAGACCGCGATACGAATTAATACGATACCTGGTACAGAATGAACAAGTGAATTACGAACCGAATACTATAACTAAACAACCAACTGTGAACATGCTCAACTTTGTTGTTGACTCGTTGTTACATGCCTTGCAGGTCGTTAGGTACTCAGGGAGCTTGCACGGGGAGGCACAGTCGTTGTGGGACATGGATCGTTGATGCCATGTTAAACGTTTATGACATTTCAAACTTATTACTTATGTTGGGTTTTACATTTATGCTTCTGCTAAAGATTGATACTATACTTTTGTTTTGAATGCCATTCATATTGTTGGTTGAATTTCATTTATTATTTACGTTGTTCAATATGATTAGTGGCTTGATCCTGGTCATGTCACGCCTCCAAGCGGTGGTACTCCGCGTGTGGATTTTGGGGGTGTGACAGATTGGTATCAGAGCCATTGGTTATAGCGAACTTGGTTTTAATAAGGGGAAAAAGTTTTTGTTAAAACCAGACTATAACATGTACAGTGCTCAACGATCCACAACGACGCTTTGCTCCACGTGCAAGACTCAACACTATAGGTACTACTATTCATGTTTACAATGCCTACTTGCTAGATTACATAGAACTTTGCTCATGGTATGCTTAGATAAACGTTACGACTATTGCTTGAGAACACTTGTGTACTTACTCTCTTCTGTCGTCGCACTTTTCGCGAACCTCTCTCACTTATGTTGCCTTTGATATGAAGATCATGGCTGGACGCATTAACATGACACAAGCCCAGTTGACGGCTCTGATTAACGAACAAGTTGCTGCGGCACTTGCTGCCGCACAAGCAGGAGGTACACCCTGCAGTCGTAACTCACACTAGGATCTTTAGATCCTACACTCCTAAACCAATTCTTGTGTTTAACCTTGTCCTAATTCTTATACACAACAGGTCAGCACGCTCAGCCACCTGTTTGCACTTTCAAGACTTTCATGGACTGTCGTCCTAGCACATTCAGTGGCACTGAAGGAGCGATTGGACTCCTCCATTGGTTTGAAAAGCTCGAGTCCGTTTTTGAAATGTGTGAATGCCTTGAAGCTCGTAGGGTGAAGTACGCCACTGGTACTGTAGAAGGCATTGTGCTGACTTGGTGGAATGCGCAAGTGCAGATATTAGGGTTGGCAGCTGCTAACGCCACCCCTTGGAACGATTTCAAGGAACTAATCAAGCGAGAATACTGTACACGAGATGACATCCACAAGTTGGAAGTGGAGTTCTTCAATCTGAAAATGACGGGGTCAGAGATTGAGGCGTATACTAAGAGGTCAAACGAGCTGGCCATCTTGTGTCCAACTACGGTGGACCCTCCTATCAAGCGTATTGAGTTGTATCTCAAAGGGCTAGTACCAGAAATTCAAAGTCATGTGACATCGGCCAACCTTGCTACTATCCAGGATATCACTTGTCTTGCTCATCGCCTCACAGATCAGGCAGTGGAACAGAACAGGCTGCCTAAGCGTATCAGTGCTACTACCACTACTACTACTCCTGCTACTCCCAGTGACAACAAGCGGAAATGGGATGGGGATTCCAGCAAGAGTTCAGCTACAGCTCAGTCTCAGGCACAGTAGCGAAAGACTGATAATTACCAGAGCCCTTTTCAGTAATTTTCTGGTAATCAAAGACAGGGTGGATATCGAGGAAACCTTCCAAGGTGCAATACTTGCAACAAGCACCACAATGGCCAGTGCAACATGGGTCGTTGTCAGCGGTGTCTCAAGATGGGTCATGAGGCTAAAGATTGTAGGAGCTCATGACCTGCGAATCAGAATCATCAACAACAACCACCCGCCCCACGAAACCAGCAACAACAACAGCAGCGAGGCAACAGGGGATGCTTTCAGTGTGGTGCTGAAGGCCACTTCAAACGTGACTACCCCCAGTTAAACCAGAATCAAAATAACAACAACAATAATCAAGGCAATAGGAACAACTATCACACCCCGGCCGCGTATAACATGCAACCGCGGCGGAAACGCCGGGGAGTGTTGGGACAGAATTAATTGTTTCACAACTATGGCATATAAAGTTATATTTTATTTATTAAACACGAGTGTTACATCATTTCAAAACAGGAAATAAAGTGTTTATAACATAATTAAACTAGTCTATCTTCGTTTTATGTCTCTAAGGCACAGGTCCGCCCTAGTATCACATTCATCATCCTAAGCGACAGCTCCTGAAAACACATATGAAAGTAGGTACGTCAGCATAAAAATGCCTGTGAGATACATAGGTTTTGTGAAAAATGGGATTCATGACTTGAGTTTAAAGAAAACGTTTAATAACAGTCAGTCATGAACCTTGTAAATTGTTTTGTCTTGCAAATCATTTGAAAAACGATAAAACTAGATGATATGTATAGATAAATGTAAGGTTAAACGAATAACCAAGTAAAATGAGTTGTATAAGATAAGTTGTTGGTAAAAATAATGTCTTGTGAAGAATATGTTATTTGTGTAAAGCGTAATATGTCTAAACTGAAATGACTTAGATAACGCTACGATATGTAATATTATACAAACACTTATATATAGGAAGTACCAGCAGGGTATCCACCATGTTTGTATCGTATTACACCCGTTTCGTTACTTAAATCATTTACCCAAACCAACCACCATGTAAATTGTTCATGTATAAGTTAATTGTCAAGTGTTATTGTGTAAACCATATCGAAATGTCTACGTTCAATGTAAACCACCAAATGTGTATATAAATGTCAAAATGTTTATGATTAATGCAGATCACGTAATGTGTACCCAAAATATATCATGTATGGTAAGTGAAATATATCAACTAAACCATATGTAAAATGCACAAAAACAAGGTATTGAAGTAAAACATGGTTTAAATCAAAGCTATGTTTTGTGGAACAAATGCATGCTATATTGATACAAACATTTATGCGGTATTGTGAAAATGCATACATCCAAGCCTTGAGACTGTGGCGATAAACCCTTAAACAAATTAAAGGTTTATCTAAGTTATGTGTATCGAATTTGGTCATTCCTTTCATCCAAACCAACCTAGGATGTCCGGAACGGGAGTTGTCAATTCCTATGGTACCACTACCTACTAACGGGCGGCATGATCGGTGTTAATGAATGTACATTGTATAATTTAAACAAACCAAATGTCATACCAAAATGTAGGCATGTGATGAATAATTGTACTAAGTACGCACACAATTGGCATACATAGCATAAAAGTCATGTAAATCAATGTGCTAGTATGCTCAGTCAACATACATAGCAGAAAAGGTAATGTAAAACAATGTGCTTAATATGCTAAGTAAACATATGTAGCAGAATAATGTATTGTAAATCATGTACTAATCAGTGTACTAAAGAACATAGCAAGTATATGATGTGAAAACAGGAAAGCATGAAAGTAACAAGTAGGCACATGTGTTTCACCCCAAAACAGTTTGGAAAACAGTAAAAGAGGGGTTCAATGTACTCACCTGAGATTGCTTTGAAGTTCTTGTATAATAACAAAATAATGCTAGAGATCACGGAATATCAAACGGCACCTAATAGGTAGCTATGTTAATATACCGCACCTAAATCGGAGGATCGGATAGTATGCGGGTTCGTAAACCAAACGAGTATGGAGACTCGTGTAATATGGTTTAACAAAGCCTACATACTAAAATGAAACCTAACCTAAGTGCTTACGACCCATTATGACCCGTTTAGGTAGCTTATGCTACCTTAACGCGTCGTTTGCGTAAAACGCGTTTGTAACGCCTAACATCGTGACCACAAGGTATAACCTCGGAAGGTTACAACTATGGTCACCTAATGTGTTTGGTCGGATCCTAATGATCGACCAAATGGGTCGGGTTCGAAAGTGTAAGCGATTGTTTCGATCGCTTACCTTACGACCCTATATAAGCACTAAACTAAAAGTGACGAGCTAAGCATGTTAGAACATGCTTAACTAAGTTTAGAAAACAGGTTTGGTATCAAAATAAACGGTTTTGATACTCATGAGTAGTTTGGTTACAAAATACGCAAGAATGCGCATTTTGGCCGAAACTACGACTCGTCACTGAGCCTAGATAACGTGGTAATCAGTAGGTATAGTCACTACGGACTATAACCATCATGATCACGCTCACGTTATGAAGTTCCAACGAACTTCGTGTTGAACATAAGCTGGTCAACGCAGAAAGTCAAACAAGGAACACTTACGAAGGGTCCCCGAAAGCTAAACTTGATCCAGGAGCTCAGGTATGAAGCAATAGCATCAACTTAGAGCTCTTTGATCAGTTTTGTGGGTTTTACACCAAATGGGGGGGTATATATAGGAAAAACAAGACCGTTAGGATCGTTTCTTGAATATCCTGCCATGATCTCATGCGTACACTTGTCAAGATGTTATGGTATCATATGGTGACCCTAAGTCCAGAGATTGTGAAAGGGCATTGCCCTTTGGAGTGACTGAAAGGCCAAATTCAGCCAAAAAACGAGTTTCTGCATCTGCAGGGCTCACGCGGCCCGCGTCAGCGTACAGGAAAAACTCAGGCGGGCCGCCTGGCTTTGTCTGATCTGCACAACTTTCAGAAATGACAGTTTTAGTCCCTATTGCATATTTAAGCCATTTCCAACACTTCTAAGGCCCGTAAAGCCAACTTTAAGGCCCTAAAATGATGCCTAAACATTGTGGACATGAAACATGCTCAAAAATATGTCGGATGTTGGTTCGTTTGGCCGTACGATCGCGATGTTCGGTTAATTACGACGGAATGCGAAAAAGCGCGAAAGACGATCCAAATGACGCGACGAATGGATTTTTCTCATGCCAAACACTAAGGCATAATATAAGGATGCTTACATAAATTTTTGGATGTCCGGATGTATTCAGAACGTAAGTTATGCGCGAAAGTGCAAACTTGTGCACTTTTTGACACTTTTAGCCCCTGAATGATCCAAAAGTTTGTTTTAGCATACCAAACCCCTCAAAGCCTATTTCTAAGCTATGTAAAGGATATTTATGGTATGTTTAACTTATGGACATGTTCCGGAATGTTTGTTACAGTTCAAATTGGCATACTTTCGCAGTTTGTCAAGTTTAGTCCCTGTAAGCGAATTAACTTGCTTTTGCCATACCAAAGCCTTCAAAACTTATTTCTAAGTTTTTTAAAGGTTATTTAAGGTATGTTGAGTATATGTTGATGTTCCGGAGTATTTTTCGTATTAAACTGAGTACGTTTACGCACCAGTTTGCGTATAATTCTCCAGAAAGCGATGTAGAGTTTAAAATCGAACAAAATTCAAAACATGAAAAATGTAAAACACAACCAAACAAACATTGGGATTAAATAACATTGTTTTATTGGTAATTGAACTGTTCATAATGATTTCGAGCACAAATGTTACAGTCTCCCCTACTTGTGGAAATTTCGTCCCGAAATTTATTTAGAGGAAACTCGTGGAAAAAGATGCGGATATTTTGCCTTCATTTGATCTTCGCGTTCTCAAGTAAACTCGGGTCCACGTTTAGATTCCCAGCGAACCTTGACCAAAGGAATGCGCTTGCGTTTAAGCCACTTGACTTCACGTTCCATGGTTTCTATCGGTTTCTCAACAAATTTCAGTGTTTTATCAACACGAATTTCGTCAAGCGGTATGTGGAGGTTCTCATAAGCTAAACACCTCTTGAGATTGGACACGTGAAAGGTTGGATGAACATTTCCAAGTTCAGGAGGTAACTCAAGTCTGTAGGCTACCTTACCGATTCTTTCGACGATCTTGAACGGTCCAACGTATCTAGGTGCAAGTTTTCCTTTCTTTCCGAATCTGATCACACCTTTCCAAGGTGAGACCTTAAGTAATACACGATCACCGACTTGAAAATCCAAGGGCTTTCGTTCTAGGTCCGCGTAACTCTTTTGAAGGCTTCTAGCTGTCTGAAGGTTATCACGAACTTTCTTAACCTTATCTGTTGTCTCTAAAATGAGGGCAGGTCCAGTAAGTTGAGCCTCGCCGATCTCATTCAAGCAGACTGATGAACGACATTTTCGACCATAGAGAGCCTCGAAAGGAGCCATGTTGATGCTGGAGTGATAACTGTTGTTGTAGGAGAATTCAATCAATGTAAGATGTGGATCCCAACTACCACCAAAATCGATCACACAAGCTCTAAGCATATCCTCCAGAGTCTGGATTGTTCTTTCGGATTGACCATCCGTTTGCGGATGATAAGCTGTGCTCAGATTAAGTTGGGACCCCATAGCAGATTGCATGGTTCTCCAAAAACGAGTAGTGAAACGAGCATCTCTGTCAGAAATGATGTTCAAAGGAACACCATGTCGAGCTACAATTTCATCCACGTAGATTTGAGCAAGTTTATCAGCCGATAAATCCTCACGAATTGGCAAGAAATGCTATGATTTAGTAAGACGATCGACAACTACCCAGATGGCATCGTGACCTTTCTTTGTGCGCGGAAGTTTAGTAATGAGATCCATTGTAATGTTTTCCCATTTCCAAGCTGGGATCTCTGGTTGTTCCAATAAACCGGAAGGACGCTGATGTTCAGCCTTCACCTTAAGACAGGTAAGGCATTTTGATACATATAAGGCAATGTCTTTTTTCATACCAGGCCACCAATACTGAATACGAAGATCCTTATACATCTTATCTGAGCCAGGATGAATAGAATAACGAGACTTATGGGCTTCATCCATAAGCAAGGTACGAAGTTTATCTTGGCTTGGGACCCACAAGCGGTCCATGAAGTAATATGATCCATTGTCCTTCAGTTCTAGAGCAGGAGTTAAGTGATAAGGAAATTCCTTATCCACCAAACCTTAAACACAAGATTGTTGAGCCTGAGAAATACGGGCTTGGATATCGGATTGAGCTTGAATAACAGATTGGACACGAACACAATGAAGCTTAGTACGTTCCTTGCGACTCAAAGCATCGGCTATGACATTCGCCTTTCCAGGATGGTAGCGAATTTCGCAGTCATAGTCGTTTAGAAGCTCCACCCAGCGTCGTTGCCTCATGTTGAGTTCCTTCTGATTGAAGATATGTTGAAGACCTTTGTGGTCTGTGAAAACCACACATTTTGTACCGTACAAATAGTGTCTCCAAATCTTAAGAGCGAAGACAACTGCACCCAACTCAAGATCATGAGTGGTGTAGTTCTTCTCATGTATCTTCAACTGCCTCGATGCGTATGCTATGACTTTGTTTCTTTGCATCAGGATGCAGCCAAGACCTAATTTAGATGCGTCGCAATAAACGACTAAATCATCATTGCCCTTGGGCAAAGTCAGAACAGGCGCGTCGCAAAGTTTTTGTTTCAAAGTCAGAAACGCTTCCTCTTGCTTGAATCCCCAATCAAAGGGTTTGTTCTTCTGAGTTAGAGCAGTTAGAGGAACTGCAATCTTCGAGAAATTTTCTATGAAGCGGCGATAATAACCCGCTAGACCAAGAAAAGAACGAACTTCAGTAGGAGTAGTTGGTGTATCCCAATCCTTAATCGCACTGATCTTGGAGGGATCTACATGAATACCTTGTTCGTTGACAATGTGTTCTAAGAATTGAACCTCTTTAAGCCAGAATTCACACTTGGACAATTTGGCGAAAAGTTGCTCTTTCTTTAGGAGTTCCAACGTAAGACGAAGGTGTTGCCCATGATCAGCTCGCGTCTTAGAATATATCAAAATGTCATCAATGAAAACCATGATGAACTAATCTAAATAAGGCTTGCAGACCCTATTCATCAAGTCCATGAAAACAGCAGGAGCATTTGTCAAACCGAATGGCATGACTGTGAACTCATAATGCCCATAGCGAGCGCGGAACGCTGTCTTGGGAATATCTTCTTCATGCACACGGAGTTGATGATATCCAGATCGCAGATCAATCTTTGAAAAATAAGAAGCACCTTGCAATTGATCAAAGAGATCATCAATGCGGGGTAGGGGATATCGATTCTTGATGGTAAGCTTGTTAAGCTCACGATAATCGATACACATCCTAAAAGATCCATCCTTATTCTTGACAAAAAGAACGGGAGCACCCCAAGGTGAAAAGCTAGGACGGATAAAACCTTTGTCAGAGAGTTCCTGTAGCTGCTTAGACAACTCTTGCATCTTAGACGGTGCAAGACGATATGGAGCTCTGGCAATGGGATTTGCACCAGGTAAGAGATCAATACGGAACTCGACTTGGCGTGCTGGGGGTAGACCAGGTAACTCTTCAGGGAAAACCTCTGAATAATCCCGAACGACAGGAATATCTTGAATAGACTTACCTTTTCCTTTATCTGCTACAACATGTGCCAAAAAGGCCACATAGTTCTTTCGCAGATACTTCCGAGCTTTAAAACAAGACATGAGTTTGAGACCACCAGCAGGTTTCTCACCACGAACCTGTAGGATCTCACCTGACGAAAGCGGCATGCGGATGGTCTTCTCGAAACAAACTATCTCTGCGCGATACTTGGCTAACCAATCCATACCCACAATAACGTCGAAGCTTCCAAGTTGCATAGGCGTGAGGTCAATAGGAAAAAGATGGTTGTTAAGGTTCAACTGGCTGTTGCGGAGAACAGAATCAAGAACAATGGGTTCACCGCTCGCCACTTCTACTGTCAATGGTTTACCTAGTTTCGTTCTAGACACTCGAAGCAATGGTTCAAAAGATAACGACACAAAACCCTTATCGGCACCCGAATCAAAAAGAACAGATGTTGGCTGATTATTAATAAAGAACGTACCGTTCACCACATTATCATCTGCTTGTGCCTCTTGTGCGTTCATGTTGAAGACTCGACCTCGAGCCTGGGCCTGATTCTGGTTTGCATTCTGGTTGGTTAGCCTTGGGCACCGGTTTCTGTAGTGGGTCAGATCCCCACAATTGTAGCACGAACCAGGAGGAAAATGAGGTCGTGCAGCTTGACCTTGTTACTGAGCAAGAGGCTGAGCTTGGTTCTGGTTAGCAGGAATGCGGCAGGTGGCAGCAAAATGACCATTTCTTCCACAGTTGGTGCATTGATGACACTGAACCTGTGGTGGGTGATGGCTGTTACACCTGTTGCACAAAGGTGCATTGCCAAGATAAGGCTTCTTGGCTGGAGGCTGTGCGGGTTGGTCGGGAGCTGCCTGGTTAGCTTGGGTAGTGACAACATAGTTTTGGGAAGCCTTACGCTTCCTTGCTCTTTTCGATGAACCAGAATCCTTTCCATTTTTGTTTTGACCTTTCTTGTTATCTTCCTTGTCAGACGACTGTTTCTTGCCCTTGTCACCCTTCCTGTGTAATTTATTCTTCCGAATCTGAGACTCAGTCCATGTCGCTGATAACTCGATCGCCTGACGGAGTGTGGTAGGATTACTACCAGTAATGATGTCTTGTACCGAGTCAGGCAGGCCGTTGATGTACCTTTCGATAGCCTTGTCTAGTGGGGCAACCATAGTCGGGCAAAGCAGACTCAACTCCTCAAACCTATCAGTATATGCCCTGTGCTCGCCACTATCTTGTTTCAAATCATCAAACTGCTTCTCCAACGCTCGTTGTTCATGACGAGGACAAAACTCCCTCATCATAAGAGCTCTGAGTTCAGCCCATGTCTGTGCTAGAGCAACTTCTGCACCACGGTCTCTCATTACCCCATTCCACCATGTAAGAGCCCTCTTCTGAAACACGCTCGAAGAAAACTCGACCTTGCGATTATCCGGACACTGAACGTGGCGAAAAGTATTCTCAATGCTCTCGAACCATTGAAGAAGCCCAGTTGCTCCCTCAGGACCACTAAACTTGAGTGGTTTAGCCGAGTTAAAATTCTTGAAATTGCATGGAGAATTATTGTTGTTGGCTTGGTTCCATTGAGCAAAGAGATTTGGGAATTGAGCAGCCATCTGCTATGCAATAATTTCTGCCAGCTCGGCAGTAGCTATCTGGTTTTCGCGTCGAGGAGGCATTCTAAAAGAGGAACATGAAAGGAAACGAGTGAGATGATTGGATGAAGAGGATGAAATGAAACAAAATCAACAAAAGCAAAGATGGTGGTTACGCATCGCAAAGCAAACAAGCGATACGCAATGTCTAGTCAAAGTAAATGGGTCAAAAATAATGTATCACGAAGACATGTTAGCCTATAAGTGAACACTCACCCCAAGAGTTCCCAGGTAAGAGTGACTGGTCCAATTATGTGGATTTGTACGAACACTCTAGCCTTAGACAGAAAACTCAGGGTACAGGCATTCACTCTTCCAGTTCGCACGTGTTCACACTATTAAACCCCGAAAACCTTGACGAGATTTTTGAAAATCCAAAGGGGTTCAAAACCTTATAACAGAGGGTTCAAAACCTAGTAATCAATCATCCTCGAACAGAGGTTATAGTCCGGTTTTATCAAAAAGCTTTTCCCTTTTTAAAACCAAGTTCACTATAACCAATGGCTCTGATACCACTCTGTCACACCCCTCCAAAACCCCACCCCGCCTTGGAGGCGTGACATGCCCAGGATCATAGCCACCAATCATATTAAACAAGCATGTAGTTTATTTATAAAATCCAACACAATACAATTGGTGTCAAAACATAGTTTAAGTTTACAGCGGAAGCAAAACATAAGTTTAATATAAGTTTTCCCACAACGACCACGCCTCCCTGTGCAAGCTCCTTAAGCTAGGGATCTAACGACCTGCAAGGCATGTAACAACGAGTCAACAACAAAGTTGAGTGAATTCACGGTTGGTTCACTGGCTTACTAGCCCGTATCGCGGTCTCCCAGACATGTGCGCGAAGGTTAGTATCCGTATCGCGTCGCATCTTATCGTGTCGCGGCCCTACAGGCATGTGTGCGAAGATTAGTGGAGTGGCATCCAACCTCTGGAGGATGGCCGTGCCTTGTAGAAAGTTTGTGAACTCACCTTTGCTTTTGCTTTGCTTGGTTTGCCTATCTTCTTTGATTGTAAGGGTAAGGGATAAAGTTTAGCCTACTGATAAGCCTAATAACCTAATTTAAACAATGATGCACACGAACTGGGTTAGTAACTAATACAGCAGTTATGACAATTCAAAAGATTAAACCCTCACAACGATTAACAAAGTGCAATACTTAACAATTCAACGGATTCACAACGAATAACAGAGCATAGTCCGAAATTGGATAATACTCAAATATTCAAGTCGAAATCACGACGAATCAGTAAAGTATCAGCTCAATTTGAGCAGCACTTAATCATACGTTGGATAGTTACAATCGATCGGACGTTGAATCGTAATAGCGATCGAATTAATACCCTGAATCGTAGCAGCAATTAGTGATCGTGTGTGTTAATTGTACTGCTATTGCTCTAATTCGACGTACACAGTGAGTTTGGACGTCGTTCTAAAGACAGAATTCAAGTGCCAATGTCTGCTATTTATACTGATTTTTGGACATGCTTACGGACCGTATGCCTTATCCCTTATGGTCCGTAAGGGACACCTATTTACTATAGGGTAGCCACGCGTGGGACTAGGCCTGCTGAGTCACTGAATTCGAGAAATTCTTAACTGACAACGAGAATTAAAGATAATCGTCCACTAGGGTTTACCCCCCTTGAGTTTTAGGGGCCCTGATCCTGATTCCGATTGTTCTGGAAATCTTAGGGTTTCTGTAGAATCACTTGGGTTTCTCAATTTGGGTTTCCAATTAGACTAATTAAAATAATAAATAGGACTTTTAGTGAGAGTTGCTACATTCTCCCCTTCTTATAGAAATCTCGTCCTCGAGATTTACTCGAATAAGTAAGGTTAATAGTACTAATCTTTTATGCTCGAGAAACTTAACCTTTCTGTCTTCTATATAAAGTGGTTTCTCAACTAATCTTTAAATTTTTCATTCACTTATATGTCTTGGAGAGGTACTACCAGCAATTCGTCAGATAGATATTTCTTAAAGTTGGATACATGAAATATTTAGGGAAGACTTAACCTTAGCCGCAACACTTAAAATGTATATTATAGAACATCGTAAAGTATTGAGTCTTGCACTTGGAACGAAGCATCGTTGCGGATCATTGAGCACTGTACAGGTTATAGTCCGGTTTTATCAAAAAGCTTTTCCCTTTTTAAAACCAAGTTCACTATAACCAATGGCTCTGATACCACTCTGTCACACCCCTCCAAAACCCCACCCCGCCTTGGAGGCGTGACATGCCCAGGATCATAGCCACCAATCATATTGAACAAGCATGTAGTTTATTTATAAAATCCAACACAATACAATTGGTGTCAAAACATAGTTTAAGTTTACAGCAGAAGCAAAAAATAAGTTTAATATAAGTTTTCCCACAACGACCACGCCTCCCAGTGCAAGCTCCTTAAGCTAGGGATCTAACGACCTGCAAGGCATGTAACAACGAGTCAACAACAAAGTTGAGTGAATTCACGGTTGGTTCACTGGCATCCTAGCCCGTATCGCGGTCTCCCAGACATGTGTGCGAAGGTTAGTATCCGTATCGCGTCGCATCTTATCGTGTCGCGGACCTACATGCATGTGTGCGAAGATTAGTGGAGTGGCATCCTACCTCTGGAGGATGGCCGTGCCTTGTAGAAAGTTTGTGAACTCACCTTTGCTTTTGCTTTGCTTGGTTAGCCTATCTTCTTTGATTGTAAGGGTAAGGGATAGAGTTTAGCCTACTGATAAGCCTAATAACCTAATTTAAACAATGATGCACAGGAACTGGGTTAGTAACTAATACAGCAGTTACGACAATTCAGAGATTAAACCCTCACAATGATTAACAAAGTGCAATACTTAACAATTCAAGGGATTCACAACGAATAACAGTGCATAGTCCGAAATTGGATAATACTCAAATATTCAAGTCGAAATCACGACGAATCAATAAAGTATCAGCTCAATTTGAGCAGCACTTAATCATACGTTGGATAGTTATAATCGATCGGACGTTGAATCGTAATAGCGATCGAATTAATACCCTGAATCGTAGCAGCAATTAGTGATCGTGTGTGTTAATTGTACTGTTATTGCTCTAATTCGACGTACACAGTGAGTTTGGACGTCGTTCTAATGCCAGAATTCAAGTGCCAATTTCTGCTATTTATACTGATTTCTGGACAAGCTTACGGACCGTATGCCTTATCCCTTACGGTCCGTAAGGGACACCAATTTACTATAGGGTAGCGACGCGTGGGACTAGGCCTGCTGAATCACTGAATTCGAGAAATTCTTAGCTGACAACGAGAATTAAAGATAATCGTCCACTAGGGTTTACCCCCCTTGAGTTTTAGGGGCCCTGATCCTGATTCCGATTGTTCTGGAAATCTTAGGGTTTCTGCAGAATCACTTGGGTTTCTCAATTTGGGTTTCCAATTAGACTAATTAAAATAATAAATAGGACTTTTAGTGAGAGTTGCTACAAAGTGCATGTTTTAAAATCTAAACACAAGATAACTTGTGTTAGGGTCCTAGAAAGTTATAGTCTAGGTCAAAGCATTACTAATAACCTAATTCCCTATAACCATTGACTCTGATACCAACTCTTCTGTCACACCCCGGCCGCGTATAACATGCAACCGCAGCGGAAACGCCGGGGAGTGTTGAGACAGAATTAATTGTTTCACAACTATGGCATACAAAGTTATATTTTATTTATTAAACACGAGTGTTAAATCGTTTCAAAACAGGAAATAAAGTGTTTATAACATAATTAAACTAGTCTATCTTCGTTTTATGTCTCTAAGGCACAGGTCCACCCTAGTATCACATTCATCATCTTAAGCGACAGCTCCTGAAAACACATATGAAAGTAGGTACGTCAGCATAAAAATGCCTGTGAGATATATAGGTTTTGTGAAAAATGGGATTCATGACTTGAGTTTAAAGAAAACGTTTAATAACAGTCAGTCATGAACCTTGTAAATTGTTTTGTCTTGCAAATCATTTGAAAAACGATAAAACTAGATGATATGTATAGATAAATGTAAGGTTAAACGAATAACCAAGTAAAATGAGTTGTATAAGATAAGTTGTTGGTAAAAATAATGTCTTGTGAAGAATATGTTATTTGTGTAAAGCGTAATATGTCTAAACTGAAATGATTTAGATAACGCTACGATATGTAATATTATACAAACACTTATATATAGGAAGTACCAGCGGCGTATCCACCACGTTTGTATCGTATTACACCCGTTTCGTTACTTAAATCATTTACCCAAACCAACCACCATGTAAATTGTTCATGTATAAGTTAATTGTCAAGTGTTATTGTGTAAACCATATCGAAATGTCTATGTTCAATGTAAACCACCAAATGTGTATATAAATGTCAAAATATTTATGTTTAATGTAGATCACGTAATGTTTACCAAATATATATCATGTATGGTAAGTGAAATATATCAACTAAACCATATGTAAAATGCACCAAAACAAGGTATTGAAGTAAAACATGGTTTAAATCAAAGCTATGTTTTGTGGAACAAATGCATGCTATATTGATACAAACATTTATGCGGTATTGTGAAAATGCATACATCCAAGCCTTGAGACTGTGGCGATAAACCCTTAAACAAATTAAAGGTTTATCTAAGTTATGTGTATCGAATTCGGTCATTCCTTTCATCCAAACCAACCTAGGATGTCCGGAACGGGAGTTGTCAATTCCTATGGTACCACTACCTACTAACGGGCGGCATGATCGGTGTTAATGAATGTACATTGTATAAGTTAAACAAACCAAATGTCATACAAAAATGTAGGCATGTGATGAATAATTGTACTAAGTACGCACACAATGGGCATACATAGGATAAAAGTCATGTAAATCATTGTGCTAGTATGCTCAGTCAACATACATAGCAGAAAAGGCAATGTAAAACAATGTGCTTAATATGCTAAGTAAACATATGTAGCCGAATAATGTATTGTAAATCATGTACTAATCAGTGTACTAAAGAACATAGCAAGTATATGATGTGAAAACAGGAAAGCATGAAAGTAACAAGTAGACACATGTGTTTCACCCCAAAACAGTTTGGAAAACAGTAAAAGAGGGGTTCAATGTACTCACCTGAGATTGCTTTGAAGTTCTTGTATAATAACCAAATAATGCTAGAGATCACGGAATATCAAACGACACCTAATAGGTAGCTATGTTAATATACCGGACCTAAATCGGAGGATCGGATAGTATGCGGGTTCGTAAACCAAACGAGTATGGAGACACGTGTAATATGGTTTAACAAAGCCTACATACTAAAATGAAACCTAACCTAAGTGCTTACGACCCATTATGACCCGTTTAGGTAGCTTATGCTACCTTAACGCGTCGTTTGCGTAGAACGCGTTTGGAACGCCTAACATCGTGACCACAAGGTATAACCTCGGAAGGTTACAACTATGGTCACCTAATGTGTTTGGTCGGATCCTAATGATCGACCAAATGGGTCGGGTTCGAAAGTGTAAGCGATGGTTTAGATCGCTTACCTTATGACCCTATATAAGCACTAAACTAAAAGTGACGAGCTAAGCATGTTAGAACATGCTTAACTAAGTTTAGAAAATAGGTTTGGTATCAAAACAAACGGTTTTGATACTCACGAGTATTTTGGTTACAAAATACGCAAGAATGCGCATTTTGGCCGAAACTACGACTCGTCACTAAGCCTAGATAACGTGGTAATCAGTAGGTATAGTCACTACAGACTATAACCATCGTGATCATGCTCACGTTATGAAGTTCCAACGAACTTCGTGTTGACCATAAGCTGGTCAACGCAGAAAGTCAAACAAAGTTTGACTTTAGCACTAGAAAGCGATTAAAAGAACGAAAGAACACTTACGAAGGGTCCCCGAAAGCTAACCTTGATCCAGGAGCTCAGGTATGAAGCAATAGCATCAACTTAGAGCTCTTTGATCAGTTTTGTGGGTTTTACACCAAATGGGGGGGGGGTATTTATACGAAAAGCAAGACCGTTAGGATCGTTTCTTGAATATCGTGCCACGATCTCATGCGTACACTTGTCAAGATGTTATGGTATCATATGGTGACCCTAACTCCAGAGGTTGTGAAAGGGCATTGCCCTTTGGAGTGATTGAAAGGACAAATTCAGCCAAAAAACGAGTTTCTGCATCTGTAGGGCTCACGCGGCCCGCGTCAGCATACAGGCAAAACTCAGGCGGGCCGCCTGGCTTTGTCTGATCTGCACAACTTTTCAGAAATGACAGTTTTAGTCCCTATTGCATATTTAAGCCATTTCCAACACTTCTAAGGCCTGTAAAGCCAACTTTAAGGCCCTAAAATGATGCCTAAACATTGTGGACATGAAACAAGCTCAAAAATATGTCGGATGTTGGTTCGTTTAGCCGTACGATCGCGATGTTCGGTTAATTATGACGGAATGCGCATAAGCGCGAAAGACGATCCAAATGACGCGACGAATGGATTTTTCTCATGCCAAACACTAAGGCATAATATAAGGATGCTTACATAAATTTTTGGATGTCCGGATGTCTTCATAACGTAAGTTATGCGCGAAAGTGCAAAGTTGTGCACTTTTTGACACTTTTAGCCCCTGAATGATCCAAAAGTTTGTTTTAGCATACCAAACCCCTTAAAGCCTATTTCTAAGCTATGTAAAGGATATTTATGGTATGTTTAACTTATGGACATGTTCCGGAATGTTTGTTACAGTTCAAATTGGCATACTTTCGCAGTTTGTCAAGTTTAGTCCCTGTAAGCGAATTAACTTGCTTTTGCCATACCAAAGCCTTCAAAACTTATTTCTAAGTTATGTAAAGGTTATTTAAGGTATGTTGAGTATATGTTGATGTTCCGGAGTATTTGTCGTATTAAACTGAGTACGTTTACGCACCAGGTTGCGTATAATTCTCCAGAAAGCGATGTAGAGTTTAAAATCGAACAAAAGTCAAAACATGAAAAATGTAAAACACAACCAAACAAACATTGGGATTAAATAACATTGTTTTATTGATAATTGAACTGTTCATAATGATTTCGAGCACAAATGTTACAACAACAATAGGGGAAACAATGATAACAACAGCGCTAGGGGTCATGCATTTGTGCTCGGTCAGGGTGATGCAAGGAATGGTCCTAACGTGGTAATGGGTAAGTTTCTTCTCGACGACTTTTATGTTACTGTATTATTTGATTCTGGTGCGGATACCAGTTATATGTCTTTGAAAGTTAGTCAAATGCTCAAGCGCACACCAACACTTTTGAATACCAAACATGTTGTAGAGTTAGCTACCGGTAAAAGTCTAGAGGCCACACACATAGTTCAGGGTTGTAATCTTATCCTCGCTTGTCAGATTTTCTCTATCGATCTAATACCTATAGCCTTGGGTAGTTTCGACATCGTCATAGGAATGGATTGGTTATCCCAACAACAAGCAGAGATCTTATGCAAGGAGAAGATTGTTCGTATTCCCCGTTCTGGTAAAGAACCTCTCGGAGTTCAAGGCGACAAGAGTAGTGCCGTGGTTGGCATTATCTCCTTCCTGAAGGCCCAGAAGTGTTTGCGAAAGGGCCACACTGCCATTTTGGCACTTGTTACTGACGCATCAACGAAAGAGAAGAGATTAGAGGATATCCCAGTTGTATGCGATTTTCCTCAAGTGTTTCCTTAAGATTTACCTAGGCTACCGCCTCTTCGCCAGGTCGTATTCCAAATCGAGCTAGCTCCAGGAGCAGCACCAATAGCTCATGCACCGTATCGCTTAGCTCCATCAGAATTGGAAGAACTGTCTGCACAACTACAAGAGCTCTTGGATAAGGGCTTTATTCGTCCTAGCTCTTCGCCTTGGGGAGCCCCAGTATTATTTGTGAAAAAGAAAGACGGTACCTTCAGGATGTGCATTGACTACCGCGAGCTCAACAAGGTGACCGTAAAGAATCGCTATCCTCTGCCACGTATTGATGATTTATTCGATCAGCTACTAGGGTCGAGCTACTATTCAAAGATAGATCTAAGGTAAGGTTACCACCAACTGAGAGTCCGGGACGAGGACGTCTCCAAAACAGCATTAAGAACTCGCTACAACCATTACAAGTTTCTAGTTATGCCATTCAGGTTAACAAACGCACCTGCAGTCTTCATGGATCTTATGAACAGAGTGTGCAAGCCTTACCTAGGCAAGTTTGTCATTGTTTTCATCGACAACATCCTAATCTATTCTAAGAGTCAGGAGGAACACGAACAACATTTACGACTTATTTTGGAACTCCTTCGATCAGAACAGCTGTACGCCAAGTTTACGAAATGCGACTTCTGGCTTCGTGAAGTTCACTTTCTAGGCCATGTGGTAAACAAGGATGGGATTCATGTTGATCCATCCAAGGTAGACTCGATTTAGAACTGGCCTGCACCTCGTACACCAATGGAAATACGCCAATTCTTGGGTTTGGCGGGTTATTACAGGAGGTTTATCAAAGACTTCTCAAAGATTGCATAGCCGCTTACACTACTGACACAGAAAGGTGTTACTTATCATTGGGGTAATACACAGGAAATAGCTTTTCAACACTTAAAGGATAGACTATGCAGCGCACCTATTCTTTCATTGCTAGAGGGCACAGACGATTTCGTGGTTTATTGTGACGCATCAATACAGGGTCTTGGTTGCGTATTGATGCAACAGGATAAAGTCATTGCCTACGCTTCGCGCCAACTTAAGATCCACGAAAGGAATTACACCACACACGACTTGGAGCTGGGAGCTGTCGTTTTCGCGCTTAAGATATGGCGACATTGCCTGTATAGTACCAAGTGCACCATCTACACCGATCACAGGAGTCTTGAGCATATCTTCAAGCAGAAAGAATTAAACATGTGTGAACGTCGATGGGTCGAGCTCTTAAACGATTACGAATGTGCCATCAAGTACCATCCAGGCAAAGCCAATGTTGTGGCTGACGCCCTCAGTCGAAAAGACACTACGCCTAGACGCGTACGAGCATTACAACTTACCATCCAGTCTAGTCTTCCGGCACAGATACGAGATGCTCAGGTAGAAGCATTGAAACTAGAAAACGTCAGGGCTGAAGCCCTACGCGGCTCAAGGCAACGGTTAGAACAAAAGGAAGATGGCGCCTACTACGTAACAGGATGCATTTGGGTCCCAATGTATGCCAACTTACGCGAGCTTGTAATGGATGAAGCACATAAGTCTCACTACTCGGTACATCCTGGCTCGGATAAGATGTACCACGATCTCAGAACCACGTATTGGTGGCCTAGCATGAAAGCCCACATCGCAACTTACGTCAGCAAGTGTTTGACTTACGCGAGAGTCAAGACCGAATACCAGAAACCATCAGGCCTACTTCAACAACCAAAGATACCACAATGGAAATGGGAGGAAATTCCCATGGATTTTGTCACTGGCATGCCTAGATCGCAGCGTGGGAATGATACTATTTGGGTGATCGTGGATCGACTCACAAAGTCTGCACACTTCTTGGCTATCAAGGAAACAGATAAGTTCTCCACCTTAGCAGATGTTTACCTTAAGGAAATTGTCTCGAGGCACGCGGTGCCAATCTTCATTATCTCAGATCGTGATGCACGTTTTATTTCGGAACTGTGGCAAGCGATGCACAAATCTTTTGGCTCACGGTTAGACATGAGCACAGCTTATCACCCTCATACGGATGGGCAGTCTGAGCGCACTATTCAAACCCTGGAAGACATGCTGCGTGTATGTGTAATCGATTTTGGCAACAGCTGGGAAAAACATCTCCTGTTAGTGGAGTTTTCGTATAACAACAGTTACCACACCAGCATTCAAGCCACTCCGTTCGAGGCATTATACGGGCGTAAATGCCGATCACCTCTCTGTTGGGCAGAGGTGGGCGATAGTCAGATCACAGGTCAAGAATTTGTAGTTGATGCTACTGAAAGGATTGCACAGATACGACAACGCATGGCGGCAACTCGTGACCGTCAGAAAAGCTACGCTGATAAGCGCAGGAAACCGCTCGAGTTCCAGGTTGGGGATCGAGTGCTGCTCAAAGTCTCACCCTGGAAGGGTGTAGTTCGTTTTGGCAAACGAGGCAAGCTCAATCCGCGGTATGTCGGACCGTTCGAAATCTTTGAAAGAATAGGCAAGGTGGCCTACAAACTAAACCTACCAGCAGAACTTGGGGGAGTTCACAACGTTTTCCACGTGTCAAATCTGAAGAAATGCCTGTCAGATGAGACCCTCATACTTCCTCTGAAGGAGCTCACTATCGATGAACAGTTGTGATTCGTCGAAGAATCAGTTGAAATCACGGACCGGGATGTTAAGGTCCTCAAGCACACCAGAATACCTCTTGTTCGAGTTCGTTGGAACTCCCGTCATGGCCAAGAGTTTACCTGGGAACGAGAAGACCAAATGAAACTCAAGTATCCCCAGTTATTCGGAAATAGTGCAACCACTACTGAGGCTGAAGCTACTACAAAATTTCGGGAGGGAATTCCAAATCAACGGGGGGATGATGTGACACCCCAGGAAAACCAGGAAACAACACAACACCACTAGCTTCCTCAGTAACCACGTGCTAAATTTCGGGACGAAATTTCTTTCAAGTTGGGGATAATGTGACAAATCGAGTTTCAAGGTCTCTATTTGACTTAACCTTGTGCTTACTTGCAATGTGTGTTTCATATATTTGGGGTGCATTATAATTATTATATTTGTGTGCTAATAATAATGTGATTAGTGTTAAATTGTGTTTAATAATTAATATAGAACTTTTTCCAAACACCTATCCCCACCCGAAAAACACCCTTGGTGAAAACCCCTACCCCACGAAAACACAAGTGATGAAAACACTTTAAGTGTTTTCGTCCACTGCTACTATCGAAAACACACACCTCACGAAAAACTTCATGTGTTTCGTCCACATGTGGCCAACGAAAACCAGAATGGGCTTTGGCCCAGTAACATCCGGTTATAATATTTATTCATAGCCTTTAGGCATAAGTTAATCGGAAAACCCTAATCACCTCTCACGATCTCTCTCGCTATCTTGTGAAACCCTACGGCAGTTTTGAACAACCGAGTCCAATACATCGATTGAAGTACCACCTTTCTGCTTAGGTTAGTGATCGATTACTTATGATTATTTGATTGGAATCACTTGTTTATTTGATATCATGAATGAACAGTTAGTACGTAATGATTGTGAATGTATGAGTTGTATTGATCCGTATGATAAGAATGCTTATGATCCGATGTAAAAATCTGTTGTGTGATGAATGCTGTTTGTGTGGATTAGATACTGATGATTTTGATTTTCATTCGTTGATTGAGTAATAATTGAATGATGGTATGATGATTGATTGTTTCCATGAGTTGTTCGGACTGAATGATTGTGTGATGAGTTCTGGGATTTTTGGTGTAACTGTTAGATGATCATTTGGATTCTGTGTTCATAAATGATGTTGTTAACGATGATGTAACTGACGAAATCCCCAACCAACGAAAACATAGAAGCCCAGACGAAAACACTTGTGTGATTTCGCCATGCATCAAACTTGACGAAAACCCTTGGATTTCATCACCTAGGGATTTCGTCCAACGTGATTTCGGCCCCAAGTGTTTTCGCCACCAAGTGATTTCGCCCAAGGGTTTTCGCCCGAACAGGGATTTCGCCATATGGTGTGTTCGTCCACTAAATGATTTCGTTGATTTGTTTGTACAGTGAACACTAATAAGTCAAGGATGCTAACTCTGTTAAATAGTTAACCTTGTTAAGTATGGACGGTGTTAAGTATGTCAAGTATGTTATGCATGCTTACTGGGTTATGTTAACCATGTTTTGTATGATAAGCTCATTATGCATGATAACTCTGTTATGACACAGTGATTATGTTATGTGTGTTAACTGTGATATGTTTCTGATTAACTTTGTTATGCATGTGAACTATGCAAAGTTTATTAATCCAGTTAAGTGCGGTAACCTCGTTAAACCCATTAACACCGTTAGATATGTTAGTGGATGATATTCTTATATTAAACTGAGAAAGCCTTTATGAGAAACATGGATTGTATGAATGTGATTAACTGATGTATGATGCATGATATCAACTGCCAAACATACCATGTGGTATTGATTGCATATGAAACTCTACAAACGTGAACTGATTGAGTATACGTGCATACTATAGGACTTGATTGATTATTTGCGAGCACATAATTTAGCATACCGAGCAAACCAAGGTGAGTTCACACTCTTACCAAGGCATGGGATTCCCGGGGTTGGGAATGGGATTGAATGGTTACTTGTACTTACATCACTACTGAGATACGTACCACTGACCTCGTTAGGTGTAGGACACCTATAGATACAGTTAGACTAGTAAAACACGGGAAGCCCCCACTAATCTTCGCACACATGCCTAGGAGGCCGCGATACAAACATTAATCTTCGCACACATTCCTAGGAGGCCGCGATACGAATACTAATCTTCGCAAACACGTCTGGGAGACCGCGATACAAATACAAATACAACTAGTCTAGGATACATGGGAAACCCCCACTAACCTTTGCATACATGTCTGGGAGACCGCGATACGAATTAATACGATACCTGGTACAGAATGAACAAATGAATTACGAACCGAATACTATAACTAAACAACCAACTGTGAACTCGCTCAACTTTGTTGTTGACTCGTTGTTACATGCCTTGCAGGTCGTTAGGTACTCAGGGAGCTTGCACGGGGAGGCACAGTCGTTGTGGGACATGGATCGTGGATGCCATGTTAAACGTTTATGACATCTCAAACTTATTACTTATGTTGGGTTTTACATTTATGCTTCCGCTAAACATTGATACTATACTTTTGTTTTGAATACCATTCATATTGTTGGTTGAATTTCATTTATTATTTATGTTGTTCAATATGATTGGTGGCTTGATCCTGGTCATGTCACGCCTCCAAGCGGTGGTACTCCGCGTGTGGATTTTGGGGGTGTGACAAACAGGACTTGGAATACTCCTAAAATCGCCACAGGGGGACATAATACCCCACTCAATAGCTTGTGAGTTTGAAACTACTAACAATGAGGCTGAATATGAAGCGTTGATAGCTGGTTTGCAAATTGCCAAGCATTTGAGGATCAGGTATCTTGAGGTAGATGTAGATTCATTGTTAATTACTAATCACTTTAATGGACCGTATGCTGTTAAAGGCGAAAAGCTAATCAAATATTTAGATATAGTCAAGGAATTGGCACTCTCCTTTGTTTCTATTAGTGCATGTATCTGTCGAGTTCGTCTTGTATCGAGTCTTGTATTTAGATAGAATGATCAGGGCACGTATTACGAGAAAATGTCAGAAATGGGTTTGGAGGTAATTTCGCACGAAATTACCTTTTGGTAATTCCGCGCAAAATTACAAGCTAATTCCGTACGGAATTTAATTCCGTGTGAAACTTAATCTCATTTGAGCTGATTTCATGCGGAATTAGAAACCTATATATACCCATGCCTTGATTTCATTTGTAACTTTCCGGCTTGTGTACCGAAGTGCTGCCGAAGTGTCGACTCGCTGTAAATTGTTGTCAAATCAATGAAGTGACAGTTTAAAGTGTATTTCTAGCTGAATTCCCTCAATACGACTGTTTCTGCCTTTTGTATTGAGCAAAAACTCTTTTGATCGATTCGTTCGGGTCTGAAAACGATCCTACAAGTGGTATCAGAGCTCAGGAGGAAGAGTTCTTACCAATTCAGCTGCAAATTCTAATTTCTACACCTTCTTTTTCAAATCAAACATGATTTCACGGTCAAAATGCTTTGATTTTCACACATCATGTGCGCATTACTGTTTTAACAAACCCTAGAATGTTTTAGAACTATAATCGGCCTATAACTTGATCAATTTGACAAATTTCAGTTCAAGATGATGATGTCAGCATAGTTTCACACGAAATTAGGGGTTAATTTCGATTCAGAGGTTAATTTCATTTGAAAAGTTCAAGCGAAATTAGTAATTCCGCACCAAAGCGGTAATTTCATTTGAGTGGTCCAAGCGAAATTAGGTAATTCCGTTTCAAGGAGTGATTCCGTTTGGTATTTCCGCACGGAATTACAATTCCGTTTGAAAAGTTGTTTGATTCACACGAAATTAGGGTAATTTCGTTCCAAAGTTGTTATTTCATTTGAACAGGGTGATTTCGCTTGAAAGTTAATTCGGTTTGGGAGTTAATTTCGTTTGAACTGTCTGATTTTGTGAACTTTGAATACCGAATCATGGAAGCAGAATTCTACAACGTGTTTGCTACTCCGATAACCATTACTCAGCAAGCAATGTTGGAAAATGAAACGGGCACGATGCAAAAACCACCTAAGCTCATGAACATCGAGGAGTATAAAGGATGGGAAGAACGTTTCGAAAATTGGGTGCAAGCAAATTATTTGGATGCTTGGGAATGTATTGAAACAAAATATGTTAGACCGACGAATGATGACGAAGAGGAGATTGCTATCAAAGATCTTAGTGTGGATGAGAAAAAGAAATACGAAAATGAAAAGATGATGATCAGTTTACTACAAGAAGCTGTTAAAGAGGATATTTTGGTCTTATTGCAACACACTGGAAGTGCATAGTCAATATGGAAAGCATTAAGATCCAAGTTTGTTGGAAATCAAGAAATGATAAAGAACAAAAAATTGATTTTGAAGAAAGAGTTTGATCTATTTCGTGGTTTGGAAAATGAGAGCACAAAGCGGATCATTGAAAGATACTTCAATTTTTTAGTCAACATGAAGAGAGTAAGCATCACAAAGGATAATGAAGAGTTGATAGAGAAGTTGGCTGATGCATTGCCACATGAAACTTGGGGCACGTATTTGATGATGTTAAGAAATAAGAAAGGTTTTAATAATCTAACTTTGAGCAAGTTCGTTGGGAAATTGGAAGCTCAGGAATGGAACAAAGGAAGATAGCAAGAATGAAAGACTTTGATGGTGAACAAGATATCGGTTTGTATTACAAAGCAAGTATCAATGACAAGACCAACATGTCACCAAAGGTTGAAACTGCTTTCAATGCAAAGAATTCATCGGGAGGGTCTTCTAAAGGGTTAAACAGCTAAACAAATTTTTCATCATATCCATCATTTGATCCAAACTTGTCAACAACAAAGAATGGTAGGAAGTTACAGTCCAACATTGTATTGAATCTTGAGAATGATCAAGATTACTCAGAAGAAGTTGCAAAAAGTCACATGTCTTTGTTGGGGACTGTTCTAGAATCATATGGAAGCTTTGAAGCAGGTCGGATCGGGAATCCAATGCTCACAAAAGAGGATTACGATCAGATTGACGCTTAAGAAATGGAACTGATGGATATAAAGTGGTGTTTGGCTAGCGTGTTAAGGAGAGCTGAGAAATTCAAACAGATCACAGGAAGAGATGATTTCCGTGATGCATGTGTTTCTAATTTAGGTTTTGATAAATCTAAAGTTACTTGTTTTCGTTGCAGGCAAAAAGGACACTTCAAGAGGGAGTGCACAAACCGCGAAACAAGTGGAGCTCAGAATCCGTTCAACAACAATGATTATTATCGGAAAGCAATTTATCATCAAGTTGCTGAACAACCACAAACTGCTCATGCCAGGAAAGAGATTGAAGATTCATCAAAGATAGCATGTATGGTGAATCAAGAAGATAACAAATCATCAAAAGGATATAGTTGGGACAAATATGTTTCAGCTGATGGTAAAGCATGTCTGATAGATCAGGAAGATGAAAAGTTACCAGAGGGTTTTAGCTGGGATAATTACTGTCCAGATAAAGAAATTTTAAAAGCTAAAGCTTTTGTTGCTCGAATTGAAGAAGATAGTGATGATGATAATGAGTATTATGCAAAACGAATGCAGAAACACTAAAAAATGAAGGTAAAAGAAGTTCCAAAGCTCAAAGTTGAAAAAGCTAAAAAGAAAAAGAAAAAGGTCAAAACACCAGTCAGCAGTGATGATGAGGAAGTTCCAGTGGTTAAAAGAAAGGTAAAAGAAGTTCCAAAGTTCAAAGTTGATGAAGAAGTTGATGCTCGAAAGATTCCAGTGAATTGTGAAACCTGTCAGATCATGAAAAAGAATAACAACGAATTGACTAACAACATGAACAGTTTAAAGGAATCTTACGATGTTCTGAACAAAGCCATGAATCAATACAATCAATCTAGTGATGAACAAGCAACAGCCATGAAGACGCTTCAGGGAGCTTTCATGACAAAGCAGAAAGTGGTGAACAATTATATTGAGAAGTGTGTTGTGCTAGAACAAAAACTGGAAACACAAAGAATTGAAACTGAAGGAGTTAATAGATTGTTAAAGAGTTACTCATGTACTTCTTATGTCATTGACAGGATTTATCCAACTGTTGAAGGCATGAAGGCTTTTGAGGAAGATGAAATAACTAAAGAACAGATGGTGTCGGTGTCTGAAGAAAAGACTTCTGAAAAGAAGAAGAAAAAGAAGAAGGATACTGAAGTGAAGACATCTGGTAAGAAACAAGGTGTCAGTTACAAGAAGTGTCCACCCCCACTTGAAAATGCATATTCTCCGAGAAATCCAAATTCAGAAAGAGTCCAAAAGGCAACAAACTTACAGTGGGAGTCTGAGCCTACAGTTAATTTGCCAGAAAACAATGATGTCACGTTTACATCATCTGACACTGATCAACAATCTCAATTGATGAAGAAAGTGGTGGATCATGTGTTACATAACAATGAAACCGAGGAGTCAAAATCAGAGTCAAAGTCTGAATCCGACACCACTTCAAAAGTCAAACAGGGCAAAAGGGTTTACAATAAAGAATTCCTGTTATCGAAATCTAATTTGAATGAGGAAATGTTCAGAGTGGCATATACTTTGAATGATTCTGACAAATTATATTCTGATGATGAATTTCCAATAAGAGGTGTCAAAACTGAAATGATAAAAAAGGTTTTCAAACTAACATAAATGAATATTTCATTTCTGAAATAAAAGATATAAATCTTTCTGATAAACCTTAAAAATACACCTCAAGAGTTCAACAAAGAGAAAACATGAAAAAGGATTACGGTTCTGGTTCCGGATTTCGAAAGAAACCAAACCATAACGGTAATTTCAAAAAGAAAGGTTTAGGATTTATTTCACCAGAAAATCACAAAAAATGAGAAAACTTATAAACCAAAAACTGTATTTGTTTCAGGAACAAGCTCGGAAGAAGAGATGAAAAGCTCATTCTGGAAGCAATCAAACAGAGAATTCAGAGAATTCCTGGCAAAGAAGCAAGAAGAAATGAAGAATGAAGCTGTTAAGATGATAGAAACGAGAACCTGTTTTCAATGCGAAACACGTGGTCACATTGCCAAGGACTATCCCAGGGCAATTCATTCAAAACAGGGAGTTGCTCGTAAATTGAAAGACAAAGTGATTGAGTTTGAACCACCAATTGAAAGATCAAAAATTTTCAAAAATTCAAAATTTGAAATTGGTGAATGTTCAAACAGGTTTTATAAGAAGAAAGCAAATCTTGACAACCAAAAGTGGGTTGTTAAGAAGTCGGATGATAGTTCTAGTGATGATTCTGATTCATCAAAATTAGATGAGCTATCTTTTGGCGATGAATCTGATTCCACAAAATCAGAGGAGCCACAAGTTGATTCAAAAAGTGAAAAGTCAGTTCCATCTTCCATCAATGGATGATGCAAACTTTCCACCATTGAGGGCTAAGAATTTTAAACAAAAAATTGGAAAAATTGAGATTTCAAATCAATTCTTTACTGAGAAGGAAGAATTTGATGTTGAAAAGGCCTTTAACCTCAAAGTGAAACACATTTTAGGAAAAATGATTGACAGAAAAGTCAAAGGGATAAAGGAATATTATGAAAAGAAGATGGAAGGTAAAAAACCAAGTGTTGGTAACTCGGAATCACCCAAGGCTGTTCAGGCTTGGGTTGATATATTTTTTTTATTGAAAAACCTGACTTGCCGAAGCTCCCAAGTTGGTAATCGTGGAGCATGAATCGGCATTATTCTTGAAAAATGTTTTTGAAAATGAATAAGTGTGACTTGCCGGAGTTCCCAGGTTGATGAACAGGAATCAGCATCATTCTTTTTATCAGGTTTGTTTGTTTGTGATACCTACAAGTGGTAGATCAGGGACATTAATTTGTATCTGATTTCCTATAAGTGGTAATTGGTTTGTTTTTCTAGTGATTTATCAAGGTCATTAGGTTGAACTTGATGTAATCTTCAAACATGTGGTATTTTTGAAAAACAAGATAATGAACTCCAAACCTACAAGTGGTTCTAACAAAACTAATTTTCCAGAAAAACCGTTTTGATTAAAACAAATTTAACTGTTTTGAGATCTAAATGGGAAAATAGTTTGTTATAAGTGGAAGTTCTGATTATTTATGCCAAGTGGATGGTGATTTGAAGCGATTCACATTAAGTTGTCAATTTTCTTGTACAGTTTGTTTTCAAGTTTCTTTAAATGTTTTTGAATTTTAGGGGGAGTAAGAAATTTCAGAAAATCGAAAAACATTAGAAAATTTGAAAATACAAAAACATGATAAAAACAAAAATGAGTTTTGTTGTATAAAAGAGGAAATGATAGTACATCAGTGGACTATCACAACATGCTAAAGAAATGGAAAGTAAAAAATGTGATAAACAATCTCACTACGGATATGCCAGTAGGTTTTTATACATTTAGTAGATTGTTTTCGAGATATAAACCTAAATTTCGAACTTACTTATATCGTGGGGAACATTTCTTGGATATATGGGTAACCTCCGAAATCTTGCTTGAAAGGTCCCTCTTTCTGAGATACTAGGTCTTTATACTCAGTGATAGGTATTATCCCAGGACTTCTGATTTTGTGGAAGCAATGGCCTAGTCCTCGTATAATACTTTGCAAATTGCTTGAAATATAGCGCTGCCCTCAGTACAAAAAATGATGAAACATTGATAAATGCTAATCATGTGCTGTTGAAGAAAAGATTCTCTAAAGGGAACACACCAAAAGTCGAACTGTCATCTCTCTGCTGAACGGAAGTTCTGACCTGATCTCTCATGGTTTCGCATTTAACCCTTTACGGATATCATCTAGGTATACTCACCTGTAAGACTGAATATTGGGATCTGGATACGGGAGTATATTCAAGAGGTGGGACACGCGAATAAGTTTAAGTCTTTCAAACACTAATCTCGTATCTCGAAACAGTTGAACTTTGTGTAAAAATTTAAGTGGATCAGTATACTGACAATCTAAGTGAATTGTTTAGAACTTAAAATGTTTAAAACTTAACGGTGTTGGTGTCACACCCTGACTTTTGCGGAAGCGTGGGTTTATTTGGCGTGACTTCTTAATACCATAACAACAATCACAACATGCTATATGATAAAATATTTGATGTTCATCCATTAAAATAATTGAAAATGCATAACATATTGTTTTGAAACAACATCAACCACATGATACGTTTACAAACATGACTTGTTTAAAAAAAATGAGTTCATAAGACTCGACGAAAAGCTACCAACAACACAAGGATTTGAGACAATGCAACTCGTCCAGGAAAGAGTTACACTTCCCAAACCTACGACTCCGGATGACATCCTTATTTAGTACGCAGCTAATCATGCATCACTTGCCAGATCCAACTTAATTTCCTGAAATACATGTAGTTTAAAAAGTCAACGAAAAGTTGAGCGAGTTCATGAGTAAGTCTTGTGTATATAAAACCGTTTAGTATGTCTGTAAGTAAAATTTGTCCCTGGTATGTAGCAATAAGGAAAAAGAGATCACCAATGGGTTGCAAAGCCACCGGTATGTGTGAAAAGGTGCAGGGAAACTCAAACCTAGCAAAATTTGTTACCGGGCTTCCGGCTGGAAGACACAGTCACCACTATGGGCCGCCCCGGCCTCACGGGTGTGGGCTCGCTACACCCAAATAGATCTATCACTCTTGTGTCCCTTGGTCCTATAACGAGGATTAATGGCCTCAAGTGTTGTGCCCACCCTTCACATGATCTAGTAGTGTAAAACCCTCCCTAAGCTAACCATACCATGTATATAAAAGTCTGAAAAAATTTGTAAACATGTATTCCACCCCCGAAGTATAAAACCGAAAACAGTAAAGGAATAGGGGGTCATGAACTCACCTTAGTGCGTCTTGACTCGAACTTAAACTCTTTCCGCTACACGACAACCTACAACGTACTAATGTCTATTAGACGAACGGGCCGTGCCTTGGCTTAGAGTTTAGTGTTTTGATTTGCGTTACTTAGGTATTATTTTGTTAAAACAATAATAATTATTTTAACTTAACTATCGCTATTAGAAAAATAGTTAGACAACTATTTCGTATCTACTTTCTCGAATATTTTACTAAGTGTTCGGATTCTCGGAAAATTTCGGCAGAGTATCCTCTGTAAATAGAGGTGTCCATGCTTTAATAGCATATCATTTTCTTTTATATAAAACCAATGGTTCATTTTTCAATCACCAAGCCGACATATCGACAAACAAAACGTTGCATACTTCATTTCAGCTTTATAACTCGAAACCAGACTGTTTTCGAGGATATTTATAAAATAGTTAACCTTTTCTAAAAATCACCAAATTTTTACAGAATATGACATATGTTCCAAAATTTATTGTGTAAAAATATCAAAGTCCAATTTGTTACCCATATTTTATAAAAAAATCATTTTCTCGACTGCAATTAGATTTGTTACCTTCTAATCGCAGTTTACGGAAATATTCACTAAAAATCATCCGTAAGTCCGTTTGACGAAATTCCAGTTGGAGGGTCGTCCTGACAATGGTGTCTATCTACTGTAAAAATTTCATGAGTTGATTTTATTCAGGTTTTAGGTTATGACTCCGAAAATAACCCACTTTTTCTGCAGTAAAAATGCAGCTTGAGCTGCTGTCCAAAAATAACCTTTTAAAAATAGTAAACGGTCTCCAAAAATTATGATTCCAGTGCCATATGCTTAGTTATTCCAAAATATTCATTTTAGGCTTTAGAAAATCCGTTTTTCGACTTAAAATGATCCCGTTACAGCCTGTTGAAGTTGGCTGGAAATCCAACTCAGCAAGCTGTTTGAGTTTTTGTGTGTGAAGAACAATCAACAATCGAACAAGAATCGAAGTGAGACAAGAGTATGAATGGACTTACTACTAGCACAAGGCTAGGGTTGTAATCTTAGGATGAGATGATAAGGAATGATGGTGAGAAAAGCTTGAACAAGGCTTCTTGAGAGCACTTCCTCTTGCACCTCTATGGATCAATCTTGGAGCTTGGAATGGGGTTTACTAGTGAAGGAGATGAAGATGGTGAGGGAAAATGAAGATGGAAATCAGTTGTGATGAGAGGGGGGGGGGTTATGTGGGCCGATTTTTAGAGGGAGGAGAGAGAGGAGTGGTGTATCTTGAGGAATGATGATTATTTCTTGGAAAGGTGCATCTAGTTTGTAGGGGAATGATGACATGAAAAATTGGCCAATGAACTCAAGATTCTCTTTACAAAAGATTTAAACAAAATATATGTTAATGATTTGGGGCAGATTTTCGATTATGGGGGGGGGGGGTAAAGTGTAAATTTTTGTTAATTAGTAGGTAATTATTAAAAGGTTAAGGGTATTTACAAGTATAGTGGGTGTATGTCATGTTTGCATGGTGCATGGGGATTTTTGTGACCATGATTAATTTAAAATGATAAAATAATATTTCTTACAATATTTTCATGTCCCGGGTAATGTCTGGTTGTTCGGTTTCGCATCGTTCTATTAAAGCGTTTAATTGTCCCGTAAAGCGTCTTTTGTGCATCTTTTTGTAACGAAATTAATTCCAACACTTAGGAAAGTGTCCAGGATCATTTAGTCCATACTCTGAATGATATGAGTGTGTTAAAACTGAATTGTTATTAAAAATGTGGAATTCTGTAATTAAATTGTGTTTTAGGCACTTTCCGGCACTCAAACTATCACCTAGTGACATAGTTTTATATTTCTCACTTCCCTACACTCCATACTGGTGTAGTGATTTATCTCTGGCCCATACTGGCCTAAAAATAGTATCTGTCTAAGTGCTGGCATTGTCAGCATGTGTCTGGGTCATCCGCTCACTGCACTAACTGTGCTTTGTGCATCCGGTATGTCACTACGGGTCTATATGAAATAATTGGAGTGACTGTATGTAAATAATGCACATGTATGTATATAACGTAAATCAGTAAGCAGTTTAAAGTGTCAGATGTAATGAAGCACAGTCATTAAGCACATAATTAGGGTTAGTTAATTTGTACAGTACCTGTAATTTTACGGGTTGTCACATTCTCCCCCTGTTAAGAAAATTTCGTCCCGAAATTTTATGTCCTACTCCTAGTTGCAGGGGTCTTGGGGAATAAATGTGGGTACTTGGCCTTCATACGATCCTCACGTTCCCACGTGAATTCTGGGCTGTGTCGTGCATTCCATGGAACTTTGACTAGCTTGACACTGCTCCGACGTGTCTTATTAATCTTCCAATCCGTAACTTCAACCGGTTCCTCAACAAAGTGGAGTGTGTCGTCGATATGAACCTCGTCAGTAGGAATGACAACTGTCTCTTGTGTTGGACTCTTTCTCAAATTTGATACATGGAATGTATCGTGAACACCGTTGAGTTCAGCAGGTAGGTCCAACTTGTAGGCCACAAGCCCAATCCTTTGCAGGATTCTAAAAGGACCAATGTAACGCGGATTCAACTTCCCACGCTTTCCAAAGCGTGTCACACCCTTCCAGGGTGAAACCTTTAACAAAACCATATCCCCAACTTGGAATTCCAGGGGCTTCCTCTTTGGATCCGCATAGGCTTTTTGTCTGTCGCGAGCTGCCTCGATGCGTTTTCGAATCTGAAAGATCTTGTCGGTTGTTTCCTGAACCATTTCGGGGCCAACCAGCTGTCTATCACCCGCATCAGCCCAGCATAGCGGTGATCGACATTTGCGTCCGTAAAGAGCTTCAAATGGTGCTGCTCCAATGCTTGTGTGGTAGCTATTGTTGTATGAAAATTCGACCAAGGGTAAGTGTTTGTCCCAGCTACCACCCAGGTCCATTACACATGCTCTCAGCATATCCTCCAATGTTTGAATCGTTCGTTCACTCTGGCCGTCCGTTTGTGCGTGAAATGCTGTACTCAGATTCAATTGGGAACCAAATGCCTCTTGGAAGGACTGCCAAATCCTTGATATGAAGCGTCCATCTCTGTCAGAGATAATCGAGAGAGGCACTCCATGACGTGCAACAATCTCCCTCATGTATATTTCAGCAAGTTTACTTGTATTGTCCTTTTCCCTGATCGGCAGGAAGTGCGCAGATTTTGTCAGCCGATCTACAATTACCCAAATTATATCGTGGCCCTTTGGCGTCTTTGGCAATTTCGTTATGAAGTCCATGGAAATCTGTTCCCATTTCCATTGGGGTATTACAGGTTGTTGCAGGAGACCTGAAGGCTTCTGGTACTCGGCTTTAACCTTGGCGCACGTTAAACATCTGCCAACATATACTGCAACATCGCCTTTCATCCTAGGCCACCAATAGAAATCCTTAAGATCTTGGTACATTTTATCCGCTCCTGGATGAATCGAGTACCGTGACTTGTGAGCCTCATCGAATATAACCTTTCTCAATCCTCCACACAGAGGAACCTAAATTCGTCTCACAAAACACAAGGTTCCTTCCTCGTTTGGTACCAACTGTTTCTCCATCCCACGGAGATACTCATTCTCGATATTGCTTCTTTCAAAGCTTCTCTCTGCACGGCACGAATGCGCAACGAGAGATCTGTCTGGACAATCATCTCTAAAGCCCTAACCCTTATGGGCTTAATCCTTTCTTTTCGACTTAGGGCGTCAGCAACTACATTCGCCTTTCCTGGGTGATACTTGATCTCACAGTCGTAGTCGTTCAACAGTTCAACCCAGCGTCTCTGTCTGATATTAAGCTCCTTTTGATCGAAGATGTGCTGTAGACTCTTATGATCAGTGAAGATTGTACATCTTGTTCCATACAGATAGTGTCGCCAGATCTTTAATGCGAACACTACAGCGCCTAACTCCAAGTCATGCGTGGTGTAGTTCTTCTCATGAACTTTCAGCTGGCGCGAAGCATAAGCTATAACCTTCTGTCGCTGCATCAGCACGCAGCCTAAACCCTGACGCGAGGCGTCACAATATACCACGAGGTCATCCGTGCCTTCGGGTAGGGATAAAATCGGTGCGTCGCAAAGCTTGTTCTTCAACAACTGAAACGCTTCTTCTTGTTTGTTGCTCCAATCAAACTTCTTGTCCTTTTGTGTGAGTGCGCTGAGAGGTTGAGCGATTTTGGAAAAATCCTCAATGAATCTACGATAATACCTAGCCAAACCTAAGAATTGCCGAATCTCGGTTGGCGTTTTCGGTGACTCCCAATTCTTGATCGCCTCGATCTTTGTGGGATCCACATGGATTCCATTTCCATTAACCACATGTCCAAGAAACTGGACTTCGCGTAACCAAAACTCACATTTTGAGAACTTAGCGTACAACTTCTCCTTCTTAAGCAGCTCTAGAATAGCTCTCAAGTGTTGCTCGTGTTCTTCCTTCGTCTTCGATTAGATCAAAATATCATCAATGAATACGATTACGAACTTGTCGAGGTACGGCTTGCAGACTCTATTCATCAAGTCCATGAAAACTGCTGGTGCGTTTGTCAACCCAAACGGCATCACCAGAAACTCGTAATGTCCATAACGAGTTCTAAAAGCGGTCTTGGGAATACTTTCCTCTTGTATTCTCAACTGATGATAACCTGATCTTAGATCGACCTTTGAGTAGAAACTTAAACCTTGAAGTTGATCGAACAGGTCATCGATCCTTGGCAAAGGATATCTGTTCTTGACAGTCAACTTGTTGAGTTCGCGGTAGTCTATACACATGCGAAAACTACCATCCTTCTTCTTAACGAATAAAATTGGAGCTCCCCAAGGTGAGAAGCTTGGTCTGATGAATCCTTTATCTAACAGCACTTGGAGTTGCGTTGACAGTTCTTGCATCTCTGAAGGTGCAAGTCGATAGGGTGCCTTAGCAACAGGCGCGGCGCCTGGAACTAAGTCAATGTAGAACTCGACTTGTCTTGGAGGCGGCAATCCTGGCATGTCTTCTGGAAAGACTTCAGGATATTCCCTTACGACAGGAATGTCTTCGATCTTTGGTTCAGCGGCCTCCTTATCAACGATATGTGCCAAGAAGGCAACACATCCTTTCTTCAAATACTTCCTAGCTTTCAAGCAGCTAATGATCCTTAATGGCGTATCGCGCTTCTCTCCATGAACTACAATCGTCTCTCCATTCTCCGCCGGGATGCGGATGATCTTTTCATGACAAACCACCTCGGCTTTGTTGCTAGACAGCCAATCCATCCCTATTACCACGTCGAAGCTTCCCAACTCGACGGGCAGTAGATCTAGCGTAAATTCGTGTCCTCCCAATTCTATTATACATCCCCTGATAACTTCACCCGTTTCAACTAGGTCCCCATTCGCCAATTCAATTGAGTATGGAATGTCTAACTTACTAGCAGTTAACCCAAGCATATTCTTAAAGTCTAACGATACGAAACTATAATCGGCACCGGTATCAAAAAGAACAGATGCATAGCGTTGATTTATAGGGAACGTACCAGTGACAACATTGGGATCTTGGCGTGCTTCCCTCGCACCGATGTTAAAAACTCGGCCTTGCGCTTGATTTAGCTTAGGGCATTCCCTTTTGAAGTGCCCAACGTCCCCGCAGTTGAAGCATCCTGGCCCTCGGCCATTGCCATTACCATTCCCGTTTCGATTTCCATTTGTTCCCCGGTTACCAGCTTGATTCGGGGCATTCCCACGATTTCCGTTTCCCCCATTATTTCCTTGCGGTATGTTTCCATTACCGCGGTTGTTGTTATTGTAACCCCTTTGGCCACCTTGGCCTGATCCAACCCAACACGTCTCCTTCGAATGGCCTGTCTTCCCGCAAGATTCGCATTTCCCGAGTCGGCACGGGCCGGGATGATGGAACTGACATGTACCACACTTGGGCAGAGTGCCCATGTATCCTCTTCCTCTGTTTTCGGTACCAGTTCCGGCCCTGGCTGGTGCACTTCCTTCTTCCCTCTTGCTAACACTGCTAGTGCCCTTTTTGAAATTTGAGAACTTCCTCTTGTTCTCACTTGGCGATGATTCAACATGTGTTTCCTTCTTTTTCGGTTCAGAGATTGAAAATTTGTCCAATCTGATGGCTTCCTCTGTAAGTGCCACACTGAGATCAATGGCTTCGGTAATCGTTGGGGGTTTGGACGTCGTTACCATGCTCATGATTTGGGGTGCCAATCCCCAGATGAAACGCTCAATGCGTTTAAACTCAGGCTCAACCATATACGGCACAACGCGTGACAAGTCGTGAAACCTTTGCACATATTGAGCAATCTTTGGGCCGTCCATCTTGAGGTGCCAGAACTCGGTTTCCAATTTCTGTATCTCGGCCCGAGAGCAGTATTTCTTCCTCATGAGTTCCTTCTCAGTCCATGTCATAGCATACGCCGCTGCTTCCCCCAGGGTCTGTACTTGAAGGTTCCACCAAGATAGGGCACCGTCAAGAAAGAGCCCTGAGATGTACGTAAATTGGTGCTCGAGAGCACACTTGCTCATCCTTATAACAGAATCCGTCTTCTCTGTCCACCTAACGAAAGCAACAGCACCCCCAGTGCCGTCATAGTTCAAGGGCTTACAATCCAGGAATTGCTTGTAGGTACAACCGTTGGGAGGGTTGTTGTTGCTGTTCGGAATGTTGCCGCTTGTTTCTCCTTGAGAAGCAGCATACTGCGCAATAGCGGCAGCGATGATTCCTTGTAGTTCTGCCTGGGTAGTCGGCATGCGTGCGTCACGTCGAGGAGGCATTTCCTAGAGGATGTTCCATATCGGTCAGGTCATAGTAAGTATAATAATCATACATATATATAGTGTCATTCATCATTCACATAACATCTCATGTCATAACCATGACAAATAATCAACAATGTATGAAATTAAAAGACTTGCGACTAATGTTTCATAAACAAACCACCAATACAGTCTCACAATTTTACCATGTGCCAAAATATATGTCTGAGTACAAATACAAATAAACCAAAACCAAAATCGTGGTCTCCACAAAAAAATCTTCATAATCACGACTCTAGCGCTGTCTTCCCACTAAGCGTAGCTGGTCTGAAATCTCTGTTGCTGAGTATACCCCTAAGCTGACGGTGGAGGAGGAGGTGGAAAATGAGAGAAAATCAATCGGCGCAACTGCACCAAGTCCTCCTCAAGTGCATAGGCAAAACGCAACACGAAGGCAACCTGTCGATCGAGAGGGAGGAAATGAATGTCTAAATCCTGAAATGAGGGAAAAGAAGTGTGCGATGCCGAAAACTGGGTCTGACAGGGACAGTGAGGATGTGGAGTTCTCTCCAACCGCTGGACACACTGCCTCAAGGCGTCCCGCCGTAACTGCAGCGACGTGAGCGTGTCCTCCACAGAGAATCCATCATAAAATGGATGATAAGTGTCAAATACAGGCATGACATGGGGTGCTGACCATAGGGATGGTTCACCCATCGGGGCTGAAACCCGAAGTGTAAGGTGTGGGGTAAATACAAACTGTGAAGTAACATGGGGTAACTGGGTCTCGAAAGGTGCAGAAAATGACACTGGTGAAACAAAATCTGAATAAGGGATCTGCGGTAAGAACTGGCTAACCTCTGGCATGAATGGGGTGTGCCCGAAAAGCTGGCTCGACGATCCCTCCCCAAGTTGGGGCGGAGGAATGTCCTGAAGGAATGTGATAGGAAGGTCGGTGCGGTGAGTATCGGATGTGGACGGAGGAAACAAGGGAGCATCGAAGGGTACAGTGGTAGGTGCGGGAGGGGGAGTGACTAGGACCACGTACGGAGGGTAGTCATCATCCTCAATCCATCCATTGCTGGAGTTGGCGTACCTCGGGTCCATGTGGGTAGCGAATGGTGCAATGTCATCAAAGATAGCCATGGGATCGGGTATCTCAACGGCTGGTGGTGCAACAACGGGTGTATCAGAGGCAGTAACAGGGTTGTCGGCAAGAACGGGCTCGGAAGTGACTGAAGCGGGCTGATAATCAACAACATGGCAGGAATGGGATCATCTGGATGAGCAGGAGCCTCAGCAGGCTGCTCCATCTCCATCTCCTCATCAGCGTCCATGCGAGGAATGTAACCGAATCCTAACGGTGGGATGTGAGAAGCTATCGACTCAAAGGAATCAGAAGCGGACGAATCGGACTGAACCTCCATATCAGGAAGCTCGACCATGGGAACAATAGGATCAACAACTGGAATATCAACAGGCTGAACACCGCCCTCCATCCGGGCCCCACCATCCTGGTCTCCCTCCGGGGGACCCTTGATGAGTAGGTCGGTGTCATCATCAGGTATCGCATCGAGAGGTTGTTCCTTCATGGGAATTGCAGCAACCGGAAGAGGGGCAGGGATGGGAACAAGGGGTAGGTCCTCTCCTGGTGGGCCATCAGCTAAGGGCACATCATCTCCAAAAATCGGTAGGGCAAAAGGCTGAAAGTCATCTTCATCAGTGCTCGTGTAGTCTGAGGTGAAAACTCCTGAATCGGTAGCCATCTCGTCATCAGAGGTAAAAGTCCTCGGGTCACTCGCATCGGATACTCCACTACCAGATGATGCCATGGTGTCTGTAACACATCCACAACATATGCACACAAATGAGATAAGTATGTAAACAAATAATAATGAGATCATGTATACATCCTAGTCTTCCCAAGCTAACCCACCCAATCTCTAAGACTGGATTTTTCCTAGTCTCTCAGACTAACTCCCTGGCTTCTAAGACCAAATTTTTCCCCAGCCTCTAAGGCTAAACTTTCCCAATCTCTAAGATTGAACCCTCAGTCTCTAAGACTGAACTCCCTCAGTCTCTAAGACTGATACAAAAATTTTGAAAAAATGTATGTGTGACCTTTTGTTTGTAAAAATGTTTGTGCCCTGGATCTGGACTATTAGTGTATGCAAATGTAAAAACGTTTGAAAACATTTTCGTGAGAGCCCTAGTGATCATAGTCTAGACTCGAGAATGAATCCTAGTTCGCTATGATCGAGGCTCTGATACCAAGCTGTCACACCCTGACTTTTGCGGAAGCGTGGGTTTATTTGGTGTGACTTCTTAATACCATAGCAACAATCACAACATGCTATATGATAAAATATTTGATGTTCATCCATTAAAATAATTGAAAATGCATAACATATTGTTTTGAAACAACATCAACCACATGATACGTTTACAAACATGACTTGTTTAAAAAAAATGAGTTCATAAGACTCGACGAAAAGCTACCAACAACACAAGGATTTGAGACAATGCAACTCGTCCAGGAAAGAGTTACACTTCCCAAACCTACGACTCCGGATGACATCCTTATTTAGTACGCAGCTAATCATGCATCACTTGCCAGATCCAACTTAATTTCCTGAAATACATGTAGTTTAAAAAGTCAACGAAAAGTTGAGCGAGTTCATGAGTAAGTCTTGTGTATATAAAACCGTTTAGTTTGTCTGTAAGTAAAATTTGTCCCTGGTATGTAGCAATAAGGAAAAAGAGATCACCAATGGGTTGCAAAGCCACCGGTAGGTGTGAAAAGGTGCAGGGAAACTCAAACCTAGCAAAATTTGTTACCGGGCTTCCGGCTGGAAGACACAGTCACCACTATGGGTCGCCCCGGCCTCACGGGTGTGGGCTCGCTACACCCAAATAGATCTATCACTCTTGTGTCCCTTGGTCCTATAACGAGGATTAATGGCCTCAAGTGTTGTGCCCACCCTTCACATGATCTAGTAGTGTAAAACCCTCCCTAAGCTAACCATACCATGTATATAAAAGTCTGAAATAATTTGTAAACATGTATTCCACCCACGAAGTATAAAACCGAAAACAGTAAAGGAATAGGGGGTCATGAACTCACCTTAGTGCGTCTTGACTCGAACTTAAACTCTTTCCGCTACACGACAACCTACAACGTACTAATGTCTATTAGACGAACGGGCCGTGCCTTGGCTTAGAGTTTAGTGTTTTGATTTGCGTTACTTAGGTATTATTTTGTTAAAACAATAATAATTATTTTAACTTAACTATCGTTATTAGAAAAATAGTTAGACAACTATTTCGTATCTACTTTCTTGAATATTTTACTAAGTGTTCGGATTCTCGGAAAATTTCGGCAGAGTATCCTCTATAAATAGAGGTGTCCATGCTTTAATAGCATATCATTTTCTTTTATATAAAACCAATGGTTCATTTTTCAATCACCAAGCCGACATATCGACAAACAAAACGTTGCATACTTCATTTCAGCTTTATAACTCGAAACCGGACTGTTTTCGAGGATTTTTATAAAATAGTTAACCTTTTCTAAAAATCACCAAATTCTTACAGAATATGGCATATTTTCCAAAATTTATTGTGTAAAAATATCAAAGTCCAATTTGTTACCCATATTTTATAAAAAATCATTTTCTCGACTGCAATCAGATTTGTTACCTTCTGATCGCAGTTTACGGAAATATTCACTAAAAATCAACCGTAAGTCCGTTTGACGAAATTCCAGTTGGAGGGTCGTCCTGACAATGGTGTCTATCTACTGTAAAAATTTCATGAGTTGATTTTATTCAGGTTTTAGGTTATGACTCCGAAAATAACCCACTTTTTCTACAGTAAAAATTCAGCTTGAGCTGCTGTCCAAAAATAACCTTTTAAAAATAGTAAACGGTCTCGAAAAATTATGATTCCAGTGCCATATGCTTAGTTATTCCAAAATATTCATTTTAGGCTTTTGAAAATCCGTTTTTCGACTTAAAATGATACCGTTACAGCCTGTTGAAGTTGGCTGGAAATCCAACTCAGCAAGCTGTTTGAGTTTTTGTGTGTGAAGAACAATCAACAATCGAACAAGAATCGAAGTGAGACAAGAGTATGAATGGACTTACTACTAGCACAAGGCTAGGGTTGTAATCTTAGGATGAGATGATAAGGAATGATGGTGAGAAAAGCTTGAACAAGGCTTCTTGAGAGCACTTCCTCTTGCACCTCTATGGATCAATCTTGGAGCTTGGAATGGGGTTTACTAGTGAAGGAGGTGAAGATGGTGAGGGAAAATGAAGATGGAAATCAGTTGTGATGAGAGGGGGGGGGTATGTGGGCCGATTTTTAGAGGGAGGAGAGAGAGGAGTGGTGTATCTTGAGGAATGATGATTATTTCTTGGAAAGGTGCATCTAGTTTGTAGGGGAATCATGACATGAAAAATTGGCCAATGAACTCAAGATTCTCTTTACAAAAGATTTAAACAAAATATATGTTAATGATTTGGGGCAGATTTTCGGTTATGGGGGGGGTAAAGTGTAAATTTTTGTTAATTAGTAGGTAATTATTAAAAGGTTAAGGGTATTTACAAGTATAGTGGGTGTATGTCATGTTTGCATGGTGCATGGGGATTTTTGTGACCATGATTAATTTAAAATGATAAAATAATATTTCTAACAATATTTTCATGTCCCGGGTAATGTCTGGTTGTTCGGTTTCGCATCGTTCCGTTAAAGCGTTTAATTGTCCCGTAAAGCGTCTTTTGTGCATCTTTTTGTAAGGAAATTAATTCCAACACTTAGGAAAGTGTCCAGGACCATTTAGTCCATACTCTGAATAATATGAGTGTGTTAAAACTGAATTGTTATTAAAAATGTGGAATTCTGTAATTAAATTGCGCTTTAGGCACTTTCCGGCACTCAAACTATCACCTAGTGACATAGTCTTATATTTCTCACTTCCCTACACTCCATACTGGTGTAGTGATTTATCTCTGGCCCATACTGGCCTAAAAATAGTATCTGTCTAAGTGCTGGCATTGTCAGCATGTGTCTGGGTCATCCGCTCACTGCACTAACTGTGCTTTGTGCATCCGGTATGTCACTACGGGTCTATATGAAATAATTGGAGTGACTGTATGTAAATAATGCACATGTATGTATATAACGTAAATCAGTAAGCAGTTTAAAGTGTCAGATGTAATGAAGCACAATCATTAAGCACATAATTAGGGTTAATTAATTTGTACAGTACCTGTAATTTTACGGGTTGTCACAGTTGGTGATTTGTCTCAGAAACTGATATGATCCTCTTACACAAACTCACAAAAACATTGTCTGTAAATGTTTCTTTACTGCATTTCCTTTAATCTAAAAATTCAAAAAGATTTTAGTGTGTTTTAGCATAAAATTTTGATAAATACAAAAATTTTTTCGACAACTGATGTTGAAAAGCTGATTTTCAAAATTCCAAGTGCTAAACATGATGGACAATCTGTGAGAAGGAGTTTGGTTGAAAGAAAATGTTTTCCTGCAAGTGGTTCATCAGAGATTTATATTGAAAAATCATTCTTGATTATTTGTCAATCTACAAGTAGTTAGTAGAGAAAATTAATCTGTCAAGTTGTAAATTTGTAAAATTTTTTATGAGGAAGAAATTGTGCAGGAAAGCCAGAATGCTTATTCTGAATAGAGAGCCAGGTTACAATCTTGATCCTGTGAAAGCCAGACCACGATCCTGAGCACAAACTAAGGGGGAGTCTGCAAGCAAAGGGGAGTCTGTAGATTGTAGAGCCAAGTTCATATTCTAAGGATCACGCAATACTGATGATACTGATGAACTTAAGGAATCAAGAGATCTGATCAAGAGAAATAAGAAGCTTGAGAGACAAATTGCAATTCTGGGTTTGTTTGAAGATGAAGAAAAGAGAGGTTTGAGGATGCTTTATAGTGTTAGATAGTTCAAAGGGGTTCAAGCAGACTAATAAAGATTGAAGGTCAAAGACTCGACATACTGAAGACTCGTCAACATTCGAGGGGGAGTCTGTTAGTGCATGCGTCTGTTGACTTCGTCTTGTATCTTGTCTTGTATTTAGATAGAAAGATCAGGGCATGTATTACGAGAAAATGTCAGAAATGGGTTTGGAGGTAATTCCGCACGAAATTACCTTTTGGTAATTCCACGCGAAATTACAAGCTAATTCCGTCCGGAATTTAATTCCGTCTGAAACTTAAACTTGTTTGAGTTGATTTCGTGCGGAATTAGAAACCTATATATACCCATGCCTTGATTTCATTTGTAACTTTCCGGCTTGTGTACCGAAGTGCTGCCGAAGTGTCGACTCGCTGTAAATTGTTGTCAAATCAATCAAGTGACAGTTTAAAGTGTATTTCTAGCTGAATTACCTCAATACGACTGTTTTCGCCTTTCGTATTGAGCAAAAACTCTTCTGATCGACTCGTTCGGGTTTGAAAACGATCCTACAGTTTCTTTTAGTTTGACACAGGTACCCAGATAAGAAAATGCAGAAGCTGATGCCTTGGCCAACTTAGGATCATCCTTGAAGATCCCAGAGGATATCAAAATCCCTATTATTCATATCCTAACTCCTGCTATTAAGGATCATGTAGCTATGGAGATAGGAGAGAATTCTGCAATCATCCCTAATAATGATATACAATCTCATTCAGGATCATGGATCCTTCCAATCATGAGATATATACAGCATGGAGAGATCCCTACAGGAGAAAACCCAGGGCTTTCAAAATCAAGGTATCTCAATTTACAATATTGAATAACATGTTATATAAACGATCTCTTGCAGGACCATATCTAAGATGTATTGAGGATCCTGAAATCCAAGATGTTTTAAAGGATTTTCATGAAGAAGATTGTGGAAACCACACTGGCGGTAGGGCATTGTTCTCAAGGATCCTTAGAATAGGATACTATTGGCCTACTATAAAGAAGGATGCTGTGGATTATGCCAAGAAGTGTGATTCTTGTCAGAGACATAGTAACATCTTTCACCAACCAGCAGAGCTCTTGCATCCTATATCCTCTTCTTGGCCATTCAAGAGATGGGGAATGGATATAGTTGGTAAACTTCCCAAGGCACCTGGTGGAAAAGTGTTCATGCTTGCTATGACTGATTACTTCTCCAAGTGGATAGAGGCTGAAGCCTTTGCTCAAGTTAGAGAAAAAGAAGTGATATCCTTTATTAAAAGAAACATTATTACCAAATTTGGTATTCCTTCTGAAATTTTTTGTGATAATGGATCCCAATTTATTGGGAGTAGAACTACTAACTTATGTGACAGCTGGGGGATTAGGATGATAACATCAACACCACTCCACCCACAAGCTAATGGTCAAGCAGAATCATCCAGCAAGATCATCATCAACAATTTGAAGAAGAAGCTTGGATCCAAGAAAGGAAAGTGGGCAGAAGAACTACCTTATGTACCATGGGCTGACAGGACAACTCCCAAGAATGCTACTTGTCAAACTCCATTTTCTGTAGTATTTGGAGAAGAATCAGTGATCCCTACAGAGATGGTGGTTCCTACTGCAAGAACAAGCATCCGTGATCCTGAAGGAAATGCTGAAAACATGGTTCAAGACTTGGATACCATAGAAGAACTCAGGGATTTGGCAAGGATAAGAATGGCTAGTTATCAACAAAGGATGGCTGGAGCTTATAACAAGAATATCAGGATCAGGAAGTTTCAAGTTGGTGATATGGTGTTGAGGAAGGCATTCCAAAATACCACCAATCCTGCTGATGGCAAGTTAGCACCAAAGTAGGAAGGCCCCTATCTTATTGAAGCTGAGGCAGGAAAGGGGGCATATCGATTGTTAACAATGGAAGGAGATTTCCTACCAAGGGCTTGGAATGCTGTCCACTTAAAAAGATACTTCATGTAATAAGGATCTAGGATCCTTAGCAATATTCATGGCCGATATCCTCGAAGGGTCCTTAGAGGATAGATGATCCTCATTCTGGTAATGATATTGTTTTGGTCAAAAATCTTACGAGGATAATGCAACCAAACTCTTAGTTATGGGGAATGATGCTTGAAATGATGAACAATGATAAGGATCACTTAAATGTAAATTGCACAAGTGACACAAAGATTTATACGAGGAAAAAGCCCTTGATCAATGAATGATCTCCGGCATAAAAAACCTCGGGTGATGGAAACTACCGATCACCAAGTTCAAATTAACCAGCCAATGTTTACAACTTCGGATAATAACGAGCTAGGTACAAGGATCACTATGGTGTAATGTGCAAGAATGTGTGAAAAATATGAAGTGTTTTGCCGAATGCTCAAGAGTGCAGTTGTACGAGTGTGTGTAGCTGAAATTAGCCAAGTGTTTTTTCTACTAGCTTGTTACCCCTTTTAAAAATAGAAGTTAACTAGCCTAAGAAACTATCCGCAATTCGTGCCAAGCTCCCACGTTCTCCACAACGTCCATTTCCGGTCAAACGTGTGCGAAATAAGCGTGGAATATTCCTTGGTAACGTTGCCAAGACCAGGTCCAACTTGTAACTCCTGCAAAACAATACAAAATTCAAAGAGAACAATCGTTAGTATAAGGATCCTTAGGGTGATCCATGATCCTGATCCTGAAGCTCTTCTGAGGATCACTATCTGCCACAGAAGTAAGGATCACTATTAGGATATCATGTGAAGATCACAGGTCATTAAAAATCCTGCCCTAACAATTACCCCCAAAATATAACGAGTAATTATGTAACAATGACGAGTTATATTTTGCTGATCTAATCCGTAACTAACTAACGGATATATAGCCGTTGTAATCGAACTATCCGTTGCAATCCTGACGTCACGGAAGTGACAACCCTGCACAAATCATGATTATAAATAGAGATAGAGATAGGATCGTTTGCATTTAAATTCAAGAACTCCTCCCTTTATAATCGCATTTAGAAGATCAATCAGGTATTCTCCCCTTCATCTTCTTTCTTTTGCTTGCTCTGTTTCTCCTCTTATCTATTCAGTTCAAAATGTTGCTCCGGAACTCCCCTGCTAAAGATCACCGGAAGGAAAGCCCCTTCAAGAGTCAAGGGATCATCACAGATTCCACTAAAGAACGTTGTATTTTCAACGATCCTCAAATTGACAGGGTCCGGTATTGTTTTCCCGCAAACACTGTATTCAAACCCTATGATCCTTCTGGCCTGAGCGATCACACTTCTGATTCATGGGTTGCCTTCCCTGTGACCCCGTTTGCCATAGGTTACACGTATCCTTTTCCAGTTTTCACCCAGTCCTTCTTCTCCCTAACCGGCATCTCTTATATCCAAGCCATGCCGATGATCTGGAGGGTTTTACATACCCTAGAGAGGATCATCGAGCAGGAGGAGATAGATTTAGGCATGGCTGAGTTAAGGGAACTGTATGACCTTACCACCTTTGGTTCCCATCGTTATCTGTTCAAACGAAAACCTAGGGAGGTGCTTTGGTCAAAAATCACACAAGGATAATGCAACCAAACTCTTTGTAAACGGGGAATGATGCTTGGTATGATGAACAAAGATAAGGATCACTTAAATGAAAACTGCACAAGTGACACAAAGATTTATACGAGGAAAAAGCCCTTGATCAATGAATGATCTCCGGCATAAAAAACCTCGGGTGATGGAAACTACCGATCACCAAACTTCAATATAATAAACAATGTTTACAACTTTGGATGGTAACGAGCTAGGTACAAGGATCACTATGGTGTAGTATGCTAGAGTGTGTAAGAAATGTGTTGTGTCTTCCGAATGCTCAAGAGTGCTATTTATATAAGTGTGTGTGTGGTTGAATTTAAGTAAGTCACCTAACTATTAGCTCGTTACCCCTTTAGAAATAGAAGTAAATTTAGCCTAACTAATTGCCGTAATTTGTGCTAAGTTTCCATATTCTCCATAACGTCTATTTCCGGCTGTGCATGTGCGAAATCAATGTGAAAGATTCCTTAGTAACGTTGCCAAGACCTGGTCCGACTCGTAATTCCTGACATGAAATATAAAGAGAACAATCGTTAGTATGAGGATCCTTAGGATGATCCATGATCCTGATCCTGAAGCTCTTCTGAGGATCACTATCTACCAAAGAAACAAGGATCACTTGTTAGGATATCATGTAAGGATCATAGGTCATTAAAATCCTGCCCTAACAATTGCCCCCAAAATATAAGGAGTAATTATGTAATATAAACGAGTTATATTTTGCCAATCTTATCTGTAACTAACTCAACGGATATATAGCCGTTGTGACCGAACTATCCGTTGCAATCCTGACGTCATGGAAGTGACAACCCTGCACAATCATGATTATAAATAGGAGATATAGATAGGATCGTTTGCATTTAAATTTCAGAAGTACTCCCTTTATAATCTCATCCGAAGATAAACAGGTATTCTCTCTTCATCTTCTTTATTCTCTTGCTCTGTTTTCTTTCTCTTTCCATCATTCTGTCAAAAAAATGCTGCTCCGGAACTCTCCCAGCAAGGATCCTAAGAATAACAGCCCCTTGAAGGGTCAAGGGATCATCAAGGATTCCCCCACCGAGAGGTGTTGTTTTACCGACCCTCAAATTGACAAAATCCGGCGTTGCTTTCCGGCGAACACCCTCTTTAAACCTTTTAGCCCTATCGCTCTGAGCGATTACATCTCTGAGACTTGGGTAGCTTTCCCGGTCACTCCTTTCATGATAGGATACTCGTATCCTTTCCCTCAGTTCACCGAGTCTTTTTTCTCCCTTACCGGCATCTGCTATATCCAGGCTATGCCGATGATCTGGAGGGTTTTATATACCCTTGAAAGGATCATCGAACAAGAAGGAATTGATCTGGGTATGGCGGAGTTGGCTGAGATGTATGATCTCACTACTTTTGGATCCCACCGATATTTGTTCAAACGAAAAGCTGGTGAAGAGCACCCTGTTCTCAAAGTTACCAAAAATGATATGAACTGGAAGCGGCGGTTCTTTTTTGTGAGGAGAGATACCATCCCTGATGGGAAAGATTTGCCCCAGAAGTGGGCTACCCATGGTAGGATAGAGGATCCTGGAAGGATCACCGTAGAACTTATCCTTTAGCATAAGGATCACTGACATTCTTTTGTTTCCTTATTGTGCAGCTATATCCGTTTCTCATCTGAAGTTGACTCCTGCTGCAAAAGAGAGACTCCTGGCCTTTAAGAAGCTTGATCCTGAAGTCAGAACTTTCAAGATTACCACCCAGGATTCTCAGGAAGTATCCTCTGCTTCTGTCACAATGTCAAGTAAGTATCCTTATTTAAGGAGTATTTATATAATGAGAGTCAAATAAAATTAAGATACTTATATTGTTTTGGTTGTGCAGGCGCTGGAAAATCCACCAAATCTTCCTCAAAGTTCGGCATCACTGATCTAACTAACGTCAAATCCTCTAGGAAGAAGACCCCTGCTGCTAGCCCAACTGCTTCGGCCCCTAAAGCACCTATCAGGGGAAAAGGAGGAAAGAAGAGAAAGGCCTCTGAAGCTGAGGATTTGCAAGGTCTGCCCATGCTCCGCCAACAGTGTCTGGATTACATCAACGAGGTAAGGATCACTGTCCTGCTTGTGTATCCTGCTAGTCTAAGGATCACTTGGTTTCTGACATCATTCCTTGTCTTCCTTGTAGAAATTTGCTGAGGTAGAGACATATGTTGGCCATGTCGAGGATCAAGATCGCCAGATTGCTGACCTTCAACAGGTTGGGGTGTTGAAGGATCTCAAGATAGCCGATCTTCAGAAGGAGCTCCAGGCCACCAAGAATGATGCTGCCAAGATGCTGATCAACTTTGACTATGAGAAGCATGAGATCACCCATGATGCCAAGGTCTCTGCCGCCATAGCTATGTACAAGATCCAGCTGCAAATGGCCATGGAAGCCCAGGATCCTGCTTTTGATAAGAGCACCTGGGATATTGAAGGCTGGAAGGCTAGGCTGTCTGAGCTGGAGGATGATGAGGAGGATGAGGAGATCCCGATGCTTGAGGGTGGAGGCAAGGACCAAGGTGGTGAGGCAAGCGGAGCTGGTGGTGATGGTGCAGCGAAGGATTGAGCTGCAGGATTGGGCAATGATGGAAATTTCGAGACTTAGCCAGAGCCCAATTTTTTTTTTGTTTGGTGGTTGTTTGTTTGAATAGTTTGATGGTTTGTACTTTGAACAAAAGTTTTTAGGGTAAGGATCGTGGATCCTTTGAACAATAGGTATGATAATAGGTGGTGGAGGGATCCTCTTTTTGGGGGATGAAGCCACTTGTTATCCTGCCGACCTTTATTTCCTGCACTGCTATGACCGCATGAACAATGGACACCCTTTGCCAACCCATGTGGACGGGCCACGTTTTGCTGGTAGAAACGTGGGTTGGCAATTTTGACAACTTTTAAAGGGTTAAATATTTTGCGAATGAATAAAACTTTTAACTTTTGACTTATCCTGTGATGTTATCCTTGTATATCCTTTAAACTTTCAATTGTTTTGATTTATACTTGTCTGAGTAAGAAAAGTTAAGCAAATTATGTTTAAGAAATTTAGGATATGATCCAGGATCAAATATCCTATAGTCGAAAACTTCCAAAAAGTAGTTTATTTTGAGGATCATAGGTTCAGTTGTCAAAGTATAAGGGTTACTCAAATGAATAATGAATAAAATCAAAAGTTGTTAAGGATCGTACCTGAGGATCCAAGCTAGGATCCTTACCTTTAATATTGTAACCAGGGGAAACATAAGAAAAACCTTAGTAGGTAACAAGGATTGAGGATCCTTAGTTGTTTAACTTCGAAAACCTGAAAATAGAATATAACATGGAACTGAGCCAATATAAAAGACAAGTTAGTAACTGGGGACAAGCCCAACAATTCAAAGGATAACTGGGGACAAGCCCAAAGGATAACTGGGGACAAGCCCAAAGGATAACTAGGGACAAGCCCAAAGGATAACTGGGGACAAGCCTAAAGGATAACTGGGGACAAGCCCAAGGATCATAGGTGAACTGGAGTATGGCCCTTTCTGGCGACTATCCAAACTTAGTGACATGATAATGCCAAAACCTTAGCTAACGTGAAAACGTTAGAAACCTTAGGAATGGATGTATGGTACGTCTACCATTATACGTAGGATCCTAGGTATAGCCAGTACGATGGAATTATCAGCCCCTAAAGCGAGTACTGGTCCCAAAGACTTGAACTATACCAGGATCATCGTGCGCTACAGGCGAAACTGGGGACAAGCCCAAGGATAACTGGGGACAAGCCCAAACAACTGGGGTTAAACCCAAGGATCTGAATTGCTTCTGAAGATTGTTGACAATATGCTAAGGATACCTGGACTATCAAAACTCGAAATCTTATGAGAGAAGGATTATGGATACATGATCCTTATCCTTAAATAATAAAATAAGAAAATAAAATAGTTCAAGATTAGGATATTACCGGAGTAAGGATCATTAACACCTCAAGGATCCTTCAAGGATACCTCTAATGTAAGGATCATATGTGTCAGGAGGATCCTGCTCACATGAAATATTTCTTCAAGTGGACAGCATTCCAGGCTCTTGGTAACAAATTACCTTCCATGGTTAGCAATCTATATGCCCCCTTTCCTGCTTCGGCTTCAATCAAATAAGGGCCTTCCCATTTTGGTGCCAATTTCCCATCAGCAGGATTGGTGGTATTCTGGAATGCTTTTCTCAATACCATATCCCCAACTTGGAATTTCCTTATCCTGACATTTTTGTTGTAAGCACCAGCCATTCTTTGTTGGTAGCTAGCCATCCTTATCCTAGCCAGATCCCTGATTTCCTCAATAGTATCCAAGTCTTGAGCCAGGTTTGCATCATTCTCCTCAGGATCACGGGTACTTGTTCTAGCAGTTGGAACCATCATTTCTGTTGGGATCACTGATTCTGCCCCAAATACCAAAGAGAATGGTGTTTGACCAGTAGCATTCTTGGGGGTTGTCCTATCAGCCCAAAGCACATAAGGTAATTCTTCTGCCCATTTCCCTTTCTTGGATCCAAGTTTCTTCTTCAGATTGTTGATGATGATCTTGTTGGATGATTCTGCTTGTCCTTTGGCTTGTGGGTGGACTGGTGTTGATGTTATCATCTTAATCCCCCAGCTGTCACAAAAGTTAGTAGTTCTGCTCCCAATAAATTGGGAACCATTATCACATATAATTTCAGAAGGAATGCCAAATCTAGTTATAATATTTCTCTTAATAAAGGATATAACTACCTTTTCTCTGACTTGGGCAAAAGCTTCAGCCTCTATCCACTTGGAGAAGTAGTCAGTCATAGCAAGCATGAACACTTTTCCACCAGGTGCCTTAGGGAGCTTGCCAACTATATCCATCCCCCATCTCATAAATGGCCAAGAGGATGGTATAGGATGTAGAAATTCAGCCGGCTGATGAAGGATATTGCTGTGTCTTTGACAAGGATCACATTTCTTAGCATACTCCACAGCATCCCTTTTCATAGTTGGCCAGTAGTATCATGTCTTTAAGATCCTTGAGAACAATGCCCTGCCCCCTGTGTGGTTTCCACAATCTCCTTCATGGAAGTCTTTTAAAACTTCTTGAACTTCAGGATCCTCGATACATCTTAAATATGGTCCTGCAAGAGATCGCTTATACAACATATTATTTAAGATTGTGAATTGAGATACCTTAATTCTGAAAGCCCTAGGGTTTTCTCCCATAGGAATCTCCCCATGTTGTAAGTATCTCATGATTGGTGAGATCCATGATCCTGAACAAGATTGAGTATCCTCACTAGGGATCATTGCAGAATCCTCTTCTATTTCCATGGCCACCTAATTTCCAATAGCAGGAGCCATGATATGGATGATGGGGATACTTATATCCTCTGGGATCTTCAAAGATGATCCTAGATTGGCCAATGCATCAGCTTCTGTATTTTCTTCCCTTGGTACCTGTGTCAAACTAAAGAAAACAAAGGAGAGTGCCAATTCTTTGACTATCTCTAAATATTTGGTTAGTTTTTCACCTTTAACAGCGTAGGATCCATTAAAGTGATTAGTGATTAACAATGAATCCACGTATACCTCAAGATACCTGATCCCCATATGCTTAGCAATTTGCAAACCAGCAATCAAGGCTTCATATTCAGCCTCATTATTAGTGGCTTGGAACTCACAAGCAATGGAGTGGGGTATTATGTCCCCCTGTGGCGATTTTAGTAGTATACCAAGCCCCGTGCCTTTAACATTTGAGGATCCATCAGTATGTAGTATCCAAGGATCCTTGGTTTCATCCAGCTGCTAGACTTCCAATTCGGCTTCCTTTTGGAAATCACTACTGAAATCAGCCACAAAGTCTGCTAATGCTTGAGATTTGATGGCTGTTCTAGGCTCATATCTTATATCATGGGCACTAAGCTTTACTGCCCACTTAGCCATCCTTCCGGACATCTCTGGTTTCCTAAGGACATTCTTAATTGGAAAATTAGTTCTAACAACAATAACATGGGTTTCAAAATAATGTCTTAGTTTAGTAGATGCCATAATTAGTGTAAGAATAAGTTTTTCAAGGTGTGAATAACTGGATTCAGCATCAAGTAAACTCTTACTTACATAATAGACAGGATATTGTGTACCTTCATGATCCTTAACAAGGACTGCACTTACTGCTTTTGAGGATACCGCAAGATATAAGGATAACACATCTCCTTTTTCTGGTTTCATCAACGCTGGAGCTGAGGACAGGTATTCTTTGAGGGCTTGTAAAGCACTCTCATGCTTCTCGGTCCATTCGAATTTCTTGTTTTTTCTTAGGATATCGTAGAATTCTTTACACTTTTCTGAGGATTTGGATATAAATCTATTTAAAGCTGCTATCCTGCCTGTTAGCCTTTGCACATCCTTAGCGTTGGCAGGAGATTTGATATTCACCAATGCTTTGATTTGTTCCGGACTTGCTTCAATGCCCCTCTTGGTTACCATATATCCTAAGAATTTACCTGCTTTAACACCAAAGTGACATTTTGAAGGATTAAGCTTCATGTTATATTTGTCAAGGATATCAAATGCTTCCTCCAAGTCTCTTAGGTGATCCTCAGCTTTTATGGATTTCACCACCATATCATCTATGATTACTTCCATAGTCTTTCCAATCTGATCCTTGAACATCATATTCACCAGTCTTTGATATGTCGCACCTGCATTCCTTAATCCAAACGGCATAGCAATATAACAATATAAACCGGTTGGGGTCATAAAAGCCGTATCCTCTTGGTCAGATGGTTCCATCTGAATTTGTTGGAATCCAGATGATGCATCCATAAAGGTTAACAGTTCATGACCCGCCGTAGCATCCACCATGGAGTCAATGTGGGGTAATGGGAAAGGATCCTTGGGACATGCCTTATTTAAATCAGTGAAATCGACAGATACCCTCCACTTTCCATTTTTCTTTTGAACAACAACCACATTGGCCAGCCATTTTGGATACTTTACTTCTCTAATCATACCTGCTCGTAGTAATCTTTCTACCTCTTTCTGGATAATGGCATTTCTTTCTGGTGCAAACTTCCTCCTTTTTTTTTGATGGATTGGTTTAACTGACCTGTCAATGCCAAGTTTATGAGTGATAATATCTTTAGATATACCTGTCATATCCTCATGTTTCCATGCAAAGGTAGATTTTCTTCTTTTGAGGAAGGATACAATGTCTTCTTTCATTTGTCCAAGGATCCCTGATCCGATATAGATTTTGGATTCAGGATCATCAGGATCCAAGAGGATTTCGTCCACATCCTGCTCTCTTGCCTCCAAGACATCCCTCGGAGGATACTTTAATTGCTATTGCTCCCTTGATTTCGAGGCTGGTTTCATTGATGAGGTGTAACAATCCTTAGCCTCCTGCTGATCACTATCGATCTTGATTATTCCCCAAGGGCTAGGGAGCTTTACACATTGATGGTAGGTGGATGGGACTGCCTTCATATCGTGTATCCAGGGCCTGCCAAGGATAACATTACAACAAGATAAACAGTCAATAACACAAAATTTCTGATAATTATGTAATCCTTCCATGTAAATTGGGAGTTTGATGTCCCCCAGGGTTTTCTTAGTTTCGCCACTAAATCCCACAAGCACGGAGGATCTTGGTGTGATGTATGATTCAGGAATAGCCATTTTCTTCAGAACATCAAGCTGGATAATGTTTACTGAGCTTCCTCCGTCAATTAGGATCCTGCGGACAAAATGGTTAGAAATAAAGAGAGTACTAACTAAACTATCATGATGAGGATCCTGGATGTCTACGCGATCATCCTCATCAAAGGTTATCACTTTTCCTTCCGAGACACTTGATGTTCGAATAGGTCTTTCTCCGTTATCCATTTTAGCTTCCTTTGGATGCCTTTTAGCTGCTGAAGAGGATGTACCACAGACGTCTGATCCTCCAGAAATAAAGTTTATCACTTGTGCATCTGCCGGAGGAGCTGGAGCTTTTTCAGGGATCCTTTCAGGATCCTGAGTCCTTGGCTTTTTTCTTCCGAATAACTCTTTTAAATGCCCCTTGCTTAGCCGATATCCAATTTCCTTTCTCAATGCGACGCATTCCTCTGTCAAATGCCCAAAATCCTCATGGTATGCACACCACTTTGATTTATCTTTAGCTGCGGCTGGTTTGTCATTTTTTCTGCGCCATTTGGCTTTTTCTCCTAGATTCTGCATTGCAACGATTAGTTCATGGTTATCAACGGAAAAACAGTATTCAGAAATCGGAGGATAATCCTCATCATCCTCTTCTTGGTCAACAGCATGCACGTTCTGGTTGTCAGTTCTGTTGTAGGATTTGAATTTGTTGCTTTTGAAAGAGGATCCTTGCTTTTCTTGTTTTGAGGATCCTACTTGTCCCTCCTGGATCCTCTTGTCCTCCTCTAGCCGGATGAACCTGAGTGCCCGAGTCCTTACTTCGTCTAGGTTCCTGCATGGTGTCATAACAAGATCATCATAGAACAATGAATCCCTAAGCAACCCCATTTTGAAGGCCTCGACAGCTGTGGCTACATCCAAGTTGGGAATGTCCAAGGATTCTTTACTAAATTTGGTTATATAATCCCTTATTGATTCATTATGACCCTGAGTTATCCTATATAAATCACTAGTCAATCGTTCAAATTTTCTGCTACAAGAAAATTGATTATTGAATAAGTTAACTAAATTAGCAAACGAAGTAATAGAGTAAGGGGGAAGACTTAGCAGCCATTTAAGAGCTGATCCAGTAAGAGTGGATCCAAATCCCTTGCATAGGCATGCTTCCTTTAACCTTTTTGGAATCGGATTGATCTCCATCCTCTCCCTGTATTGTGCTATGTCTTCCTCAAGATCCGTTGTACCATCATACAGCTTCATAGTTGGAATATGGAATCTTTTGGGTATCTCAGCATCACAAATTGGTGGTGCAAAACGAGATACCTTATGGCTTCCATCTGCAATATCCAGGATAGGTTTGACTACCCCTGGAACACTTGATATCATATCCTTCAGTTTCTGCAGTTCTCTGGCCATAGCATGGTTGATACCTGTATCCTGCATGAATCCATGGTTAGTGGTAAGAGAATTATTAAAAGTGTTACCTCCCATCGGGTTCAAGTTAGGAACATTGGATGTGAATCAATATTGCTGGGATTCTGGGATGATGGAGGGACCAGTGGAAGCAATGGTCTGCATTGGAATAAAATCTCCTTGATGGACATCTGGACTTCCTGTTTGCAAACTCTTCAAGGATCCTGGCATCTGGAGGGATACCTGAACCTGGGATGATCCTGGAACGAAGGAGGATCCTTGAACTTGGGATGATCCTGGAACAAAGGAGGATCCTTGAACCTGGGATGATCCTGGAACAAAGGAGGATCCTTGAACCTGGGATGATCCTGGAACAAAGGAGGATCCTAGAATCTGCTGTGCTCCTGAGTAGGCTCCTGAATTCATGAAGGATCCCATATGCTGAGTATAGGATACTGCTGGCTGGAAATATGAACCTGATGCCTGAGTCACTACTGCGGAGCCGAAGTGCACTCCTCTTGATCCACCCACATGTTGAATGTCTGTGACCTCTGATGGCTGAGAAGTAATCATTGGAGTATCAAAATTCAAAGATTTGGGCACCAGTGGGGAATGATCCTCTGCCGTTCTTTTTTATCTCTTGAGATCTCCGATTTCCTTGAGGATCCTGTCATTAGTTTCATCCTGCCGCTGCATACGATCCCTCATCTGCAAAATCAAAGTAAATATATCACTAGTATTGGGAGCAGAAGAAGTTAGAGCAAAAGAAGATGGAGTTTTAGAGAAAATGGGAGTAGGTCTCTTCTCAGCATTTTTCTGAGATCCAGCAGGTGGTGGAGGCAAAGGTGGAATGCCCTGAGATGAACTGACTGCAGACATCGCTGTAGAGGTATTCTTCAACGATGAAGCCATGTATGCAATGATCCGGAATGATCAGCAACGGGAAACTTTTTTTATGAATGAAGCACCAATTGCCCCACAGTGGGCGCCAAACTGTTTTGGTCAAAAATCACACAAGGATAATGCAACCAAACTCTTTGTAAACGGGGAATGATGCTTGGTATGATGAACAAAGATAAGGATCACTTAAATGAAAACTGCACAAGTGACACAAAGATTTATACGAGGAAAAAGCCCTTGATCAATGAATGATCTCCGGCATAAAAAACCTCGGGTGATGGAAACTACCGATCACCAAACTTCAATATAATAAACAATGTTTACAACTTTGGATGGAAACGAGCTAGGTACAAGGATCACTATGGTGTAGTATGCTAGAGTGTGTAAGAAATGTGTTGTGTCTTCCAAATGCTCAAGAGTGCTATTTATATAAGTGTGTGTGTGGTTGAATTTAGGTAAGTCACCTAACTATTAGCTCGTTACCCCTTTAGAAATAGAAGTAAATTTAGCCTAACTAATTGCCCGTAATTTGTGCTAAGTTTCCCTATTCTCCATAACGTCTATTTCCGGCTGTGCATGTGCGAAATCAACGTGAAAGATTCCTTAGTAACGTTGCCAAGACCTGGTCCGAATCATAATTCCTGCAAAACAACATGAAATATAAAGAGAACAATCGTTAGTATGAGGATCCTTAGGATGATCCATGATCCTGATCCTGAAGCTCTTCTGAGGATCACTATCTGCCAAAGAAACAAGGATCACTTGTTAGGATATCATGTAAGGATCATAGGTCATTAAAATCCTGCCCTAACAGGAGGAGCACCCAATCTTCAAGGCTACCAAAAACGACACCAACTGGAAGCGGCGCTTCTTTTTTGTGAGAAGAGATACCATCCCTGATGGGAAGGATTTACCCAAGAAATGGGCTACCCATGGTAGGATGGAGGATCCTGAGAAGGATCACCAGAGAACCTTTCTATATGAGGATCACTGATATTATTTTGCTTTCTTGTTGTGTAGTTATCTCCGTTTCACACCTTAGATTGACTCCTTCTGCTAAAGAGAGACTCTTGGCCTTCAAGAGACTTGATCCTGAAACAAGAACTTTCAAGACTACCACCCAAGATTCTCAGGAAGTATCCTCTGGTTCTGTCACGATGTCAAGTAAGTATCCTTGTCTAAAGGTTCAATTAAATAATAAAATTTAAGTAAAGTTAAGATACTTATCTTGTTTCGGTTGTGTAGGTGCTGGAAAATCCACCAAGTCTGCTTCGAAGTTCAGCATCACCGATCTCACCAATGTCAAATCCTCGAGAAAGAAGACTCCTGCTAGCCCCACTGCCTCAATCCCTAAGGCACCCCTCAGAGGGAAGGGAGGCAAGAATAGAAAGGCCTCCGAAGCTGAGGATCTGCAAGGCCTCCCCTTGATCCGCCAACAATTCATGGACTACTTCAATGAGGTAAGGATCACTGTGCCTGCTTGTATATCCTGCTTGTATGAGGATCATTTGGTTCTGACATTATCCTTTGTCTCCCTTGCAAAAATTTGCTGAGATTGAAACCTATGTTGGTCACGTTGAAGATCAGGATAGCAAAATTGCTGATCTTTAACAGGTTGCCGTGCTGAAGGACCTCAAGATAGCCGATCTTCAGAAGGATCTCCAGGCCACCAAGAATGAGGCTGCCAAGATGTTAATAAACTTTGAATATGAGAAGCACAAGATCACCTAAGATGCCAAGGTCTCCGCCGCCATAGCAATGTACAAGATCCAGCTACAAATGGCCATGGAAGCTCAGGATCCTGCTTTTAACAAGAGCACCTGGGATGTGGAGGGCTGGAAGGCAAGGCTGGCTGAACTGGAGGACGATGAAGAGGTTGAGGAGATCCTGACACTTGAGGCTGGAGGCAGTGGCAAGGATCAGGGTGGTGAGGCAAGTGGAGCTGGTGGTGAAGATGCAGCGAAGGTCTAAGATGCAGGATTGGGCGATGAAGGAAACTTCTAGACATAGCCGAGCCCAATTTTTTTTTTTGTTTAGTGGTTGTTTTGTTGAACAATGATGGTCTGTACTTTTGAACAGTAGTTTTAGGTTTAAGGATCAAGGATCCTTTGGACAATAGGCAGGATTGCAACTGGTGGAGGGATCCTCTGTTTGGGGGATGAAACCATTGTGATCCTGCCACCTTTACATTCCTGCACAACTTCAAACCTATTATCATGGACACCCTTTACCTACCCCAGCGGACGGGCCACGTATTGCTGGTAGATGCTTGGGGTAGGTAATTTTGACAATCTTTTAAGGGTTAGTCTTTTTGTTAATAAATAAAATCTTAACCTTTTGTCGCTTATCCCGTGTTGTTATCCTTTTGGTTCCTTTGATTCTCAATTGTTTTGGTATACACTTATTGAATCAGTAATTTTAAATAAGTCAGATTGAAAACATTTAGGATATGATCCTTGATCAAATATCCTATAGTTGAAAAATCCCAAAAAGTAATACATGTTTTAAGGATCTTGAGTTCAGTTGTCAAAGTATAGGGGTTATTCAAATAAACAATGAATAAGATAAAAATAGTTAAGGATCATACCTGAGGATCCAAGTTAGGATCCTAACCATAATCAGGATAACTATAAGATAAACCTTAGAGAGAAATAAGGATCAAGGATCCTTAGTTGTTTAACTTCAAAGACCTGCAATAGAGCATAACTTGGGACTAAGCCAATATAAAATAAGAGTTAGTAACTGGGGACAAGCCCAAGGATAACTGGGGACAAGCCCAAGGATAATTGGGGACAAGCCCAAGGATAACTGGGGACAAGCCCAAGGATAACTGGGGACAAGACCAAGGATCATGTGTAAACTGGAGTATGGCCCTAACTGGCGACTATCCAAACTTAGTGACATGATAATGCCAAAACCTTAGCTTACGTGAAAATGTTAGAAACCTTAGGAACGGATGTATGGTACGTCTACCATTATACGTAGGATCCTAGGTATAGCCAGTACAATGGACTTATCAGCCCCTAAAGCGAGTTCTGGTCCCAATGCCTTGAACTATACCAGGATCTTCATGCGCTACAGGCGAAACTAGGGTCAAGCCCAAATAACTGGGGTTAAACCCAAGGATCTGGATTGCTTCTGTAGATAATCAACATTATGCTAAGGGTACCTGAACTTTAAAAACTCAAAGTCTTGTGAGAGAAGGATGAAGGACACATGATCCTTATCCTTATATGAGAAAATAAGTAAAGTAACATAGTTCAGGATTTGGACATTACCAGAGTAAGGATCAATGAGGCTTTAAGGATCCTTCAAGGATACCCCTAATGTAAGGATCATAGGCGCCAAGAGGATCCTGCTCACATGAAATATTTCTTCAAATGGAGAGCATTCCAAGCTCTTGGTAACAAATCACCTTCCATGGTCAGCAATCTATATGCCCCCTTTCCTGCTTCAGCTTCAATCAAATAAGGGCCTTCCCACTTTGGTGCCAACTTTCCATCAGCAGGATTGGTGGTATTCTGGAATGCTTTCCTCAATACCATATCCCCAACTTGAAACTTCCTGATCCTGACATTTTTGTTATAAGCACCAGCCATTCTTTGTTTATAACTGGCCATCCTTATCCTTGCTAGATCCCTGATTTCTTCAATAGTATCTAGGTCTTGAGCCAAGTTCTCATCATTTTCCTCAGGATCACGGGTACTTGTTCTAGCAGTTGGGACCACCATTTCTGTTGGGATCACTAACTCTGCCCCAAATACCAAAAAGAATGGTGTTTGACCAGTAGCATTCTTAGGAGTTGTCCTATCAGCCCAGAGCACATAGGGCAGTTCTTCTGCCCATTTCCCTTTCTTAGATCCATGTTTCTTCTTCAAATTGTTTATAATGATCTTGTTGGATGATTCTGCTTGACCATTAGCTTGTGGGTGGACTGGTGTTGATGTTATCATCTTAATCCCCCAGCTGTCACAAAAGTTAGTGGTTCTGCCCCAAATAAATTGGGAACCATTATCACATATAATTTCAGAAGGAATACCAAATCTAGTTATAATATTTCTTTTAATAAAGGATATAACTTCCTTTTCTCTGACTTGGGCAAAAGCTTTAGCCTCTATCCACTTGGAGAAGTAATCAGTCATAGCAAGCATGAACACTTTTCCACCAGGTGCCTTAGGGAGCTTACCAACTATATCCATCCCCCATCTCATAAATGGCCAAGAGGAGGATATAGGATGTAGAAATTCAGCCGGCTGATGAAGGATATTGCTGTGTCTCTGACAAGGATCACACTTCTTAGCATACTTCACAGCATCCTTTTTCATAGTTGGCCAGTAGTATCCTGTCCTTAAGATCCTTGAGAACAATGCCCTGCTCCCAGTGTGGTTTCCACAATCTCCTTCGTGGAAGTCTTTTAAAACTTCTTGAACTTCAGGATCCTCGATGCATCTTAAATATGGTCCTGCAGGAGATCGCTTATACAACATATTATTTAAGATTGTGAATTAAGATACCTTAATTTTGAAAGCCCTAGGGTTTTCTCCCATAGGAATCTCTCCGTGTTGTAAGTATCTCATGATTGGTGAGATCCATGATTCTGATCCTGGATAAGATTGAGTATCCTCACTAGGGATAATTGTAGAATCCTCCCTTATTTCCATAGCCACATGATCCTCGATAGCAGGAGCCAAGATATGGATAATGGGGATTGACGTGATGTCGTGGGTCACGCAAATTTAATCCCCAAACAACTATAGATAGTGGTAGTAGGGTATCGAACTCAGGGAGTATGTGGAAGATGTGTCAACTGTATAGCTTTGTACTTAAACTAATATTAGACTAAATTGCAGAATTTAAAATTCAAGAGTTTGGATTGATGATTTAGAAAACTAAGTTAAAAACTAATTCAAATCAAAGTTGGTTGTAAAACAAATTAGGAGAGAACAATGATCACCTTAGGTTTCAGTTTCTTTAAACAATTGTGTGTAATTCAACTAGAAAGAGTTACATAGACATAACTCGTGTATAGATGATTGAAGTGATAAAAGGGAACAAAGTACTCGGATTAGATAAACGCGAGGTTGTTTCCCGATGACCAATTAATCAATAACCAACCCTAACCCTTCCCGTGATATCTCGATTGCCAACGGCACCAAGAACGTACGATTAAGACTAGAAATTGCAATATTGATTAACAAACTACAAACAATCAAACATACAACATGACATTCAAGCAACGCAAGTTATCATTCTAGAAATTCAGAAATTAAACACACAAAAGTTCAAGAAACATTCACCTAAGATGATCACCGAAGAGTTTAGCCGGACATGGCTCGGTGAATCATCATCATAATAAAACTAATGTTCATACGAATCGAAAATACAAACCGAATGATAAGAAATGTTCACAAACCAAGCAAGTAGCCAAAATTCGCCCCAATGTTCATCCACAACCGTCCAATGATGAGAGATATCGAAAAGACACCCCAAAACCAACTTAAAAGTGGCAGTTACACATTTTGCTCGCAGACTCCACCGTAAACTACGGCATCACCGTAATTTACTGTGAACAGAAAAGTGCTACGGTGAGAATAGTCTGTGCTACGGTGGGATCTTTTTTGTTTTTCAGGTCCACCGTAAATTACGGTGGGACCGTAATTTACGGTGATGACCTGAGTTTTCTTCTTTCTTTCGTCTCTTGTTCCACTCTCGACCCGTTCTTCACCAAAGCCTCCAAAGCTGCGTTTAATCCATCTTTTAGCTCCTAAACCGCACCTGAAACAATAGCACCGTAGTTATCTAATTCAAGATAATTACACGATTAAGTGGAGGACTATTTCGTCTTTTAACATGCTTAAGGGTTGTCCAAAGGAGCACCCGTCACATCCCCACACTTAACCGTTGCTTGTCTCAAGCAAGTCATCAAAATGATTTCAAAACAAGTGATCAAATCAAACCAAGCAAAGCATGCAATCTCTTTACCAACCCCTTTTTTAACACCCAAGCAATGCACCCCTCTCAAATTCTCTCCTCTCGGCTACAAGTGAAAACTAGCAAAGATAAGCTAGACACACACCAGGCAAACGGGTGGTTGCACAATCATAAGCTTGTACCTAAGTCGATCATTCTCCTTAAATGGGTCAAACATGAATGCAAATCAAAGGGACTTCAAGGTTGTAACGCGGCTAGGTGTATAGGTAGGGAATGGAATATATATGAAGTAGCGAAAATTCAACCCGGTCTTTTTATTATAAACAAAAACAAACTAACAATCAAACAAACTATTATATACAAGACAATAAACTTCTCTCGTTTTTTTTTTCATTGCTTTTCCTTTTTTTTTTTATCAAACAACCATACGATAATGCATTAACCATATCTACTTCAAACTAGCAAAAACTACTAATACTATCACTAACACTATCCGACCGGGTCAAATTTGGGTAAATTTCAAGTAAGTAGCTAGGGGAAACAAATGATAAGCTTTAAAGGCACAAAATGGGCAACTAAATGTCCAAACCCCCGCCCCTCTCACTACCATGCTCATATATATACTTATGAGGTCCAACCCCCCAAGTCCCACACTCGCTCACACCATCGACGAGGCTACCTAATGCCCTTATCCTTTCTACATTCATGTTTAACTAAGGATTCAAATCGCATTCAAGCACAAGTTCTAATGCACCCTCACCCGTAGCCACTCTCATCAAAGACAATTATTTATGTACAAGTGTGGCTACAACTCTCACCAAGAACGAAAAAGGTATCAAGGGTTGCCGGTGCATCAACTTGGGGTTAAGTTAGGGCGTTCAAAATTTCACATCATTTCGCTTGGCTCAAAATTTTTCAAAAACCTCAAAATTTCCCCCCATCCCCACACTTGGGATACATTGACCCCAATGTATGGCTTTGGGAGGCTTTGATCACTAAACTCAATCATCATCAACAAAAGCTTGTTTTCTCAAACCCCAAATTTCTTTTTTGTATTTTTCTTTTTATATTTTTTTTATGTTTTTCTTTTTTTTTTTAAACACGACACCACCAACAAACACCAACCCAACAATCAACCACATAATCAAACACCACCCATCCTCCCAACCATAATCAACATAAACCAACAAATATGTACAAACTATACACAAGAGAGAATACCACCTGATTAATAGTTGCGCGGTCCTGGAGGTCCAAAGATGGATGACATCATATCATTCCACTCTCCAAATCCGAATGCGCCGCTGCTACTCCCCTCTTGTTGTTGTGGTCCCTCCTGTTGCCTTGGGTCAAGCCACTGAGAATGGTGGAGTGGTGGAGTCGGATATGAAATGCTACCATCATAAGGCGGCAATGAGGCATAGTCCACATGTTGTGGATCCTCAACGACCGGCCTTCCGGCATGCCAATCCGCATGCATCCGCCTCATTTGATCATCATGATATCTATTATTAGTATCCACCTCTCGAGAGTATGCGTAGGTACGGTTCCATGCCTCATTGCGATCGAAGCTATGTTTTAACGACCGCTCTATGCTTGCACTATTCCTCGTGTTCTGATCATACAACGTCCTCTCCGACCCCGACCATGTATCAAAAATAGATGCCGGCGGACGTTGACTTTCAATCACCTCTTGCATTGAACCACTATAAGCCCACCCCGGCTCATAAGGTTGTTGCGCATAGTCGTAGAACATACCACCGTGACCTCCACCAAAACCCCCTAGACCAACATTTGCACCACCATGCGGCTCGTCCGCATAATCCTCATCCCCACTCGGAACCATTTCTACATCACTCTCCGGCTCATCCGGCTCTCCTGGTAACAACTCTCTTGCATTCAACTTTAATGCCCTCCACCTTTGACCTTCAGATTTCAGCTTATGATAACGTTCCGACTGAGTATACGTCCAAACATTCCCCAACCTATCCAATGTAAACGGCTGGTGCCTTTTTGTCAAACCTCGGTCTTCGGATGTTAGCGCTTTCTGTTGTTTCATCAAACCCGTAATTATGCGGCAATACGGGACGATGTCTCTTCCATATTTGTTCCGGCAGATCCATAAGTGGTGCATAATAAGGTAACGTATCGGGAAGCGTGGGGACCCATGCATCAATGAATAAAGAACGGGTATCTCTGGGTACCTCACCTGTTCTTTGTCTCCCCTTCTTGGAATGACATTGAGAAGACAGATTGTATGCAGCAATTTAGCTTCAATCTTCAAGTTCTTCCGGTATAGAATACCACTGTATCTACCGGGCAAAAACAATGCTGCCAACATGTCGTTCCATCTCACATGCTTTTCTGGTTTAAGCAATAAGTCATCAAGTGTGGGAATCATGTACTCCTTAGCCGGGAGACTGTCATACTTCCCCAGCCTCTTCAGTGTATCATACGACATCTCCACCGGTACCCCATGTACCATCCCGATCAACTTCATTTGTGATGGCTTGTTGAAATTGTGACATTTTAGCGTTGCCATCCACTCTTGTATCTCCGTCATGAACAGATTACTCTTGTCTTTGTCGAAGCATTTAAGCGCCCCTTCCCAACCTAGAGCACGAAACTTAGCAAACACCCCGAACTGACCAAATTGGGGCTCATCAACTTCTTTCTCACAAATAAACGCGGCTGCCTTGTTTTTCAACTTATTCATGCAATCATTGTAAAGTGTTGGCTGCCAAATCTCGGGTTGATCATCCAAAGACCCCGAGTTCCATACCTGCTTTTCACTCGGGTCTAACGCCATCTCTTCTTCGCCTTCACTTTCGCTTTCACTAACCCTACCCATATATTGCCTCTTCTTTGATGGTTGCTCCTTTTGTTTTCCCTTGCCTTTTGATGAAGATGAGCTTGATCCCGCTTGTTCCTTTGTCCTTGCCATTTCCTACACACATGAGACAAGCAACAAAGCAAACAACAAATTAAACCCTCTCTTCAAAATCATCCCCACACTTGCTTGTTATCATGGTTGTAGATATTAGTGACCCAAAAGTGTATCAAGAATTTTTCTTCAAAAATTGGGCATGGTGTCTCTAAAATGTAGAACATCCCAAAAGTTCACTACTTTAACCACAAATCCTACATCTACAACCACAAACCATGTTCAATAATCAATTTCATAATCATATCTTAACAACAAGCAAGTGGGCAAGAGCACATAACCTAAATCACCTTACTTTTCACAATGTAGCACCAAAATATAACAAAATAAGCTTTCATACCTTGTTTAAAGATGGAAGAGTGCTTGTGAAACCAAAAACCCCAAAACCCCCAAATTATCTCAAATTAGGGTTTCAAATTCGGACCCCAAAATTGCGTTTTCTCTGAAATCTCTCCTCACAATCACAAAGCTTGTGAAAAATTAGTCAAGTTAGACCAAGATTTCACTTGATTTGGACAGGAATTTGGAAAGTTATGGAGGATGGAAGGTTTAGGAAGAAGAAGAATTATGGAGGAATGGTGGGTCTTGATAGAAGAAAGAGATGATGTAAAGTGAAAGAGAATGGATGGATGGGGAAGTATTCACGTGACCAGGGTTTGTTTTTATTAGATTTTATTGTTTTTTTTTTATAAAAGCGGAACCCCAAACGACTGACATCAGATTTCTGCGTACCGTAATTTACGGTCTCACCGTAAATTACGGTGAGACCTGAACATCAAAACTGCACCGTAAAACAGTAGACTTATGTCGTAAAACCCCAGACATTCCAACTTCCACCGTAAATTACGGTGTGACCGTAATTTACGGTGAACACCAAACATCAAACCTTTGCCGTAACTCAGGAGAGTTTTACCGTAAAAGCCCAAAAAATTATAATAGCTACCGTAAATTACGGCTGTACCGTAAATTACGGTGCATACTGGGCATCACTGTTTTGTCAAAAATTGAGGTTTTATGTGAAATTTTTAGATTTTTTTTAACTTTTTCGATTTTTTTATGTTTTTTAATTTTTTCAAAAACTTGTGAAAATTACCCTACCCCCTCAAAAATCCCGTGTTGTCCTCAACACAATGTAAGAGCAATTCGTGACCCGAACATCCCCACACTTGTTTCGAACACGGACCTTGAGGAACTATGGCAATTGTGCAAATATACAAAACAAAACAAAACAAAACTACTATGTACACTACCACCAAACCTGGGCCTCTCATGGTTGTTCCTCATCGACCGGGCGTAAGATATTGCCCGCTTTGTCAAGCTCCAAGTTGTTGATGTCATTTCCCTCCAAGTACGGCTTCAAGCGGTGACCGTTCACCGTTTGTTGTTTCAATGTTTGCTCATCTTGGATATCCACATCACCAAATCGCCCAACTCTTCGAATAACATATGGACCCATCCATTTGCTTTTAAGCTTGCCCGCGAACATCTTCAATCGTGAGTTGTACAACCAAACTTTCTGCCCCACTTCGAATGTTTTCTTGCGCAATTTCTCATCATGTACTTTCTTTAGTTTATCCTTATAAGCCGATGCACATTCGTACGCCTCATCTCGAATCTCTTCTATCTCGCTCAATTGCAACTTCCTCAACTTACCCGCCTCATCGTAATCCGCGTTGACTGTCTTGATCGCCCAATGCGCCCGATGCGCCAACTCCATTGGCAAGTGACAACCCTTACCATACACCATCCGGTAAGGTGTTGTGCCAATCGGAGTCTTGTAGGCCGTACGGTACGCCCACAAAGCATCATCTAACTTGCTCGACCAATCCTTTCTATCTGTTCTTACCGTCTTCATGAGAATCTCCTTGATTTGACGGTTGGACACTTCGACTTGTCCACTCGTTTGCGGATGGTAAGGTGTGGCGACTCGGTGGTTCACGCTATACCTCTTCAATAATTTTCCAAAGTTGAAGTTCTTGAAATGTGAACCACCATCACTTATAATAACCCGCGGAATTCCAAAGCGAGAGAAGATGTTGGATTGAACAAATTTACAAACAACCGAGTAGTCGTTCGTTCGTGTTGCGATAGCCTCAATCCACTTCGAGACATAATCCACTGCCACAAGAATATAAAGAAAGCCATTCGAATTCGGAAACGGACCCATAAAATCTATTCCCCATACATCAAATATCTCTACAACCAAGATTGGTTGTAGTGGCATCTCATCCCTCTTCGATATGCTACCCATATTTTGGCAGTTTATACAATTCCGGGCGAACTCAATTGCATCCTTAAAAATAGTGGGCCAATAAAACCCACAAGATAGTACCCGATAGCCTGTTTTATGCCCACTAAAAAGACCCCCGCAAGCGGACGAATGGGCATGAGTTAAGATTTCTAACACTTCCATCTCGGGCACACACCTCCGTATAACTTGATCCGGTCCGATCTTGAAGAGATCCGGCTCATCCCAAATGTATTGCCTCACTTGGACCATGAATTGTTGTCGACGCTTGTTGGTCCAATGAGTTGGAATGGCACCCGTGGCTAAATAGTTGACGTAATGAGCGTACCACGGTGCAACGAAAGTGGAAACGACTAAGAGTTGCTCATCGGGGAAACTTTCATTGATTTCACTCACATCATCAGTCCCCTCCACCGGAATCCGAGACAAATGATCCGCTACTACATTCTCGCTTCCCTTCTTGTCTCGGATCTCTAGATCAAACTCTTGTAATAATAAGACCCACCGAATCAACCGCGGCTTCGCATCTTTTTTCTCCATCAAGTACCGGACCGCACTATGATCCGAATAAACCACTACCTTGCTTCCCCAAATATACGAGCGAAACTTATCCAAAGCATACACCACCGCTTGTAATTCCTTCTCGGTTGTGGTGTAGTTAAGTTGTGCTTCGGATAAAGTTTTGCTTGCATAGTAAATAACCACCGGTTTCTTGTCAACCCGTTGACCCAAAACTGCACCAATAGTGGTGTCGCTTGCATCACACATTATCTCGAACGGCTTTGACCAATCAGGTGGTTGCAAGATAGGCGCCTTGACCAAGTGTTCCTTCAAAACAGTGAAAGCTTGCATGCACTCATTAGTAAAATCAAACGGGACATCTTTTAGTAACAAGTTACATAAGGGTTTGGTGATAACACTAAAACCCTTAATGAAACGTCGATAAAAACCCGCGTGTCCCAAGAAGGACCTTACACCCTTAACATTTTTAGGAGGTGGCAAAGATGATATTACCCGTATCTTTGCCTTATCCACCTCCATCCCCCTTTCCGAAATCACATGCCCCAACACAATGCCCTCTTGCACAATGAAATGACTTTTCTCCCAACTTAGCACTAAATTTTTCTCAACGCACCTTTTCAAAACCTTTTGCAATTCGTTGAGACAATTATCAAAAGTAGTGCCAAAAATGGAGAAATCATCCATGAATACTTCGAGCGACTCTCCAACCATGTCCGAGAAAATACTCATCATACATCGTTGGAACGTTGCCGGAGCATTACACAAGCCAAATGGCATTCGCCTAAACGCAAAGGTGCCATATGGACATGTGAAGGTGGTCTTGTGTTGGTCATCCGGGTGTATGGCGATTTGATTATAACCCGAATACCTATCTAAGAAGCAATAACATTTTTGACCCGACAATTTTTCAATAATTTGGTCAATGAAAGGTAGCGGGAAATGGTCCTTAGAAGTGGCGGCATTCAGTTTTCGGTAGTCAATACACACCCGCCACCCGGTAACCGGTCGGGTGGCAATTTGTTCACCACTTTCATCCTTGACTACTTGAATGCTGGCCTTCTTAGGCACAACTTGGGTGGGACTCACCCAAGCGCTATCCGAAATCGGATAGATGATTCCCGCATCCAACCATTTAATTACCTCCTTTTTAACTACCTCCCTTAGGTTCGGGTTCAACCGCCTTTGAGCTTCTCGTGTCGGTTTGGCATCTTCGGTCGTGATGATTTTATGCATGACAATGGATGGACTAATTCCTTTGAGGTCGGCAATCGTCCATCCAATAGCACCCTTGTTCGCTTTTAAAACCTCCATCAATGCTTGCTCTTGTGCCAACTCCAAATTAGAGGCAATAATGACCGGTAAAGTGTCATTATCCCCTAGGAATACATACTTCAAATGGTTAGGCAAGTCCTTGAGCTCCAACTTTGGTGCTTCCTCCAATGATGGTTTTGTACCCGAATCGATCTCCACCGGTAAACCCTCGAATTGATGGGTCCATGGTGGTCTACCTTCTTTCATTGCCATAGCATCTTGTGCTTCCTCTTCAACCCGTAGTGCATAAGCATGTACCTGTTCAGAAAAGTCACACAGGCAAATATCCAAACCATCCTCCTCATACTCATGCGGGTTGCATCCATCTACTATGTCTGCCATGAAACACTCATCAACACCGTTAGCATTAGAATTGTTAGTAAAAACATTCAGACGCATTTTTCGATTTCCAAACGCCATATCAACTGTACCAAATCTACAATCAATAATAGCATGTGCGGTGCTTAAAAATGGCCGACCCAAAATTATATTTTGTTGTTGTTTAGGGTCCGTCGATGAGTAATCCAAAACTAAGAAGTCCACCGGGTAATAAAACTCATCAATTTTTACAATTACGTTTTGAACCATACCCCGAGGCAACTTATGAGACAAATCGGCCAAAACAACCGTCGTCTCCACCCTTGCTAATGGACCAAAGTCATATTGGTCGTATAAGCCCCCCGGTAAAATGCTAACTCCGGCTCCAAGATCTAGCAACGCCTTAGCCATTTGAAAATTACCAACTTGTACATTAATCAATGGCGTACCCGGATCTTGGAGCTTAGGAGGAAGCTCTCCATTCAACACCGCACTTACTTGCCCGGTCAAATCCACCCGCTTAGGCAATTTCTTCTTGTTTTGCCTTTTTTGTGTACATAATTCTTTTAAGAATTTTGCATAAGCGGGGACTTGTTTTATTGCATCGAGGAGTGGGAGATTTATTTTTACTTGTTTGAACATATCCCACATCTCCTCTTTTTGAGGACCTCTCGACACAATAAAATTTTTCTTTCCCGGGTCAAGTAGGGCCGATGGAAATGGAACTTGACTCGGTTCACCCTCAACTTTTTCATTCTTTTCACTTTCACCCAAACCCGGTTTTTTAACAATTGTTTCTTTTGGTTTAACCGGTGAAAGTTCATCATCACTTTCAATTCCCGTGATATCCTCAACCACCCCCTCAACCAATTCGGATGGCAAATTGGCTTTAAATTCTTTCCCACTTCTTAAAACACTAACATGATTAATATTAACATTACCTCGTGACGAACCATGTGAAGGGTTTACCTTAGTGTCGCTTGGAAGTTGACCCTTTCCTTTCTTCAATTCCGCCACATCGGTTGCTAATTGACCCATTTGGGTTGTTAGTGATTGGATGCTTTTATCACGAACCTCATCTTTTTGCATTCGCACTTCATCTAGTTGGTTCCGTTTTTGCATCTCCATTTGCATGCTCTTTAGCATCTCCATCACCTCGTTTCCACCCAAAGGCCCCCCTTGTTCTTGACCCGTTTGGTAATGCTTTTGATAACCTTGGTTATTTCCGCCTCGGTACCCACCTTGGTTATTGTAAGATGGCCGTGAACCAAAATTACCTTGGCTACCTTGAAAATTTGGGTTCGCTTGATTTGAAGGGTTCCCATATCTAAAGTTCGGATGGTTCCTCAATCCGGGGTGGTAGGTATTAGAATTCATGTTGTTGTAGTTCCTACCACCTCCTCCTTGACCTTGACCTTGAACCGCATGGACTTCCTCGTATTGCCCGTCCAACATCCCTTGGCAATTTTCAGCCGCATGACCTATTTCATTACACAAAGCACAAACATCATATATTTGGTTAGTGGTTTGAACGTTACCATCATCTATGGCGTGCACTTGCGGTCGGGTAGTGGTTGGTCGGGCTCTTCTTGAAGCTTGAGCTTTTCTCTTTGACGTAGTTGCCATGCTTTCCAAGAACTCCCAATCTTCATTCTCATAGTTTGTTCCAAAAGTCCCACTGGTGATAGACATCAAATCGCGTGCGTCTTCGGCACTCAACCCCTAATGAAAGGCATTCATTAACTCCCACAATTCGATTCCATGGTGAGGGCAATTCTTTATCATCATATTGAATCGTTCGAACGCTTCATGGAACATCTCACCATGTTGTTGTTGGAAGCTCCTCAACCCCTTTCTAGCATCATTGGTCTTTTGGGCGGTATAGAATTCGTCTAAGAAAGTTTGTTGCATTTCCCCCCAAGTGTAAATAGATGCCGAAGGCAAAGTGTAGAACCACTTCTTTGCCTTATCCTCCAAAGAAAACTGAAATAAGACCAACTTGGCTTCATCGGCCGAAAAACCTTGACTCCCAAAAGTGTTGCAAATTGAGTCATAGGCCTCTAAATGGAAATACGGCTCCTCCGTTGCTAACCCTTTGTACATCGGTAAACTTTGCAACGAGTTTGTTCTTACTTCAAAAGTTCTCCCTTGGTTGTTGTGAGGGATAACCACCGGTGAAGGGTTTTGAGTAATGATTGGCCTGAAATGTGCCTCTATTCCCCTTGCTTGTTCCCTAAGATGCCTTCTTGGAACACCCAATCGACCCCTTGGACGAATAGGACCCATTGGTCTTGGTATAGGCCCTTGTGGTGCAATTGGTTGTTGGGGCATCGGTGGGTATTGAACCGGCCTTTGAAATTGTGGTTGTACATGTTGTGGCCGAACTTGTTGCAATGGAATAGGTTGTTTTATTGGTGGCCCTTGTGGTCTTGGCCGAATGTGTTGTGGTATAATTTGTTGTTGTGGCATTCCACCAACACTTGCCATCCCTTGAGATTGACTTTGCAAATACCCAAACTCCCCTTGATCACCATAACCTCCATAACCGTACCCATCATCTTCATAACCCTCATAATCTTCAAATCCCTCATCATAACCATCTCCTTGAATTCCCGAGGTCTGCCCAAATGGGATGGTCGAATACTGGAAGCCCGACTGTTGTTGTTGTGGTCTAAAAGATGAAGTAGTATGCACGATAGTTGAATTAGGTGCAATTGTGAAAGTGGATGATGATTGACCCGTAGTTGGGGGAAAGAAGTGAGATAATGGTGGGATTGTGGTGGATGGATTGTAGGTGATGGTAGGCTCAGTTTGAGTGGTGATTGGTTAGGTGACATTGGATGGTGTGAATTCAGCGGTGGTATTAGGTAATGTAGTGTTTGGTGATGGTTGAGTGGAAGTAGGTATAAAGGATGATTGACTGGTTGTAGGTGGAATCTGAGAATCAGCCATGATGTTTCTCGGTGTGATGGGTGAAGTGGGTGAACCAATGATTTTGTTTTCTCGCACTAAAACTCGGTTTTGTCTTAGCGTTCTTTCAATTTCCGGATCAAACGATAGCGGTGATGACCTGTGAGAGCCTCTAGTATGCATACACCTGAAGTACCTGCACACTAAACACAACCAACGTAAACCCGAAAATAACAAACAAAACTATTAAACTAACACACGTTGCGCACTACTCCCCGACAGCGGCGCCAAAATTTGACGTGATGTCGTGGGTCACGCAAATTTAATCCCCAAACAACAATAGATAGTGGTAGTAGGGTATCGAACTCAGGGAGTATGTGGAAGATGTGTCAACTGTATAGCTTTGTACTTAAACTAATATTAGACTAAATTGCAGAATTTAAAATTCAAGAGTTTGGATTGTTGATTTAGAAAACTAAATTAAAAACTAATTCAAATCAAAGTTGGTTGTAAAACAAATTAGGAGAGAACAATGATCACCTTAGTTTTCAGTTTCTTTAAACAATTGTGTGTAATTCAACTAGAAAGAGTTACATAGACATAACTCGTGTATAGATGATTGAAGTGATAAAAGGGAACAAAGTACTCGGATTAGATAAACGCGAGGTTGTTTCCCGATGACCAATTAATCAATAACCAACCCTAACCCTTCCCGTGATATCTCGATTGCCAACGGCACCAAGAACGTACGATTATGACTAGAAATTGCAATATTGATTAACAAACTACAAACAATCAAACATACACCATGACATTCAAGCAACGCAAGTTATCATTCTAGAAATTCAGAAATTAAACACACAAAAGTTCAAGAAACATTCACCTAAGATGATCACCGAAGAGTTTAGCCGGACATGGCTCGGTGAATCATCATCATAATAAAACTAATGTTCATACGAATCGAAAATACAAACCGAATGATAAGAAATGTTCACAAACCAAGCAAGTAGCCAAAATTCGCCCCAATGTTCATCCACAACCGTCCAATGATGAGAGATATCGAAAAGACACCCCAAAACCAACTTAAAAGTGGCAGTTACACATTTTGCTCGCAGACTCCACCGTAAACTACGGCATCACCATAATTTACGGTGAACAGAAAAGTGCTACGGTGAGAATAGTCTGTGCTACGGTGGGATCTTTTTTGTTTTTCAGGTCCACCGTAAATTACGGTGGGACCGTAATTTACGGTGATGACCTGAGTTTTCTTCTTTCTTTCGTCTCTTGTTCCACTCTCGACCCGTTCTTCACCAAAGCCTCCAAAGCTGCGTTTAATCCATCTTTTAGCTCCTAAACCGCACCTGAAACAATAGCACCGTAGTTATCTAATTCAAGATAATTACACGATTAAGTGGAGGACTATTTCGTCTTTTAACATGCTTAAGGGTTGTCCAAAGGACCACCCGTCACATCCCCACACTTAACCGTTGCTTGTCTCAAGCAACTCATCAAAATGATTTCTTTGACCTTTAACAGTATAGGATCCATTAAAATGATTTGTAATTAGTAATGAATCTACATGTACCTCAAGGTACCTGATCCCCATATGCTTAGCAATTTGTAAACCAGCAATCAAGGCTTCATATTCAGCCTCATTGTTAGTGGTTTGGAACTCACAAGCTATGGAATGGGGTATAATGTCCCCCTGTGGCGATTTTAGTAGTATACCAAGCCCTGTGCCTTTGACATTTGAGGATCCATCAGTGTAGAGTATCCAATGATCCTTGGTCTCCTCCAGCTGCTGGACTTCTAATTCGGCTTCCTTTTGTAAATCACTACTGAAATCAGCCACAAAGTCGGTCAATGCTTGGGATTTGATGGCTGTCCTAGGCTCATATCTTATATCATAGGTGTTTTGGTCAAAAATCACACAAGGATAATGCAACCAAACTCTAAGTAAATGGGGAATGATGCTTGGTTTATTGAAAAAGTAAAGGATCACTTCAGTATGAAGTATGCAAAGACACAATGATTTATACGAGGAAAAAGCCCTTGATCAATGTATGATCTCCGGCATAAAAAACCTCGGGTGATGGCAACTACCGATCACCAAACTTCAATATAAGAAAAATAGTTACAACTTTGGATGATAATGAGCTGAGTACAAGGATCACTATAGTTTCGAGTGTCTAAGCGTGTGAGAATTGTGTTGTGTGTTCTTCCGAATGGGGAAGAGTGTTATATATACAAGTGTAGGTGACCTATTTTAGGTAAAAAGACTAATAATCAGCTCATTACCCCTTTAGAAATAAAAGTAAATCTAGCCTAAATTGTCGCCCTTAAATCATGCCAAGTTTCTATATCCTTTGCAACGTCTATCTCCGATTAAGCACATGCTATAATTGTAAAGACGCGTCCTTTGATCGTGATGCTAAGAGCGGATCCTGCTAGACATTCCTGCAAAATGACATTAATTTCAATGAAAGCAACTGTTAGCATGAGGATCCTCTGATGGTCCGTGATCCTGATCCTGGAACTCTGCTGAGGATCACTATCTGCCAAAGAAATAAGGATCACTGGTTAGGATCACATGTAAGGATCATGTATTATAAAAATCCAGCCCTAACAATTGCCCCCAAAATACAAGGAGTTTATTGTAAATTAACGAGTTGTATTTTGCTTTGATTCTATCTGTAACGGGCGACCCGGATAACTAGCCGTTATAACCGGACTAGCCGTTGCAACCTTTACGTCATTGAGGTGACATCCCTGCAAATCATGATTATAAATAGGAGATAGGGTTAGGATCAATCTGCATTTAAATTCAAGATATACTCCCTTTATAATCTCTACCGAAGATCGATCAGGTATTCTCTTCTCTTCTCTTTCTTCCTTCTCTTGCTCTGTTTTTCCTTCTCTTGCTCTTATTCTGCCATGAGTATGTTGCTCCGAAATTCACCTCACAAGGATCACAAGAAGAGTAGTCCCCTGAAAAGCCAAGGGATCATTAAAGATTCTCCTACTGAGAGGTGCTGCTTCACCGATGCTCATGTTGATAGGATCCGTCACTGTTTTTCGGCGGATGCTATCTTCAAGTCATTTACTTCCACCGCTTTGAGCGATTTTGTTTCCGACACCTGGGTGGCCTTTCCTGCAACTCCGTTTACCATAGGATATTCATATCCTTTTCCAGCTTTCACCCAATCCTTCTTCTCCTTGACCGGTATATCTTATATCCAAGCCATGCCGATGATCTGGAGGGTTTTATATACCTTCGAGAGGATCATCGAGCAGGAGGGGATTGACCTAGGGATGGTAGAGCTGGCTGAGCTTTATGATCTTACCACGTTTGGTTCCTATCGATACTTGCTGAAACGGAAAGCCGGAGAGGATCACCCTGTTTTTAAGGTTACCAAAAATGACACAAACTGGAAGCGACGTTTCTTCTTTGTTAGGAGGGATACCATCCCTAATGGGAAGGATCTGCCCAAGGAGTGGGCCACTCATGGTAGGATAGAGGATCCTGGAAGGATCACTATCAGACATGTCTCTTATGATGAGGATCACTAATGTCTTCTTTGTCTTTTGTGCAGCTATCTCCATTGCTCATCTCAAGTTAACCCCTGCTGCAAGAGAGAGGGTTCTAGCTTTCAAGAAGCTTGATCCTGAAATCAGGAGTTTTCAAATTGCCATTCAAGATTCACAGGAAGTATCCTCCGCATCTGCCACAATGTCAAGTAAGTATCTAAAAAGTAGTTCTATGTAGGATTTTTAAATTAGTTAAAGTACTTATCTTGTTTTGATTATGTAGGAGCTGGGAAATCTGTTAAGTCTGCCTCCAAGTTTGGTATTGATGAACTCGCCAATGTCAAGCCTTCAAGGAAGAAGACCCCTGCTACTAGTCCCTCTGCTTCAGCCCCTCAAGCTCCTATCAGGGGTAAGGGAAAGAAGAGAAAGGCTTCTGAGGATCTTCAAGGATTTCCCCTGATCCGCCAGCAGTTTCTTGATTATTTCAACGAGGTTAGGATCACTGCCCCTGTTGGTTATCCTGACGGTTTTGAGGATCACCTGTGTCTGACGTCATATCTTGTTTTTCTTGCAGAAATTTACCGAAATAGAGACTTATGTTAACCACGTTGAAGATCAAGATCGCCAAATTGCCGACCTTCAACAGATGGGTGTGCTGAAGGATCTCAAGATAGCTGATCTTGAGAAGGAGCTCCGGGCTACCAAGGATGAAGCTGTCAAAGCACTGATCAGCTTTGACTACGAGAAGCGTGATATCACCCAGGATGCTAAGGTCTCTGCTGCGATAACCATGTATAAGATCCAGCTGCAGATGGCTGCGGAGGCCCAGGATCCTTCCTTCGACAGAGGCACATGGGACGTGGAAGGCTGGAAGGCTAGGCTGGCAGAGTTGGAGGATGATGATGAGGCCGAGGAGGTCCCTATGCTTGAAGGTGGTGATGCTGGCAAGGATCAGGGGGAAGCAAGTGGAGCTGGTGGTGATGGTGCAGCGAAGGTTTGAGCTGCAGGATTGGGCAATGATGGAAATTTCTAGACATAGCCGGAGCCCAATTTTTTTAAAATTTGGTAGTGGTTTTTTGTGGTTGTGATGTTTTGAAACAATGATGGTTTGTAACTTTGAACAATAGTTTTTAGGGTTAAGGATCATGGATCCTTTGAACAATAGGTAGGATCGCAAATGGTGGAGGGATCCTCTGTTTGGGGGATGAAGCCTTTGTGATCCTGCCGCTTTTACTTTCCTGCACCTGCTAAGACCGCATAGACAATGGACACCCTTTGCCAACCCATGTGGACGGGCCACGTTTTGCTGGTAGAAATGTGGGTTGGCAATTTTGACAACTTATTAAAAGGGTTTAAGATCCTTTTGTTAATAATATAACTTTAATCTTTCTGGCTTATCTCGTGTTGTTATCCTTTATTTATCCTCTTTATTTTCCAGTTGTTTTAGAAATATATTTGTTAGAGTAACAAGAGTTGAGCAAACCATGTTTAATAAATTTAGGATATGATCCCAGATCAAATATCCTGACACTGAAGATTTTTGAAGCAATCAATTTCAAGGATCATAGGTTTAGTTGTCAAAGTGTAAGGGTTGTTGAGTATAATCAAAATAGTCAAGGATCATACCTGAGGATCCAAGTTAGGATCCTAACCTTTAATCAAGATAACCGTAGATGAGATTTTAATGGATAATAAGGATTAAGGATCCTTATGTGTTTAACTTTGAAAACCTGAAAAATGAAACATAACTTGGGACTAAGCCAATGTAAAAGATAAGTTAGTAGCTGGGGACATGCCCAAAGGGTAACTGGGAATGATCCCAAAGGATCACTGGGGACAAGCCCAAAGGATAACTTGGGACAAGCCCAAATGATAACTGGGGACAAGCCCAAGGATCGTATGTAAACTGGAGTATGGCCCTTACTGGCGACTATCCAAACTTAGTGACATGAAAATGTCAAAACCTTAGCTAACGTGAAAACGTTAGAAACCTTAGGAACGGATGTATGGTACGTCTACCATTATACGTAGGATCCTGGGTATAGCCAGTACGATGAGGTTGTCAGCCCCGGAAGTGGGTACTGGTCCCAAAGACGTGAACTATATCAGGATCATCGTGCGCTGCTGGCGGAAACTGGGGATAATCCCAAGGATAACTGGGGTTGAACCCAATGATCTGCGTTGCTTTTGAAGATCTTTGACGATATGCTGTAGACACCTGAACTATCATAACTCAAACGATTCGTGAGAAGAGGATGAAGGATACAGGATGCTTATCCTTTGGTAAAAGTAAGGAAATGTAATAGTTTTAAGATAAGGACATTACGAGAGTAAGGATCGTGAGAAGAGGATGAAGGATACAGGATGCTTATCCTTTGGTAAAAGTAAGGAAATGTAATAGTTTTAAGATAAGGACATTACCAGAGTAAGGATCACTGACATCACCTAGATCCTTCGAGGATACTTCAATGTAAGGATCACATGCTTGAAGGATCATGTTCACATAAAGTACTTCTTTAAGTGAACAGCATTCCAGGCTCTTGGTAACAAATTTCCTTCCATGGTTAGCAATCTGTATGCCCCCTTTCCTGCTTCAGCTTCAATCAAGTAAGGACCTTCCCACTTTGGTGCTAACTTCCCGTCAGCAGGATTGATAGTGTTTTGGAATGCTTTTCTCAACACCATATCTCCGACTTGGAACTTCCTTATCCTAACATTTTTGTTGTAAGCACCAGCCATTCTTTGTTGGTAGCTTGCCATCCTTATCCTATCCAGATCCCTGATTTCCTCAATAGTATCCAAATCCTGAGCCAGGATTGTAGCATTCTCTTCAGGATCACGAGCACTTGTTCTAGCAGTTGGGATCACCATCTTTGTTGGGATCACTGCTTCTGCCCCAAATACTAAAGAGAAAGGTGTTTGACCAGTGGCGTTCTTGGGAGTTGTCTTATCAGCCCATAGCACATAAGGTAACTCTTCTGCCCATTTCCCCTTCTTGGATCCTAGCTTCTTCTTCAGATTGTTGATGATGATCTTGTTGGATGATTCTGCTTGACCATTGGCTTGTGGATGAACTGGTGTTGATGTTATCATCTTAATTCCCCAACTGTCACAAAAGTTAGTAGTTCTGCTTCCAATGAATTTGGGAACCATTATCACATACAATTTCAGAGGGAATGCCAAATCTAGTGATAATGTTTCTTTTGATAAAGGATATAACTTCTTTTTCTCTGACTTGAGCAAAAGCTTCAGCTTCTATCCACTTAGAGAAGTAGTCAGTCATGGCAAGCATAAATACTTTTCCACCAGGTTCTTTAGGGAGCTTGCCAACTATATCCATCCCCCATCTCATGAATGGCCAAGAGGATGGTATAGGATGTAGCAATTCGGCTGGCTGATGGAGGATATTGCTGTGTCTTTGACAAGGATCACTTTCGGCTGGCTGGCTGATGTAGCAATTCGGCTGGCTGATGGAGGATACTTATATCTTCTGGAATCTTTAAGGATGATCCTAGGTTGGCCAATGCATCAGCTTCCGTGTTATCCTCCCTTGGTACCTGTGTTAAGCTGAAAGAGACAAAAGAGAGTGCCAATTCCTTGACTATCTCTAAATATTTGGTTAGTTTTTCACCTTTAACAGCATAAGATCCATTAAAGTGATTGGTGATCAATAATGAGTCCACATATACTTTAAGATATTTCACCCCCATATCCTTAGCAATTTGCAAGCCAGCAATTAAGGCTTCATATTCAGCCTCATTGTTAGTTGCTTGGAACTCACAGGCTATGGAGTGGGGTATTATGTCCCCCTGTGGCGATTTTAGTAGTATCCCGAGCCCTGTGCCCTTGAAATTTGAGGATCCATCAGTGTGTAGTATCCAAGGATCCTTGGTCTCAACCAGCTGCTGGACTTCCAATTCTGCTTCCTTTTGTAGATCACTACTGAAATCAGCCACAAAGTCAGCTAGTGCTTGGGATTTGATGGCTGTTCTTGGCTCATATCTTATATCATGGGCACTAAGCTTTACTGCCCACTTAGCCATTCTTCCTGACATCTCTGGTTTCCTGAGGACATTCTTAATTGGAAAATTAGTTTTAACAACAATAGTATGGGTTTCAAAATAATGCCTTAACTTAGTTGATGCCATGATTAATGCAAGAATAAGTTTTTCGAGGTGTGAGTACCTGGATTCGGCATCAAGTAAACTCTTACTTACATAGTAGATAGGATATTGTGTACCTTCATGATCCTTAACAAGGACAGCACTTACAGCGGTTGAGGATACTGCCAGATATAAGGATAACACATCTCCTTTTTCGGGTTTTGTTAATGCTGGTGCTGAGGACATATATTCTTTAAGGGCTTGTAAAGCATTCTCATGTTTTTCAGTCCATTCAAACTTCTTGTTCTTCCTTAGGATATCGTAAAATTCTTTACATTTTTCTGAGGATTTTGATATGAACCTGTTCAGAGCCGCTATCCTGCCTGTTAGCCTTTGCACATCCTTAGCATTGGCAGGGGACTTGATGTTCACTAGTGCTTTTATTTGCTCCGGACTTGCCTCAATGCCCCTCTGAGTTACCATATATCCTAGGAATTTACCTGCCTTAACACCAAAGTGGCATTTTGAAGGATTAAGCTTCATGTTATAATTATCAAGGATATCAAATGCTTCTTCCAAATCCCTTAGGTGATCCTCAGCTTTCTTTGATTTGACTACCATATCATCTATGTATACTTCCATAGTTTGTCCAATTTGATCCTTGAACATCATATTCACCAGCCTTTGATATGTTGCACCTGCATTTCTTAATACAAAAGGCATGGCAATATAACAATACAAACCGGTTGGGGTCATAAAGGCTGTATCCTCTTGGTCAGATTGTTCCATCTGTATTTGTTGGAATCCAGATGATGCATCCATAAAGGTCAACAGTTCATGCCCCGCTGTTGCATCCACCATGGAGTCAATGTGGGGTAATGGGAAAGGATCCTTGGGACATGCCTTATTCAGATCAGTGAAATCGACACATACCCTCCACTATCCGTTTTTCTTTTGGACAACGACCACATTGGCTAACCATTTTGGATATTTTACCTCTCTAATCATACCTGCTCGAAGTAGTCTCTCTACTTCTTCTTGGATAATGGCATTCCTTTCTGGTGCAAACTTCCTCCTTTTTTGATGGATTGGTTTGATAGACCTGTCAATGCCAAGTTTATGAGTTATGACATCCTTAGATATACCTGTCATATCTTCGTGCTTCCATGCAAAGGTAGACTTTCTTCTTTTGAGGAAGGATATCATGTCTTCTTTCATCTTGCCAAGGATCCCTGATCCGATATAGATTTTTGATTCAGGATCACTAGGATCCAAGAGGATTTCGTCCACATCTTGTTCCCTTGCCTCCAAGACATTCCTCGGAGGATACTGTAATTGCTATTGCTCCCTTGGCTTCGAAGTTGGCTTCATGGATGAGGTATAACAATCCTTAGCCTCCTGCTGATCACTGTCGATCTTGATTATCCCCCATGGGCTAGGGAGTTTCACACATTGATGATAGGTGGATGGGACTGCTTTCATATCATGTATCCAGGGCCTGCCAAGGATAACATTGCAACAAGATAAACGGTCAATAACACAGAATTTTTGATAATTATGTAATCCTTCCACGTAGATTGGGAGTTTGATGTCCCCCAGAGTTTTCTTCGTTTCTCCACTGAATCCTACAAGCACGGAGGATCTTGGTGTGATGTCTGATTCTGGGATACCCATTTTCTTCAGAACATCAAGCTGGATAATGTTCACTGAGCTTCCTCCGTCGATAAGGATCCTGCGGACAAAATGGTTAGAGATAAAGAGAGTAATAACTAAACTATCATGATGAGGATCCTTGATGTTAATGCGATCATTCTCATCAAACGTTATCGTCTTTCCTTCCGAGACACTTGATGTTCGAATAGGTCTCTCTCCATTATCCATTTTTGCTTCCTTTGCATGCCTTTTGGCCGCCGAGAAGGATGTACCACAGATGTCTGATCCTCCGGAAATAAAGTTGATCACTTGTGCATTCGCCGGAGGGGCTGGAGCCTTTTCAGGGATCCTTTCAGGATCCTGAGTCCTTTGCTTTTTTCTTCCCAACAATTCTTTTAGATGCCCCTTGCTTAACAGATATCCAATTTCTTTTCTTAAAGCTATGCATTCTTCAGTTAGATGTCCGAAATTCTCATGGTATGCACACCATTTTGACTTGTCGTTAGTCCCGGATGGTTTATCATTCTTCCTGGGCCACCTAGCTTTTTCTCCTAGATTCTGCATAGCAAGGATTAGTTCATGATTATCAACGGAAAAACAATATTCTGAGATTGGAGGATAATCTTCATCATCCTCTTCTTGGTCAACAGCATGCACATTCTGGTTGTCATTTCTATGGTAGGATTTGAATTTATTGTTCTTGAAGGAGGATCCTTGCTTCTCCTGTTTTGAGGATCATACTTGTCTCTCCTGGATCCTCTTGTCATCCTCTAGCCGGATGAACCTGAGTGCCCGAGTTCTTACTTCATCTAGATTCCTGCATGGTGTCATAACAAGATCATCATAGAATAATGAATCCTTAAGCAGTCCCATTTTGAAGGCTTCAACAGCCGTAGCCATATCCAAGTTGGGAATGTCCAAGGATTCTTTACTAAATTTAGTTATATAATCCCTTAATGATTCATTATGACTTCGAGTTACCCTATATAAATCACTAGTTAATCTTTCAAATTTTCTACTACAAGAGAACTGGTTATTGAATAAATTAACTAAATTAGCAAATGAAGTAATAGAGTAAGGGGGAAGACTTAGCAGCCATTTAAGAGCTGATCCAGTAGGAGTGGATCCAAATCCTTTACATAGGCATGCTTCCTTTAACTTTTCCGGGATTGGATTGATCTCCATCCTCTCCCTGTATTGTGCTATGTGCTCCTCAGGATCCGTTGTACCATCATACAGCTTCATAGTAGGGATATGGAACCTTTTGGGTATCACAAATCGGCGGTGCAAAACGAGACACCTTATGGCTTCCATCTGCAATCTCCGGGATAGGCTTGACTACCCCTGGAACACTTGAGATCATATCTTTTAGCTTCTGCAACTCCCTGGCCATAGCATGATTGACACCTGTATCCTGCATGAATCCATGGTTAGTGGTAAGATAATTATTTAAAGTGTTACCTCCCATTGAGTTCAAGTTAGGAACATTGGGTGTGAATCCATATTGCTGGGATTCTGGGATAACGGAGGGACCAGTGGAAGCAATGGTCTGCATTGGAATGAAGTCCCCTTGATGGACATCTAGACTTCCTGTTTGCAAACTTTTTAGGGATCCTGGCATCTGGAAGGATCCTGGTATCTGGGATGATCCTGGAACGAAGGAGGATCCTTGAACCTGGGACGATCCTGGAACAAAGAAGGATCCTTGAACCTGGGATGATCCTGGAACAAAGGAGGATCCTTGACCCTGGGATGATCCTGGAACAAAGTGGGATCCTTGAAACTGTTGTGCTCCCGGATAGGCTCCTGAATTCATGAAGGATCCCATATGCCGGGGATAGGATCCTGCCGGCTGAAAGTGTGAGCCTGATGCCTGAGTCATTGCTGCCGATCTGAGGTGCAATCCCCTTGATTCTCCCATAAGTTGCACGTCTGGGACTCCCGATGGCTGAGAAGTGATCATTGGAGTATCAAAGCTCAAGGATTTGGGCATCAGTGGGGAATGATCCTCTGCCGCTTTCTTTTGTCTTTTGAGATCTCCAATTTCCCTGAGGATCCTTTCATTAGTTTCATCCTGCCGCTGCATACGATCCTTCATCTGCAAAATCAAAGTAAATACGTCACTAGTACTGGGAGTATAAGAATTCATAGCAGAAGAAGATGGAGGTTTAGAGTTAGTAGGAGTTGGTCTCTTCTCAGCATTCTTCTGGGATCCTGCCGGTGGAGGAGGCAGAGTGTTCTGAGACGAGGTGATTGCAGAAATCGCCGTGGACGTGTTTTTCAATGATGAAGCCATGTAATTCTTTGAAATGATTTCGAACAGAAAGTTTTCTTATAAATGAAGCACCAATTGCCCCACAGTGGGCGCCAAACTGTTTTGGTCAAAAATCACACAAGGATAATGCAACCAAACTCTAAGTAAATGGGGAATGATGCTTGGTTTATTGAAAAAGTAAAGGATCACTTGAGTATGAAGTATGCAAAGACACAATGATTTATACGAGGAAAAAGCCCTTGATCAATGTATGATCTCCAGCATAAAAAACCTCGGGTGATGGCAACTACCGATCACCAAACTTCAATATAAGCAAAATAGTTACAACTTTGGATGATAATGAGCTGAGTACAAGGATCACTATAGTGTCGAGTGTCTAAGCGTGTGAGAATTGTGTTGTGTGTTCTTCTGAATGGGGAAGAGTGTTATATATACAAGTGTAGGTGACCTATTTTAGGTAAAAAGACTAATAATCAGCTCATTACCCCTTTGGAAATAAAAGTAAATCTAGCCTAAATTGTCGCCCTTAAATCATGCCAAGTTTCCATATCCTTTGCAACGTCTATCTCCGATTAAGCACATGCTATAATTGTAAAGACGCGTCCTTTGATCGTGATGCTAAGAGCGGATCCTGCTAGACATTCCTGCAAAATGACATTAATTTCAATGAAAGCAACTGTTAGCATGAGGATCCTATGATGGTCCGTGATCCTGATCCTGGAACTCTGCTGAGGATCACTATCTGCCAAAGAAATAAGGATCACTGGTTAGGATCACATGTAAGGATCATGTATTATAAAAATCCAGCCCTAACAATAGGCACTAAGCTTCACTTCCCACTTAGCCATCCTTCCAGACATCTCAGGTTTCTTGAGGACATTCTTAATTGGAAAATTAGTTTTAACAACAATAACATGGGTTTCAAAATAATGTCTCAACTTAGTAGATGCCATAATTAATGCAAGAATAAGCTTTTCAAGGTGTGAATACCTGGATTCAGCATCAAGTAAACTCTTACTTACATAATAGACAGGATGTTGTGTACCTTCATGATCCTTAACAAGGACTGCACTTACTGCTTTTGAGGATACTGCAAGATATAAGGATAACACATCTCCTTTTTCTGGTTTCATCAAGGCTGGGGCTGAGGATAGGTATTCTTTGAGAGCTCGTAAAGCACTTTCATGCTTCTCAGTCCACTCGAATTTCTTGTTCTTCCTTAGGATATCATAGAATTCTTTGCACTTCTCTGAGGATTTGGATATAAATCTGTTCAAAGCTGCTATCCTGCCTGTTAGCCTTTGCACATCCTTAGCATTGGCAGGAGATTTGATGTTCACCTTGGCTTTGATTTGTTCCGGGCTTGCTTCAATGCCTCTCTTGGTCACAATATATCCTAAGAATTTACCTGCTTTAACACCAAAGTGACATTTTGAAAGATTAAGTTTCATGTTATATCTGTCAAGGATATCAAATGCTTCCTCTAAGTCTCTTAGGTGATCCTCAGCTTTTATGGACTTTACCACCATATCATCTATGTAAACCTCCATAGTTTGTCCAATTTGATCCTTGAACATCATATTCACCAGCCTTTGATATGTTGCACCTGCATTCCTCAATCCAAATGGCATAGCAATATAACAATATATACCGGTTGGAGTCATAAAAGCCGTATCCTCTTGATCAGATGGTTCCATCTGAATTTGCAGGAATCCAGAGGAAGCATCCATAAAAGTTAACAGTTCATGACCCGCCGTTGCATCCACCATGGAGTCAATCTGGGGTAATGGGAAAGGATCCTTGGGACATGCCTTATTTAAATCAGTAAAATCGACACATACCCTCCACTTTTCATTTTTCTTTTGAACAACAACCACATTGGCCAACCATCTTGGATACTTGAGCTCTCTAATCATACCTGCCGGGAGCAATTTCTCTACCTCTTCCTGGATAATGGCATTTCTTTCTGGTGCAAACTTCCTCCTTTTCTGATGGATCTATTTGAATGACCTGTCAATGCCAAGTTTATGAGTGATAATGTCCTTAGATATACCTGTCATATCCTCATGCTTCCATGCAAAGGTAGTTTTTCTTCTTTTGAGGAAGGATACTAGATCTTCTTTCATTTTACCAAGGATCCCTGATCCGATATAGATTTTGGATGCGGGATCATCAGGATCCATGAGGATTTCTACCACGTCCTGTTCTCTTGCCTCCAAGACATCCCTTGGAGGATACTTTGATTGCTATTGCTCCCTTGATTTCAAGGCCGGTTTCATTGATGAGGTGTAGCAATCCTTAGCCTCCTGCTGATCGCTATCAATCTTGACTATTCCCCAAGGACTAGGGAGTTTCACACATTGATGGTAGGTAGATGGGACTGCCTTCATATCGTGTATCCAGGGCCTGCCAAGGATAACATTACAACAAGATAAACAGTCAATAACACAAAATTTTTGATAATTATGTAATCCTTCAACATAAATTGGGAGTTTAATGTCCCCCAGGGTGTTCTTGGTTTCGCCACTAAATCCCACGAGCACGGAGGATCTTGGTATGATATCTGATTCAGGGATACCCATTTTCTTTAGAACATCCAGTTGGATAATGTTCACTGAGCTTCCTCCGTCAATAAGGATCCTGCGGACAAAATGGTTAGAAATAAAAAGAGTAATAACTAAACCATCGTGATGAGGATCCTGGATGTCAATACGATCATCCTCATCAAAGGTTATGACTTTTCCTTCAGAGACACTTGATGTTCGAACAGGTCTTTCTCCATTATCCATTTTAGCTTCCTTTGCATGCCTTTTAGCTGCTGAGAAAGATGTACCACAGATGTCTGATCCTCCAGAAATAAAGTTTATCACTTGTGCATCTGCCGGAGGGGCTGGAGCTTTCTCAGGGATCCTTTCAGGATCCTGAGTCCTTGACTTTTTTCTACCCATCAATTCTTTTAAATGCCCCTTGCTCAATAAGTATCCAATTTCCTTTCTCAATGTAACGCATTCCTCTGTTAAATGCCCAAAATCCTCATGGTATGCACACCACTTTGATTTGTCTTTGGTTGCAGCTGGTCTGTCATTTTTTCTAGGCCATCTGGCTTTATCTCCAAGATTCTGCATCGCATGGATTAGTTCATTGTTATCAACGGAAAAACAATATTCAGAAATTGGAGGATAATCCTCATCGTCATCTTCTTGATCAACAACATGCACGTTCTGGTTATCGGACCTGTTATAGGATTTGAATTTGTTGTTCTTGAACGAGGATCCTTGCTTTTCTTGTTTTGAGGATCCTGCTAATCTCTCCTGGATTCTTTTGTCATCCTCTAACCGGATGAACCTGAGTGCCCAGGTTCTTACCTCATCTAGGTTCCTGCATGGTGTCATAACAAGATCATCATAGAACAATGAATCCCTAAGCAATCCCATTTTGAAGGCCTCAACAGCCGTGGCTATATCCATGTTGGGAATGTCTAAGGATTCTTTACTAAATTTGGTTATGTAATTCCTTAATGATTCATTATGACCCTGGGTTATCCTATATAGATCACTAGTTAACCGTTCAAATTTTCTACTACAGGAAAACTGATTATTGAATAAGTTAACTAGATTAGCAAACGAGGTAATAGAGTAAGGGGGAAGACTTAGCAGCCATTTGAGAGCTGATCTAGTAAGTGTGGATCCAAATCCCTTGCATAGGCATGCTTCCTTTAACCTTTCTGGAATTGGATTGATCTCCATCCTTTCCCTGTATTGTGCTATGTGTTCCTCAGGATCCGTCGAACCATCATACAGCTTCATAGTTGGAACATGGAATCTTTTGGGTATCTCAGCATCACAAATTGGTGGTGCAAAACGAGATATCCTGTGACTTCCATCTGCAATCTTCAGGATGGGTTTGACCACTCCTGGAACACTTGATATTATATCCTTCAGTTTTTGCAACTCTCTGGCCATGGCATGGTTGATACCTGTATCCTGCATGAATCCATGGTTAGTTGTAAGAGAATTACTAAAAGTGTTACCTCCCATCGGATTTAAAGTAGGGGCAGTGGATGTAAATCCATATTGCTGGGACTCTGGAATTATGGAGGGACCAGTTGAAGCAACGGTCTGCATCGGAATAAAATCTCCCTGATGGACATCTGAACTTCCTGTTTGCAAACTCCTCAAGGATCCTGACATCTGGAAGGGTCCCTGAAACTGGGAAGATCCTGGAATGAAGGAGGGTCCTTGAACCTGGGATGATCCTGGAACGAAGGAGGATCCTTGAACCTAGGATGATCCTGGTACAAAGGAGGATCCTTGAACCTGGGATGATCTCGGAACAAAGGAGGATCCTTGAACCTGGGATGATCCTGGAACAAAGGAGGATCCTTGAACCTAGGATGATCCTGGAACAAAGGAGGATCCTTGAACCTGGGATGATCCTGGAACAAAGGAGGATCCTTGAATCTGCTGCGCTCCTGAGTAGGCTCCTAAATTCATAAAGGATCCCATATGCTAAGGATAGGATCCTGCTGGTGGAAATATGAACCTGATTCCTGAGTCACTATTGCTGAACCGTAGTGCACTCCTTTTGGTCCACCCACATATTGAACATCTGGAACCTCTGTTGGGTGAGAAGTAATCACCGGAGTGTCAAAATTCAAAGATCTGGGCACCAGTGGGGAATGATCCTCTGCCGCTTTCTTTTGTTTCTTGAGATCTCCGATTTCTTTGAGGATCCTATCATTGGTCTTATCCTGTTGCTGTATATGTTCCTTCATCTGCAAAATCAAAGTAAACATGTCACTAGTAGTGGGAGTGTAAGGAGCAGAAGAAGTTGGAGGTTTAGAGAAAATGGGAGTTGGTTTCTGTTAGGGCTGGATTTTTACAATACATGATCCTCACGTGTGATCCTAACCAGTGATCCTTGTTTCTTTGGCAGATAGTGATCCTCAGCAGAGTTCCAGGATCAGGATCACGGACCATCATAGGATCCTCATGCTAACAGTTGCTTTCGTTAAATTTAATGTTGTTTTGCAGGACATCTAGCAGGATCCGCTCTTAAGCATCACAATCAAAGGACGCGCCTTTACAACTATAGCATGTGCTTAATCGGAGATGGACGTTGTGAAGGATATGGAAACTTGGCATGATTTAAGGGCGATAATTTAGGCTAGATTTACTTTTATTTCTAAAGGGATAATGAGCTGATTATTAGTCTTTTTACCTAAAATAGGTCACCTACACTTGTATATATAACACTCTACCCCATTCGGAAGAACACACAACACAATTCTCACACGCTTAGACACTCGAAACTATAGTGATCCTTGTACTCAGCTCATTATCATCCGAAGTTGTAACTATTTTTCTTATATTAAAGTTTGGTGATCGGTAGTTGCCATCACCCGAGGTTTTTTATGCCGGAGATCATAAATTGATCAAGGGCTTTTTCCTCGTATAAATCATTGTGTCTTTGCATATTTCATAGTAAAAGTGATCCTTTACTTTTTCAACAAACCAAGCATCATACCCCGTTTACATAGAGTTTGGTTGCATTATCCTTTGTGTGATTTTTGACCAAAACAGTTTGGCGCCCACCGTGGGGCAATTGGTGCTTCATTCATAAGAAAACCTTTTGTTCGAAATCATCTCAAAGAATTACATGGCTTCATCATTGAAAAACACGTCCACGGCGATGTCTGCAGTCAACTCGTCTCAGAACACTCTGCCTCCTCCACCGGCAGGATCCCAGAAAAATGCTGAGAAGAGACCAAATCCTATCTTCTCTAAACCTCCATCTTCTTCTGCTATGAATTCTTATACTACCAGTACTAGTGACGTATTTACTTTGATTTTGCAGATGAAGGATCGTATGCAGCGGCAGGATGAAACTAATGAAAGGATCCTCAGGGAAATTGGAGATCTCAAAAGACAAAAGAAAGCGGCAGAGGATCATTCCCCACTGATGCCCAAATCCTTGAGCTTTGACACTCCAATGATCACTTCTCAGCCATCAGGAGTCCCAGACGTGCAAATTATGGGAGAATCAAGAGGATTGCACCTCGGATCGGCAGTAATGACTCAGGCATCAGGCTCACACTTGCAGCCGGCAGGATCCTATCCCCAGCATGTGGGATCCTTCATGAATTCAGGAGCCTATCCGGGAGCACAGCAGTTTCAAGGATCCTACTTTGTTCCAGGATCATTCCAGGGTCAAGGATCCTCCTTCGTTCCAGAATCATCCTAGATACCAGGATCCTTCCAGATGCCAGGATCCCTAAAAAGTTTGCAAACAGGAAGTCTAGATGTCCATCCAGGGGACTTCATTCCAATGCAGACCATTGCTTCCACTGGTCCCTCCATTATCCCAGAATCCCAGCAATATGGATTCACTAACTTGAACTCAATGGGAGGTAACACTTTAAATAATTATCTTACCACTAACCATGGATTCATGCAGGATACAGGTATCAATCATGCTATGGCCAGGGAGTTGCAGAAGCTAAAAGATATGATCTCAAGTGTTCCAGGGGTAGTCAAGCCTATCCCAGAAATTGCAGATGGAAGCCATAAGGTATCTCGCTTTGCACCACCAATTTGTGATGCAGAGGTACCCAAAAGGTTCCATATCCCTACTAGGAAGCTGTATGATGGTACAACGGATCCTGAGGAGCACATAGCACAATACAGGGAGAGGATGGAGATCAACCCAATCCCGGAAAAGCTAAAGGAAGCATGCCTATGTAAAGGATTTGGATCCACTCTTACTGGATCAGCTCTTAAATGGCTGCTAAGTCTTCCCCCTTACTCTATTACTTCATTTGCTAATTTAGTTAATTTATTCAATAACCAATTCTCTTGTAGTAGAAAATTTGAAAGATTAACTAGTGATTTATATAGGGTAACTCAAAGTCATAATGAATCATTAAGGGATTATATAACTAAATTCAGTAAAGAATCCTTGGACATTCCCAACTTGGATATGGCTACGGCTGTTGAAGCCTTCAAAATGGGACTACTTAAGGATTCATTATTCTATGATGATCTTGTTATGACACCATGCAGGAATCTAGATGAAGTAAGAACTCGGGCACTCAGGTTCATCCGGCTAGAGGATGACAAAAGGATCCAGGAGAGACAAGTAGGATCCTCAAAACAAGAGAAACAAGGATCCTCCTTCAAGAACAATAAATTCAAATCCTACCATAGAAGTGACAACCAGAATGTGCATGTTGTTGACCAAGAAGAGGATGATGAAGATTATCCTCCAATCTCAGAATATTGTTTTTCCGTTGATAATTATGAACTAATCCTTGCAATGCAGAATCTAGGAGAAAAAGCTAGGTGGCCCAGGAAGAATGATAAACAATCTGGGACTAAAGACAAGTCAAAATGGTGTGCATACCATGAGGATTTCGGGCATCTAACTGAAGAATGCATAGCTTTAAGAAAAGAGATTGGATATCTGTTAAGCAAGGGGCATCTAAAAGAATTATTGGGAAGAAAAAAGCAAAGGACTCAGGATCCTGAAAGGATCCCTGAAAAGGCTCCAGCCCCTCCGGCGAATGCACAAGTGATCAACTTTATTTCCGGAGGATCAGACATCTGTGGTACATCCTTCTCGGCGGCCAAAAGGCATGCAAAGGAAGCAAAAATGGATAATGGAGAGAGACCTATTCGAACATCAAGTGTCTCGGAAGGAAAGACGATAACGTTTGATGAGAATGATCGCATTAACATCCAGGATCCTCATCATGATAGTTTAGTTATTACTCTCTTTATCTCTAACCATTTTGTCCGCAGGATCCTTATCGACGGAGGAAGCTCAGTGAACATTATCCAGCTTGATGTTATGAAGAAAATGGGTATCCCAGAATCAGACATCACACCAAGATCCTCCGTGCTTGTAGGATTCAGTGGAGAAACGAATAAAACTCTGGGGGACATCAAACTCCCAATCTACGTGGAAGGATTACATAATTATCAAAAATTTTGTGTTATTGACTGTTTATCTTGTTGCAATGTTATCCTTGGCAGGCCCTGGATACATGATATGAAAGCAGTCCCATCCACCTATCATCAATGTGTGAAACTCCCTAGCCCATGGGGGATAATCAAGATCGACAGTGATCAGCAGGAGGCTAAGGATTGTTATACATCATCCATGAAGCCAACCTCGAAGCCAAGGGAGCAATAGCAATTACAGTATCCTCCGAGGAATGTCTTGGAGGTAAGGGAACAAGATGTGGATGAAATCCTCTTGGATCCTAGTGATCCTGAATCAAAAATCTATATCGGATCAGGGATCCTTGGCAAGATGAAAGAAGACATGATATCCTTCCTCAAAAGAAGAAAGTCTACCTTTGCATGGAAGCACGAAGATATGAGAGGTATATCTAAGGATATCATAACTCATAAACTTGGCATTGACAGGTCTATCAAACCAATCCATCAAAAAAGGAGGAAGTTTGCACCAGAAAGGAATGCCATTATCCAAGAAGAAGTAGAGAGACTACTTCGAGCAGGTATGATCAGAGAGGTAAAATATCCAAAATGGTTAGCCAATGTGGTCGTTGTCCAAAAGAAAAACGGAAAGTGGAGGGTATGTGTCGATTTCACTAATCTGAATAAGGCATGTCCCAAGGATCCTTTCCCATTACCCCACATTGACTCCATGGTGGATGCAACAGCGGGGCATGAACTGTTGACCTTTATGGATGCATCATCTGGATTCCAACAAATTCAGATGGAACCATCTGACCAAGAGGATACAGCCTTTATGACCCCAACAGGTTTGTATTGTTGTATTGCCATGCCTTTTGGATTAAGAAATGCAGGTGCAACATATCAAAGGCTGGTGAATATGATGTTCAAAGATCAAATTGGACAAACTATGGAAGTATACATAGATGATATGGTAGTCAAATCAAAGAAAGCTGAGGATCACCTAAGGGATTTGAAAGAAGCATTTGATATCCTTGATAATAATAACATGAAGCTTAATCCTTCAAAATGCCACTTTGGCGTTAAGGCAGGTAAATTCCTAGGATATATGGTAACTCAGAGGGGCATTGAAGCAAGTCCGGAGCAAATTAAAGCACTAGTGAACATCAAGTCCCCTGCCAATGCTAAGGATGTGCAAAGGCTAACAGGCAGGATAGCAGCTCTGAACAGGTTCATATTAAAATCCTCAGAAAAATGTAAAGAATTTTACGATATCCTAAGGAAGAACAAGAAGTTTGAGTGGACTGAGAAACATGAGAATGCTTTACAAGCCCTTAAAGAATATATGTCCTCAGCACCAGCATTATCAAAACCCGAAAAAGGAGATGTGTTATCCTTATACCTGGCGGTATCCTCAACCGCTGTAAGTGCTATCCTTGATAAGGATCACGAAGGTACATAATATCCTATCTACTATGTAAGTAAGAGTTTACTTGATGCCGAATCCAGGTACTCACACCTCGAAAAACTTATTCTTGCATTAAACATGGCATCAACTAAGTTAAGGCATTATTTTGAAACCCATATTATCGTTGTTAGAACTAACTTTCCAATTAAGAATGTCCTCAGGAAACCAGAGATGTCAGGAAGAATGGCTAAGTGGGCAGTAAAGCTTAGTGCCCATGATATAAGATATGAGCCAAGAACATCCATTAAATCCCAAGCACTAGCTGACTTTGTGGCTGATTTCAGTAGTGATCTACAAAAAGAAGCAGAATTGGAGGTCCAGCAGCTAGATGAGACCAAGGATCCTTGGATACTACACACTGATGGATCCTCAAATGTCAAGGGCACAGGGCTCGGGATACTACTAAAATCGCCACAAGGGGACATAATACCCCACTCCATAGCTTGTGAGTTCCAAGCAACTAACAATGAGGCCGAATATGAAGCCTTAATTGCTGGCTTACAAATTGCTAAGGATATGGGGGTAAAGTATCTTAAAGTATATGTAGACTCATTATTGATCATCAATCACTTTAATGGATCCTATGCTGTTAAAGGAGAAAAACTAACCAAATATTTAGAGATAGTCAAGGAATTGGCACTCTCTTTTGTCTCTTTCAGCTTAACACAGGTACCAAGGGAGGATAACACGGAAGCTGATGCATTGGCCAACCTAGGATCATCCTTATAGATTCCAGAAGATATAAGTATCCCTATCATCCATATCCTGGCTCCTGCCATTGAAAATCAGGTGGCCATGGAAATAGAAGAGGATACTGCAGTGGTCCCTAGTGAAGAAGCTCAATCTTATTCAGGATCATGGATCTCACCAATTATGAGATACTTGCAATACGGGGAGATTCCGATGGGAGAAAATCCTAGAGCTTTCAGGATTAAGGTATCTCAATTCACAATTTTAAAAAATGTATTATATAAGCGATCTCTTGCAGGACCATATTTAAGATGTATTGAGGTTCCTGAAATTGAAGAAGTGTTGAGAGACTTCCATGAAAGAGATTGTGGAAACCACACTGGGGGCAGAGCATTATTCTCAAGGATCCTTAGAACAGGATACTACTGGCCAACTATGAAAAGGGATGCTGTAGAATATGCTAAGAAGTGTGATCCTTGTCAAAGACACAGCAATATCCTCCATCAGCCAGCCGAATTGCTACACCCTATACCATCCTCTTGGCTATTCATGAGATGGGGGATGGATATAGTTGGCAAGCTCCCTAAAGCACCTGGTGGAAAAGTATTTATGCTTGCCATGACTGACTACTTCTCTAAGTGGATAGAAGCTGAAGCCTTTGCTCAAGTCAGAGAAAAAGAAGTTATATCCTTTATCAAAAGAAACATTATAACTAGATTTGGCATTCCCTCTGAAATTGTATGTGATAATGGTTCCCAATTCATTGGAAGCAGAACCACTAACTTTTGTGACAGTTGGGGAATTAAGATGATAACATCAATACCAGTTCACCCACAAGCCAATGGTCAAGCAGAATCATCCAACAAGATCATCATCATCAATCTGAAGAAAAAGCTAGGATCCAAGAAGGGAAAATGGGCAGAGGAGTTACCTTATGTGCTATGGGCTGATAGGACAACTCCCAAGAATGCCACTGGTCAAACACCTCTCTCTTTAGTATTTGGGGCAGAAGCAGTGATCCCAACAGAGATGGTAATCCCTACTGCTAGAACAAATGCTCGTGATCCTGAAGAGAATGCTACGATCCTGGCTCAGGATTTGGATACTATTGAGGAAATCAGGGATCTGGCTAGGATAAGGATGACAAGCTACCAACAAAGAATGGCTGGTGCTTACAACAAAAATGTTAGGATAAGGAAGTTTCAAGTCGGAGATATGGTGTTGAGAAAAGCATTCCAAAACACTATCAATCCTGCTGACGGGAAGTTAGCACCAAAGTGGGAAGGTCCTTACTTGATTGAAGCTGAAGCAGGAAAGGGGGCATACAGATTGCTAACCATGGAAGGAAATTTGTTACCAAGAGCCTGGAATGCTATTCACTTAAAAAAGTACTTTATGTGAACATGATCCTTCAAGCATGTGATCCTTACATTGAAGTATCCTCGAAGGATCCCGGTGATGTCAGTGATCCTTACTCTGGTAATGTCCTTATCTCAAAACTATTACATTTCCTTACTTTTTACCTAAGGATAAGGATCATGTATCCTTCATCCTCTTCTCACGAACCATTTGAGTTATGATAGTTCAGGTATCTTCAGCATATCGTTAAAGATCTTCAAAAGCACCACAGATCCTTGGGTTCAACCCCAGTTATCCTTGGGATTATCCCCAGTTTTCGCCAGCAGCGCACGATGATCCTGATATAGTTCATGTCTTTGGGACCAGTACCCACTTCCGGGGCTGACAACCTCATCGTACTGGCTATACCCAGGATCCTACGTATAATGGTAGACGTACCATACATCCGTTCTAAAGGTTTCTAACGTTTTCACGTTAGCTAAGGTTTTGACATTTTCATGTCACTAAGTTTGGATAGTCGCCAGTAAAGGGCCATACTCCAGTTTACATACGATCCTTGGGCTTGTCCCCAGTTATCCTTTGGGCTTGTCCCCAGTTATCCTTTGGGCTTGTCCCCAGTTGTCCTTTGGGCTTGTCCCCAGTGATCCTTTGGGATCGTCCCCAATTATTCTTTGGGCATGTCCCCAGTTATTAATTTATCTTTTACATTGGCTTAGTCCCAAGTTATGTCCTGTTTTTCAGGTTCTCAAAGTTAAACAAATAAGGATCCTTAATCCTTATTATCCTTTAAAATTTCACTTTTTGGTTATCTTGATTAAAGGTTAGGATCCTAACTTGGATCCCCAGGTATGATCCTTGACTATTTTGATTATACTAAACAACCTTTACACTTTGACAACTAAACCTATGATCCTTGACTATTTTGATTATACTAAACAACCTTTACACTTTGACAACTAAACCTATGATCCTTGAAATTGATTGCTTCAAAAATTTTCAGTGTCAGGATATTTGATCTAGGATCATATCCTAAATTTATTAAACATGGTTTGCCCAACTCTTGTTACTCTAATAAATATATTTCTAAAACAACTGGAAAATAAAGAAGATAAATAAAGGATAACAACACGAGATAAGCCAGAAAGATTAAAGTTATATTATTAACAAAAGGATCTTAAACCCTTTCAAAAAGTTGTCAAAATTGCCAACCCACATTTCTACCAGCAAAACGTGGCACGTCCACATGGGTTGGCAAAGGGTGTCCATTGTCTATGCGGTCTTAGCAGGTGCAGGAAATTAAAGGCGGCAGGATCACAAAGGCTTCATCCCCCAAACAGAGGATCCCTCCACCATTTGCGATCCTACCTATTGTTCAAAGGATCCAGGATCCTTAACCCTAAAAACTATTGTTCAAAGTTACAAACCATAATTGTTTCAAACATCACAACCACAAACAAACCACTACCAAACTTAAAAAATTGGGCTCCGGCCTAGTCTCGAAATATCCATCATCGCCCAATCCAGCAGCTCACACCTTTGCTGCTCCATCACCACCAGCTTCTCCACCCTGATCCTTGTTAGCATCACCGCCCTCCAGCATAGGGATATCCTCAGCTTCATCATCGTCCTCCAATTCCGCCAGCCTTGCCTTCCAGCCTTCCACATCCCATGTGCCTTTGTCAAAGGAAGGATCCTGAGCCTCCGCAGCCATCTGCAGCTGGATCTTGTACATGGTTATCGCAGCAGAGACCTTAGCATCCTGGGTGATGTCACGCTTCTCGTAGTCAAAGCTGATCAGTGCTTTGACAGCTTTATCTTTGGTAGCCCGGAGCTCCTTCTCAAGATCAGCTATCTTGAGATCCTTCAGCACACCCATCTGTTGAAGGTCGGCAATTTGGCGGTCTTGATCTTCAACGTGATTAACATAAGTCTCTATTTCGGTAAATTTCTGCAAGAAAAACAGGATATGACGTCAGACACAGGTGATCCTCAAAACCATCAGGATAACCAACAGGGGCAGTGATCCTAACCTCGTTGAAATAATCAAGAAACTGCTGGCGGATCAGGGGAAATCCTTGAAGATCCTCAGAAGCCTTTCTCTTCTTTCCCTTACCCCTAATAGGAGCTTTAGGGGCTGAAGCAGAGGGACTAGCAGCAGGGGTCTTCTTCCTTGAAGGCTTGACATTGGCGAGTTCGTCAATACCAAACTTGGAGGAAGACTTGACAGATTTCCCAGCGCCTACATAATCAAAACAAGATAAGTGCTTTAACTAATTTAAAAATCCTACATAGAACTACTTTTTAATGAAGATACTTACTTGACATTTTGGTAGATGCGGAAGATACTTCCTGGGAATCCTGAATGGCAATTTGAAAACTTCTGATTTCAGGATCAAGCTTCTTGAAAGCTAGAACCCTCTCTCTTGCCGCAGGGGTTAACTTGAGATGAGCAATGGAGATAGCTGCACAATAAACAAAAAACAAAGAAGAGAATACCTGATCGATCTTCGGTAGAGATTATAAAGGGAGTATATCTTGAATTTAAATGCAGATTGATCCTTACCCTATCTCCTATTTATAATCATAATTTGAAGGGATGTCGCCTCAGTGACGTAAGGATTGCAACGGCTAGTTCGAGATTAACGGCTAGTTATCCGAGTTGTTCGTTGCAGATAAGATCAAAGCAAAATATAACTCATTTATTTACAAAATCACTCCTTATATTTTGGGGGCAATTGTTAGGGCTGGATTTTTACAATACATGATCCTCACGTGTGATCCTAACCAGTGATCCTTGTTTCTTTGGCAGATAGTGATCCTCAGCAGAGTTCCAGGATCAGGATCACGGACCATCATAGGATCCTCATGCTAACAGTTGCTTTCGTTAAATTTAATGTTGTTTTGCAGGACATCTAGCAGGATCCGCTCTTAAGCATCACAATCAAAGGACGCGCCTTTACAACTATAGCATGTGCTTAATCGGAGATGGACGTTGTGAAGGATATGGAAACTTGGCATGATTTAAGGGCGATAATTTAGGCTAGATTTACTTTTATTTCTAAAGGGGTAATGAGCTGATTATTAGTCTTTTTACCTAAAATAGGTCACCTACACTTGTATATATAACACTCTTCCCCATTAGGAAGAACACACAACACAATTCTCACACACTTAGACACTCAAAACTATAGTGATCCTTGTACTCAGCTCATTATCATCCGAAGTTGTAACTATTTTTCTTATATTAAAGTTTGGTGATCGGTAGTTGCCATCACCCGAGGTTTTTTATGCCGGAGATCATATATTGATCAAGGGCTTTTTCCTCGTATAAATCATTGTGTCTTTGCATATTTCATAGTAAAAGTGATCCTTTACTTTTTCAACAAACCAAGCATCATACCCCGTTTACATAGAGTTTGGTTGCATTATCCTTTGTGTGATTTTTGACCAAAACAGTTTCTTCTCAGCATTTTTCTGAGATCCAGCAGGTGGTGGAGGCAAAGGTGGAATGCCCTGAGATGAATTGACCGTAGACATTGCAGTAGAGGTATTCTTCAATGATGAAGCCATGTATTCGTATGCAATGAACCGGAATGATCACCAACAGAAATACTTTCTTAGAAACGAAGCACCAATTGCCCCACGGTGGGCGCCAAACTGTTTTGGTCAAAAATCTTACGAGGATAATGCAACCAAACTCTTAGTTATGGGGAATGATGCTTGAAATGAAGAACAATGATAAGGATCACTTAAATGTAAATTGCACAAGTGACACAAAGATTTATACGAGGAAAAAGCCCTTGATCAATGAATGATCTCCGGCATAAAAAACCTCGGGTGATGGAAACTACCGATCACCAATTTCAAATTAACCAGCCAATGTTTACAACTTCGGATAATAACGAGCTAGGTACAAGGATCACTATGGTGTAATGTGCAAGAATGTGTGAAAAATATGAAGTGTTTTACCGAATGCTCAAGAGTGCAGTTGTACGAGTGTGTGTAGCTGAAATTAGCCAAGTGTTTTTTCTACTAGCTCGTTACCCCTTTTAAAAATAGAAGTTAACTAGCCTAACAAACTATCCGCAATTCGTGCCAAGCTCCCACGTTCTCCACAACGTCCATTTCTGGTCAAACGTGTGCGAAATAAGCATGGAATATTCCTTAGTAACGTTGCCAAGACCAGGTCCAACTTGTAACTCCTGCAAAACAATACAAATTTCAAAGAGAACAATCGTTAGTATAAGGATCCTTAGGGTGATCCATGATCCTGATCCTGAAGCTCTTCTGAGGATCACTATCTGCCACAGAAGTAAGGATCACTATTAGGATATCATGTGAGGATCACAGGTCATTAAAAATCCTGCCCAAACAGATATGATTTTAATCTATTTAATTCTTTAATTGTCTTATATACAAGGAGAAGGATCCTGGATCCTTTATCCTTCTTTCACTTAGTTCTGAGTTTTGCAGAAGCTTGATATATCCTTACCAAAGGATTGAGTATCCATAGAAGTTTCCAGTTATTTGGGCTTGACCCCAGTTAGTTAGGCTTGACCCCAGTTATTTGGGCTTGACCCCAGTTGTTTGGGCTAGTCCCCAGTTATTTGGGCTTGACCCTAGTTGTTTGGGCTAGTCCCCAGTTATTTGGGCTTGTCCCCAGTATCGCCAGTAGTGCACGATCATCCTGGTGCAGTTCATGGCAATGGGACAAGTACTCGCTTTAGGGGCTGACAATTTCATTGTACTGGCTGCATTCAGGATCCTACGTATAATGGTAGACGTACCAAACATCCGTTCCTAAGGTTTTTAACGTTTTCACGTTAGCTAAGGTTTTGGCATTTTCATGTCACTAAGTTTGGATAGTTGCTAGTGAGGGCCATACTACAGTTTACACAATTTGGGCTTGTCCCCAGTTTTTTGGGCTTGTCCCCAGTATATTGGGCTTGTCCCCAGAATTGTTGGGCTTGTCCCCAGTTGCTAACTCTTCTCTTATATTGGCTTAGTCCCAAGTTATGTTCCATTTCAGGTTTTTGAAGTTAAACAGTTAAGGATCCTTGATCCCAACCTTTCATTAAGGTTTGTCTTTTGGTTATCCTGATTGTAAATGTTAAAGATTTAGGATCCTAACTTGGATTCTCAGGTATGATCCTTGATCACTTTGATTTTGTTATTTTTTATATAAGTGACCCTTATTCTTTGAAAATAGGACATATGATACTTAAGTTACATCACTCATTGAATTTTTCGATTATAGGATATTTGATCCGGATCATATCCTAAACTTTTTGACATAATCTATTTAACTTTTATTCTTTACTTGTGAATTCAAACAAAATATCATAAAAACTGAAAGGTAAAGCATTCACAAATACAACAAGACATGAAATAGCCAAAAGATTAAGGTTTTATTTATTTATCAAAGGTTAAACCCTTAAAAGGTTGTCAAAATTGCCAACACAAGTTTCTACCAGCAAAACGTGGCCCGTCCACTTGGGTTGGCAAAGGGTGTCCATATTAACAAGGTCTTAGTGCACGAATAAAAAGATGGCAGTATCAAAATGGCTTCATCCCCCAAACAGAGGATCTCTCCACCATTTGTAATCCTACCTATTGTCCGAAGGATCAGTGATCCTTAACCCTAACTACTATTGTTCAAAGTACAGACCAGCATTGTTCAGAAAACACCCTCAAACAAAAAGCAACAACCAAATCATAAAAAATGGGCTCCGGCGACGTCTAGATAAATCCATCATCACCCATTTCTGCAGCTCACACATTCCCTGCATCACCATCGCCTCCAGCTCCTGCATCACCAGCCTGATCCTTAGCCCCACTGCCACTTGCCTCAAGCATTAAGACCTCTGCAGCCTCCTCTTCATCATCCAGCTCAGCCAGCTTATCCTTCCAGCCCTCCTGGTCCCAACTGCTCCTGTCAAAGTCAGGATCCTCAGCCTCCTTGGCCATCTGCAGTTTGATCTTGTACATAGTAATGGCGGCAGAGAGTTTAGCATCCTCCATCACCTCATTCTTCTCATGATCAGCAGTAATGTGAGCCTTAACCAGCTGCTTTTTTGCCAAGTTGAAATCTTTCTCGAGGGTGGAGATGGTTTGATCCTTGGCCAGGAAAATCTTTTGGAAGTCTAGCTCCTTCTACTCAACCTCTTCAACATATGCATCAAAGAGCATCTTGATCTCAGCAAATTTCTGAAAAATTGAAAGATAAAAGTCAGGATCCATTATCCTCAAATGAGCAGGATAATCAGTCAGGATCAAGGATCCTTACATCAGAGAAGTATTCTTCAAACTGATGACGGATGAGGGGTAGGCCTTCAAGATTGTCAGCCTCAGTGGTCTTCCTCTTCTTTCCTCCCTTGCCCTTGGAGGTGACAGGCTTAGGGATTGGAATGCTTGGGCTAGCAGTAGATTTGTTCTTTCCTGACCGGGCAGACACCGCATCAAGATCAGTGACGCTGAAGCGAGTGGCTGACCTTGAAGATTTTCCAGCACCTACAAAGGACAAATAACAGATAAGTATCTTTAATCTCTATTTATTCACTCATATATAAAAATAAACACTTACTTGACTACGTAACTGAACCGGGGGATACTTCTTGTGAATCCTTTGTGTTTGCTTGGAATGATCTTACTGCAGGATCAAGGCTCCAGAAAGCAGCAATCCTTTCTTTTGTTGTAGGTGATTGAATGAGATGAGAGACTGAGATAGCTGCATAGAAAACATGAAAGGATCAGTTATCCTCAACAAAGACAGAGTTATCCTATGATCCTTCTATAAGGATCCTATATCCTACCATGGGTGGTCCACTTTATGGGGAGATCTTTCCCATCAGGGATAGAGTCCCTCCTAACAAAGAAGAAACGCTTCTTCCAGTTGGTGTCGTTTTTTGTGGTCTTGAGGATTGGGTGAGAATCACCAGGTTTGTCTTTGAACAAGAATCGGTGTGAACCATGGCTCACAAGGTTGTATAATTCTGCCAATTCCGACATCCCCAAATCTGTACCCTTCCTGCTCAATAATGTTCTCTAGAGAATACAATACTCTCCACATCATTGGCATGGCTTGAATATAGCACATGCCAGTGAGGGAAAAGAAAGATTGGGTCAAGTAGGGAAAGGATAGGAGAATCCTATCAGGAATGGGGTAGCAGGAAAAGCAACCCAGTTGTTCGAAACAGAATCACTTTTGGAAGTAGGGTCAAAAGGCTTGAAGACGGTATCCGCCGGAAAACAATGGCGAACCCGGTCAATCTCCGGATCGGTGAAGCAGCAGAGTTCCTTCGAAGGATTTTGGAGAATCCCTTGGCTTTTCAGGGGACTATCTTTCTGGTGATCCTTGGCAGGAGAGGATCGTAGCTTCATTGTAATCTTGAGACTCTGACGAAACGGAAAAGAAGAACAAAAGAAGAAGATGAAGAGAGAATGGAAAGACAAATACCTGATCAATCTTTGAATGAGGATTTAAAGGAAGTAACGCACGAATTTAAATGCCTATCGATCATTATCTCTAACCTATTTATAATCATGATTCTTCAGGATGTCATGTCGCTAACGTATGATCAGCAACGACTAGTTCAATTTCAATGGCTATATATCCGTTAGTCAGTTCGTTGGAGATAAGATCATATTTTGGGGGCAGTTGTTAGGGATAGATTTTCTAAACCTAAAGATCACGGATCCTCATATACTGCCAGGATCACGGATCCTCAATTCTGTTTGAATTAAGGATCCTCAGAAGACATTGCAGGATCAGGATCCAGGATCCTTATTGTTATCCTTATACTAACGGTTGCCTTCGCTATGTTTAAGTTTGTTTTGCAGGAGTATACATGTTGGACTTGGTCTTGCCGATATTCTTGGAGAATATGCTCTCAATATTCCGCACGTTTTCAGCTGGAGTAACCGTTATGGAAGTAGTGGGAGGCTAGCATTATTTGCGGAATGTTAATTAGTTAGATTATTTCTATTTTTAAAAGGGGATAACAAGCTTGAATTAGAACAAGTTAGCTAACACACACACTCTCGCAAGCTCTCGGCAATACATTGGCGATTTCATACACTTTTGCACACTAGTGATCCTTGTAACAAGCTTGTTATCATCCAGAGTTGTAACAATCATTTGTTTTAATATAGTTGGTGATCGGTAGTTTCCATCACCCGAGGTTTTTTATGCCGGAGATCAACTCTTGATCAAGGGCTTTTTCCTCGTACAAATCCTTGTGTCACTTGTTCATTTCATTTGCAAGTTGTTCACACATTTGTTCATTGATTCAAGTATCACACCTCACAACAAAAAAATTTGGTTGCATTATCCTAGCTTGATTTTTGACCAAAACAAAGATACAATAGAAGTGTTACAAAATTGGAAAAACTAAAAGGTAAAAATTTATCATACAAGAAAACAGACAATTAACTGTTTCCATTATTAATCTAAAGATTCAACAATCTATCATAGAGAGTTTAAAAAGATTAGACAAATACGATTTTTCATCATTATTCTCCAAAGATTCAGGCTATCATAAAAAATAGATATAACTTCTTTTTCAAATAATCTTCAAGATTCATTAGTATGCATGTTAATCAATTAAAGCTTAGAAAAACCGCCACTGTTGTGATTCATTTGCGGATCATGGGACCATATTCCCAAGGCCCAACACCACCACACTAGCTACATTTGTTAATTCAGAGAGAGATACTGAGATACTGGTTCTGTTGTTCAAAGTAGTCTTCTATCATGAAACCGGAGAAATTCATGGAAATCCCACCACCATTTGAACTTTGAGATCAGCCCATATTCTAATTAGGCAAGTGGCTCTAAATTCCCCCAATTTATGCTTTGCTCTATATCTATGCATGATGACGTTGCAACACTTTCATCCATTGAGTACTGACCAAATTTCATGGGTCTTCCGCTGTAGATCTCTTGAGAAGCAAGCAAAGTTTATTGAATTGATGATCAACACCTTGAAGCAACTCTATAAGGCAGATATAAAATAATAAAAGGTCAAACAGAACTCATGATCAATTTTACCAAAAAACTACATAATTTTTTCATGGTTTCCAAGCAAGATTCAGTATAACTGTTTTTGACATCTTGCTGACGTCTCAATCAATCAATAAAATTGCCTTCGAAATTTCGATTTGATTAAATTCTAACTCAAGAATATTAAAAAACTAAAAAAAATCTTGGTGAATATTTTTAATTTATACAATCAGAGGATTTATCTGAGAAAAAACAACAAGATAATGGTTCATAAAAAACATGATGAATATATTTGGTAACATAAACAATTAACATGAAATTAAAATCATCAAACTAAGCCCGGTTAAATTAAATTAAGAAATTTGGAGTTTACAACTTTTTGTACCACCAAATCGGATCAAAAATATAAATAGAAAACGTTCTTAATTTGCATAGTCGAGATTGTCTTCCGAAATCCAATGTACATCAATGAGCATTCTTCAACACGCTGCATGATGATACCGAATTTATGTTAGCATATAATGGTTATGATCGAATGACTGCAATAAATTAAACCGCATCGACTTCCTAATCACTAATCACAACCATGCTTATTCCAAACAAGACATTATATGAATTGATGAAAAGAATTTAAAATCAAAAACCACTCATAGATTTTATGATATCAGGAGGCCTGATTTCAACAAACGCAGCCGATAAAGCAGTGGCCATCTATAGGTTCTATGGCTGCGCGGCCGTCTGTGGATTATTACTACACAAAAGAATAACAGTCTAACAGAGGTACTAGTGTTTTTTGAGCGGGTTATTCTACGTAGAATTAAAATTTTAAAGCCATTGGTTTTTCATTCTGCTCTTTGCATTTAGTTTAGTTATACAAATCCAGCCGTTCATATTTACAATAGCATATTCGGTACCCTTTTTTTTCACCCAACTGTATGTAAACTAACACATGACAAGAGTAAGCTCATGAGAAGAGATGTTGCAAACAAATGATCATCCTGGTTTATATCTGACTTTTGTGATTTAGGGAAAATTACTATTTTTTACAAGCTCATGAATTTACGTAACATCCATGCATAGATAGATTATGATAAATAACAGTATAGATGTAAATAACGGTCGCACAAGTCACAAATTCGGTCGCAAAATTTGGTTAGTGACGATGTCAATTGCAACTGTGATTGAAAACCCAATCGCAATTGGTTAGTTTTCTAGTAGTGAGGGACGGACAATGCCATAAATTTAAGTGAAAGACATGCATAGATTATGAAAAGAAAACATATGGTTCGGATTTATGCCAACAAATCCTCTGGTTTGAATCCATAGAAAGTAGAACAAACAAAATCTTATTCAAAGTTTTTATTAGCTTTATTGCTTAGGTGTGTATCCAATTAAAGATTATGCCACCATAACTCAATCAATGTGTGAACCAGGTATGGAATCTCGATTTGACTGTTAAACATCTCCATCATGTGATGTTGTGTTTGAACCCAGTTTGCTATAGAAAACTAAATCACACAATCCATTTTTACCATAATTATATTTGTGAACATTACTTTATCCCCAAAGGCACAATGACGAATAAACGAATAAGATTTGCAGCAAAGTGTAAACCACATTGGGTTTTGAGTTACTAATTATAATGATTTGGATGAATTCCAAAAGGATTTCACTAGCTATCAAGTGCTGGTTGAATGGCCATATTAGCTAGCAGTTTTACCTTCTTTCTTTTCGTAGGTCCCGTTTTTCCGGTGGATCGATAACGTAAACCTATCTTTGTTTATCACAAACACGGTAACGGGTGCGGAATCCCCGTGACGGTACAAACCAAACAAAGTGCAAAACACACGGTGTTGGGATTGAACCCTAACAGAGGAACAAATAATGTAAAGCCAAAACCGGATCCCATCAGTGGACACCTAATAAGCAGCAGTTTACTCTGATCTCTCCCCTTGACAGTGGTTATCTAACAACTGATAATCTTAAGTGCTGCTCAACTACAACAACTGATAAACCAAACTCTGATGATTACCTAACAACTGCTGAAGACAAACTCTGTTGCTCTATCTACTGCTGTTTCCTAAGTGCTGTTGAAGACTCAAGCACTGCCCTCTCAAAGACTGATCACCTTTGAAGAAAGCATTGAAGACTCAACATCTGTGCTAAGGCTACAACAGTGGAACGTGAAGCAGTAGTTTCCTTATGTTTTGTATGTTAGTGAATATCAGATGTTACATAACAGTAGTTTGTATAGGACAGTATTTGTAGTTTGTTAGGTCGTTAGATGTCACTATCATGGTGACGTCAGCTGAAGTATATCAGTAATTTGGTTTGCCTATAAGTATGACAGTACTCTGTACTGTTACACTTGATCATTTTGAGTGAGTTCTTCTCCTCAATTCATCCTTTCATCTTGTGCAACCAACTCTGGTGTATCAGGCTGAGGGGGAGTTTAGATTGTAAGCTTTAACTGTAATCTTTTGCTTCTTTGTAAATCATTTGACTCAATGAAAAGCAATTGTCTATCAATCTATACTTTCCTTTGAATGTGTTTACAAAGTTTGCTACTCATTTCCGCTGCACTTACATCATTACATGCAAACAAACACAATCATGACAGCCTCAGATCCTAACAATTGGTATCAGAGCTTGGATAGTCAAATTCGATCTAACAATCAATTTGACATAACAGTTCAGCTCAAAATTCATTGATACTAAGGGTGGTTGCATTCAGTTGAAAAACAGAGTAACGAGTAAATCATGGTTAAAATGGCTTTTCAAAACTCTGTAAACAACCAAGATGTCATATGACACACAAATCTCACACAACAAATGTTTTCATACAAATGTCACACATAGTTTTCAAATCTGAAAAATATCTGATAAATTATGGGTTCGTTCGATGTATTCAATATTGATTTCATTTGTTGTTTCGACATTTGTGATGTTTTCAATAAACACTAAAGTATGTACCTCAGATCAGCAAAACTTGTGTTCTTCTAAGACACTAGTATACCGCTGATATAGAAAAGAGGGAAATAAAACTTTAGTCAAAAATTTCTCATGTGTTCAAACGCAAGTTGAGTCCCTTCAAAAGGACCAAATCTACTTTGTCCAAAACACATTGAGAAAATAAAATGTCAAAACAGTCCTAATCATAAGTAATGTGAGATCTGAACTAAAACATGCTCAAACATGGTCAGATTACTTAAAACATTGCTTCAAAGTGATTATGGACAAGGTATGTTCAAAATAAAATCTCCTAGTGAGTATTTCTGAACATATGAATAATAAGGGTAAAAAGGGAAAAGGGAAATAAAAATCTCAAAGTGTGGCTATCTCAAAACTTTTGAAATCAAAAGAAAAGAGTATCAGCTTAAAACACTTGTGAGGTTAGAATTAGATCTTCAGTGGTTATCATACAACTGTGTGCATTCATCAATACAGAAACTGTTCTGGTAACAATGGCATATCCAGTGATTGTGCTTAAAAGAAATTTACAATCAATTGACAAGAAAATGACCCAAATAATGGTTAGAATAACTTGAGAATAGTTTGATCATTTACTTGAAAAGAGTGTCAGATCCTTTTGATTATCTCCAAAACATCCTTTAAATTTTTTAAGGTGTTTTCCTTTTAATAAAACCAGATGCATTTTAATTTCTATAAAATGTATTTTGAACTTTTACTCTTTTTTAATAGTGAAAGTTCATCTCTGGTCAGGATGTAATCTCCTTATTTTTTGTGTGAGATTACTATCCTTAAAACTGGTCAAAAGGAAATGACTCACACATTAAGGTCATGTTGAGCTCAAATTTAGTTTGTCACAGATCAGAAATTGATTGTAAATTCATTTTTAAACTACTGAGACACTCATGTTCTAGTAATTAGACATAAAATGAGTTGTTCTAAGTAGAGCAAAACTTCATCATCTGGGATGCTAAACCACTCTCTGAAATAATAGATAGATGGCAAAACCTTGAACAAAATTTCTGAAAATGACTGCTGACAACTTAATCTTGGTATAATACATCTAAAATGTATTTTGTTAAGAATAGCATTTTTGGTGCTCAACAGATGAAAGATAAGATATTGTGTTTTCACAAAGACAAAAATCAAAATCTACATCTAAACCAACAGATGCTAAAATTATTTGTCAAAAGTCAAAACACTGGTGCACAAACAGTTGTTAAACATATGATTTTCAATTTTATCCACTGCTGTATCTAAAATGCTGTTGTGCCTTAACATCTGCTCTTTAAAGTCTGTCCCCTGCTAAAGTGTCAACCTCTGTTCTTCAAAAACACTGATGTTAAAATCAATGTTCCATACACTGTTTCATTTTATTACCGTTGTAACTACTGATACTTGACTCATCAGTAGTTGTCAACACAACTGTCTTCCATCATTTTCCATTTCATCAGATGTTTGACACGTGTTCAGTTTTTAGCCTTCAGATCAAAATAACCGCTGCCACATCAGCAATCACTTTTTCCCTAAATAAAACCCTGATTAAATCCAAACAGGGTTTTACTGTCGAATTGAATTCATAAAAATTCTCTTATCAAAGCAGTTTTTCTTTCCATCTCTCACAAAATTTCTTCGATCAATCGTTTCAAAAATGACAAAATCGAAGTCATCTGCAAAACCCACATCAACATCTTCGAAAACAGCCTCTCAAAAGGCAACCACCACTGAAATTCCATTGAAAAAATCTCACAATCTTCTGGGTCTTCTCACAAAACCAGGAACCACAGATGTTTTCGATTCCATTATCACCATCATGGCAAAATCAAAGTACAAAACTTTGCTCACCGCCGACGCACCCATCTACTTGGCAACCCAAAGGGAGTTTTGGAAGAATGCAACCCTTGAAAAACAAGGAGACATTGTCACTGCAATCAAATCTTCCATAAAGGGTAAAGCTGTCCACATTACACCACAATCCATCTCCGAAGTCTTTCAACTCGATGACCAGGCAGGTAAAACTTCCTTCACCAAAAACGAGTTGCACATTGACTTCATTGAAAGAGGGTATGAAGCCACAATGATGACGAAATTAACTTTAGAAAAAGGCTATTTTCCTCCTGCACCAAGCTTTTTATTTCATACCCTCCTAGAATGTGTTTCAAACAAAACCACTTCTTTCAATGAGATCCCTATAAAGATTCAAAATCTGGGATATGCGATTCTTCAAGAAGAAAATTATAACTATTCTCGGGAAATCTTTAAAGATTTGGTTAATAATGTTGAAAGCAAATCATTTTTACTGTTTCCAAGGTTTTTAAGTTATTATTTTCAAAAGAAATTCAGTAAGGATGATTTGCCTCTAATAAACCAAGGTGAAATAACTGCAATAAACTGTCTAACATCTGAAACATTTTCACGTATGTTAGCACCTTGCAAAACACAAGCAGGGGTACCTGAGCAGACTTTAGCAGCTACCACTGCTCCTCAGGTATCTGCTGCTGAGCCTACTGCTCTAGGTGATCAAAGCAGCAGAACAACTGTTTTGAAACCCACACCTACCAAACCAAAAAGGCCATCCAAAAAGAAAAATCAAAAACCCTCCACACCAATCAAAAAGGCAACTCTGGCAGATGAGATACCAGAGTTAATGCCTGTGACAACACAAATGTCACTAGAAACCACTGCTGCTTCTTCCTCACAGCAGTTGGTAAAAATATCTCAACCCATAACCATAACTCCTCCTGCTTCTTCACAAAAAGGGCAGGTTGTACACAAAGGGCCACCACATCATGATGCTCTGGATACACTTGTCTCCATCATCCACAGCTCAATGCCCGGAGCAACTCCGCCTTCTAAACCCACCATCACATCCTCAATTCCACCAAAAACACAACTAATGTTGGATGCAATTGACTTGAACCAGGCACTATCCAGTCCTTCTCAATCACCTGTCAATGAGAATATACCTCAACAAGTGACTGAGCCTGCTGTATCATCCATTGCTAACCTACCAACAGAACCTGAGGAGGTTACACCCATTGAGTTACAAGTAACTCTTTGTGGTAATCCAAGTGAAGCAGCCACTACAACTATTGAACCTACAGGTTTACAGTTGGGCAGTGGTTTCATTAATAAGACTTCCTTGGAGGCAATTCCTTATATAGTACCTCTGCCAACCACCAGTGGATTTATATATCCAACTGGCATCATCAAAAGGTTGTCAAGTGTTGAAGGAAGAAGACCCCAGTACCAGGAACAAGGGGCATCAGTGGTTAGTGTTTGGAATAAATTCCCTACATCTGCCACTGATAAAACCACTGTTAGTGGGAAATCAGATGATCCCATTAAATTGGGTGATGATTTAAAGTACCAGAAATTGACGGATCGTGTTGAGAAACTTGATAACTCTGTTGCAGAGCTCAAAACTATGCTCCAGCAGTTGTTACAGGTACAAAAGGTACAATCCACTGCTGTTCCACCTCAAGCACCTGCTCTACAACAAGCACCTGCTACAAATGAGCTCTGGAATCTCTTTCAACCTTATCTCCATCATCAAGCACAACTGACAGATCAGCAACATCAAAAACATGTTCAAAAGCTGAGAAATGCTATGGAGTCTAGGTTCAAAGACACTCAGGCTGATCTAAAGGCTCTCAAAACTCAGATCCTACACACCACTGGCACTGCTCCTCCACCAGTATTTTTCATTGATTAACTCCCTGAAGATAATGCCAAAAAGGGGGAGAAAATTCAAGAATGGAGAAGAAAGGGAATAACTGATGGTCTTTACCTTGCACTAGAAAATTCAAATATGACCAAGCAGATCCCCTTGCCAGATGGTAGTAAGAAAATTGATAAGACTACAAATGCACTTGCAGAAGCACTTGCTTGTGTAAAAAGGGATAGAGAGGCCAAAAAGAAAGCCAAGGTGGATTATCCGGATCAGGGTACTTCAGGGTCAAGAGATGATGAAAATCTTTTTGATGAAAAGAAGAAGCCTACTAGAAAAGTAAGGCTACCCAAATCCATTCCGGTCAGGTGTTCAAAGTCTGTTCAAAAACCACCTCCCAAAACAGGTGTTGTAACCTCTGTTGTATCAACTGCTGTTGGTACCTCAGTAGTTTCAACATCTGCCATCACTTCAACACACACCACCTCAACACACACTTCATCTACTGCTTTACCACCATCACCACCAAAATCACAACCACCTCCTGTCAAAAGACAGAAGACAGCAGATGTTAAAACATCTGTTGTAAAGACAACAATGGTTGGAGCACCAGTTGTTTCAACAGCTGTTAGTCTATCACAAACCACTGCCACTACAACCATCTTTCCATCCAAAACATCATCAGTCCCTCCTCAAATAAAGAGGAGGAGGCTAACTCCTAAAGATGATGTCACTTCACCACCCCAAACATCTTCAAAACCTTTAGCTCTTGTCAATATACCAAAACCAGTTCCACTTTCTTCTGTTCCAATGCACAAATCTTTACCTCCTGCAGGTGTTCAATTTCCTCTTGAACTAGAAGCTGTCAGAGAAGAGATAAAATCCTTCTATACTGAGGATGACCCTGCTAAAAGGAGTTTGCCCTCAATCAAAGGATATCCATGGCCCAAAAACATTGATGAATATTTGAAGATAAAGGCCAAACAAGCAGAGGATATCTCACAAAGAAACTCACAAGGAAAATCTAACAAAGAAGTTTCAAGATACTACCAATATCTGCTTACACAAGTCAATTCCCTAGAACGTTTTGCAAAGAATGTTAGTCAACAAATTTCTGAAAGAGCAGCTGAAACTCTGAAGAAAGACTACATTGAAAGCATCATGTTTTACAAGAAATACAAAGGAGAGAGACACATGTACAAAGAGTGGACTATCCCAGAGCTTGAAGCTGAATCAGCCAGAATTCAAGTTATGATAAAAAGGAAAGTCACTCACACTCCTCCTGATTGGGCAAAGTTCAAAAAGAATGTACCTGAAAAGTAGTTGGAACTAAAAAGAATGAAAGAAGAATTGGTTGTTGCTGAATTTGGCACCAAAAGACAAGTTGCTAGATGGAAAGAAGATGTGGTCAGGTCAACTTACAAAAAGTTGGAGGAATTAAGGAAGAAAGATCCTAAAATCCCTCAAAAACCTGACTACCCTGAAGCAGCGGTTTCAAAAGGACCATCAAAGCTGCAAATCAGGAGATCCACTGCTCCAGCTGGTACTGCCTTTTACAAAAGAAGGAGTCAAAGCCAGCTAGGTGCTGAAACAGTTTAAGAAATTTTTACTGGCAATGCTGTTGTAAAAGAAGGCCTGTTAAGAACGTTAAAAGAAGAACTTGAACAAGAAAATTCTGCTACAACTGCTCAGCCAGTGATGAACAGGCTAGCCTCACCAAATACTTCTGCAAAATAAGCATCTCCCAAGAAACCCACCAGACTCAAAAATACAAAAGTGGGCAACTGACAAACAGACCTGCGTATTGACCTTGCTCAGGTCTGGTGGAGAAGTGAAGATGATATCAAGGGAACAAGCTCTTGGCCTGAGTCTTGAACATTTGCAGGATCTCCTTGATCTTCCACTTAGCAGGGATGATGAAGATACAGATGCCCTTAACTTTGAATTGCAATTTAAAGGCCAGATAAGGGAGCTGTTGATGAGGCAATAAAATATCCACAATAATGAAGAGTTTTGGCATTATCTGTTCCAGGGGGAGATTGCTGGGATTGAACCCTAACAGAGGAACAGATAATGTAAAGCCAAAACCGGATCCCATCAGTGGACACCTAATAAGCTGCAGTTTACTCTGATCTCTCCCCTTGACAGTGGTTATCTAACAACTGATAATCTTAAGTGCTGCTCAACTACAACAACTGATAAACCAAACTCTGATGATTACCTAACAACTGCTGAAGACAAACTCTGTTGCTCTATCTACTGCTGTTTCCTAAGTGCTGCTGAAGACTCAAGCACTGCCCTCTCAAAGACTGATCACCTTTGAAGAAAGCATTGAAGACTCAACATCTGTGCTAAGGCTACAACAGTGGAACGTGAAGCAGTAGTTTCCTTATGTTTTGTATGTTAGTGAATATCAGATGTTACATAATAGTAGTTTGTATAGGACAGTATTTGTAGTTTGTTAGGTCGTTAGATGTCACTATCATGGTGACGTCAGCTGAAGTATATCAGTAGTTTGGTTTGCCTATAAGTATGACAGTACTCTGTACTGTTACACTTGATCGTTTTGAGTGAGTTCTTCTCCTCAATTCATCCTTTCATCTTGTGCAACCAACTCTGGTATATCAGGCTGAGGGGGAGTTTAGATTGTAAGCTTTTACTGTAATCTTTTGCTTCTTTGTAAATCATTTGACTCAATGAAAAGCAATTGTCTATCAATCTATACTTTCCTTTGAATGTGTTTATAAAGTTTGCTACTCATTTCCGCTGCACTTACATCATTACATGCAAACAAACACAATCATGACAGCCTCAGATCCTAACACACGGAATAACCAATGATTCAATATCTATTGATTATGGATGAGTACAACCACAAACATATACAAACAATGTTTTAACAGACTCTCATTAAATCTCTCTGTGCTCATCAGTTTTACACAGAAACTATGAGGGGTATTTATACTAAAAACAGACACAGACATGACGAAACGCATAAAGGACACAACGAAACACTAAAGTCGACGAAACACACCTTGTTTCATCGACATACATATTAATTCTAATCTGTTTCGTCATTTGCAATATGAGCCCAACTGATGACAAAGTCCAACATAAGATTTCGACCCAAATGGAGGACTCACGGCCCAGTTCATTTCTGTTGACAAACTTTCACCAATTTCAACATAAGACAAATGTTGTGACATCATTATGGCATCACTAAGGTGATGTCATGGTGATGTGTTGGCGGGAAAGGCCGCGGCGCTTCGTGCTTCGCGTGTCGAACTCTGGGGCGCACGACGGAGGAATGTCGTGACATCGGGCTTGAGTCGGACCTAACCGTGTCGAAACCAAGTCGAACCGAGCCGAGTCAAACCGAGCCGAGTCGCGTCCACATAAAGTGTATCAACAAACTCCCCCTTGGACGCTACTCGTGATGGTTCGTCTTCTGTGATTGTTCGTCTTCTGTGTCTTTCATGTCGGAGGATCTTCAAAGTCTTCACGCATCGTAAGAAGAAAGTATATCAACAAACTCCCCTTTTCATTTAGGAAGTGTGTTAACAAACTCCCCCTTAGAATGAACTCTCCATTGAGTTATGCTCGTGAATCTTTTGATCGTTAATTCTCCAGATCCTTGTGGTGATGATGTAGAGTCAGCGGCAACTCGATCATTTTTATCTTTTGAGTGACTTCACGTCGTGTCTTCATTCCAAAGCTTGTCATCGAACATGTTCTCCTCGCCTTTAGCATCTGCACACGCAAGAAATCTAAACGCATAATGAGAACAACCGCTTGGAATATAGTTTCCATAAACAAATGACACATGTGTGACCATTTTACAATCAACTACCGACCAACAACAGTTTGAAAGTTTAGAAAATGATCAATTTTAATCCTTTAACTTTCACAACTTGTTAACTTAGACTGTTTATGAAGGTGCAATTGTTTTCCGGCCTACGATCAGGATTTTGGATAGGATAGACTCGAGTTCCAACATCGGTCAATCAAAAATAAACTAGAAGCAAAATCTTTTTGGATTTTCTAAAGTTTATATTAAAACACACCTAAAATCTTTTTGGAATTTTTCATTTTTCAAATGTAAAGACGGAAAACAATAAATAAATATATACAAAGATTCTTTTTGCGAGTTTCGAGGGTAAGAGAATCATATCAGTGTACGGTCACGCCAAAACGCTGTTTTTGTTCAATTAGTTAACGTTTAGATAAGCATCCTATAACGATTATCGGTATTGTTGTCCACATAAGCTCAACTTATCAGATGTAATCATGGCGAGGGGATACGTTTAGGTATGATTTATACTTACAGAACGGTGTTCATCCACACACGACACATTCCCGTATCAAGGTATGCACGAGAGTTCATCTTACCGGTGAGTATACCGTTTATCATCTGTTTGACCGTATGTATATGATGTGAGATAACTCACTTATTTTGATTTGAAAACAAGCCCTATGTGATTGAATCACTTATTGATGAGGAACTTGATTTTCGATGCATGAGGGCATAGGAGCAAGTCTGTGAACAGGTCAGTACTTTCGTACAGCAGAGAGACGAACTTGACTCCCGGATAGATGTGATATATTATCACTTATTTGTATGGACATGTGATTGTTTATAACTTATTGAGGTCGAATGCAATATGTACACGTATGTATAGTATCATGGAAGATCTAGACTTACGTCCCTGTTATTTTTCGGTAAAAGATACAACCATGATACTCAGATGATAAGCAGCATAAAGACCGAATATCTCAGAACCTCGGCAATCTCTCAAATGAAATTTCGGTACTAAGACCATATGCCAATGAATGGTTCCCACATGGTCTTCAGTCGATTTAAGATTTATATCACCCTACACACTTTAAAATGATTGTGAGCCTACCAATACATCTTATATAGAGCTGCTTATCGTTTTTCATTTTAGATTTCAGTTTGAAGAGGTTTAGACAGACCACTGATGTACTATCATTTTCTCTTTTTCTTGCCAGGAAACTCATTTTTGATTTTCTATTGTTTTTGTGTTTTTGAATTTTTCGATGTTTTTGGATTTTTAAAATTTTGGATTTACTCCCCCTAAAATCAACAAACTAAGATAAATTTAAAAGACACAAAGATATTTACAAAATCGATTTCCCGATGTCGGTTAACTCATGTTTTACCTCAGTGCCGTTTACCAAAATTAATTTTGAATCAGAAATGATTTATCGAATTTTGGAAAAAAAATCAGTTGGTAGGTCGGTAAGCGGTGCGGACCAAGACAACATTGACGAGTTTCATAGTGAAACAATCACGTGTGAGGTGATATTTGAGATCAATGTGTCAGGCCAAAGAGTGTTGTATGAGATGATAATAATTCATAAAGCAGCTTAAATAATAATTCAAAACCGTATCCTGCAACTGTTTCATGCATAGCAAGGAATCTGAGTGCTCTCCCAAACTGGATATCCATCCGGTGTGGATTTCAAAGTCGATTTTTGTAGCTACTGAGAAATCTCTTGACAGCAACAAGATCATAAACCTCCGGGTCCGGCTGGTCTTCCACATTGCACCAACGAAGGTCATTGATTTTCTCTTTGAGAAGTAGTGTGCAGTTGTTCAATCCACGCCAAGGCATCCGCACACCCGGTTGGTTTGTTCAACAAACACATTTTCTTCAATCACACCGTGAAGAAATGTACACTGCACGTTCATTTTGTTGATTGTGAACTTCAGACATGCTGCAGGTGCGTACATTTTGATTTGAATCTACCCAGGGGACCCGATCAAAGCCTTTAACAATCACACTTGAAATGATTTTTCATTTTGTCGAAGTTTTTTTTAATCTCTTCAACAGACAATTATGTCTCCTTTTTCTTCTTCTCTCCAACAAAGGCAACAATTTCTTCTGTCGCCTATATTGTGCAAGGACGTTCCACTATCAACAATCCTATGACTATCGATAGTTCCTCCCGGAACTTCCTGTACACTCACTCAGAGATTAGTTGGAGAGGGGGACCCAAGCCTTCATAGACTTGGGTTGCCCCTGAGAATCAAGAAATATAATTTCAATTTCCTGAAGGTTTTCAAACACAGCACCTCCCCCTGAACTTTCACCCGATTTAGGTTTCCAAGTTTGTTTTTGTTTACCAGATTGTGTATTATGTACAGTTTCTGCTTTTAATGGTTGTGACAAAATAGGTTTCCTTTTAACCGTTTTGACTTTAGATTTTAAAGCTTTTTCAACAGCTTTGATGTTATGACGTCGTTGTTTCGTTTCTTGTTCATAAGAGTTCTTTTATCATGTTTTGGAGAAACATGACGACGTTGTGAGTGAACCTTTTCAGGTGGTGCTCTTTCAACAAAATTTGGTTTGGGCGAGTTTGTGCAGTCTTTAATGATGTGCCCAAACTTCCCACATTTGAAACACGTTCTCCTTTCAACAAACTAAGGAGAATTTGATCGACTAGCAGATGTCGAACCTGTAGAACCTGAGGTACTTGCTCTTTCATCACACCCATTTGTGTGTTGGGTGTAGTTGTTATCGCTATTACGTTTCAAAATCTTGACTTGTTGTACAAAATCGGTGTTTGATTTGTTTTCAAAAGTCTCAATTTTGTCCGTACCCTTTGATGCTACAAATTTAACATCCTTGCTTTTCCTCTGATAACGAGCTCCTTTTGTTTCAAATTTTGATTGAGAAACGTTAGGCTTTTGAGCTCGCCTTTCTGGTTGTTTACCCTTAGAAGCAATAGGTTGTTGCTTTGTCGGTGATTTCTGTTTTCCAAATTGTTTTCTAATTTCTGATTTTGGAACAGGATCACATTGTGTTACCACAACTCCGGGAATTGTCTTTCCCAAAAATTTATTCGTGTTGTCTTCAAAAACTTTATCAATCAAAGATGGATTGACATTTTTAATTGGAAAATCATTGTCCGAATAAATTTTAGCATCACCGACTAAAGTATACAACACGTTATTGCTCTTAACAGTAGACACCCATTCTTTGTCATCCTTGACATTCTTGACAGGATCTATCACTTGCTTGGCAACAGGTTGCACAGTAGGAGTAGGAGGATCACAAAGAATATGATTCTCTATTGGAATTTCTACTCATTTCGTCTCATCAAGTGATTCATCCTGGTCATTTACATCTGATTCATCATCTGAAGAATCATAGTCCTCAATGGTTGGAGGACTTTGATTTGAAGCACATGATGACTTTTCTTTGTTATCAGATGAGCCCTCCGATGAATTGTCCGGTTTGAACCCTAGGCCAGTAGTAACTTCCTCATAATCAAGAGGCACACTGGGTTCATACCGAGGCATATCCTCATAATCAAGAGGCACACGGGGTGGACACGCCTTATACCCTACGCCTTTCACGTTGCCTTTCAGTTTTTGAACGTCTTGATAGCATCATGCTCGCATTTGGCAATGGCTAACTCCTTTTTGGTTTCCTCAATAATGTTAATTTAATCGTTAATACTAACTTGTTTATGATAAACAACTTTGTTCAATTCGGAAACACTTTTCTTTAGGGTTTCAATTACAGATTTAAAATCCTTTTCGTTTTGAGTTAACGCCATGTTTGCCTCTTTGCACTTAGACAATTCAATAACCAAACTTTGATTGTGACTATGAACCGTTTCCGATTCACGTTTCAAATCAGCAGATTTAAGTTTCATATCAGCACAATCACTACAGATGCTAGGAGTTTCAGATTTTACCTGACTTGTAGAGGCTGAGACATTAGCCATAAAGGCAGTCTGAGAAGAGAAAGATCCATTTTCAGTGAGAATCTTCTCCATTTCTTCTGATGTAGCATCAACTTTCTTGATCAAGTTAGATTTCTTGTTAGCATCATTCGACAAATTATCAGCTTCAGAATCCATTCCCTCCTTGACGTCCGATTCTGAACTACAATCTCTCACACCTGAGCCATCTTCATCAGTACTACCACTATATCCTGAACTGTCATCATTTCCCGAAGATTCACCATCGCTAACATTCTTGACAATTTCAGCATAAAATGCAGTTCTTGTTTGATCATAGGTTCCCAACTGTATGGCCGGACCACAATCGACACTTGGATCGAATTGAGGTTGTGTTGTGGAAACTTGAGGTTGAGGTTCAGGTTGTGCTTGAGGTTGGTGTAGGATCGTGTGTCGACCCGAACGAGTCGTTCAGAGAAGTTTTCATCAATTACAGGTGCGGAAAACAAGTAATCAACGTAGGAATAGCTAGCAAATCACTTTAAACACCTTTTAGCATTGATATATAACAGCTTACAGGCTAATCTCGATCCGGCAGCACTTCGGTACGAGTTTCAACATCCGTTACAAATGATTCGCTCAAAGACCTATTTATAGTGCATGTAGGTCCGCTCTAATGGACGTGTCCGTATAAGCGGACCTCCATTGGACACATAAGCGAACCCATATACTTGACACATAAGCGAACCTGCTAAGTCCCTATAAGCAAATCTACTACTAAACATCTATACAAAATCCTATTTTCTCGTAATACGCGCCCTGATCTAACACTCTAAGTATATGACTCGATCTAAGACGAAGTCAACAGATGAAATGCACCAACAGACTCCCCCTCAGATGTTGACGGAGTCGTCCATCGAGTCACGACACTGTTAAGTCTTCACATCTTCAGTCTTGATCAGTCTTTGGGCTTCTCTCTCTCTATCTTCTTCTCTTTCTCTTTTATCATCAACAGACTCCCTCACTTTGAAGTTTGACATCTTTTGAGTTTATCAAGTCCAACATGTGCTCCCCCTCAAATGTTGATTCTTCCTACACAACAACTCAACCACAACATAAGTTTTATGATAAACATTTAAGCATATAAACATTACCAAACAACAAATTAACCAGCCAATCAGATACTGATGAACCACTTGAAATTGTGACGTTTTTCTTATAAAAAAAAACACAATCTCCCAAACCAACTGTTCATAATGTTTAGCACTTAGAATTTTGAAAATCAGCTTTTCAACACCAGTTGTCGAAAATCTTTTTAACTTTTCAGAAATTTATGCTAAAACTCACCAAAAATCTTTTTGGATTTTTCTGAAAGAAAATAAAGTGCAGAAATGAAATATTTACAGACAGTATTTTTGTGAGTTTGTGCAAGAGGATCATATCAGAATATGAGACATATCACCAACACCGTTAAGCTTTAAACATTCATAGTTCTAAACAATTTACCTAGATTGTCAGTATATTGGTCCACTTTAAATTTTCACACAAATTTCAATTGATTCGAGATACGATATTAATGTTTTAGAGACTTAAACTTAATTGTGTATCACTCCACTTGAATATACTCGTGTATCCAGATCCCAAATATTCAGTCTTACAGGTGAGTATACCACAGATGATATCTGTAAAGGGGTAATGTGCGAGGGCCGTGAGAGCTCAGGTCGATACTTCCGTATACGCAGAGAGATGACGGCTTCGACTTTTCGGTGTGTCCCCTTTAGAGGATCTTTTGATTACAACAGCAGCGACTATCAATTTTATTGTTTCATCAGCTTGCTGAGGGCGATGCTATGTTTCAAGCATTTTGTAGAAAGTATTATCCGGGGACTAGGTCAGAACTTCCATTCAGCAGAAGTCCCGGGATAATACCCCAGATATCACTGAGTATAAAGACCTAGTATCTCAGAATACGGGACCTTTCAAACAAGATTTCGGGGGTTACCTATATATCCAAGAATAGTTACCCACGAATCAAGTATGTTTGAATTTTAGGTTTATATCTCGTTTCAATTTACTAAATGTGCGAAAATCTACTGACACATCCGCAGTAAGATTGTTTATCACATTTTTACATTTCTTTAGCGTGTTGTGATAGTCTACTGATGTACTATCATTTCCTCTTTTTCGCAACAAAAACTCATTTTTCAGTTTTATCATGTTTTTGGCTTTTTCAAATTTTCTAATGTTTTTGGATTTTCTGAAAATTTCTACTCCCCCTAAAATGCAAACACATTAATGAAAATTGAAAACAAACTGTACAGAAACATGACAACCGATATCGAATTACATCAATTCGCCATTCACTAGCGCATAAACAATCAAAACTCCCCCTATCAACAAACTATTTTCCCATTTAGATTTCAACACACTTAAGTTTGTTTTAATCAAATTGGTTTTTCCGGAAAATAAGTTTGATTGATTTTACCACTTGTAGGTTACCACTAGTAGGTTTATCAAACAAAAGTTCGGGGTTATGGTTCATCATCTTGTCTTCCAACCATATGTAGGAAAATACAAGTACAAATTAATGTCGTTGATTTACCATTTGCAGTTCAGAAACCTCTGTACCACTTGTAAAACATAAACTCGTCAAATACCACTTGTAAGAAATGCACAAACAAACCTCTTTACCATTTGTATGATTGACGTTACCGAATACGAATTTGAGAAAGATGCCGATTCATGCTCCACGCTTACCAACCTGGGAGCTCCGGTGTCACACCCCGAAATATCAGAGCTGGCGTGACTGGACCGGTATCTTCATTGCACAGCGGAAGCAAATAAGCTAAAGACTTCTAGAAATTGAACGCCACTAAGTATTCGAATCTCCAATGGGTTCTCCTATTCCAACCGTTCCATAGTTTTGAAAATGCAACCTGAGAAAGAACATGCGAAAAATCAACATAAAGTTGAGCGAGTTCATAGTTTGTTTTGAAAAGATTTAAAATAAATCTTTTTGATAACCGGTTTTAAAGTTGCTGAGAAAATATAGTAAAATCATTTTCTTGGCATGATATATGAAAACTGTGAGTCTAGCCCACGAGAGTCTTTGTGCATTGCACGAGAGAGAATGGGCCGAGCCCAAACGAACCTTTGTAAGCAGGATCAGCGTGTCCTCTTACTTAGGTATAGTTTGAAAAACGTTACCAAAGTTTGTAAATCCATGTATTTGTGAGTTTTCTTCAAATGAATCTTAAAAACATTTGAAAATCTGAGTATTAAAACTGGTATGTAAGCGTCTATGAACAGATCATTAATGTTTTGCAAGGACATTAATATGTGTGGCGACATAGGAAGCACTCAACCCTAGCGGATTTCCCCCGGTCCACCCGGTTAGAACAACAAAAGCACTACATGGGCCACACAAGGACCCAAGAGTGGGGCTCGCTACACCCGATAGATCTACCACTTTTGCCCTCGGTCTTATACAAGATTAATGGCACTTAAGAGAGATTACTATTCGCTCACCTGATCTAACAGTTCATTCCCTAGCTTAACCATACCCTAGTTAACGTATAATGTGAGAGTTATTCATGTCCTTGGGCCTCTGCCCATGTCCTTGGGCCTTTGCCCACGCCATTCGTGTTATTAAAACTCATGCATGTTTCGAAAAACACTAATGTTTTTATAAACCGGTATGTTTAGCATAATCTTTTCGTAAACCATTTGAGTTTGTTAAAATCATGTCGCAAAATGGTTTATAAATATGCAATATTCATTTATCGAAACCTTGTGTGATTTTGCAAAACTTGCATGTCTTTCCACCCCCGAAAACATTTTATAAAAATGTAAAACAGTAAAAAGTGGGGGTTATGAACTCACCTTGATATTCCTGTGCAATGCTAGCTTAGCGTGATACCGTAGTGACGTTCCAAGAAAGTGAACTCGCTAGCGTACAACTATGTCATTCCTACGACGGAATACTTATCAGTTTCTAATTTAAACGTAGCTAAACTACGTGTCCGAGCTCTACCGAAGCGTTAACTAAACGATTCTAGTATAGTGTTATCGTCTTGGTTTTAAAATAACCAATTTATGGTTATTTGATCCCATTTAAGCGGGAAAGATACTAAGTCTCGAGATCGACTTGGTTTTTGAGTGATTTAGAATGTATAAATATTTATATATATAAATATTTTTACAAAGTCGTGTTAGTTGTCGCGGATAGAAATGCGTATACGGATAAGGGTGCGTCTTGTTGTGTTGTATATGATACGGTAATATACCGCTGTAGTTTTGGTAGGATAGAAATAAATAAATGTATATGCATATTACTATAGGAGCTCGTTGTTATCGAATTAATAATATCGTTGTTAAAATCTTACGGAAAGGTGTCGTACTTCGTTTAGAAGTTTGAAACAAATATAAATTATTATATTTATTTTTATAAAACTATACAAATAAACGACATTTGAAAATAGAGTTTCCGAATTATCATCGTCCGACATTATATTTGTTTTATAAAAGTGTTCGGGATAATTCGGGTTATCGGCGTTTTGAAAATAAATATAAAGCATTATATTTATTATTGTAAAAGTAGTCGGAAATCTTGACTTTTGAAACGACACAAACCATGATGTTTAATTTCATGAAAGTTTTCGAGTTCTTTACTTTGGATTAAATATAAATAATTATATTTAATATATATAAACCCTCGCAAATAAATATACGTTTCATATTTAATTTATAAACTTCATTTGAGTCGCAACACGTTTTGATTAGCGTAGCGGCTAGGAAATATATAAATATTTAACGAAAATCGGGCAGAGTTTCCTCTGTTTTTCGAATAACCCGACAATAAAAGTCGTCGTATTTTGTCAAAATTCAGCAATAATTCAACCAATAAACACTATATAAAAAAATTTCTCGCTAAATATACCAAAACGTAAGCTAGTATCTAGTCGAATCGGGTCGAGCTCGGTCGCGTAAACTACTAAAAGATAAACTAACGTGAACTAGCTCGTTATGTATACACTTTACCATGTCGTGCGTTGACTGGTTTTGAATGCCGTTGACCGAACTAAAACTGACTTTGACCACAGTTGACCGTACCATTGCCTTGTTTCAATGACTGAGTTGACTCGGTTTGACCGAGTCAAACCGAGTTGAACCAAACTTTGACCCGAACGACCTCTGAATCGAACCCGAACCAAAATCATTTACTGTTGTTGACCAGCGTTGACTGAGTTGACTCGGTTTGACCGATTCAACCGAGTTGGACCACACAAAAACAAGTCCAAACCAAAACTCGAACTCACTTGACCGAATCTTGACTGCTTTAACAGTTGACCTGGACCCGAACCGAGTTAACTCGGTTTAACTGAGTTAACTCGAACCAAAACCTGAAACCAATCGGTAACATCAGTGATCTGAACGGCTTCAAATAGAAGAAGAGAAATAGTAGCAGAACCACAACAACCGCTGTGTCTTGCCGGCGGCCACCTTGACTCGAACCCGGAACCCGAAAACGAACCTGAATCGAAACAATGGGATCCGAGCTCCGAGCCACCGCCATAATCGCCGTGAAACAGTTGCTCCGCCGCCTCCGTTACGGCGGCGCTGCCGTCGCCGCCGCCAAAGTTTCTCCATCTCTCTCTCTCTCTTCGCGACTCTCTCTCTCTCTCTCTCTGCTTCTCGGTCTCTCTCTCTCGTCATCGCACCACCACCAAACGATGGTGGTGGTGGTCGGCCGGTAATCCCGGTCGTCGGAAATGAATCAGGGAGAGAAAACAGGGGTGTCGGCTATGGGGGTGTGGGTGTTTAGGGTTTCCTTTGCTTTTCTTAGTGTGTGTTGAAGAATATAGATCAGAGGAATAATGGGGGGTTGATTGTATGCGACTGATGAAGAGAATGATGTCTAGTGTTTTCTCAAAACAAGAAATGGAGGGTGATTGTGTGCCTGTATTGTTGGTCTGATGTTTGGATACTCAACTAATTGGTTTTAGATTTGTTTATTTATTATTATTATTATTTTTTTTTAAATCAATGGCCATGCCTCATAAATGTTTATGCATCAACACAAGTAAAGAAAACATGATGATTTTGAGACAGATCCACGTGATGTTTAATGCCATAAGGGTTGGTGATGATTTTTTTTTTTTTATATCTTGAAGCTATACATGATAAATAAATTTTTGGGTCTTACAAATAATTGCGAAAACTAGTTGGGTATTTGATGTGTGCGAATGTATACTACATATGTGAGTTGTCTGGTGTCACACACCTAAATAATAATAATTTGAGTATACGAAAAAAAAACAAAGAACTAACAATTTTATTGTTTCCACGCTTTAAGTACTTATTTAGTTTAAGTCGTTCGCGTAACGTGACTCAAGTAGACGCTCCTAGGCTTTCCAAGGGTCTAGTTAAGTTAATTTACGTCTAATTACGCTACTTATGATGGTATTAATGTTCGTTATGCGCGTAATTAAAACCCGGAAATTACCGGTTGTCACATCCGGCAAGTCCCGAGACTTACTGTTCATAATATGTACCATCCCAGTCACAAACCAGGGATGGTTCAACCTTTTCTTTCTTTGTTTTCTTTTCATAAAATTCCTTAACCCCTTTGACTTTTCGGTCAATCATCTTGCCAAAGATGTGTTTTACCTTGGGGTTAAAGACCTTCTCAGCATCAAATTCCTGTTCATCATGATAAAATTTGTTGGTGCATAATGTCTGAAGCCTGCGTCTTTGTGAAGTTAGATTAACGTATATGGTCTAGATAGGTTATTTTGTAATAGCTCAGGGGTTAAAAGTGTAATTGTATGAAAGTTATGTTGCTGGACCGCTTTTGTGACAGTTGTCCACAAAAGCGACCCAAGCTGGATCGCTCATGTGGACATGTCACATGAGCGGTTCCAGATATCTATATATACCCCTGTGCTCCTTTCATTTGTAATGTTGTCTTGTGCTGTACGTCGAACTGCTGACCGTTTGGCAATCGTTATCAAGTGAAGTAAAAGTGATTAAAGTGTAGATCTCTCTGTTTTCTACTCCTTTCTATCAGTTTTATCATTGTATCATGCTGAAAATGTGTTTCCGCCACATTTTCAGTAAGCACTAGCTCTGATTGACTCATTAGTGTGGTCAAAACTGATCCTACAATTGGTATCAGAGCCAGTTGCGAGTTAGTTGCTAGATACGAAGTGGTTTTCATGGACTTTTGTAGATCTAGACTGATTTAGCGGTGGAAATAGATTGAGATTTGGACAGTAGGTGTGAAACACAGTAATTATAAACCCTTGAAAGTTTCGGATCAAAACATGGCCTAAAAGTGCATAAAAACACTCGTGAAGTTTGGACCGCTCTGACGTCATCTGTGACTCGCTTTTCTGAACCGCTCCTAAGTACAGTTTTAGCTGGATCGCTCGTAATTTTTCTTCTGGATCGCTCCAAATGGCTATTTTAGGTGTTGAATCGCTTTTCTGAACCGCTCATTTGGCAATCTTCTGAACCGCTTGTGTATCATCTGTGGATCGCTCGAAATACAGTCTTTTGAACCGCTTATACGTCATTCCTGGATCGCTCATTAGTCAGATTCTAGGATCGCTCAAAGGTGTATTGTTCAGGATCGCTCCAAAGTTTCCATCTAGATCGCTCTTAGTGAAATTTTCTGGATCGCTTTTGTGCATTCTTTGGATCCCTTATTCATACTGTTTGAAAGTTTTTTCAGATAAAGCTGAAAATGGACAGTCAGGATTTCTACAACATGTTTTCGGGTGTGGGTGCGACTCAAAGCCAAGCAAGTATCATGCAAAATGTCAGTTTAGAAAACGAACTTGGAACGATGCAGAAGCCTCCAAAATTGATAAGTTTGGATGAATATTCAGGATGGTCTGAGAGATTCAAAAATTGGGTGCAGGCAAATCACTTAGAAAGTTGGATGAAAATCGAAAGAGAGTATGTTGCTCCAGTAGATGGGGTGAATATAAAAAAGACAATTGCCAGTCTGACAGCTGCCGAGCAGGTCGAATTCAAAGCTGAGAAAAAGATGATCAGCATCTTACAACAAGCAATAAAAGAAGATATTTTAGTGTTACTGCAGCAAAAAAATAGTTCACAGTCGATATGGCAAGCATTAGAGAAAAAGTTCAAAGGCAGCGCGTCAATGATTAAAAGTAAAACGGCATTGCTAAAGAAAGAGTTTGACATCTTCACAGGGATTAAGGGTGAATCAACAAAGCAGCTTATAGAGAGGTATTGTCATCTAGTGTTAGAGATGAGAAGGTTGGACATCGAGAAGACCCATGAAGAGTGGATAGACAAATTGTGCGATGCACTTCCCTATGAGGAATGAGGAACATATGTGATGATGTTGAAAAATAGTTCGGATTTCGTGAACTATAGTTTGAGTGAATTCATAGAGAAAATTGAGGCTCATGAATTAGAATTGGTGAAAGTCAAGAAGATGAATCCAACGAATATGCCACAGGATGTATCTTTGTATTACAAGAGTAGTTCTGTAGTATCGAATGTTCAAAGTCCGAAAATTCAAACTAGTTTTAGTGCAGACAACACTTCATCTGTTGCTCCAAATGCCTATCAGTCAAGTCAATCGACTCCATTTGCAAACTACGAGCCGAATGTCAAAGTCTCAGATCAAAATTCTCCTCAAAGCTCTACTGGATCAAATCAACAAACAGTTGTGTCAGGAGTACAATGTAACATTGCAATTAACATCAAGAATGGAAATGAAATCTCCGAAAATGCAGCCAAGCAGCACATCGAGTTATTGGGTTCAGTTCTAGAAGCATATGAAGGGTTGGTCGCTGGTAGGATCGGAAATCCCGATATGACTTAAGAGGATTACGATCAGATCGATCCGGAGGAACTGGAATTGATAGATATTAAGTGGTGTATGGCAAGTTTAGTTCGAAGAGCTCAACGATTTATGGAAATCACCGGTAGAAACAGTTTGTCGGGTCCGGATCAGAAATTAGGGTTCGATAAGACCAAAGTTACATGTTTTAAATGCAAAGAGAAAGGTCATTTCAAGCGTGAATGTCCGAATCGTGAGGTGAAAAATCATCAGAATCCGTTTACCACTGACTATTACAGACAAGCTATATATCATCGCCCAAACCAACAGCCTACAGTTCAAAGACCTCAGATCGAGAACAAACCTGAGAAGGCGTTGATCGGTAACCAAGATGATGAGAAGGTTGCGTCTGGTTTTAGTTGGGATAAGTATATTCCAGGAAAAGACGATCAAGCAATGATGGCTGAAGTTGTAGAGATTACAGAGACGGGTGCTGAGTCAGAAGTTCTCGAGAAGGTAGTTGCTGAGAATGTTATTGAAGAAGTTACTGAAATTGCTGAGTCTGGTTCTGAGGTGGTTGATAAAGCAGTGACTGAAGCTGTTAAGTCTGTTGCTGAGTTCGTGGTTGAAGAGGTTATTCAAGTTGTTGATCAGGAAGTTCCGGAGGTCGTTAAAGATGTTTCTATGGAAGATTCTGCAAAAGCTGAGGAATTTGTATCTGATGTTCTTAGTTTTCAATCTCGACTGGAGGAATTTGTCTATACTATGAAATCAATTTTACCTTTTAACATATTTGATTCTTTTGCAGATTATTTTGAAGATCCAAGAACCGGAACCTGTCCGAGATTCGTAGCGGAGAAAGAAGAAGTCGAGGAGATTATTGATGTGTCGAAGGAAATGACTGAAGAAACTCTAAAGAAGATTGCAGATAAAGCACTGATGAGCAAATTAAAAGAGGTAGATTCAGACATTCAGGAGTCAGTCGATAAAGTGTCAGGTCTAGGAGAGGAATCTGGAGTCTTAGAGGTCAACATGGTCAAGTCGTCTGAGTTGGAGTCAAATCCTGTTGGTAAAATTTTTTGTGAGAATGAGATTATAGTAGAAAAAGTTTCAGAGTCTCTGATACACCGTGTCAACGTTGTTCACAACCATGCACGGAGTGTCTTGAAAAAGACACCATGTATTAGGAACTGAAAGAACATGCAGATCTGTTGAAGTTTGACTTAGGGCAAGTAAAAGAGGCATACGACACATTGTCTAGGTCAATAAAAATGATACAAAATGAAAGTCTTGAAAACGATGAAGCAACCAAGCTGGCACAATCAACTTTATTTGACAAACAAAGAGAAGTGAATTTTCATTTAGACACAATTGCATCTTTGAGAAAAGAGCTTGAGTTGACTAAAATTGAAAATGATAGAATTGATAAGAAATTGATGAGTTATGTGGCATCATCATATGTGTTAGAGCAAATAGTACCACAACAGCCACATGCTTCATCTGTCTTCAACAGAGTTCCACCCCCAATGTGGAATCATTATACACAGAAATATCTAGATGGGGTGAAAGCTGCATTAAACATAAAACTAAAAACACTCGAAAATGATTTACCTGATAACCTTGATATAACTTTCACTGCGTCTGACACTGACAACGAATCCCAGGTAATAAAAAATGTTATTGATCAGGTGTTGGACGATGATAGTGAGAAATCTGAGAAAGCAAAATCAGTGGAGTCCGGTAGTGAGTATGAGGAGGACGGAAACTTTTTAGATCGTTATTTGACGAAAAATGATAAAAGTGTGGATGATGATTCAATCATGGTGGCTTACACTATGGTTGGATCTGACAAACTTTACTCCAACATCGAGTTTCCGCTTTAGAATGTTAAATTTGAGAATGTTCAGAAAGTGTTTAAGCTGATTGAGTTGAGCGTAAACTAATTAAAGAAAAATGATTTCTTTTCAAAACTAAACAAATCAGTTGGTTCGTCACGTCCTACTAGTCCAGAAAAGGTAGAGGGGGTGGGTAAAAACCAAAACAAGAAAAATCAGTTGAAGAACAAAGGTCTTGGTTTTGAGAAGAAAATGAACTAAGAAGCTGGTAAAGCCAAAAGATAGAATTGATGATGTATTTGTTTGTGGTCTGAGCACTGAGACTGAAAAAGAGTATATTTTTAGTCAAAAGGTCGTGGACGATTTCAATGCAGCGCAAAAGCTGAAAGGAGAAACTGTTGGTAGCTCATTTGTCGAGTATGACAAACGTGTATGCTATCGCTGCAATGAAGTCGGCCACATGGCGAAGCAGTGTAAGAAAGTGATCGAAAAACTGGTTGTGATAAAAGCTGTTAAGAAACAAGTGGTTGAGAAACCGAAGGTTGAAAAACCTAAGGATAAAAACAAATATGTGCCAAAACAGACCATTCAAAAACATCGACCAAAATCACCGGTCGTTGGAAAAGATAAACAAGTGATGGTTTCGCCGATCCGAATTCTCAAACGAGGTGAAAAGTTGAAGTTGGAGGATAGGCCAGAATCGATTTTCGAAATTGGCGAGTCTTCTAAGTCCCCCAAGACTTCAAAATTTTACCTTAAAGCAAAAACTTTTGAAAAACAATCATGGATCGCGAAATCTAAACCATCCGGTGAGATTAAAAATATGGAAAATGTGTTGAAAAATGCGTCACAGTCTGTGAAAGATGATGTTGCTGTATTTGAGTCTGAAATTGATCAGTTTTTGTCGGAATTTCCCAAACTTCATAACAACATGAAACAAGATAAAAAGGAAATTGAGCCAAACGTCACATTTAACTTTCCGAAAACAACTGAGAAATGCAATGTGGTTTTTGGTACAGTATCGGAAGTTAAAAAGTCGTGGGCATCATTGTTTAACTGATGTGTTTGTGAATTGATTGCAGGAGCTGCCCAAGTCTGTGCTCTCAAGGTGGATAATGGACAGCGGAGCGTCGCGACACATGACGGGATCCTTAGCACTGTTGTATGATGTCAAAGCGATTAATGGAAGTTACGTTGGATTTGCCGGTAATCAAGGTGGAAGGATTGTTGGTCAAGGAATGCTCACGAACGGCATCATATCGTTTGATAAAGTGAATTATATTGTTGAACTGACGAACAATTTGTTAAGTATTTCGCAAATCTGCGACAAAGACTTTAGCGTACACTTTACAAAAACAGAATGCTTAGTCTTAAAACCAGGGTTTAAAGTCCCTGATGAGTTGGTTCTGTTGCGCGCCCCTAGGGTTAATGATCTTTACATTTTAGACATGAGCGCTGCAACACCAACAACTCCTCAAAAACAATGCTTTGTGACAAAATCTAAAGGGACTGAAAAAGAGTCGGTTATGTGGCACAGAAAGATGGGTCATATACACATTCGTAAAATGAACTTTCTTGTGGACAACGATTTGGTAGAAGGTGTGAATGTTAAAAATTTTCATTTATCTGACGATTGTGTTGCATGTAAGAAAGGTAAACAGGTAAGGAAGTCTCATCCGCTAAAGATGATCAACACAATCCGGTTACCTCTCGAGAGATTGCATATGGATCTCTTTGGGCCGGTCAACGTCAAAAGCATCAGTGGAGATTCTTACTGTTTGGTGGTTACGGATGATTATACAAGATTTTCGTGGGTCGTTTGTTTGGAAAAGAAGGATGAAACGTTTGAGGCTTTAATGGTCTTGTTCAAAAAGATGGAAACAGTGTACAAGCTGCCGATCAGAAGAATTCGAAGCGATAATGGAACTGAGTTCAAAAACAACAAAATGTACGAGTTCTGCAATGAAAAGGGGATACTTCACGAATTCAGTGAGCCATATACTCCACAACAAAACGGCGTGGCTGAGCGAAAGAATAGAACCCTGATTGAGACTGCACGTACTATGTTGGCCGATTCAAAGCTTCCAATTTTCTTCTGGAGTGAAGCAGTGTCAGCAGCTTGCTATACTCTGAATAGAGTTCTGACAGTGATGAAATATAAAAAGACTTGTTTTGAGTTGTTGCATCGCTATAAGCCAAATCTTGAGTTCTTGGAACCTTTTGGCTCTCCGTGTACGTTCATCGATGCTGATGGTAAATTCGGAGCGAAAGCAAATGAAGGATTTTTCGTAGGATACGCCAGCCCATTAAAGAGGGTATTTGTACCGTGTCTGGGGAAGGTGATTCAGGTCCATCATGTGGATTGTCAGAAGCATACGCCGTCACAACAACTTCCCGGACAAAGATTCCTATTTGATTACGACAAACTCTGGGAATCGTTTCATCTACCGTCCGAGCCGAGTGAGGAGGAAATTGCTCTTATGTACCTGTATCAGCAAAGTCAGTTGCAAGAGCCGAAATCTAGACCGCTAGATGTTCCTACGCCAACTGTGGGCACTCACGATGATGAAGCTGGACCAAGTGGAACAGTTCATATACCGCCAGAGGAACCAGAGGAACCAGCTCCGTCATTTGACGTTTCTGACGACTCAGAGGTGGAACCCGCTCTTACCTTTGACGAGGAACCAAATGAGACATCAGAGGAGGCTGTTGATCAAATCGTTGATCTCGACATTTCAAATCTGGAATCGGAAGTTGTTGTGCCTGATACTGTGATGCCACGGACACTGTCTTATCATCCTTCAGAACAAATTATTGGCGATTTACAGAGTGGTGTCAAAACAAGACATCAGATAGATCAAGCTTTTACATGTTTTTATTCTGATATAGCTGATATGCAGAAAGAAGTCTCATACAAATGTTTTATTTCGCAGATTGAACCCAGAACTTACAAAGAAGCATTGACCGAGGACAGCTGGATGAATGCTATGCAGGAAGACTTGCAACAATTTGAGAAACTGGGTGTCTGGAGACTGGTCGATCTGTCGAAAAATCAGAAGCTGATAAAGACAAAATGGGTGTTTAAATGTAAACGTGATGATAGAGGAGTCGTGGTGAGGAACAAAGCACGTCTCGTGGTCCAGCGTTTCAGCCAGCAGGAGGGAATAGACTATGAAGAAGTTTATGCGCCGGTAGCAAGGCTTGAAGCAATCCGCATTTTTCTAGCCTTTGCTTCATGGAAAGATTTCAAAGTCTATCAACTCGATGTTAAATCGGCATTTCTGTATGGCAAGATTCGAGAAGAAGTTTACGTGGGGCAACCACCGGGGTTTGCAGATCCGCTAAACAGAGACAAGGTGTATTTGCTGGATAAAGCTTTATACGGTCTACACCAGGCCCCGAGAGCCTGGTATGAGACGCTTTCGACCTACTTGCTGGACAACGGGTTCACAAGAGGAACAGTAGATAGCACCTTGTTCACAAAAGAAGTAGCTGGCCACTTGCTGATTGTGCAAATCTATGTCGACGATATCATTTTTGGTTCCACCAACGACGAGTTATGCAAAGAGTTTGAAGTTGTGATGAAGAAGAAATTTGAAATGAGTTCGATGGGGGAGATGAAATTCTTCCTCGGGTTACAAGTTGAACAATTACCCGACGGAATTTTCATTCATCAATCGAAGTATGTAAAGGACGTGCTGGATAAGTTTGACATGACAGAATGCAGTCCTGCATCAACCCCCCTCGCACAAAATCATGGTATCTGTCCGGATGAACAAGGTGTGAAGATGGATGAAACATTATACAGATCAATCATCGGATCGTTGATGTATCTTACAGCTTCCCGGCCCGACATCATGTATCCGACGTGTTTGTGCGCACGATATCAGTCAAACCCGAAGCAATCACACCTGACGATCGTCAAACACATTTTACGGTATTTGAAGGGTTGCCCAAGCATCGGCTTGTGGTACCCTCGCTCGGGTGATTTTACATTATCTGGCTTCGCAGATTCAGACTTTGGTAGTTGCAAGCAGAACGTAAAGTCCACCACTGCTGGGTGCCAGTTCTTCGGAACTCGGCTCGTTACCTGGCAGTGCAAGAAGCAAACTGCAGTCGCGCTCTCAACTTGTGAGGCTGAGTACGTCTCAGCCTCTAGCTGTTGTTCTCAGATTCTCTGGATTCAACAGCAGATGCGCGATTTCGGTCTGCAATTCTTGGATACTCCAATATTTGTGGACAATGAAGCAGCCATCAATGTTACGAAAAATCCGGTTCACCACTCAAAAACGAAACACATAGAAATCCGTCACCATTTTATTCGAGATTGTTACGAAAAGAAATTAATACGGATTGAACATGTGAGCACCGATGATCAGAAAGAAAGCTGATTTTTACACAAAACCGTTTGATAAAAAGAGATTTTATTATCTTTTAAGGTTAAATGGGTTAAAAAATCTGCAATCTGGGAGGGTTATTGAGTGTGAAGCCGAGCTGGGCGGCGATCTGACTTGAACCGTATCGAGTTGTCAACTTTTGTTTGTACAGTTGTATTTCCTGCTTTTTGTTAAAAACAAAAACACAAAAATATGTTTTAGTTTTAGGGGGAGATATTCGCAGAAAAATACAAAAACATGATAAAATCATAAAAATCCAAAAACATTAAAAAATGCAAAAAGAGCTGTGTAGTATAGGGGAAATGATAGTACATCAGCTAGACAGGCACAGTACGCTAGTGATATGTAATGAAAAATGCAATTAAGCAGTCTCGTTAAAGATGTGCCGGTAGGTTCTTGCAGATTTAGTAGATCGGTTTGGGATATAAACTAAATTTAACTTGCGTTTTCGTGGGGAACACCTCCAGGATATATAGGTAACCCCTGAAATCCTGTTTGAAAGGTCCCGTATTCTGAGATACTAGGTCTTTATACTCGGTGATATCTGGGGTATTATCCCGGGACTTCTGCTGTATGGAAATACTGACCTAGTCCCCGGATAATACTTTATGCAAAAAGCTTTGAAACATAAGCTTCACCCTCAGCATGCTGATGAAACAATAAAATTGATAGTCGCTGCTGTTGAAATGCAAAAGATCCTCTAAAGGGGACCCACCGAAAAGTCGAGCCGTCATCTCTCTGCTGAACGGAAGTTCTGACCTGAGCTCTCACGGTTTCGCATTTACCCCTAACAGATATCAGTTGTGGTATATTCACCTGTAAGACTGAATACTGGGATCCGGATACGGGAGTATATACTGAGGTGGGAACACACGTTGACGTTTAAGTCTCTAAAACACTATTAATGTATCCCGAACAGTTTGAAAATTCTGTGAGAACTTAAAGTGGATCAATATACCGACAATCAACGCGAATTGTTTAAATGTTTAAAATGAAATAAGCTTAACGGTGCTTGTGTTCTGTCGGCAGCTGATATGATCCCTTAACACGCTCGAAAAAATATTGTGTGTATATATTTCTGTTTGTACAGCTTTAAACCCAAAAAGATTTTTTTTCTCATTTTAGTTTCGACAACTGATACTGGGGATTGGAAGTTTAAAGCCCGTGTGCAGATCATGTCGGTGTCTGATGAGGTTTGGGTAAGCTGTGATTGCAAACAAAGATCTGAGATGATGTTTTACAGATAAAATATGCAAATGGTTTAAATGTTGAAAAGTTCATTAAGTTAAACTGTTTTTGAAACAAAACGACAAAGTACTTCATAAATCTGATTATCCAAGGCCATTAACTTGGACTTGGAAGATCAATCAGTTATTCCAAGGTCATTAACTTGGACTTGGTCAACTGGGTGCCAGCATGTGAAATCGAACAAGTTGAAAAATAAATAAAAATTGATTTTTTTTGAAAAAGTTAAGGGTGGATCGCTTTTATGACATCTATGGACCGCTCTTGTGAAAAGTTACAGTGTGAACCGCTCATAGGGCATGACGAATAAGCGGTTTAGACCCTCATATATAAGGAACAGGGTCCGCTTATTCTACCATTAACCTAAATTGCTTTTACGTCAATAGTCTCTGGGGCGATTCCACCTGTTTCATCGTGTTCTTCAAGATTTCATGCTGTTTTGACCGTGTTTTCACTTGTTCGTGATAGATTACTACTTTTTACATCATGGGCAAGGTAAATCTTCTTTTAATTTCAGTTCTTATGTGATAAACCATGTATGTCGGCGTGTGTGTCTGAACGATTCATGTTTTAAGCATGTTAATGTCTGTTTTGTGTGAAATTATTGTTGATTTAGTGTCGTATGATGATATTAGATGTTATATTACATGTAAATTGATGAGTTTTGTACATTAGATGAGGGTTGTCGGAACTGAAGGTGTTTAGATCTAGATCTAGGGTGTTTTAGGCTATTCTAACAAAATTAAAAGACACCTTTAGGGTCGGAATGTTCAGCTGAATCTGATTTTCGAATCAATTTTAAGTTTTAAGTTGTTGTTACACGTTGTAGATATGTGGACCGCTTTTACAGTTGGTTTGTTGAGGACCGCTCTTAGATCATTCTTGAACCGCTTTTGCGAGCAGATGTACCTTGAACCGCTTATAGGTCCCATGTTGAATCGCTCATTCATACATTTCTAGGACCGCCCATTGGAACAAATTCTGAACCGCTTTTAAGGCATATTAGGGGTGTATCGCTTATGTGACTAGGGGTGGATCGCTTTTTATGTTTTTAGTTGGACCGCTTTTTAGTCATTCTTGTGGATCGCTTTTAGGGTTGTACAGTTTATGAACCGCTTTTTTGGGTGAAATGAGTTTGGATCGCTTATCTGGGATCGTTTTTTTGGTCAATTTCAAAAGTTCAAAATTTGCTAAGTATTGATTTCTGTTGTTGTTATGCAGGCTTCTACGAATGTGTTGTTCGATCCAGTCCACAACAGTTGTGTGGATTTAGATGTGGAGAAATATCCGCTGTTATCTGAATTCAGCAGTATTTTGAGTTACATGGATCGTATACCAGTAAAGAAAGCGATGACGGAACAGAGGCCGTTGTATCGATCGCATATCAGCAGACTTTGGAACAGTGCAAGGTATGACGAGGAAAAGAAAGTGATTTCAGCAGAAGTGGAAGTGAATGGAAAGATAGAGACTATACTAGTGTCCGAAGCGTTGGTTCGAGAAGTTATGGAGTTCCCTGATGAAGACAACTACCCAACTAGATTTCCTGAAAGAATGGTGAAGGGTTGCATGCTACGTTTGGGATACAGAAGCACGTTGAATACTGGAAATTACTTGAAGTCAAAATTCCAGAAATCATTCAAGTTCTTGATTCACTGTATTTTGATTTCCCTGAGTCACACAAAGGGAAGTTATGATCAGATGAGGGATTATCAAATGAATATGTTAACTGCTTTAGTATTGAACAAGAAATACAACTTCTCGCACATCATTTTTCATTATATGGTGGAGAATCTAGCGTCAGATGTTAGAGTTCGGAGATATCCACGCTTTGTTCAAATGATGATTGACCGTGCTTATCCTGGTATTAACAGACACATTAAAGATGATCTTCTTGTTCAAGGACACATGTCTAATATCTCATTGAAGAACTTGATCAAGTACCATCCTCATCATCCAGAGCCGGAGTTGGTGATTGAAAACTTTGGATTACTTAAAGATGCAAGTTATGTGGATCCTGATCCAGAAAATCATCAAAACTGGAGAAATGAAGAGGAAATGAAAGAAGCATTGTATGCTGCGGAGTTGAAGATAATTCAGGGTTTCAAACCAACCAAGAATGAGTGGTATGTGAAGGAGTCTGGGCGCAGACGTAGACTTGTATCTCCGGTAGCTGAAGGTGAAGGTTCTTCATCAAAGCCAAGAAAGAAACAAAAGAAGAAGGCTGAAACTATGTTAATAGATGAGTCTGAAGAAGAAGTTCCTGAGGTGAACATTGAAGAGGAACAAGAGGCGGCTAGTGTAGCACATATTGAAATTGAGACTGATTTGTTCACAACAGAAGCAGATTTTGTTGATAGACCAGTTACTTCTGAGGTTCAAAAGGAGAAAGAAAAAGTGATAGATGATGTTGAAGGCGACGATGTTGATAAAGACACTACTAGTTCTTCTAGTGGGTCTGTGTTTGAGATAGTTGATGCAAAAGAACGTGAAAAGCGAATGAGAGTGGAGGTAGAAAAAGAGAAGTTACTCAGAAAGAGGAGGAGAGAAGAGAAAGAAGATGCACCTTATGAACCGTCTCCAGAACATATTTCTGCATCTCAATCTACTCCTAAGAGTAAAAAGAAAGCTGGAGGTAGAAAGAAGGCTACTCCAAAGATAAAAGTATTAAAGCGCCCTCAAAAGATCATGCAAACACAATCTACACCTCCACGTCAACAAACACTTCCACATCAACCAACACCTCCACAATCTCCAATACATCAATCACCACCTAGACAACCAACACCACAACAATCGCCAAAACAACCTACTCATCCATCACATTCAACACCACCCAGACAACCTACTCCACAACGACAACCATCTCCTCTGTTTCCACCATCACCACCTCCACATCAACAATATTATTCTTCTCAAGATCTTTTTGGCACACCTCCAATTGCTCAAGCACAACTTGGTTCTTCAAGTAGAGGTCTTGCGATACCGCATGACAATCTGCTAGATGTTGATTTTGATTTTGCAAACAATTCTCAAATCTTGAAGTTGGAAAAGAGAATTGATGAGGTGATAGCAGAAAACAAAAAGTTGGCGGATGAATGCAAAAGAATTGCTGAAAGAGAAAAGTCTCTTGCTGGAAAGGTGCAGAGATTAGAAGGTGAAAACAAAGTGTTGGAACTAAAGATTGAAGTTGATCAGACAGAAATTGATGTTTTGAAAGTTCGAGTGTCTGAGTTAGAAGAGGAGAAGAGTCGTCGGGAAAGTGAAAACGAGTACTATAAGCTGAAGAACAAAGAACTTATGGCTGCTAAAGCACTACATGAACATAAGTTCTACATGCTAAATAGGGTTGTGGAAAGTATGTTGGAGACGTCTGTGGAACAAAAGTATGAAGAATTGAAGTTAGAGGATCTTCGTGCTGAACGTAAAGCAGAAGTAGAAAGGCAAATGAAAGAAAAAGGTAAAGCTGTTGAAGGAAGTTCTGTAATGTCTATTGTGCCTTCAATGGTGGTAGATAATCCAGTGCCTATATCCTCAGTTCCTGGTATAGTTGAAGAAGAAATTCAATCGCCAAAGTTAATTGGTGGCGAAGAAGAAGAGGATGATGAAGATGATGATGAGGAAGAGTTTGTTTACTCTGCAAGCAGTCATAGTTCAAAAGGTGATGATGACGATGACGCTGCATGAGGTTCTGGTGTGAGAGTTACTGAAGCTTCAAAAGAAAAAGTCGTTGAAGATCTGCTAAACCATACAGTTAATGAAGAAAGTGGGGAAGCTGAGAGAAAGGGGGAGTCGAGTAAGAATCAGATTGTCGAACATCATGAACCGTTGTTCTTATGTCTAGACGTGTATAGGGAGATGTTAAATGATGTAAATCCCGAGAATCCAATTGATCTTGAAGCTGATCTGGAATCTTTTGATATCAATAAACAGAAAGATTACAAGTATAACTATGTTGAGGATGCAGATCAGTAAGATAGGGTTGAAGTAAAGGATTGTTCTGATAATGAGGATGTCGCTGAAGATACATCAAAACTTCCTACATTAATGGAGTTTTTCGCAGCAGAAAACAGAGAAGAGTTGCGTCAGAAAGTGACTGAAGCGGTGAATGAAAATGTGTTTGAGTGCTTGAGAAAAGAAGCTGAACAAGAAAGTCAATCAAATGTTGAGAGAGAAGATCATTCAAAATGGTTTAAAGACAGTCATGAAAGAAAGTTCAAGAGACCTTTGAAGTTTTTTCAACGTGATAGATCTATTTCTCTTGGTGATATCATCAGTTGTGGTTTTCTTCCTCAAGTCAACGCCTATGCAGTTAGAAGAGAATATGGTGTCCAATACTTTAAACGTTTATATGACATTATGTCATTACCATGGTGGGATGTCGATGAGTTATCTCAGGTGAGAACGTTGGAGTATCAGGTGAGACAGAATGATAAAGCAATGTGGGGATATATCAAGTATGAGACTCTTAGAGGTTATCTGAAATGGAAACCTCATCGTCCAAGACGGGTTGAAAGAGTAGATCCTGAAACTGGTGTACGGGAAACTATTCTGAATGTAAAGCCTCCAAGAACCATAACGACGATTCCTATGCCAGAAATGGAACAAGATTTTTACAAAGGGTTCATTGATTGGGTGTATAGCTGTCTTACAACTGAAGCTATCATTACATACAGAGCTGGTAGTGAGCTGAGATATATTCGTGTCTATGATCCGATGTGGCTGGTGAATTGTTCGGCAAAAGACATCGAATGCTTGTTTATTCACAAGATTCGTTATAAAGCAGAAGATAAAGATCAAGCTCAACAGTTCCAGCGTGGTATCACTGTGCTTTCAAAAAGGAATCAATTCCGAAAGCAAGTGGAAATCGTCTTGGTGGGCATTGGATGAAAAGATGAAGATGAAAGCTAAACGTAAACGTGAACGTGAAAATCGTAGGATGGAAGACAAAAGAGGAAATTTTTTGAAGAAACAATAGGAAGAAGAGAAGGCAGAGAAACGTAAGCGTGAAAAGATCAGAGTTGCATTGAGCAGGAAGCCTAAAGGGCGTGAAGAAAATTACAAGGCTGCTATCTGAAGACCAATTTTCAAGACAAAGACTGCGGCTTCATCCACGGGGGAGTTTGTTGGTGCATAATGTCTGAAGCCTGCGTCTTTGTGAAGTTAGATTAACGTATATGGTCTAGATAGGTTATTTTGTAATAGCTCAGGGGTTAAAAGTGTAATTGTATGAAAGTTATGTTGCTGGACCGCTTTTGTGACAGTTGTCCACAAAAGCGACCCAAGCTGGATCGCTCATGTGGACATGTCACATGAGCGGTTCCAGATATCTATATATACCCTTGTGCTCCTTTCATTTGTAACGTTGTCTTGTGCTGTACGTCGAACTGCTGACCGTTTGGCTATCGTTATCAAGTGAAGTAAAAGTGATTAAAGTGTAGATCTCTCTGTTTTCTACTCCTTTCCATCAGTTTTATCATCGTATCATGCTGAAAATGTGTTTCCGCCACATTTTCAGTAAGCACTAGCTCTGATTGACTCATTAGTGTGGTCAAAACTGATCCTACAAAATTGGTTAGAAATTTCAACTTTACCAATTTTCTTTTTATAATTCTCAGCCCGAAGTAATGGAAACTCCTCATCATTAACAATCGGAACTGATTTTTCAACTTTTACATCATCTTCACATTTTGAAACAATTTGTGGCTCAACTGACTTTGTGGAATCAGTTTCATCGCCTGAAGATAGCTCCTCTGATTTTGACCCATCAGAATCATCGCTAGAGCTTTCACCAAACTTCTTAACAATCCATTTCTGGTTATATGATTTTGCTCTTTTCTTGTAAAACTTGTTTGAACTTTCACCAGTTTCAAAAATAGATTTTTTAAACAGTTTGGTTCGATCAATTGGTGGCTCAAACTCAATCACTTGTTCTTTGAGTTTATGAGATACTCCCTGTTTTGATTGTATCGCCTTAGAACAATCTTTGGCAATATGTCCAACATTGTTGCACTTGAAACAGGTTCTCGAGTCTCTCTTCTGCTCAGCTATCTTCTTCAACTCAACTTGCTTCTTCGTCAGAAACTCACTGTTTGATTCTCTCCAGAAGTTTGTCTTTTCTTCTTCATCAGTTGATGTACCTGAAACAAATGACATTTTGGATTTAAAATCACGAACATATTTTTCATTTTTCTGTTTTTCTGTAGGAATAAACCCTAAACCTTTCTTTTTGAAATTACCATTATGATTTGATCTCTTTTGGAAATCTGAACCAGAACTGTAATTCTTTTTCTTGTTTAATCTCTCTTGAACTCTTGAGGTGTAATATCTTGGTTTTTCATTAAGACATAAGCCTTTTATTTCAGAAATATTAATTTCTATGAGCACGAAAACCTTGTTTATCAATTCAGTTTTGACACCTCTTATTGGAAATTCTTCATCAGAATATATTTTGTCAGAATCATTCAAAGTGTAAGCAACTTTAAACAATCCATCATCCAAATTAGATTTTGACAACAAAAACTTTCTATGATAAACTAATTTGTCCTGTTTTTCTGCATGACACGACGTGTTTAATTCAGAATTTGACCCTGACACTGACACCGACTTTGATTCCTCAGTATCATCATTATCTAACACATGATCCACGACTTTCTTCATCAATTGAGACTGTTGATCAGTGTCAGATGATGTAAACTCAACATCAATGCTTTCTGAAAGAATAACCGACGACTCTGACTCCCATTGTAAATTTGTTGCCTTTTTGACTCTTTCATCGTTAGGATATCTAGGCAAATATCCATTTTCCAGCGGGGGTGGACACTTGTTATAACTGACACCTTGCTTCTTACCAGATGCTGTCTTTTCGGTGTCTTTTTTCTTGTCATTCTTCTTCTTGTCAGCAATCTTTTCATCAGCATCTACTCCAGCTGCTTTCTCTTCAGTTACCTCATCATCTTCCCATACCTTCATACTTTCAACCGTCGGATAAATCCTGTCAATGACATAGGAAGTACATGAGTAACTTTTTAACAAACGATTAACTCTTTCTGTTTCAATTCTTTACAGCTCAAGCTTTTCTTCCAAAGCAGCACATTTCTCAATGTAATTGTTTACAACTTTCTGCTTTGTCATGAAAGCTCCCTGAAGTGTCTTCATTGTTGTAGCTTGTTCTTCACTCGTTTGGTTGTATTGATTCATCGTTTTGTTCAGCACATCATAAGACTCCTTCAAACTGTTCAAGTTGTAAATCAATGTGCTGTTCTGCTTCTTTACAGCTTCACAATTTTCACACTTTACTGGAATCTTTTTTGCATCAACTTCTTCCTCAACCTTGAATTTAGGAACATGTTTCACCTTTTGTCTTCTCACCACTGGAAACTCTTCATCATCACTGCTCACTGGTGTCTTGATCTTTTTCTTTTTCTTTTTGGCTTTTTCATCTTCACTATCACTCTCAGCAAGCAATTTCATATCTTCTTTGAATTTTCTTGCCCAATACTCCGTATCATCATCACTATCATCTTCAATCTTTGCCATGAAAGCTGTGTAAGATGTAGTTTGATCAGGGATATAATCATCCCAAGTAAAATTCTCCCAGCTAAAACCCTCTAGTAATCTCTCATCATCTTGATCAATTATCAAAGCACTACTATCTCTTCTTTTTCCATACAATCTATCACTATTACCCACACAAGCTCTTTTTCCAGAATCTTCAATCACATCTCTTCCATGTGCAGTTTGAGCTTGATGTTTATGTTGTTGAGATGATTCTTGACCAACTTGGTGATAGATGGCTTTCCGATAGTAATCGTTATTGTTATTGAACGGATTTTGAGCCCCACTTGCTTCTCGGTTAGTGCACTCCCTCTTGAAGTGTCCTTTTTCCCTGCACCGAAAACAAGTGAGTTTAGATTTGTCAAAACCTAAAGTAGAAACATTTGCATCACGAAGATCATCTCTCCCCGTGATTTGTTTGAATATCTCAGCTCTCCGTAACACGCTAGCCAGACACCATTTTATGTCCATCAGTTCCATCTCTTCAGCATCAATCTGGTCGTAATCTTCCTTGATTAACATTGGATTGCCGATACGACCTGCAACAAAACAAGTATAAGATTCCAAAACCATTCCTGTTGGTGCACTTGTGTCTGTACTTTGTCTGTATTCGGTCACGATGTAAACGATGTCCTTGTCAGTCATGTAAGTTGACCAAGTCAACCGTCCTCCTGGTTTGACTCAGTCAACAGTTAGTAAACTTGATGAAAGTTGTCTGACTCGAAGGATGAGTGATCGAAGGATAATGTAGATCCTTCGATCACCTCGAAAGATATGCTTCGATTGATAGACCTCGAAAGACTATCCTTCGAGGTCCTTGTTGATCCTTCGAAAGCATTGTATTCGAAAGATGATCCTTCGGACCATCTATCGGATCCTTCGAGCAGACCTGCTGTGTTTGGGTATATATACCCATGCAATGTGTTGAGTTCTGTAGATGCACACACCAAAAGAGAGAGACTTCTTTGAGAGCATTCTGTCCGAAACTCACACACACACTTTGAGAGTTTACAAGTTAGGTTTGTAAACATTGTGCTTGTAACCGAAACCTTCATTTGCATTAATACAAGTTGTGTTAATCGGTGAACCCGTGTGTGTTTGTGTTCATACTTGCTTAATCTCGGTTTGCTTGCTAGCTTGGATTCCGCACTCGCTAGTGGGTTAGTATAACAAGGTTTGAGGTTCGTCATCCTCCGACAAAAGGGACCTACAAGTGGTATCAGAGCTTGGCTCTTTACCTTGTTTAAAACCGGGTTATTAAAGTTCTTGGTGTGTGTTTGAACACTTGGTTTAACACCTGTTTTTGTTGGTTTTTCTACACTTTTAAACTGGAAAACGTGTTTTAAACTTACCGGGAGTGTTCATAAGTGGGTTGGGTAACTTAAAACTTGTTTTTAAGTGTCTTTGTGTTTTCCGGCGAAAATTCCGGTTAAAGCTCCGGTGACTGGTTTTAGGATAAGGTTTCCTTTTTGGGCAAATTATCTTTCAAAATCTTAGTTGGTGGGAAAGTTGTCAGCCTGCCATACTCTTTGCCGAAAGTTGACTTTACCTACCCATCACCTTTTTCACCAACCTGTCACATCAGCGTCAGTGTGTCAGACTCTCTCGAAAGATATCTTTCGACATCGAAAGATCATCTTTCGACCATCTTTCGATCAAGGAAGGCTCGAAAGACTATCATCCTTCGACCCATCCTTCGAAGTCTGAAACATATCCTTCGATTAAGGAATCTATTTGAAAGATAAGTGTCCGAAAGATAGGGATTTATCTCGAAAGATAAGGATCTTTCAAGTGTGAATCTTTCGAGATTTTGAATCTTTCGAAGCCAGTGCTCGAAAGTCAACAGTGATCTTTCGAACACTGTTGATCATTCGAACTAGTGTGATCTTTCGAAAGTCAGCTATACGAAAGATAAGGATATATACTCGAAAGATGAGGATCTTTCAAATAGTGAATCCTTCGAGCTTGTGAATCTTTCGAAACCATTGTTCGAGATACAACAGTGACCTTTCGAGTATTGTTGATCCTTCGAACAATAGTCGATCTTTCGATTGTGGTCAGTTTATTGTTAACAAGTTTCTGTGATTTCAGATCTTTCGACCAGGATCCTTCGGTTGTGTTATCCTTCGGATTGTTCACTTAGCGTTTATTGTGCATATCAATCATGAATCCGAGTTGGTGGAATCCTGCCCCAGACAGTGGAAAATATACCAGTTCTGGTGTCACTCCCTCATGGTGGGGCACACCGGCGCCAGACAGTGGAAAATACACGTCTACAAGTCTATCGCCTTCATGGGCCGAGTCTCCGGTATCGACATCTTCTCAGGGAAATCAGTGGGCGTTAGTCTCGAATCAAACTCCGAGTATCCATAGTATTTTACTGAGCGAAAGCGAAACAGGAAGTTTGAATCGACCTCCGAAGCTGATGCATTTAAACGAGTATCCGGGTTGGGCTGATAGATTCCGTACATATGTTTTGGGCCAGAATACAGAGCTGTGGATACGTTTCACCACAGATTTTGATCAAGCTATCGAAGTCGCCGCTTCAACAACTGCTAGTTTTGCCGATCTTCCAGAGGATCAGAAGAAAAATATATGATCTGGAGAAGAAAGCCTATGCCATTCTCACTCAGGCGTTAAGCAAAGACATCTATCATCAATTTGTCAGCTTCAAGACTACAAAGAAGCTATGGGACGGTTTGAAAACCAGGGGAGTAGGAAATGAAGCAACACGTCAATTGCGTCATGATCTGCTCAAGAAAGAATTCGACTGTTTCACGTGCTTAGATAAGGAGTCATTGGGAGACATGACAAGTCGGTTTTATCATTTGCTTACTGAGTTGAATAATTTTGGTGTGACGACAACTCAAGCAGAAGTGGTGAAAAAGTTTGCTGATGCTTTGCCTCCTCAATGGAGTAGCTTCTTGGAAATCCTGAAGTATAACGGAGTGTTGAAAACTACAAATATCAACGACTTCGTGCAGCTTCTGGAAAACAAGGATCAGGAGGAAACATTAAAGGCGAAGAGAGTTCCATTGCCACAAAATCCTGAAATGTATTGTGGAACTTCCAATACTTCGTCTGCAAGAACAGGTCCACATGCTCCTTTGCAAACAGCGTTTGTCACTAGCACGGATATGTATGGCAATCCGGTGCAAGTTCCTGTAAAGCCACCTCCTACCACAGATATGTATGGAAATCCAATACAACCACCACCTCCTCCCCCTCCTGCTCAAACACAACGTGCATGTTATGGAGGAACATCATCTGCAGGTCAACAATCAAAGTCTAGTACCGTTCAGCTCGACACGTCAAGCTTCTCTAAAATCAGTGTAGAAGTAGCTAAGGAACACATGGAGCTGCTTAACACTGTAGTGAGCGCGTACTGTGGATTGATAGAAGGTCAGATTGGCAACATTAATCTGACACAAGAAGATTACAGGCAGATTGATAAAGAGGAGATGGACTTGATGGACATCAAGTGGGCCTTTGCGAGTGCTGTGAGAAGAGCAAAGGATTGGATGGAAAGTACTGGAAAAACCAGCTTGGAAAGCAAGAGAGACACCAAGTATGGGTTCGATAAACAAGCTGTTAAGTGCTTCAAATGTGGTGAACGGGGTCACTTTAAAAGGGAGTGCACAAAGCCAGCTCAACACGGGAATCAAAACCCCTTCAGAAACCAAGGCAACCAGCAGAACAGAAACAATGATCGTACATTGGTACCCGTCAACAACCAAACCAACCGGGCACTTGCAGTTCAGGTGGATGAAGGTTGTGACTGGTCAATCCAGTTGGGTGGTGATGCTCCCGACGGAACAGCATGTTTTGCTCAGGTTGTGAAGAAGTTAGTTCACACCAGTGGTGGAGAATCTTCTGCCAGTGGTGGTGAATCATCTGAAGATGAAGATTCTTCTGGATACAGTAGAAGTGTTGATGAAGAATCATCCAATTCTGGTGATGATCATGTGGGTGAGACATCTAATGTTTCGGATGATGTTGACTTTGATGAATTTTTGGAGGAAGCTGCAGCAGAAACTCAAAGAAGATCTATTCTGGTGGATCAAGCTGCTTATACTTCATCTTCTCTCCATTCAGCCTTTATGGCTAATGTCGACGGTTCATCAAGTCAGGTATGTGTCGATGAACCCACTGCTGTTAATTGTGATGAATGTACTAGGTTGCATGCTAGATGTGCTGAAATGGAGAAAAGTATGTCTGAGTTGCAAGGCAAACATGATGCTTTACAAGCTAGTTTGTTTGACTTGCAAGACAAACATACTACTGTGAATGAGAATTTGAGTGACTTGCAAAGTAAGCATGACGCTTTGCAAGAAAAGTATGATGTGACTTTCCTCCACAATCAGAAATTGACTGTGGACCTTTCCAAATGCACAGAAGCCAACATGTTTTATGAAAACCATGAAAAAGAATTTAAGTCAGTAATTGAAACATTAAAGAAAGATAAAACTGAACTGACTAAAATGGTTTCAAGAAAACAAACTGATATTAATTTGTATATATCTCGCCTTGAGATTATGCAAAAAGAGATGGCTTGTGTGAAAACCGAAAGTGATGCGATCCAACTCAAGCTAGACAGTTATTTGAGCTCTAGCTATGTGTTAGATCACATCATTGATGTTCAGAAGGAAAAGAGAGATGTCACATGCATAGGCTACAAGAAATGTCCACCACCAGTGAGACATAATTATGATGCCATGCCTGATGAAGAGGACAGGGTATTCTTTGAACCGTCTGTGCCTCTAGATGTTAAGGAATTTGCTGCAGGACTCGGATACCAAAAGGAAGTATCCTCAGATTCAGATGTGTCAGCAGATACATTTGTAAGTGCTGAACAGAATCAAGATCCTCCAGTTGTGATTGAGGATGCTGATTCCTCTGATGATGAATCTGAAGATACTGTCCCAGCAAAGTCTGATGCGGTAGCCAAAAATGAGGACATACCTCTTGAGAATCACATTCTATGTGATCCCCCTGTACAACCCGCTAAGACTGTTGCAACTGAGTCCTCATCTGCAGAAGAGCCGGAGAGTGTGAATTTGCTGTACACTCTAGTTGGTGATGATAAAATTTACTCACACAAAGATTTTCCCATTAAGAATGTTAATCAATCCTTAATCTGCAAAGTCTTTGAAAATTCGACAAGTAAGTTTTTGGGAAAGACAGGACCACGTGTTACAGTTACACAGTGTCCTCCTATTCCAAAGGCTGAAATTCGAAAACAATTTGGCAACAAGAAATTACCAACAGTGCCAAAACAGCAAAATCATACCAAGCCCAAAGAAAAATCACCGGCTCAAGTCCAAAAGAAGCCGAACCAAAAGAAGAAGAAAAATGTTAACTTTGTGAAATCGACGGGAACAGACAAAATTGAAAAGTTTGAAAATCAATCTAACTTAGATTTTGTCAAGAAAACTATTGTCGAGAAAAGAAATGAACCAAGCAGTTCAAAGCCTAGTACCTCGGGTTCACAAAGTTCAACATCATCGGCTAAGCGATCACATGATACTTCGGGGTTTGTAGAACGAAGATCATGTTTTGAATGTGGAACCATTGGACATATTATTCGTAATTGTCCATATCTTCATAAGCAAAAAGAAAAGGTTGATGATCCCCGTGGCAAGACTGACCGTAAGCCATCTGTTTCCACAAAACAAGATCCCCGACTTGTAAAAGAAAGGGAAAAGAAACAGAAACGCCAACAGGTCAAGAAGATTGAAAAAGCAATTAAAACTGATGTGGTTCAAAAACAATCTGTTGTTGTAAAACCAGAAAATTCCAAAACTTCAAACAATCAAGAAGTTAAAATTTTAAAGAAAGACACTCGTAAAACAAAACAGACATGGAAACCTAAATCGGTTACCGAATCAGGGGGACCATCACAATTCACCAACCATCAAAGACAAGAAGTTATTGTCATTGATGAAAATGGAAGACCCAAGACCACAATGGCTTGGGTCCCCATCTCCAACTAATTCATTTGAGTTCATGTGCAGGGTGTTCCAGGAGGAACTGTCAGTAGTCATTGGATTGTTGATAGTGGGGCATCCAGGCACATGACAGGCGACATGAAGCTTCTCTACGACGTCAAATCTATTAGAGGAGGTTATGTTGCTTTTGCTGGAGATAAAGGTGGATATATAACGGGTGAAGGAATGATATCTAACGGGATTGTCAGCTTTGACAAGATCAACTTTGTGCAACAACTTGATCACAATCTTCTTAGTGTTTCTCAAATCTGTGACAAGCAGTTTTCAGTACACTTTGATGCTAATGGATGTTATGTGCTGAAACCCGGCTTCAAAATTCCAAAAGAATGGATTCTCTTGTCGGCTCCAAGAATAAATGATTTGTACGTCCTTGACATGAGCCAGGCTATTACTACGTCTGCACAAGCAACATGTTTCGTTTCTAAAGCCACAGAAAAAGACACTATCTCTTGGCATAGACGTATGGGTCACATTCACTTACGAAAAATGAATCATTTGGTGTCAAATGAATTGGTGAATGGTGTTCCCCTCAAAAATTTCCATCTTCAAGACGTCTGTGTTTCGTGCCAGAAAGGAAAGCAAACAAAGAAGAAGCACCCTACAAAGAAGATCAACACGGTGGCAGTTCCTCTTGAACGTTTGCACATGGATTTGTTCGGTCCTGTCAAGCACAAGAGTATTCGGGGTGATCAATACTGCCTCGTGGTTACTGATGATTATTCAAGATTTTCTTGGGTTGCGTTCATGGCACACAAGAGTGAAACCTTTGGCATTATCAAAAACTTGATCATTCAGATTGAGAATTTGTATAAGTTAAAGGTTAGACGGATACGTAGCGACAATGGTACTGAATTTAAAAATCATTCCATGGCGGAGTTCTGTGTGACAACTCGAGTTTCTGATTTTCACTTTCGCATTAAATGCGCGTTGACTTTGACTGTTTAGTAGTTGACTTGTTGGACTTGTAATTGTACGCGTTGTGTTTTAATGAAACGTGTTGTCATTGTGCATACATGTAACTACTTGTGGTTGTAAAAGATAATATTAGAATTATTATTTAATACACTTAGTCTAGATCGAAGCATATCCTTCGGTTCGAAGGATCAACTTTCGGTTCGAAGGATCTCGAAACATATCCTTCGACCAAGGACTTTTTCCTTCGACATCCTTCGGCCACGAAACATATCCTTCGGCTGGAATTCAGATCCTTCGGCCCAGTCTTTCAGATGGGCTTGGCCCATTTCTGTGATAAGTTTAAATACGTGACTGCATGTAAGTCATCAGTTAGTTTTCAAAAACCCTAGTTCTATTGTGTGTGTGTGACGGCATATAGCAGACCTACTCTCTGTTCGAAGGATTTCCTTCCATAATCCAGATTTCCGGTTAGTATGTGATGTTGTTTATGATGCTATGATTTCATAAATTTTTCCAGTTGTCTTGCAATATGTTTGTATGTTAACCAGACACGTATGTTAATCGAATATGAATGTTAATCGGATATAGGTGCTAATCGGATGTGTATGCTAATCGTATATATTGTGATGATGTTGATTATGGTAAACGAAAACGAAACAAGTGAACACGGTTTGGTTAGTTTAAACACAAAGATCTAAACCTGCTATCAATTAGGATCTTTGGTATTCTGTTCGGATTATTAATCAATATTATAGATCGATTGTAGTGAGGAATCGTGCTCGTATGATACTCGTTATGTAGATGCACGGTTAAGATTTGGTACTTGTTGTGATTTGTTTGGACATGCATGATAGATGATGATTGTTAATGATGATGACGGCTGTAGATGATTAGGGTTTCTGTTTCTGTAATTGACTGCGTGATATCCGTAACTGATGGTGATCAAACGTAACTGATATGTATCGAAAGATACTTGCTACTCGAAACATAGTTGTTGTCGAAAGATAGCTTTGACCGAACCATAGTAACTTTGACCGAAAGATAGTTTGGACCGAACCATAACTTTGACCGAAAGATAACTTTGACCGAAAGATAACTTTGACCGAAAGATAGCTTTGACCGAAAGATAACATTGGTCCGAAACATAACATTCGGTCCGAAGGATAGTTGTGGTAACTGCTGTCGAAAGATAATAGTCGGATTCGAAAGATACTAGGGATTTATGAACCTACTTTGAAAGATGGAATTATATGCTTGATTTATTTGACATGCCATGCTAGATGATGAATGTTTACATTTGTATTTGTGTGACACTCGAATTGCATGCGTATTATTGTGAACATGAACTGATTCGTTATACGTGCATACAATAGGACGTGATTAATTACTTGTGAGTGCATAACCTAGCATACCGAGCAAACCAAGGTGAGTTCACACGAGCCAAGGCATGGGTTCCCAGGGTGGGAATGGGTTGGATGATTACTTGTGCATACTTTGATATTATAACGAACGATTAAACTGTTGATGCTTACGAACTGCCTTCGCACACACCCTGGTCGGTAAAGACTATGGTCGCGAACAAACTACACAACTGCCTTCGCACACACCCTGGTCGGTAAAGACTATGGTCGCGAAATGATTAACCGCCTTCGCACACACCCTGGTCGGTAAAGACTATGGTCGCGAACTATTCGAACCTAATCTTCGCACACCTGCCTGGGAGGCCGCGATGGAACTAATCATATGGAACGTAACGATTAAACCATTACTCACACTATACGATATTGAACTTTAAACTGTGAACTCGCTCAACTAGTTTGTTGATTATCTGCTGCATGCCTTGCAGGACCTTAGGTACATACTGGAGCTTGCACACGGAGGAGCTGGTCGTTGTGGGGCTTGGATCGTGATCACCTTGTTAAACACTTTTAATGTTTGATACTTATTTGCTATGGGTTTTACAACAATACGCTTCCGCTAAACAATGTTAACTTACTTATGTTTTGGAAACACCTTTCATATGGAAATGGTTTGGATTATAATGTGTTTACTTTTACTTTATGCAATGTTCTGTATGATTGGTGGCTTGATCCTGGTCAGTCACGCTCCCAAGCGGTGATACTCCGCAGGTGGATTTTGGGGGTGTGACAGATTGGTATCAGAGCCATTGGTTATAGAGAACTTGGTTTTAATATGGAAAAACGTTTTTATTAAAACCAGACTATAACCAGAACAGTGCTCTCAACGATCCACAACGACGCTTCGCTCCACGTGCAAGACTCAACTTCCTAGGTAATAAGGTTTATGTTTATTGCCTACATGCTAGAATTTGCATAGAACTTTGCTCGTAGTATGCTTACATTACCTTGCTCACAACTTGACATTGCATGAGAATACTTATGTGCTTACACTCTTCTGTCATCGCACTATTTGCGAACCTTTCTCACTTATGTTGCCTTTGATGTGAAGATCAATGGCCGCACGAATTACCATGACTCAAGCCCAGCTAGAGGCTCTCGTTGCTGCGGCAGTTGCAGCCGCCCAAGCAGGTAGTATACCCTGCAGTATAGACACTAGGATCTTTAGATCCTACATTAATTCTCGTACTTAACTTTGCCCTATTCGTACACAATAGGTCAACCCGCTCAGCAACAACCTGGGTGCACATTCAAGAATTTCATGGACTGTCGTCCTAGCTCGTTCAGTGGCACGGAGGGGGCAGTTGGACTCCTCCACTGGTTTGAAAAGCTCGAGTCGGTTTTCGAAATGTGTGAATGCCCTGAGGCTCGCAGGGTGAAGTTCGCCACTGGCACACTTGAAGGGATTGCACTCACTTGGTGGAACGCACAAGTGCAGATCTTAGGGTTGGCAGCTGCTAACGCCACACCCTGGAATGAATTCAAAGAACTGATCAAGAGGGAATACTGCACTAGAGAAGACATTCACAAGTTGGAGGACGAGTTGTATAACTTGAAGATGGTTGGTTCGGAAATCGAAGCTTACACCAAGAGGTCGAATGAGTTGGCTGTGTTATGTCCAACTATGGTGGACCCTCCATACAAGCGTATTGAGTTGTATCTCAAAGGTTTGGCGCCAGAAATACAGAGCCACGTTACCTCGGCTAATCTCAACAACATCCAGGAAATCCAGCGTCTCGCTCATCGCATCACCGATCAGGCAGTGGATCAGAACAAACTGCCAAAGCGTATCAGTGCTACTGCTGCCACTACAGCTGCTACTTCAGTCACTCCAACTGCTGCTACTTCTGCCACACCCAGCGAGAATAAAAGAAAGTGGGACGGGGATTCCAGCAGGGGATCAGCGTCTGTTCAGTCCCAAACTCAGCACCGTCGCACCAACGATTACCAGAGTCCGAGTCAGCAATCATCGGGCAGTCAGGGACATAATGGTTATAAGGGAAATCACCCGTGGTGTAACAGGTGCAACAAACACCACAGTGGAAGATGTCGCAGGAGTCAATGTCAAAGATGTCACAAGCCGGGTCATGAGGCTAAAGATTGTAGAAGCTCGCGTCCAGCAAACCAGCACCAGCAACTTCCACCGCCAGCTCCACAGAATCAGCAGCAGCAGCCACAGCGTGGAAACCGGGGGTGTTTTCAGTGTGGGGCTGAAGGTCACTACAAACGCGATTGCCCTCAGTTGAACCAGAATCGCAATAACAACAACAACCAGGGCAACGGGAATAACAACAATAATCAGAACAACGGGGGAAACAACAACAACGGCAATGAAGCTCGTGGTCGTGCATTCGTACTAGGTCGAGGCGACGCAGTGAATGATCCTAATGTGGTTATGGGTAAGTTTCTTCTCGACGATATTTACGTTACTGTCCTATTTGATTCGGGTGCTGATACAAGCTATATGTCATTGAAAATGAGTAAATTATTAAAACGTACACCAACACCTCTAGACACCAAACACGTTGTAGAACTAGCCAATGGTAAAAGTGTAGAAGCCGCACAGGTAGTCAAGGGTTGTAGTATTGTTCTAGCGGGTCAGACTTTCTCGATTGATCTCATACCCATAGTTTTGGGTAGTTTCGACGTCGTCATTGGTATGGATTGGTTATCCCAACATCATGCGGAGATCTTATGCAAAGAAAAAGTTATTCGTATTCCTCGCTCCAGTCAGGAACCTCTCGAAGTACAGGGTGACAAGAGTGGTGCTGTGGTTGGCATCATCTCTTACTTAAAGGCGCAGAAATGTTTACGAAAAGGACATACTGCCATTCTGGCACTTGTCACTGACGCATCAGCAAAGGAAAAGAAGCTGGAGGATATACCAGTTGTGCGCGATTTTCCTCAAGTGTTTCCTGAAGATTTACCTGGTTTACCTCCTCATCGTCAAGTCGAGTTTCAGATTGAGTTAGCTCCTGGAGCAGCACCAATAGCCCGCGCACCGTATCGTTTAGCTCCAACCGAACTGGAAGAACTGTCGAAGCAGCTACAAGAGCTCTTGGAAAAGGGCTTTATTCGTCCAAGCTCTTCGCCTTGGGGAGCTCCAGTGTTATTTGTGAAGAAGAAAGACGGTACGTTCAGAATGTGTATAGACTACCGGGAACTCAACAAGGTGACGGTGAAGAACCGTTATCCTCTTCCGCGCATCGACGACTTATTCGACCAGTTGCAAGGGTCGTGTTACTATTCCAAGATTGATTTAAGGTCAGGTTATCATCAGCTGAGAGTCCGGGATGAGGACGACTCCAAAACCGCTTTCAGAACTCGCTACGGTCATTACGAGTTTCTTGTCATGCCATTCGGGCTTACAAACGCGCCTGCAGTCTTCATGGATCTTATGAACAGGGTGTGCAAACCCTATCTCGACAAGTTTGTTATCGTTTTCATCGACGACATTTTGATTTACTCCAAGAGTCAGGAGGAGCACGAGCAGCACTTACGCCTTATCTTGGAACTTCTTCGAAAGGAGCAACTGTACGCAAAGTTTTCAAAATGCGACTTCTGGCTTCGAGAAGTCCACTTCTTAGGCCATGTGGTGAACAAGGATGGGATTCATGTCGATCCATCCAAGGTTGATTCGATCAGAAACTGGCCAGCACCGCGTACACCGACAGAGATACGCCAATTCTTGGGTTTGGCGGGTTACTATAGGCGATTTATTAAAGACTTCTCAAAGATCGCGCAACCACTTACTATGCTAACACAGAAAGGTGTCGTCTACAGATGGGGTAATACGCAAGAGACCGCCTTTCAGTACTTAAAAGATAGGCTTTGCAGCGCACCTATTCTCTCGTTGCCAGAGGGCACGGATGACTTCGTGGTTTACTGTGACGCATCGATACAGGGGCTTGGTTGTGTATTGATGCAGCGGGATAAAGTTATTACCTACGCTTCGCGGCAACTCAAGGTTCATGAACGGAACTACACGACGCACGATTTGGAGCTGGGAGCTGTTGTTTTCGCGCTTAAGATATGGCGACACTACCTGTACGGTACCAGGTGCACGATTTACACCGATCACAGGAGTCTCGAGCATATTCTTAAGCAAAAGGATTTGAATATGCGTCAACGGAGATGGGTTGAACTTCTGAATGACTACGAATGCGCCATCAAGTATCATCCAGGCAAGGCCAATGTTGTGGCTGATGCCCTCAGTCGGAAAGACACTCTACCTAAGCGCGTGCGAGCGCTACAGCTTACTATTCAGTCCAGTCTTCCTGCACAGATACGAGCTGCTCAGTTAGAAGCACTGAAACCCGAAAACGTCAAAGCTGAAGCCTTACGCGGCTCAAGGCAACGCATGGAACAAAAGGAAGACGGCGCCTACTATGTAACGGGGCGTATTTGGGTCCCACTTTATGGCGGTTTACGCGAACTTGTAATGGATGAAGCTCACAAGTCTCGCTATTCGGTACATCCAGGGTCGGATAAAATGTACCACGACATCAGTACTACTTATTGGTGGCCTAGTATGAAGGCTCACATCGCTACGTACGTTGGAAAATGCTTAACCTGTGCGAGAGTCAAGGTTGAATATCAGAAACCAGCTGGTCTACTTCAGCAGCCCAAGATACCGCAGTGGAAATGGGAAGAAATTTCCATGGATTTCGTTACGGGCTTACCTAGATCCCAGCGTGGGAATGACACTATTTGGGTGATCGTTGATCGACTCACAAAGTCTGCTCACTTCTTGGCTATCAAAGAAACGGATAAGTTTTCTACCTTAGCAGACATTTACTTGAAAGAAGTTGTTTCGAGGCACGGGGTGCCAACCTCTATCATTTCGGATCGCGATGCACGATTCACGTCAGAGCTTTGGCAAGCGATGCACAAATCTTTCGGCTCACGATTAGACATGAGCACAGCATATCACCCTCAGACGGATGGACAGTCTGAGCGCACGATTCAAACTCTAGAAGACATGCTTCGAGCGTGTGTCATCGATTTCGGCAACGGCTGGGAAAAGCACCTCCCTTTAGTGGAGTTTTCATATAATAACAGTTACCATACCAGCATTCAAGCCGCTCCATTCGAGGCATTGTACGGACGTAAATGCCGGTCACCTCTCTGTTGGGCAGAGGTGGGGGATAGTCAGATTACGGGTCCAGATATTGTTGTGGACGCCACAGAAAAGATAGCACAGATACGGCAACGCATGGCGGCAGCACGCGATCGTCAGAAAGCCTACGCGGACAAGCGTAGAAAGCCATTGGAATTTGAGGTCGGGGACCGGGTTTTATTGAAAGTTTCACCCTGGAAGGGTGTGGTTCGATTCGGTAAACGAGGCAAACTGAATCCGCGGTACGTCGGACCATTCGAAATCTTAGAAAAGATTGGCAAAGTAGCCTACAGATTAAAACTACCAGCTGAACTCGGTGCAGTTCACAATGTATTTCACGTGTCGAATCTGAAGAAATGCCTATCAGATGAGACCCTTATAGTTCCTTTTAAGGAACTCACTATCGACGAGCGGTTGCAGTTCGTCGAGGAACCAGTTGAAATCACGGACCGGGATGTTAAGGTCCTCAAACACAAGAGAATCCCTCTTGTTCGAGTTCGTTGGAACTCCCAGCGTGGCCCAGAGTATACCTGGGAACGCGAAGACCAGATGAAAGAAAAGTACCCCCAGCTATTCGAAACCAATGCATCCACTTCTGAGGCTGAAGCTACTACTACTGAATTTCGGGACGAAATTCCAAATCAACGGGGGGATGATGTGACACCCCAGGAAAACCAGTGAACGATGTAACTTACCTAGCTTCCTCAGTGAGTGCGTACCAAATTTCGGGACGAAATTTCTTTCAAGTTGGGGATAATGTGACAACTCGAGTTTCTGATTTTCACTTTCGCATTAAATGCGCGTTGACTTTGACTGTTTAGTAGTTGACTTGTTGGACTTGTAATTGTACGCGTTGTGTTTTAATGAAACGTGTTGTCATTGTGCATACATGTAACTACTTGTGGTTGTAAAAGATAATATTAGAATTATTATTTAATACACTTAGTCTAGATCGAAGCATATCCTTCGGTTCGAAGGATCAACTTTCGGTTCGAAGGATCTCGAAACATATCCTTCGACCAAGGACTTTATCCTTCGACATCCTTCGGCCACGAAACATATCCTTCGGCTGGAATTCAGATCCTTCGGCCCAGTCTTTCAGATGGGCTTGGCCCATTTCTGTGATAAGTTTAAATACGTGACTGCATGTAAGTCATCAGTTAGTTTTCAAAAACCCTAGTTCTATTGTGTGTGTGTGACGGCATATAGCAGACCTACTCTCTGTTCGAAGGATTTCCTTCCATAATCCAGATTTCCGGTTAGTATGTGATGTTGTTTATGATGCTATGATTTCATAAATTTTTCCAGTTGTCTTGCAATATGTTTGTATGTTAACCAGACACGTATGTTAATCGAATATGAATGTTAATCGGATATAGGTGCTAATCGGATGTGTATGCTAATCGTATATATTGTGATGATGTTGATTATGGTAAACGAAAACGAAACAAGTGAACACGGTTTGGTTAGTTTAAACACAAAGATCTAAACCTGCTATCAATTAGGATCTTTGGTATTCTGTTCGGATTATTAATCAATATTATAGATCGATTGTAGTGAGGAATCGTGCTCGTATGATACTCGTTATGTAGATGCACGGTTAAGATTTGGTACTTGTTGTGATTTGTTTGGACATGCATGATAGATGATGATTGTTAATGATGATGACGGCTGTAGATGATTAGGGTTTCTGTTTCTGTAATTGACTGCGTGATATCCGTAACTGATGGTGATCAAACGTAACTGATATGTATCGAAAGATACTTGCTACTCGAAACATAGTTGTTGTCGAAAGATAGCTTTGACCGAACCATAGTAACTTTGACCGAAAGATAGTTTGGACCGAACCATAACTTTGACCGAAAGATAACTTTGACCGAAAGATAACTTTGACCGAAAGATAGCTTTGACCGAAAGATAACATTGGTCCGAAACATAACATTCGGTCCGAAGGATAGTTGTGGTAACTGCTGTCGAAAGATAATAGTCGGATTCGAAAGATACTAGGGATTTATGAACCTACTTTGAAAGATGGAATTATATGCTTGATTTATTTGACATGCCATGCTAGATGATGAATGTTTACATTTGTATTTGTGTGACACTCGAATTGCATGCGTATTATTGTGAACATGAACTGATTCGTTATACGTGCATACAATAGGACGTGATTAATTACTTGTGAGTGCATAACCTAGCATACCGAGCAAACCAAGGTGAGTTCACACGAGCCAAGGCATGGGTTCCCAGGGTGGGAATGGGTTGGATGATTACTTGTGCATACTTTGATATTATAACGAACGATTAAACTGTTGATGCTTACGAACTGCCTTCGCACACACCCTGGTCGGTAAAGACTATGGTCGCGAACAAACTACACAACTGCCTTCGCACACACCCTGGTCGGTAAAGACTATGGTCGCGAAATGATTAACCGCCTTCGCACACACCCTGGTCGGTAAAGACTATGGTCGCGAACTATTCGAACCTAATCTTCGCACACCTGCCTGGGAGGCCGCGATGGAACTAATCATATGGAACGTAACGATTAAACCATTACTCACACTATACGATATTGAACTTTAAACTGTGAACTCGCTCAACTAGTTTGTTGATTATCTGCTGCATGCCTTGCAGGACCTTAGGTACATACTGGAGCTTGCACACGGAGGAGCTGGTCGTTGTGGGGCTTGGATCGTGATCACCTTGTTAAACACTTTTAATGTTTGATACTTATTTGCTATGGGTTTTACAACAATACGCTTCCGCTAAACAATGTTAACTTACTTATGTTTTGGAAACACCTTTCATATGGAAATGGTTTGGATTATAATGTGTTTACTTTTACTTTATGCAATGTTCTGTATGATTGGTGGCTTGATCCTGGTCAGTCACGCTCCCAAGCGGTGATACTCCGCAGGTGGATTTTGGGGGTGTGACATTCTGCACTTCAAAGGGTATTCTACATGAGTTTAGTGCAGCCTATACTCCTCAACAGAATGGTGTCGCTGAACGTAAGAACCGCACATTGATCGAGACTACTAGGACAATGTTGGTAGAGTCACAGTTACCCATTCCATTCTGGACTGAAGCTGTGGCCTCTGCATGTTACACATTGAACAGAGTCCTTACAGTCAAAAGGCACAATAAGACCTGCTTTGAGCTTCTTCAAAAACGGAAACCAGATTTGTCTTATCTAGAACCGTTTGGAGCTCCATGCACAATCATCGATCCTAATGGAAAGTTTGGGGCAAAAGCAATTGATGGATACTTTCTTGGGTATGCCACCCCTAACTTACGAGTCTGGAATCTCGAGACTAAAAGGATCGAGGAATGGTCTGAGGTCAGAGTACAAAGGCACACCTTGCCAGTCAAAAATCCGGGTCAACCTTGGATGTTTGAGTATGATGACTTTTTCAATTCGATCAATGTTGAAGCCGTTGAAGAAAATGCTGCGGCTAGGATGTTTTTCGAGAGTGACAATGCAACAGTTTCACCGGTGGTTCGTCCAATTCTTGTTAATCAAGAACCATCTTCTTCGGTGAACAACAATACTCTCAACAATGAGGATTTTCATGATGCAAACGAATTGAACGAATCTTCAGAGGATGATGAATTTCTAGATGCAGATCAAGAAGCCCCAACAACAGCAGTTCATGGTACTTCAGAGGGTACTCCTCCAGTAGATGCCCATAGAACAGCTGAGGCTACTGCATCATCCTCTTCGTCAATTCCGGGCCTTGAATTGGTTGTTGATCTTAATCTGAACAACCTGGGTATAAATGTTCCAGTTCCAGATAATCCAGAAACAAGGATTCATAATACCCATCCTCAACAAAACATCATTGGAAATGTGCAAAGTGGCGTTCAAACAAGAAACATGTTGCGAAACAACAACAATGCAGGCTTGTATGCAGCTATTAGAGAATCCGGGCAACAAAACGATTGGTCCTTCGCGTGTTATGTCTCACAAGAAGAACCAAGAACATGGAAAGAAGCCTTGAAAGATAATGCTTGGGTTGAAGCAATGCAGGAAGAACTGCAACAATTCCAGAAGCTGGGTGTCTGGAAACTTGTAGAGAAACCTGCTGGATACAAGAAGATTGGTACCCGTTGGGTTTTCAAATGCAAAAAGGATGACCGCGGAGTTGTTATCCGAAACAAAGCACGTTTAGTCGTTCAAGGTTTTCGTCAGATTGAAGGGATCGACTACAACGAAGTCTATGCACCAGTGGCACGTCTCGAAGCAATTCGAATCTTTCTAGCCTATGCATCCTTCAAAGGATTCAAGGTTTATCAGATGGACGTGAAAAGTGCATTTTTACATGGTGTGGTTGAAGAAGAGGTATACGTCGAACAGCCTCCAGGTTTTGAAGATCCTATCCATCCCGATCGGGTTTGGTTGCTCAACAAAGCTCTTTATGGTCTTCATCAAGCACCGCGAGCTTGGTATGCAACCTTATCTCACTATCTGCTGGAGAACGGTTTTCGTAGAGGTCTTATCGACTGTACTCTTTTCATCAAAGAACAAGATGGAGATCTTCTTCTGGTACAGGTATACGTTGATGATATTATTTTTGGTTCTACTAATGATGTCTTGTGTAGGGAATTCGAGCGCATCATGCAGGATAAATTCGAGATGAGTGCTATGGGGGAAATGACTTTCTTTTTGGGCCTACAAGTACAACAAACAGATTCTGGGATATTCATCCATCAGACTAAATATGTTGGTGACATCTTGAGCCGGTTCCAGATGTCTGATGCAACGCCCATTGGTTCCCCATTGCCAACTAATCACGGAATTACTCCTGACTTGAAGGGAGAAGCTGTTAGCCCTTCAAACTATCGCGCAATGATTGGATCTCTTATGTACCTCACAGCATCAAGGCCAGACATAATGTACCCAACGTGCCTGCTTGCTAGATATCAAGTTAACCCGAAGGCCTCTCATCTTACTGCTGTTAAAAGGATTTTTCGTTATTTGAAGGCGTACCCTGACACCGGTCTGTGGTACCCTAGGGATAATAACTTCGAATTGGTAGCTTTCAGTGATTCTGATTTTGGCGGATGCAAAATCGACGGGAAATCCACAACGGCTGGATGTCAGTTCTTAGGAAATCGCCTAGTCACATGGCAGTGCAAGAAGCAGACGTGTGTCGCTACATCAACATGCGAAGCTGAATACATTGTTGCCTCAAGTTGTTGCTCCCAAGTTCTTTGGATCCAACAACAAATGCGGGACTACGGTTTTGAATTCCTAACTACTCCTATTTACGTTGATAATTCTGCTGCTTTAGATATCACTAGAAATCCTGTGCAGCACTCAAAAACCAAACACATCGAAATCAAATATCACTTCATACGTGATTGCTTTGAGAAAAGGCTAATCGATGTTGTTAAGGTCCACACCGATGACCAACGTGCCGACTTATTTACCAAAGCTTTTGACAAATCTAGATTTGACTTCTTATTATTGGTAAACGGCATTAAGGTCAAGCAAGAGTAAAACCAACATCGGAAAATCATTTTTGTAAATATCTTTGTGTCTTTTAAATTTATCTTAGTTTATTGATTTTAGGGGGAGTAAATTCCAAAAATCAGAAAATCCAAAAACAATAGAAAAACAAAAATGAGTTTCCTGGCGAGCAAAAGAGAAAATGATAGTACATCAGTGGTCTATCCAAACCTCTTTAAACCTTAAATGTAAAACGATAAGCAGCTCTATATAAGATGTATCGGTAGGCTCACAATCATTTTAAAGTGTGCAGGGTGATATAAATCTTAATCGACTGAAGATCAGGTGGGAACCATTCATTGGCATATGGTCTTAGTACCGAAATTTCGTTTGATAGATTGCCGAGGTTCTGAGATATTCGGTCTTTATGCTGCTTATCATCTGGGTATCATGGTTGTATCTTTTACCGAAAAATAACGGGGACGCAAGTCTAGATCTTCCATGATACTATACATACGTGTAAATATTACATACTGCATTCGACCTCAATAAGTGATAAACAATCACATGTCCAATTCAAATAAGTGATAAAATATCACATTTATCCGGGTGTCAAGTTCGTCTCTCTGCTGTACGAAAGTACTGACCTGTTCACGGACTTGCACCTGTGCCCTCATGCATATGAAAATCAAGTTCCTCATAAATAAGTGATTCTATCACATAGGGCTTGTTTTCAAATCAAAATAAGTGAGTATCTCACAATTTATACGGTCAAACAGATGATAATCGGTATACTCACCGGTAAGATGAATTCTCGTGCATACCTTGATACGGGAATGTGTCGTGATGTGGATGAACACCGGTCGGTAAGTATAAATCATACCTTAACGTATCCCCTCGCCATGATTACATCTGATAAGTTGAGCTTAAGTGGACAACAATACCGATAATTGTTATAGGATGCTTATCTTAATGTTAACTAACTGAACAACAAGAGTGTTTTGGCATGACCGTACACTGATATGATTCTCTTACCCTCGAAACTCGCAAAAAGAATGCTTGTATATATTTACTGCTTAACTTTTATTGCTTTCTTTTAAACAATTTCGTCATTTGGTGCATATCAGCACGACATTAGCGGTGATGTCGTTTGATAACACTCAAAGGATTTTAAATTGTTGTTTTCTTTTAATTTCAAAAATACCAAAAAGATTTTAGGCGTGTTTTAATATAAACTTTATAAAAGCCAAAAAGATTTTATTTCTGCTTTATTTTCGATCGTACGATGTTGGAGCTCGAGTCTTCGTTACCTGAAACCTGACTGAAAACCGAACTGACTAAATCTTCATAAACGGTCAAAATTTGCAGATTTTGAAAGTTAGAGTTTAAAATTGATAAATTTATTAAACTTTCAAACTGTCGGACGGTGTTTGATTGTGACATGGTCATTCGTGTGTCATTTGCTTATACTATGTTCCAAGCAGTTGTTCTCATTACGCGTTTAGATTTCTTGCATGTGCAGATTCTAAAGGCTAGGAGAACATGGTCGATGACAAGCTTTGGAATGAAGACACGACGAGAAGGCGCTCAAAAGATGAAGATGATCGAGTTGCCGCTGGCCATCATCAACACCACAAGGATCTCACTTCATAAAGATCAAGTCTTTCACGAGCATAACTCAAGGGGGAGCTTATGTTAAGGGGGAGTTTGTCAACACACTTCCTACATGATACGGGTAGTTTGTTGATACACTCTCTGCTTTCAAGACGTGAAGACTTTGAAGATCCTCCGACATTGAAGACTTGAAAGGACATCAGAGTTTTGGTAACTCGAAGACCAAAGACCGTCGAAGTTCGAGACAAGTCTACAACTATAGAAGATAAAGACAAAGCTACAGCCAAGGGGGAGTTTGTTGGTGCACTTGTGTCTGTACTTTGTCTGTATTCGGTCAAGATGTAAACGATGTCCTTGTCAGTCATGTAAGTTGACCAAGTCAACCGTCCTCCTGGTTTGACTCAGTCAACAGTTAGTAAACTTGATGAAAGTTGTCTGACTCGAAGGATGAGTGATCGAAGGATAATGTAGATCCTTCGATCACCTCGAACGATATGCTTCGATTGATAGACCTCGAAAGACTATCCTTCGAGGTCCTTGCTGATCCTTCGAAAGCATTGTATTCGAAAGATGATCCTTCGGACCATCTATCGGATCCTTCGAGCAGACCTGCTGTGTTTGGGTATATATACCCATGCAATGTGTTGAGTTCTGTAGATGCACACACCAAAAGAGAGAGACTTCTTTGAGAGCATTCTGTCCGAAACTCACACACACACTTTGAGAGTTTACAAGTTAGGTTTGTAAACATTGTGCTTGTAACCGAAACCTTCATTTGCATTAATACAAGTTGTGTTAATCGGTGAACCCGTGTGTGTTTGTGTTCATACTTGCTTAATCTCGGTTTGCTTGCTAGCTTGGATTCCGCACTCGCTAGTGGGTTAGTATAACAAGGTTTGAGGTTCGTCATCCTCCGACAAAAGGGACCTACAATTCCTAATAAAGACATTTGGTTTTTGGCAACTTCCTCAGAATAATCTTGATCATTTTCAAGATTTAACACAATATTGCACTGTAATTTTCTCCCGTTTTTAGTTGCAGAAATGTTTAGATCAAAAGATGAAAATGAAGTGAAACTGGTTTTGCTGTTTGACCCAGATGATGGACTTCCGGATGAATTCTTGGCACTGTATGCAGTCTCAACCTTCAAATAGATTTGATGATTTCTCATTCACACCTGCCTTATAATATAACCCGATGTCCTGTTCACCATCAAAATCTTTCATTCTGATAACTTTACGTTGTTCCATTTCTTGAGCCTCGATCTTTTCAATGAACTTACTGAGCGTTAAATTACTAAAACCCTTCTTGTTTCTGAGCATCATAAGATATGTGCCCCAAGTCTCATATGGTAACGCATCAGCAAGTTTTTCGATCAACTCATCAGTGCTTTTCTCAATACTCAATCTTTTCATGTTTGCAAGCAAATTACAGTATCGTTCAATGATCTCTCTGGTACTTTCATTCTTTAACCCACGGAACAGATCAAACTCTTTCTTTAGAAGCGATTTCTTGCTATTAACCATCTCTTCACTTCCTCGAAACTTTGAACGTAATGCTTTCCAAATCGAATATGACGTTCCATTGTGTTGTAAACGCACCATAATATCCTCTTTCACTGCTTGTTGAAGAAGACTTAGCATTATTTTCTCATCTTTATACTTCTTCCTAGCATCAGCAGTAAGATCTTTTATCGGAACGGGTTCTTCATCATCATTCAAAGGTCGAACATACTTTGTCTCGAAGCATTCCCAAGCATCAAGATAGTTAGCTTGCACCTAATTCTCAAACCGACCTTCCCAACCTTTATATTCTTCTATGTTCATGAGCTTAGGTGGTTTTTGCATTGTACCCGTTTCATTTTCGAGCATTGTATTTTGTGCGAAAGATATCGGTGTAACTGGAGTAGCGAACGCGTTGAAAAATTCCTCATCCATTTTTTAAATTTTTCAAAAAATTTTCACAACAGCCGTAAAAGCGAACCTAATTGTATGATATAATCACAAGAGCGGATCTCTTGTTTGACCGAAGAGCGAACCAGAATATTCCCACACGAGCGAACCTGCTTGTGTTCAAACGAGCGAACCTAACTCAGTACGTATGAGCGAACCAGACTGCCAAGAGGACACAAAAGCAGACCAGCTGAAATCTTTGAGCGGATCTGTATGGTAAGTATAAGCGAACCACTTCTGGTTACAATGAACGAACCAGACTTGAACTTTGGAGCGAATCTGTATCAGAATGTATCTACGAGCGGATCTGTATGGTCACATGAGCGGACCAGACATTCAAGTGTATGCAAAAGCGAACCAGGTTACACTTTTGGAGCGAATCTGTTTAGTTCAAAAAGCGAACCTAACAAAATTTTGGAGCGGATCTCTGAGGTTTGGTAGCAATGAGCGGATCTCTAGTGTTTGTTTGAGCAGACCTAGGAACTGTCCAGAAAAGCGAATCTCATTCGGACACACTTTTGACCCATTTTTAACTCGAATTTTGACACCAAACTTTACATGGTTTGTTTCTGTACTGTTGCGCACAATCCTTGAAATTTTGAGCTGATTTTGACCGTTGAAAGTGTCTGAAATGAAGAAAGAAAGTGTAGACGAAAGAAACTTGATGAATTTCAGCTATTCTCTGCAAAACTCCTCCTCCTGAAGCTCTGATACCACTTGTAGGATCGTGTGTCGACCCGAACGAGTCATTCAGAGAAGTTTTCGTCAATTACATGTGCGGAAAACAAGTAATCAACGTAGGAATAGCTAGCAAATCACTTTAAACACCTTTTAGCATTGATATATAACAGTTTACAGGCTAATCTCGATCCGGCAGCACTTCGGTACGAGTTTCAACATCCGTTACAAATGATTCGCTCAAAGACCTATTTATAGTGCATGTAGGTCCGCTCCAATGGACGTGTCCGTATAAGCGGACCTCCATTGGACACATAGACGAACCCATATACTTGACACATAAGCGAACCTGCTAAGTCCCTATAAGCGAATCTACTACTAAACATCTATACAAAATCCTATTTTCTCGTAATACGTGATCGTGTGTCGACCCGAACGAGTCGTTCAGAGAAGTTTTCGTCAATTACAGGTGCGGAAAACAAGTAATCAACGTAGGAATAGCTAGCAAATGACTTTAAACACCTTTTAGCATTGATATATAACAGTTTACAGGCTAATCTCGATCCGGCAGCACTTCGGTACGAGTTTCAACATCCGTTACAAATGATTCGCTCAAAGACCTATTTATAGTGCATGTAGGTCCGCTCCAATGGACGTGTCCGTATAAGCGGACCTCCATTGGACACATAAGCGAACCCATATACTTGACACATAAGCGAACCTGCTAAGTCCCTATAAGCGAATCTACTACTAAACATCTATACAAAATCCTATTTTCTCGTAATACGAGCCCTGATATAACACTCTAAGTATATGACTTGATCTAAGACGAAGTCAACAGATGAAATGCACCAACAGTTGGGGTTGAGATCGCGAAAGATAAGCACTTTGATTGAACTGTGGAAACGGAGATGAGCTTGTATTTGATACAAACGCCGTTTGAAGCTTCGGTTGCTGAATGGAACTAGAACTAGCTAACTGGTTAAAACCTGCAAGATACATTTCGGTGTTTTGAGTAGGTGTAATCCTTTTAGCTTTCTGAATTTCCTCTTCGTTCTTGTGCTCCAACTTCTGAATGAATTCATAGATATTAACATTGACAGCATCTAGAACGCCCGTATGCTTTAAAAGCTCAATGGGCTCCACTTCGGAGGTAGAGCATCAGCAAACCGTGCTACCATTTCCTACTGAGATGCAAGAACACCAAAATAATACATTTCAGTCATCAAATGATAATAACGAGTAGTTTTATCATTTAGGGTTTCATTCTCTAAGAAATGAAATGATTCGAATTTCTTCTTCAACAGATCATGACGTATCTTTCTAGTAGCTGCATTTCCTTCTCCTCTCGCTACCAAAAGATTCTGTATGTTTTGATTTTAATTCGACAACAAAGCCCATTGACTTGCATTTATTGATTGTTGTTGTCGAGGTATGGTACTCGCTAAATATTCGGCCATTGAAGTCGGTTTTTGAACTGGTTGTGAGTCCGTACTCCAATCCCACGGACTTGTGCAACTCATGATTGGTGTATAGAAGTGAAAAATTGATGGCGACGAAACTATTGTGAATCTAGCGTTGACCCGAGAAACTGGATAATGAACAACAAGGCCCAATCGGTAATCTGGCACCCACTCGAACTCGTATGAATTTGGCGTTTGAAAATCGAAGCTCGGTTCAGATAAGCTTCGCGAACACCAACTTCTAACAATCCAAATTCTTAACCACAGCCCACAACAAAATTAATATTGTATTCTGGCCCAATTTGAACTTACACCAAATTTTGTTGATCTAAACTAACTTTCATGAGGCCCAAACCCAAATCAACTTAGAATCCAAGAATTTTTGGCCCAAATAAATAAAGACCTAGCTGCCAATTACTCAATTGCTTCTGTTCTCTTTCTTTTCGATACACCACCAAACCAGTACCCACTTATAACCCAAAAGTCAACATAAACAAACTTTTTTTTTGTTTAAATCACTTTATCCTCATATCTGATGAACAACAGTAGTCATCATCATCTTTCAAATCCCTCTCTTTGATTGTTTTAGAATGGGCCGACTATGGTCCAATGATTTAATCATGAATTACCGAGCCCAAATGGTGAGAGATATATTGAGAATTCAGTGAATCATTGGGCTTATTTAAGTAGATTGCACGTAATACATCCCAACCAATTAAATACATTGAGACCACATGGCATAATAAATTTCAGCCGTCAGAAAACGGTTGTCACCAATTTCTTTTATGATCATGTGGGCCTAAGAGATCATGCTCCAAAGAATTACCAATATGGCCAAAAAAACAATAATAGTATTACCTGATGGCTGATACCTTCGATCAGGTGTGGCCCAACATATGGCAATAATTAAAGAAGCCCATGAGATGTTTGTGCAACCATATAAATCCAAATCAAATCATCAGCCCATCAACATGTATTGTTTAACTTTGGCCCAAATAAAAATGCCCATTTAATCGTATGGAATTTAATAAAAACCAAAAGTCAATATCCCTAAAATTTTATCAGCCGACAATTACAAATAGCAGACATCATCTTCTAGGTTTCTCTCTTCATACTTCCTGCGATACAACACTCAAACAACCTGAAGATTACCCCTGATCCAACCAACAATCTTCAAGTGTATGTGATGAACGACGAACTGATTTGAATAATAGGTGCGACGAAATTGAGAATTCCTTGTTGATAATGCGACGAAACTGGAAGTTGAGTGGATCTGACGAAACTGAAAGTTGATTGAATCTGACGAAACTGAATTTTGATTGTGAGAGACGAAACAGGATTGGTGAAATGAGCGATGAAACAGGTTGAGGTGAGTGATGTTCGACGAAAGAGTTGTGAATAATGATCGACGAAACTGAACGTTTGTTTTGTTCGGCTGAAACTCAGATGCAATGTTGTTGACGAAACTGATTGAATTAATAATAATCACGACCAAACAGATTTGTATGTGTGTTGCGACGCAACTGGTTGATCTTTGTTGTTTGACGAAACAGAACTGGTTGATCTTTGTTGTCTGACAGTTGGTGACCCTTATCCTCTTCTGACAATTGAGCCAAAATTTTCAAAGAAGCCTTATCTATGCTCTGACACAAGACATCCGTTTTCAACCCTACACCATGCTTATCTCACCAAAAGGTATGGTGTAATAATATTTTAGTTCTTGTCTTTTTATCTTTTAATTTTTAATACCACAAACAACTTTCAGCAACTTCACAACAGATCAAAAAGTAAATTATATAAAGAACACTTATAAACCTTTTGAAGATCTGATGAATTTATGAGTTTTCCGGTCACCGGATAACTTTTCGAAACACGAAAATGCACAAACTTTTACAAAAAAACCCGGTAATACTATGTAATGATGCACACTAACAAGGTTTTTGGCAAAACTTTGGCAAAGCAAACAAGATCCAACTGATTTTCTGAAGCTTTTTCAACAAAACATGAACTTTTCAAAACAAGAGTTTCTACAAGTCACTTAAAACAAGCTTGATAAAAGAAAACAATGTTTGGTTTTAAACAAGGATTAGAGCCAGGAAGGTCATTGGATTGTTGATAGTGGAGCATCCAGGCACATGACAGGCGACTTACGGCTTCTATATGACGTGAGAAATATTAGAGGAGGCTATGACGCATTTGCAGGAAAAGTTCGAGATGAGCGCTATCGGGGAGATGACTTTCTTTTTGGTCCTACAAGTTCAACAAACCGAGTCTGGGATATTCATCCATCAGACTAAATATGTTGGTGACATCTTGAGCCGGTTCCAGATGTCAGAAGCAACGCCCATTGGTACCCCATTTCCGCAGAATCACGGGATTACTCCGGATTTGAAGGGTGAAAGCATCAACTCTTCATACTATCGCGCCATGATCGGATCTCTCATGTATCTCACTGCTTCGAGGCCTGACATCATGTATCCAACGTGCCTGCTTGCAAGATATCAAGCCAACCCGAAGGCCTCTCATCTGTCAGCTGTTAAAAGGATTTTTCGCTATTTGAAGGGATGCCCAGACACCGGTCTTTGGTACCCTAGGGATGATAGCTTTGACTTGACTGCATACAGTGATTCTGATTTCGGTGGTTGCAAAATTGATGGCAAATCAACAACAGCAGGATGTCAATTCTTAGGAAATCGCCTGGTTACGAGGCAGTGCAAAAAGCAAACGTGTGTTGCTACATCAACTTGTGAAGCAGAATACATTGCTGCCTCCAGTTGTTGCTCCCAAGTCTTGTGGATTCAACAACAAATGCGCGACTACGGTTTTGAATTCCTATCTACTCCTATTTTTGTTGATAACAATGCTGCCTTACAGATCACTAGAAATCCTGTGCAGCATTCCAAGACCAAACACATCAAAATTAAATATCACATCATACGTGACTGTTTTGACAAAAGATTAATCCATGTCGTTCATATCCCTACCGATCACCAACGTGCCGACCTGTTTACAAAAGCTTTTGATAAATCACGGTTTGATTATCTACTTTTGGTCAATGGCATTAAGGTGATACCCGAGTAAACCTCTTTGGCTAATCGTTTTTGTAAATATTCTCTTTCAAAACTCTAAAAATACAAAAAGATTTTCATTTTCGTAACCTTTTAGCATTTTAGGGGGAGAAAATTTCAAGAAAATACAAAAACATTTGAAAAATTCAAAAATCCAAAAAGATGTCTTTATGTTATGTCTTTTCGTTTGAAAAATTCAAAAATTAAAAAAGAAACTGAAAAATTCAAAAATTCAAAAAAAATTAGAAAACCCAAAAATGAGTTTCTTGGAAAAAGGAAGATGATGAATTCACTGGTGTGGTCGGTCAACATGGTCAAAAATGTTAAACAAATGATAAGTATCTCTACTAACGATGTATCGGTAGGCTCACAATCAAACTAAAATGTGCAGGATGATAAAACCTAACAGACTTCAAGTCAGGTGGGAACCATTCATTGGCATATGGCCTTGGTACCGAAATTTCGTTTGATAGATGGCCGAGGTTCTGAGATATTCGGTCTTTATGCTGCTTATCATCTGGGTATCATGGTTGTATTCGACCTCAATAAATGATAAACAATCACATGTCCATACATACGTGTACATATTGCATTCGACCTCAATAAATGATAAACAATCACATGTCCATACAAATAAGTGATAATATATCACATCTATCCGGGAGTCAAGTTCGTCTCTCTGCTGTACGAAAGTACTGACCTATTCACGGACTTGCCCCTGTGCCCTCATGCATCGAAAATCAAGTTCCTCATCAATAAGTGATTCAATCACATAGGGCTTGTTTTCAAATCAAAATAAGTGAGTTATCTCACATCATATACATACGGTCAAATAGATGATAAACGGTATACTCACCGGTAAGATGAATTCTCGTGCATACCTTGATACGGGAATGTGTCGTGTGTGTGGATGAACACCGTTCTGTAAGTATAAATCATACCTTAACGTATCCCCTCGCCATGATTACATCTGATAAGTTGAGCTTATGTGGACAACAATATCGATAATCGTTATAGGATGCTTATCTAAACGTTAACTAATTGAACAAAAAGAGCGTTTTGGCATGACTGTACACTGATATGATTCTCTTACCCTCGAAACACGCAAAAAGAATCTTTGTATATATTTATTTATTGTTTTCCGTTTTCACATTTAAGAAATGAAAAATTCCAAAAAGATTTTAGGTGTGTTTTAATATAAACTTTAGAAAATCCAAAAAGATTTTGCTTCTAGTTTATTTTGTATTGACCGATGTTGGAACTCGAGTCTATCCTATCCAAAATCCTAATCGTAAGCCGGAAAACAATTGCACCTTCATAAACAGTCGAAGTTAACAAGTTGTGAAAGTTAAAGGATTAAAATTGATCATTTTCTAAACTTTCAAACTGTTGTCGGTCGGTAGTTGATTGTAAAATGGTCACACATGTGTCATTTGTTTATGGAAACTATATTCTAAGCGGTTGTTCTCATTATGCGTTTAGATTTCAAGCGTGTGCAGATGCTAAAGGCGAGGAGAACATGTTCGATGACAAGCTTTGGAATGAAGACACGACGTGAAGGCACTCAAAAGATAAAAATGATCGAGTTGCCGCTGACTCTACATCATCACCACAAGGATCTGAAGAATTAACGATCAAAAGATTCACGAGCATAACTCAATGGAGAGTTCATTCTAAGGGGGAGTTTGTTAACACACTTCCTAAATGAAAAGGGGAGTTTGTTGATATACTTTCTTCTTACGACGCGTGAAGACTTTGAAGATCCTCCGACATGAAAGACACAGAAGACGAACCATCACGAGTAGCGTCCAAGGGGGAGTTTGTTGATACACTTTATGCGGACGCGACTCGGCTCGGTTCGACTTGGTTTCGACACGGTTAGGTCCGGCTCAAGCCCGACGTCACGACATTCCTCCGTCGTGCGCCCCAGAGTTCGACACGCGAAGCATGAAGCGCCGCGGACTTTCCCGCCAACACATCACCATGACATCACCTTAGTGATGTCATGATGATGTCACAACATTTGTCTTATGTTGAAATTGGTGAAAGTTTGTCAACAGAAATGAACTGGGCCGTGAGTCCTCTATTTGGGCCGAAATCTTATGTTGGACTTTGTCATCAGTTGGGCTCATATTGCAAATGACGAAACAGATTAGAATTAATATGTATGTCGACGAAACAAGGTGTGTTTCGTCGACTTTAGTGTTTCGTCGTGTCCTTTATGCGTTTCGTCATGTCTGTGTCTGTTTTTAGTATAAATACCTCTCATAGTTTCTGTGTGAAACTGATGAGCACAGAGAGACTTAGTTAGAGTCTGTTAAAACATTGTTTGTATATGTTTGTGGTTGTACTCATCCATAATCAATAGATATTGAATCATTGGTTATTCCGTGTGTTTTGCACTTTGTTTGGTTTGCACCGTCACGGGGATTCCGCACCCGTTACCGTGTTTGTGATAAACAAGGATAGGTTTATGTTATCGATCCACCGGAAAAACGGGACCCACAATTGGTATCAGAGACACGGTAACGGGTGCGGAATCCCCGTGACGGTGCAAACCAAACAAAGTGCAAAACACACGGAATAACCAATGATTCAATATCTATTGATTATGGATGAGTACAACCACAAACATATACAAACAATGTTTTAACAGACTCTCACTAAGTCTCTCTGTGCTCATCAGTTTCACACAGAAACTATGAGGGGTATTTATACTAAAAACAGACACAGACATGACGAAACGCATAAAGGACACGACGAAACGCTAAAGTCGACGAAACACACCTTGTTTCGTCGACATACATATTAATTCTAATCTGTTTCATCATTTGCAATATGAGCCCAACTGATGACAAAGTCCAACATAAGATTTCGGCCCAAATGGAGGACTCACGGCCCAGTTCATTTCTGTTGACAAACTTTCACCAATTTCAACATAAGACAAATGTTGTGACATCATCATGACATCACTAAGGTGATGTCATGGTGATGTGTTGGCGGAAAAGGCCGCGGCGCTTCGTGCTTCGCGTGTCGAACTCTGGGGCGCACGACGGAGGAATGTCGTGACGTCGGGCTTAAGCCGGACCTAACCGTGTCGAAACCAAGTCGAACCGAGCCGAGTCGAACCGAGACGAGTCGCGTCCACATAAAGTGTATCAACACTTTTCATGCTTGTTACTTCTCCGTAAAAGGATCAAGCTTTAGGAGAATTTGTTTATCAGAAGTTGACCATCATTCCCAACCCAATCCATTTGCGGAGCTACACAAATCAATGTTTCTGAGATTTTGGAGAGGCGCCATCATTATGTCACTAGTTTGTATTCCCTTTATTTTTCGTTATTTTTTTTTTTTGACATTTATCTAGATACAAAACAACTAGATGGCCTTGGAAGGGTTTTAAAGGCGCAAAAAGTTTAAATAGATGTTGGTCCACTTAATTAAAGGTGCATGTATCATGCTAACATCCTAACACTATGTTTTTATGCCACGGGTGTGGTCATCACATACCTCTCCTCCCTAAACTTCTTTTTAAGTAAAAAATAAATTTAATTAAAATTTAATTTAAAAAATTAAATCTATATTTCATTAACTAAAAAGAAAAAAAAACATTGCATATTTGAAAAAAAAAATCAATTAAAAAGGTGATGGTCTTTAACTAAAGAATTACCTATGTACATTATTCATATCGGACACAAAAAACTGAAATTCCATTCAAATCAAATTAAGGTTGAATATGTACAAATTGGGCCATAGGAGGAAGGAACTATATACTATTTTCACATAAAATCTATGGATTTTATAACTTTCTAGACATGGTTATTTGAATTCGAATGACATATTCTTAATTTTTTTGTATAAATAAATATATATATATATATATATATATCTATACTACTTTATAAAGCATATAGGAAGGATAGAAATGGTCATTTGCCACTTTACAAGTCTTTGAAGCCCATTGTACAACCTGTTAAGCACAAAGTGTTGAAAAATTGTTTTCAACACATGCTGATACCCACGCGGATCTTACCCGGATCAACTTGACCCGTTTTACTTTGATGGATCCAATATAAACTTTCTATCACTCTATCAAACCACAAAATTCGTTTCATCCATCCAGACGCTCCACCTTTCTCTACAAACCTTAACCCTAACCTTCATTTCATCCATCGATCCTCCACCGCTCCTCCATCGAACCGGTCGTCGCCATCACCGTCTTCTCCCCTTCTCCACTCCAACAGTCGCTTCATGGCTTCTTTCCCGGTGGCTTCAAGATCCGACACTATCTCAGCAGATTCGACACCAGAATCCGACACCAGATCTGACACCAGATCGATTTCTATGGCTTCTTTCCCGGTGGCTTCAAGATCCGACACTATCTTAGTAGATCCGACACCAGATCTACTCTACTGGTTTGACTGTAGGGTACCTTTCTTGTTACCATATCTTCTTATTTTTCTTATTTTTTTTGTTATTTGAATCTAATCTGTTTGGTTATGGGTTCGTCAACAATGGTGCTTGTGGGTGGAAGATCTGGCAAGATCTATGGTTTATTTGTAGTAGATTTCTCTCTAGAATAGCACAACAAGCACTCTATTCTTTGTAAGTAGATTTCTCGGGTTTATTTACAAGTCTAGGGTTTATTTACAAGATTTCTTGATTTTTGTTTAAATTTATAGGATTTTTTATGTGTTTTGTGTTTTTTCAGGGAGATTTCGTTTGGTTTTCGGTTTCTTTGACTGTGGTTTTTTTGCTAGGGTTTCGAACAGTGCGAGGTTATCGCGTCTGCAAATCTGAGCTGGAGCGACTGCTTAAGGAGACAGGGAAACAGTTATCGCTTCCTCATGATTATGTACAGTTTACTTCTTTTGTTGAATCAATACTTTTCACTGTTAATGAAATATTATGGTTACACTTGAAGATTTGTGGAATTGTATGAGTTTGGAAGGACATTTATTGCCGTTTGATTGATTATTTTCTTGATGTTGCGAGAACGGAAGTGGTACATCATACATGGGGTCGACTGGTCGAGCAACTATTTCTAGCGGCACTTCAACAGGTAAGATTTGTATCTCTAATGAAACAAATTGTCTTAATAGATGTCTTTGTAGCATTATTTGGTACAGCCTTTTGATGTTGTGTATTTGTGCATACAGTTATCATCTTGCAGGTGTCTATAAAGCTTATGATTTAAGAGATGAGGGTTCAGACTACTTAGGAAAAGCTGTCTCCTAGGTGAGAACTAATAGTCTGGGTTAGTGAGGCTAACTGCCTTTGCAGGCCAGATCAGTCCCTTTCGTTTTCTATATCACTTTTGCGATTTTCTTACATGATTTTGTTTTCTATATCACATAAGCATCTGGGAGGTTGGTTCTCGAGAAAGGATGGTACATAAACCCTTCAAGGTTTGGGATTTATCTGCTTGCTCAATGCCTTTCTAGGTAAAGTTCCTTTTCCAATTTTGTGTTCATTGATGCATGTAAGTGATGAATTTTCAATGGTTGTGATTCAAGCAAACAATTTGTTAGATCAGCCAGGTTGAATCAGGACCGTTGAGTTCGATGAATTCAGGTTCGTATGGAACGTTCATTGGCGTCTATGAGGGATATGGTGGACCGGAGACTTCAAGATTCGTTAACGAGAATCTGTTTGCTAATCTCAAGAGTATGTTCGGTTAAACGGTTTCAAGAATTCGATTCGATTGTGTAAGTGTGAAACTTTATAAAGTATTTGTTTATTTTGGTTCAGGATTTGCGTCTGAGGATCAAGATATGTCTGCGAATGTTACCAAGATATGAGTTTCTTTCGGTTGTAAGAGAACAATGGCGGATATGCCTGCAAATAGTGTCTGTGGGGACGTGCTGTTTGGTAGGTGTTATTTGTAAAGGGTTGATTTACATTGCGAATGCGGGAGATTTGAGAGTGGTGTTAAGGAGAGCTGATCGAGAATGCAGGCGGTGAATGGTTAAAAAGCCAGAAGTCGAAGGTTACCGAAATTCAAAATGTAAGTACAATACATTACTCGAAAGGTTGATGTTGTTCAAGGTCAGCAACAGTTTATATTTACATAATTCTTTATGTCAGTTCAGTTTACGATCTGTTTATCGTATTTTCAGGTGCTGCACTACAAGAATGGGAGGCCATTAGCGGTGACACCATTAGCGGCGACGGGCCTAATGTCGCCGCTATTGGTCGATCCGTGTCACACACCCTGAGACCAAACCCCAGTCGTTGATCAAAATCCTGATCTAACGGTTGGGGACTTAAAAGGCAATACCGGCGACATAAAGTAGGTTATTAGCGGTGACAGCTGTCTCCGCTAAAAGTCTGTGTCCCACATTAAATCCTAGCCACACAAATCTTATCCTGGTTAACCCAATAGCGGCGACAGGTAATCAATACCGGCGACAGGCTGTCTCCGCTAAAAGTCAAAACGTAAAAACCCTTTATCAGCGACTTTCCCTCTTTCCTCTTCACTTTTCCCCCCAAAACTCTTCCTTCCACCACCGGAGACACCCGATTTTTGGCCCAATCGGTTAGTTTAACTTGTTTTATGTTACATTTCTTCTCTACATTTGTTACATACGTGTTATAGGCTTTAATTTTTTTCTCTTTTTTTGTGTATTTTTGTGTTTGTGGAAGAAAATTCGGATCACCACCATCTCTTCTCCGGTCACCACCTTCACTTCTCCGGTCACCACCTCAAAAAACCGGTTAGTTTTTTTTTTTTTTTTTTTTTTTATTTTTTTAGGTTTAGGAATTCTATAATTTTTAGTTCTGGTATGTAAATTGTGTATGTTAGTATGTATGTTTGTATAATTGTTAGTATGTAAATTGTATAATTTTTAGTTTAAGTTGTATGTGGGTATGTAAGTGTATGAATGAATGTATGTAAGTTTGTATAATTGTTAGTATGTAAATTGTATAATGTAGGTGTATTTGGAAAATGTGTATGTAAATTGTATAATGGTTAGTTTTTTTTTTTTTTTAAAGTTTAGAAATTGTATAATTTTTAGTTTAGGTATGTAAATTGCGTATGTTAGTATGTATGTTTGTATAATTGTTAGTATGTAAATTGTATAATTTTTAGTTTAAGTTGTATGTGGGTATGTAAGTGTATGAATGAATGTATGTATGTTTGTATAATTGTTAGTATGTAAATTGTATAATGTAGGTGTATTTGAAAAATGTGTATGTAAATTGTATAATGGTTAGTTTTTTTTTATAGTTTAGAAATTGTATAATTTTTAGTTTAGGTATGTAAATTGTGTATGTTAGTATGTATGTTTCTATAATTGTTAGTATGTAAATTGTATAATTTTTAGTTTAAGTTGTATGTGGGTATGTAAGTGTATGAATGAATGTATGTATGTTTGTATAATTGTTAGTATGTAAATTGTTAGTATGTAAATTGTATAATGTTACTATGTAAATTGTAAATTGTTAGTATGTTTGTATAATTGTTGTATGTTAGTATGTTGGTGAAAAATGTGTATGTTAGTATGTATGTTTGTATAAAGTATGCAAATGTGTGTGTAAGGATGTAAATGTGTAGGTTTGAAAAAAATGTTAAAGTTTGATAATTTGTATATTTGTGTTTAGGTTTTAAAACATTTATATTTAAATTTGACAAACATATATTAGTTAGGAAATACCCTCTTTATATTAAAATCATCATTTAAAACATAAGGAGCTATGAAAATACCCGCCCGAAATATAAACCATTATGAAGAACATTACGAGCTTAAAAATCATGTCTGATATTGAATTCATCATTTCAAACATAACGAGCTAAGAAAATACCCAATCGAAATTGAAATCATGATTTAAAACATAACGTTCCGCCCAAAATTTAAAACAATCACTAAGAACATAACAAGCTTAAAAAACTGTGCCCGTGTTTGAATTAATCATTTTAAACATAACGAGCTTAGAAATACCCGCCCGAAATTGATTTAGAAATTAATTTCGGGTTGTCCCGTTTATCTTTATCTTGGGACTGCTTTTTGAATACTTTATCTCATTTAGGATGTGAATGTGTATTACATGATTGTTTGTTTAAGAAGGATTCGGTTATCATTTTCTCTTTGCTCCTCGGGTATATATATGATTACATATATACTTGGGAGCTAAGAGGAAATGCTGCCGAATTTTTCTTAAGCAAACAATCATGTAATACACATTCACATATGAGATAAAGTGTTCAAAAAGTGGGTTTAGCAGCCTACCCTTGTCTTGTTAATCCTAAATTAGATTTTCTTTCAGTTGCATAATGCCTATCGATAAAAGTTGGATTGATTCCCCACGTCATTCACCTCACTACAAGCAAGGACTCGAGTCATTTATCGAGATGTGTGGAAGAGTGATAAAAAACCACGATGAAGTTAGATGTCCGTGTACCAAATGTAAAAATTCCGGCTTAAAAACTATGGCAGAAATGAAATACCATTTGCGTATTAACAGTTTTTGGAAGGAATACACGAAGTGGACCTATCACAGGGACACGACTCCAATTGCAGAAGTAAACGATATTGTGCACAAGACGGTATGGTAAACGTTATTCAAGACATTAGGGAGGAGCGTATGGAAGAAGATACATACCTTAACCAAGAGAACTCGAATGGAGATAGTAGCAGTGTTGTTGATGATTTTGAAGACCTGGTAAAGGAAGCTGAAACAGAATTATATCCTGGTTGTACTAAGTTTTCTTCTATCGACTTTTTAGCAAAGCTTTTGAATATAAAGGATACGTACCATTTTCAAAATGAAGGAGTAGATCGACTCCTCTCGTTGTTGCGAGAGTCAATGCCAGAAGGCAACAAGATTCCCCCTTCGTATTATGTAGCTAAAAAGACATTTAAGAAGATTGGTTTGGCATATGAGATGATAGATGTGTGCACAAATGATTGTGCTCTCTTTTGGAAAGAAAACGAGTCTTTGCAAAATTGTCCCGTTTGTAATGAGAGTCGATGGGTCGATAAAGACACAAAAGGCACGAAGGTGGCTCGTAAGGTGTTACGATACTTTCCTTTGACGCCTAGACTACGACGTTTGTATTGTTCAAGGCACACAGCGAAAGATATGATATGGCATAGTACCGGACGATCGGAAGATGGGACTATGCGTCATCCAGTTGATGCATCTGCATGGCAAGACTTTGATAAAAAGTACCCAAACTTCGTGATGGAGCCATGAAATGTTCGCTTAGGGCTTGCAACTGACGGTTTTAATCCCTTTATCAACGGTAGTGGATCCTCGACTCATAGCATGTGGCCGGTTATACTCACCACATATAATCTGCCTCCCTCAGACCGTTAGTGGATGAGCTTAAGCAATTGTGGCAGACAGGTGTACGTACTAAAGACGCGGCAACAAACACATACTTCACAATGAAGGCGGCGTTGTTATGGACCATAAATGACTTTCCAGCCCGTAGTAGTCTATCAGGTTGGAGCTGACAAGGCTACATGGCATGCCCAACTTGTAACCAAGACACTCCTTTAATATGTGTAACTGGTAAATGTGCTTATGTTGGTCATCGCCGGTTCTTAGATGCCAACCATCCTTGGAGAACAAGTCTCGACTTTAACGGGAGACCCGAGACACGAGACCCTCTAAGACAGTTTAGCCTAGCTGACATAGAAGCTCAACTCGGTCGTTCAATTAATCGTCTACCAGGCAAGCATCCAGATTTTGGATGTGGGAGGATAACCCGGTCAGATTTCGAGTTGAACTGGTCCAAAAGAAGCATATTTTTTGACCTTGAATATTGGTCTTCTCTGCAGTTGAAACATAACTTAGATGTAATGCATATAGAGAAAAATGTGTGCGACAGCTTGCTCGGTACTCTTCTAATGAACGATAAGAGCAAAGACACGCCAAATGCGCGGTCCGACTTGGAAAAACTAAACATTCGGCCGACACAATGGCTGAAACAATCGGGTGGCAAGTTCTTAAGTCCCCACCCAAAGTACTCATTCAAGTCTGATGATCGAAAACTTTTTTGTCAGTTTATAAAAAATGTTAAATTACCAGATGGGTTTGGATCTAGTATCAATAAGAGGGTGACAGATAACAATGCTAACATTACCGGGTTGAAATCTCATGACCGTAATATCCTCATGCAACGTTTAATACCGATTGGGGTTAGAGGGCTTTTGACTAAAGATACATCTACACCAATAGTAGACCTTTGTATGTTCTTTAAGCAACTTTGCTCTAGAACACTATCGGTGGATGATATCAAGAAAGCAAAGGATGACATTGTTACCATCTTATGCAAGTTAGAGATGATCTATCCACCTGCGTTTTTTGACATTATGGTTCATTTACTTGTGCATTTACCTGATGAAGCGATTGCGGGAGGTCCAGTTGCTTTTAGATGGATGTATCCATTTGAAAGGTAGATGAAAAAACTAAAGAACTATGTCAAAAACCCGGCAAGGCCTGAAGGTTGTATAGCTGAACGTTATGTGTTTGAAGAAGCTCTAAATTTTGTTCAATGTACCTTAAAGATGTTCAGACTAAGTTCAATCGCCCAATAGAAACGCTGATGTGGTTGTTGAAAAAAGAAAGTTATGGGTGTTTGAGTCCAAATGTCGTCCTGTTGGCGCAACAAAGGACAAATATCTATCATTCATTGAAAAAAGCAAGATGGAATGGTTGGTCCTCAAAAATTGCGCAGAAGTTAGGGAGTACATGAAGTGAGTGCTTCTATCTTTAACTTTTCATAATCTGTTAATTGGTATTTTTCATTCCTTTCTTATATTTGTCATCAATGTAGTGAATTCAAACATACACATCCCCAAGATGATCTTAAAACCAAATTTCCGGGACGGTTTCTCCATAAGGTATAATACATATATAACACTCATTACTCTACACTTGCTAGGTAATACATATATAACAAACATTATTACTCTATATTTGTTAGGTCCATTCGATGAAAACACAAAATTCTCCAGAATTCCACCCGGAGTTGTATGCTCTTTCAATTTGTGCGAAAATGACTGCATACACTTACACTGCTTGCATAGTCAACGTTGTTAGATTTAAGACACTTGAACGTGATGCAAAATGCACAACGCAAAACTCTTGGGTGGAAGTGGTTGGAGAGAACGGTGTGAAATTTTTTGGCCAATTGGAAGAAATTATTGAGTTGCGTTATACAAATAATTATTCCACTGTCCTATTTCGGTGCAAGTGGTTTGATACTCGAAGGGGTGTAAACCAAGACAATAATATCACCAGTATAAGCGCTGAACGTGAATGGGACAAAGACGATCAACTCATATTTGCTTCGCAAGCCAAACAAGTGTTCTTCATCCAAGAAACGTCTCGAAACCAAAAAAACAAACATAGGTGGGTAGTCGAAAATGTTAATCATCGAAGAATTTGGGATCAGCCATTAAGTGATGATGACCGCGTCAATAAGGTTCAAAATGTTGACAAAGGCTTAGAAGATAATGACGTTGTCGACAACAACTCTTCATCTGACTGTCCACTTGTCATTGACTTGACCCAATACTTTCAAATTGGATCTTCTCATGTTACTGCGGGTGAGCCTTCAATTGAAGTTGATCCCCCAACGGCTACCGTCGATGAAGTGTTTGAGGTCGAGTCTGATTGTGATGAGGTCGAGGCTGATTGTGATGAGGATGATCCCGATTATGTGGAGTCTGACTAAAAGAAAAGTTATTGTAATTTATATTGATTTGTAATTGATAAACACTTGTTTGAAATATTTATTTGAATTTGAGTTACACTTGTTGTACTTTCCCTTAATTTCTATTAGATACACATGCTGTAACATTTGTAACTTTATAGGGATTATGTTTTTGGTATTGCTGATATTCGCTTATTTGATGGCGGATGTCGCCCCCTGGGGACATGGGGGTGACGGTGCCGGTGATCCACCGCTTCCTCCTAGTGGGATTCGTGGCACACACGAGACAGACGGTAAGTCTTTTACTAAATTATTTTGTAGTACTTATATTTTATATATTATAAATGTTGTTACTAAATATTTTTGTTTTAATTGCAGCGGTTCCCCCCAAAGAAAGTTAGGGAGAAAGCTAAAAACGAGAAACTACGGCGTCTAGTAAAAGCGGGGGGGCCTGTGTCGCTTACGTTTGATCGACAGGTCACGTTTACCCCTGTTGGTAAATCAAGAGACATGTTTTCAAGGGAGGCCGGCCTGTATATGTGGCGGACCGTCCCGTTTGATAAAATGGGATGGGATAATGTTGAACAACATTACAAGGATGCCGTCATGAAGCACTTAGGGGTAAATAACTTATATGCATAAAATTTTATAGCACATGCAAATCTAATTTATATATGATATTTTAAATTTTTTATTTAATTTGTAGGAAAATTTCAATCTTGATGAAGTGGAACGTGATTATGAGGAGAAAAACTTGAAGGGTGGTATGAGGATTGTGCTTATGAAGCGGTACTCTGACCGCAAGCATGAAGCTAGACAATTATTTGATAGCCAGGGAGGTTACCATGATCTTGAGAGGGCAAGGGCATACCATCCCGTGGATATGCCCTATGAAAACTGGTTGAGAACCATTGAAGGTTTCCAGCAAGAAAAATATATTAAAAAAGCAAGGCCTGTAAGCAAGTACGCGAGAAACAACAATTCCCATATCATGGGGGGACATCTTCGTACGGTAGCACCGCCTATAAAAATGTAATGTTTTATGTATGTGTGCGTGTGTCTAAGCTTTTGTTTATTTAATGTCTAATCTAGGTGTAATGTTAAACAGAAATTGGACTGGGTACCTACGTATGCTAAAACCCACACGGACAATCAAGGGAATTGGGTTGATCCGGTTGCTGAACAAAATTACGTAAATATTTCTTTTAAGTATTATTTTCTATAACAAATATATATATAGGGTTGGGCTATATAGAAAACCCTAAATATTTAAGAAACCCGGAAAACTCAAAGCTCCCGACTTTTTTTTTTAAAAAAATAACACATGTAATATACATGTTTTTAAGAGTTTTGGGCCAAAAAAATCAAAAAAAGCGCCGAAGGGTTTTTTTTTTAAAAAAAAAAACAAATTTCAACAACTTTCAGCATTTTTGTCTAACACATGTTAGGCAACCGGACATTGCTAAAATTTGTTTATTTTTTTAAAAAAATCCCTTGGGCGCTTTTTTGTTTTTTTTGGCCCAAAACACTTTAAAACATGTATATTATATGTGTTATTTTTTTTCAAAAAGAAAAAATGTCGGGAGGTTGGGTAAAAATGGGGGGAGATTTGAGTTTCCAGAGTTTCCTAAGAATTTAAGGGTTTTCTGTCTAGCATTCCCCTATATATACACATATATATTTAATCATCATCTTCGTAAAATACAGCGGAACATACAACAGGCCACAGATGAATGGAGCGGCGATGGTCCTCCAATTGCCCCGTATCAAGAAGCGTTGGGAGAGTGGCGAGGATGGTACCGCGGGATGGGGCCTAAACCTTCTTCCAACACGTCCTCGAACACGTCCTCAAACATGTCATCTTCGCAAGCTCGGACGCAAGAACCCTTTTCCAAGGTAAACTACGCAACTTATAATTTATAAAATGACAAACGAACGCATGTTTCCTTGTTAAATATATGTTGGTAGCGTTAATTAATATGCTAATATACGTTTTGATATCTATTATTGTAGGATTTTGTTAACAACTTGTTCCAAACTCCGTCATTTTTGAGCCAACTTAACAACTATCTTACTTCACAAGGGAAAGGAAAAGGAAAGTCAAATGACTACGATTCTGACGACTTATATGATAGAGGATCTGAGGAAGATTGACTTGTTTTAAAGTATGATTTTGATTTAATTAAACGTTGTAGGATTATAATGTACGACTAAAACGTAGTTTGCGTATGTTTGTGTTGTTTTAATTATATTACCTTTAGTATATGTTTGTGGCGTATGTTTGCGTTGTTTGAAATAGGCAGGTTCTGTTTTTTGGGCCGAAAAAATGGCTGGGTGCTGTAAATACAGCAAATGTATTAAAAAAAAGACTTTTAGCAGCGACACGTGTCGCCGCTATTGACATGTCTTCTTTAGCGACCAAGACCAATACCGGTGACCTTTTAGCGACGAAAAATGTCGTCGCTAAAAGTTCAAAAGCAATACCGGCGACGCCACCTTTTAGCGACGACAGGTGGCCAATAGCGGCCTATCAATACCGGCGACCTTTAAGCGACGACATGTCGCCGGTAAAGGTCAATAGCGGCGACAAAGTGGACCAATACCGGCGACACCTGTCGCCGCTAAAGGCCTCCCTTTCTTGTAGTGCTGATTTGGCAAATTTGGTAAACGTGGCGGCTCTCAAGGTGGCAATGGACGGTGCAAAATCGGTAAACATGGCTGATTTAGGATTATAGCGAGTCATAGCGAGAATAGTGACAATTAATTTCTTTTGATATAAATAGCAAGTAAATATAGCTATAAAATGGCTGGATTATAGGTTTTCGTTAAATATATATGTAAAATAGCATATATACCAGGGTATTTTGATTTAATATACATATAAAAATATTTAAAAAAATTTCATAGGTATCGCTGTTTATAAAATTTCCGCCCACTATTTATCGCTATTCGCTATGTGGCTTATAGGTACCTTATCGCTATTGTCGTTATTCGCAATTAACAACTATGGGTGCCCTCGGATGTTGGTGGAGTTGCTAAAGCACGAGCTTTTGCTAAAAAGTTATCTGATGCGCCATTGACCATTGTTGATAAGCGGCGTCATGGGCACAATGTAGCTGAAGTAAGAAGTTTATAGATGAAGGAAAGAATTATATTCTCCCTTTTGATGTTTTTGATATTACCCTTTTCAGGTAACGAATTTGAACGGTGATGTGAAAGGTAAAGAAGCAGTGATGGTGGATGACATGATCGATACTGCTCGTGAGATTTACTTTCTTCTTCCTCTTGTATCTCTTTATATGGCTATTAATATGTTGATTTTGTGTTTATAGGTACTATTGCCAAAGGAGCAGACATGTTGCATCGTGAAGGGGAAGGGGCATGGAAGTTTATGCATACAGCACGCATGCTGTTTTCAGGTAACTCACACACCTTACCTCATACTTTGTCTCTTCCATATGAAAATGAATGGTTTAAGTTAAGTGGATATGTTTTACGGCAGTCCACTAGCAATTGATCGGTTGTCAAGTGGTCTATTTCAAGAGGTGATTACCACGAATACCATTCCGGTGTCTGAAAAGAACTATTTACCACCGCTGACTGTCTTATTGGTAGCAAACCTACTTGGCGAGAGCATCTGGCGTGTGAATGATGATTACCCTGTAAGTATTGTTTTACATTTATATGCTTTTTCTAGAGCTGTAAAGATCGGCACTTGATTGGTTAGGTTGAGCAGACCCACAAACACTACGTTGTTTGTACTATTAAATTTTTTGTTAGCAGTTCATTCATTTATCATTTACAATAATAACACTGATGATAATTCATGGTTTGTTTTATGGGTTAGTCTAAATGGGTTCGGGTCAGTTTTGGGTCGAACCCATGAAATGGGTGTTTGGGTTGATTTACTGGGTTCGTGGGTTGATCGTTTAGTTACTCAAAAGAATTTTAACTGTGCGACTTAAATTTACGTGGTTTATATACAGTTGAACCGAATAAAATGTGCGACTTAAATCACATTTTTCTTTCTTTTGGAGATGGGATTGCAAAGAATATGGCTTGAAGTATTTGGAGATGGATTTCATATTTTGGCTTGTAATTCTCCTATGTAAGTTTAGAGGTGTCAATTTCGGCTATTATTTATAGAAAACTTGAAGCTTTAAATGGTTCAACCTGTTACCTAATCCGTTTGACCCATTCTTGCATTGTGAATGTTATAGTTCGAAGATTGTTTAAATGTTTTGGATTAGTTTAGCAAATTTGTTTTGTTGTATTTGATAGGGAATGAGTGTGAACGTACGCCTCTAATAAGTTCTTTGATGGCTATGGTGGTGGAGCTTGCCCGACAGGAGGTTGATCTTCCTTGACAGATGGTTTAGTGGTTGAAGCCTTTGTGATCAACCACATTGACATCACTTGTAGCATATTTGTTGTTAAAACTTATTTCGAGAAGCTTTCTTTTGATATTATTATTTCATACCATAAGAATTGAGGTTTGTTAACATGTTATGTTACTGTTTGTTTTTTTTCTAGCAAAGTTAAATACTTGTGTTGAAATAAATGTTATTTACATAGTTGCCTTCGGCAGTGTTTTCTTTTTTTAAATTAATATTACTTCTTTGTGAGCAGATCACAGATCACAGGTAGAGGTGGAAATACCATTTCAGCCCACTAATACGAAAACGAGATTAGATTAAGGTATATGGATGTGTACAAATTCTTGTGTATAAACCGATACATTTAGCATCTGATATCATTATTGTTAATAAGGTTGTGGATGAATCTACTTTTGATATTTTTGAGAAAAGTATTTATGGTGACTTTTCCGGTGACCTTGCTCACGGTAAAAAATGGTGAGTTATAATTTTCACTTCAAAACTCAAAACTTTTCACGTTTTTGATTATCTCCACCCTTTTTCACGTGTTTTAACCCAAAAACATCAACCGATAACCGCAAAATCTGAGATTTAGACCGTATTTTTATCCGATAAAACTGGGTTTCAAATTTTTGTTCAATAAAGCTTCAAAAATCACTAAAAAATCGCACACAACTCGGTTATCAACAAGAAATCAAGCCTTACGCTCTGATACCACTTGTAGGTCCCGATACGGATCGTTGGACTATGATGACTTCTTGTTTCGGATGCCGTAACGAGTGCGGAATCCCCGTTGCGACACAAACCGAGCGAGAGAGGAAAATACAATACAAAGATTCAATGATTAAGGCTCAAATGTATTGATTCAGCAGAGTTTAGTTACAAGATAATACAATAAGAAATTCTCTCAAAACTCTCTGATATACTCTCGTATTCTAGTATTCTAAACTGCGATACAAGACTGCTTATATAGCCAAACATATCTGCAACTTACGGAAGACTCACGGGGCCCATAAACAAGGCTCACGAAGAACTAGGTCCACGAAACGTGTGGATACTTCGTGAGTTGCATGGTGACATGCATGATTCTTCGTTGGTGTAGTTCTTCGTGGTTGTTGATGAAAGATCAGGCCCACGAAGTATTAGAGTATTTTGTGAGAATCATTTCTGTGAAAAAACCAAATATAACCAATAAGGTTCTTCGGCCAAGAGGTCTTTCGTGGTCTTCATGCAGACATACAGATTATGCAGACTTGATACACAGCAGCAAACAGAACATAAGCATCTAACAGAAGTGTATGCGCAACTATTTTACATCACGTACAAACTCAAGTTCATTCCGAGACAAGATCGAGGATATCGTGCTTCGGTCTTCACTTCATAACATAGACGAACCGTAACGAGTCGCGTCCACATAATGTACATCAACAGAGCTGAGTCCATCATTTGTCGTCTCCACCGTGAACGCCGACGACACACTCTACGCTAACGCCGACGACACACTCTACGCTAACTCAAGTCTATGCATCAACAGAGCTCAGTCCATCATATAATGCAGTTTTAACTGCTTGCGCTAATTAGGGTTGGACATAGAAGTTCAAAAACAAGGGTTGTGTTAATATGTGTTGGTGGCGGTGAGTGTTGTGGTGCCGGTGGTGGTGGTGGTGGTGGATGTGCTTGGTGGTTGGAAGCTAGGTTTTTGTGGATAGTGGAAGTAAAGTTGTGGTGGTTGTTATGCTTGTTGCGGTTGGTGGCGGTTCTGCTGTTAAATAGGTAGGTGCTGATGGTGGTTATGGTGGGGTGATGGCGGTAGTTGGTGGAGGTGATCGTCGTGGTGTTTTTGAGAGAGAAGAGGGGGAGGTGGAGTGTAAAATAAAATCATTTTTTTAATTTTCTTTAATTTTTAAATCAGAATTTAAAAAAGAAAAATTAATACATGTTTTTTTTAAATAATGCTTTTTTACACATAAGCATGCCACGTCACTAAAGAAACTAAGTTAGGGTTGGGTTAGTTTGGGAGTGATAGAAGAAATTAGGTTTGAAGTTGGGAGTGATATGATACAAATCAAAAGTTAGGAGTGCCATTGGCAAATTAGTGAAAGTTGAAATTATTTAAATTAAATATAATTTTAAAATTAGAAGAACATCTGTAACCAGGCTACCCTATACTTCTACAATTTTTTTTTTATATATATGTGGTGATCTTTATTGTGGTTTAAATAATTTTAATTAATAAATTCGTAATACCATTAGACGGGTATGTAACCTAAAAATTAATATATTAGCTCTAATTTGTGTCATAATTAAAACAAATAACAAAAAAATAACATAGTAATTATTATATTAGTTGTAATTTGTGTCACAATTTAAACAAATGACAAAAAGTAACCTAGTAATTAATTTATTAGTTGTAATTTCTGTCATAATTAAAATAAATAACAAAAACTAACCACTAAAACAAGAAGAAAAGTACTCAATATAAATGATTTATCACATGATTCATCTTACTATGAACAATTAATTCTCTTCTAATACAATTTTTCATCATTAATCCACAAAGATACAAAAATCCATCATAAAAAATAAAAATAACTACATATTTTCCTAATAATCATCAAGATTCATTTATGTGATTTCCAATCAACTAATGCTTAGAAAAAAACAACATTGTAGATGTTATTCATGTGTGTGTTTCTATTTACAAGACTCCTCCGAAAATTGTACAGCCAGGTAGGAGACTCTGGGAACCTTTACAATCCAGGCTTGCACTGGAAAGTGTGGCAGAAACTTAATCTGCTTTCCGAATTGCAGCATTGCATGACACTTGAACTTCTAGACAAATCAATTGAAGTCCTCCCCATTAAGTAGTAACCCTCGTTTGCTACAAAGAAGGAACACCTAATAGATGAAAAAATAAAATGGATTGTTTGAAGCCGTTAATGGGGCAGGCTTGTTTGAACCTAGAATCCAGACAAGAAAATCATTCACATGGCATTAGAGATGTTTGTGTAAAAAATACAAAATTTAATGGATTAACAGTTACCTGTGATGAGATTGTCTTTCGAAATTCCACAAAGATACAAAAATCTGTCATAAAAAATAAAAATAACCACATATTTTCTTAATAATCATCAAGATTCATTTATGTGATTTCCAATCAACTAATGCTTAGAAAAAACAACATTGTAGATGTTATTCATTTGTAGTTTTCTGTTTACAAGACTCCTCCTAAAATTGTACAGCCAGCTAGGAGACTCTCGGAACCTTTACAATCCAGGCTTGCACTGGAAAGTGTGGCAGAAACTTCATCTGCTTTACGAATTGCAGCATTGCATGACACTTGAACTTCTAGACAAATCAATTGAAGTCCTCCGCATTAAGTAGTAACCCTCGTTTGCTACAAAGAAGGAACACCTAATAGATGAAAAAATAAAATGGATTGTTTGAAGCCGTTAATTGTGCAAGCTTGTTTGAACCTAGAATCCAGACAAGAAAATCATTCACATGGCATTAGAGATGTTTGTGGAAAAAATACAAAATTTAATGGATTAACAGTTACCTGTGATGAGATGGTCTTTCGAAATTCCACAAAGATACAAAAATCTGTCATAAAAAATAAAAATAACTACATATTTTCTTAATAATCATCAAGATTCGTTTATGTGATTTCAATCAGCTAATGCTTAGAAAAAACAACATTGTAGATGTTATTCATTTGTGTGTTTCTGTTTACAAGACTCCTCCGATAATTGTACAGTCAGGTAGGAGACTCTGGGAACCTTTACAATCCAGGCTTGCACTGGAAAGTGTGGCAGAAACTTCATCTGCTTTCCGAATTGCAGCATTGCATGACACTTGAACTTCTAGACAAATCAATTGAAATCCTCCCCATTAAGTAGTAACCCTCGTTTGCTACAAAGAAGAAACACCTAATAGATGAAAAAATAAAATGGATTGTTTGAAGCCATTAATTGGGCAGGCTTGTTTGTATTGGAAAAATAGGTGAAAATAGCATTTTTCACAAATATAGGAAAATGATTTTTTCCTATTTTGGACTAGAAATTAATATAATAAAATGAGCGGGTTTTATGTATTTATTTGTGGGTTTGTGTTCTATGTTGGAAGAGCTTCGCAACGAACTAAACCACGTCCAAAACCGAGCTAAGATGAATGAGATATCGATGCTCAAAGTTGGGTGTTTGAAACATTGAATGCCGAAATAAAAGGAAAAGTAGCACCTTGTCCCATATCGGAGGAGAGATGGAACTTAAATGGGTATTTAAGGTGGAACTCTCCATCCTTATTGTTTCATGGAAGCACACACTAGTGTTCTCGCGAAGGGTGCGGGGCACCCTAACACGCCTGCGCGTGGCGTGGCGTGGCGTGGGCGATGAGGCGCAATGTGTTGCACTTTGCACTTTGCACTTTGCACTTTGCACTTTGCACTTCGGCCGCGAGCCGCTTGAGAGCCGCCTTTGTATTTTTGACTGCGTGCACGTGGTGGAGCACAAGGGTTGCAAGGACCAAGTGGTAGGTGATGCGGCGCATGACGTGGCAGTCATGCGCATGCGAGTACACATGGCTGTTCCACCAAATGGTTTAAGAAATTTGGAAGTTCACCAAATGGATGTTAAAACCGCATTTATAAATGGCGATTTAGAAGAAGAGATTTACATGGAGCAACTTGAAGGTTTCTCCGCCCCAGGTCAAGAGGGTAAATTATGTAAACTCGTGAAGTCTTTGTATGGCTTAAAGCAAGCACCAAAACAATGGCACCAAAAGTTTGATCATGTCATGATTGACAATGGTTTCAAAATAAATGAGTGTGACAAATGTGTTTATTTCAAAGACACAAATGAAGGTTATGTGATTTTATGCCTTTATGTAGATGATATGCTTATCATTGGGAGTAATGATAAAATTATCAAAGCTACTAAAAGCATGTTGAAAGCGAGATTTGACATGAAAGACATGGGTTTAGCAGATGTGATTCTTGGAGTAAAGATCATAAGAACCCAAGATGGTCTTGTGTTAAGTCAATCTCACTATGTGGATAAAACTCTTGAAAAATTCAACTCGGGAGATACGAGTGTAGCTCGAACTCCAGTTGATACCTCCCAACATCTTAAGAAAAATAAAGGAGATGGAGTTGCTCAGTTAGAGCATTCAAGAATTATTGGCAGTCTCATGTATCTAATGACATGTACTAGACCCGACTTGGCTACGCGGTGTGTAGGCTAAGTAGATACACCAGCAATCCGTGCGCGGATCATTGGAAGGCTATCACGAGGGTGCTTAGATACATAAGATACACAAGAGATTATGGATTGCATTATACCCGACAACCAGCAGTGATCGATGGATACACTGATGCAAACTGGATATCGGATAATAAAGATTCCAAATCAACAAGTGGTTACGTGTTTACACTTGGAGGAGCTGCTATTGCTTGGAAATCTTCTAAGCAAACGGTAATAGCAAGATCCACAATGGAATCCGAATTTATCGCCTTGGATAAGTCAGGCGAGGAGGCGGAATGGCTACGTCAATTCGTGGAATATATTCCAAGATGGCCAAAGCCTTTGCCAGCCATATGTGTACATTGTGATAGCCAATCAACGATTGGTAGAATTCAAAGCTTGATGGACAATGGCAGATCAAGGCATATGCGACGTAGACATAACACGATACGACAACTACTCTCAACGGGTGTTATCACAATTGATTATGTGAGATCAGCGGATAACATTACGGGCCCGTTTACAAAAGGCTTAAGCAGAGAGTTAGTAGAAACGTCGTCAAGTGGAATGGGACAAAGCCCGTGGTAAATGGGAATATGAGGGAAACCTAACTTAGTTGACTCGAGATCCCAAGATCTAAGTTCAATAGGACAACTTAATCATATTTCCAAAACGGAGTCACTGTGGGGGAGTACCCCAAACCAAATAAAAGGGAGTTATATACTTCCTAGTCCATTCCAATCAGTGACATTGAAGTGAGGCTAGGCATATTAAGGTTAACGATTTCGGGGAATCAAATAACCATGATGCTTTTAATGATTCATGGGAATCACCTATGTTAGAGAGAAGTGGGGTCGCTTAAAATGGATTTGTGGGGTGCGCAAATCCTAGAGCTCTCGCAGAACCAGGCTAGTGTTCTAGGACCATAATAGGACACGACAATGAGGAGTTGGCCAAACAAGGGAGAGTATTGTGTGAAGTGTATTGTCGTTTACACAAATGGGGGTATGTTCAAGGACATCGCGTCTACACACCGCTAGTAAGCTAAGTGCGCCTCACAAAAGAAGGTTCAAGGGTGACAACCTACCTATCTTGCAATACTCAACTGTCGAAGTTTATCGTTGAAAAGTGTAAGGAAAAGATCCATTTCCATACATGTGGGGGATTGTTGGAAATTTGATGAAAATAGCATTTTTCATGTGGGGGATTGTTGGAAAAATAGGTGAAAATAGCATTTTTCACAAATATAGGAAAATGCTTTTTTCCTATTTTGGACTAGAAATAAATATAATAAAATGAGCGGGTATTATGTATTTATTTGTGGGTTTGTGTTCTATGTTGGAAGAGCTTCGCAACGAACTAAACAACGTCCAAAACCGAGCTAAGATGAATGAGATATGGATGCTCAAAGTTGGGTGTTTGAAACATTGAATGCTGAAACAAAAGGGAATGTAGCACCTTGTCCCACATCGGAGGAGAGATGGAACTTAAATGGGTATTTAAGGTAGAACTCTCCATCCTTATTATTTCATGGAAGCACACACTAGTGTCCTCGCGAAGGGTGCGGAGCACCCTAACTCGCACTCGCACACGCTGCGCGCGTGTCGTGGGCGATGAGGCGCAATGTCGCAGTCATGCGCATGCGCGCGCGAGTACATATCGCACGGAGGCGCGCGGTTGTGCGCATGGTGCATGAGTCCTGCTGTGTCGTGCGCGGCGCACCAGAGTGAGCCAATACGGCGCGACTGTGTGGCGCGCTCGTATAGGCTCACACGTGACGTGACGTGGCGCATGCGCGCATGGCAGTGAGCCAAGAGGACGCACTGCGCATGGGCATGCAGACCTGGGCGCACGCGCACCAGGGTGACTTGGGCGCGCACGCGCGCGCATAAGCTTCCAGCATTGAATGACAGTGCAGTTTCAGTCTAGCTTGGTAACTGACGAGTTAATAGGCTTTGACTGAGAATTAAATGACGTATTAAATTGCATTGAAGACGTTTAATGCAATTAAACCTCTCATTTAATTCGTTTTTGGCTGTTTCAAACCTGGAGCTCCATACCTTGCTGTAGAGCACACTACGAAATCCCAGCTACACAACAACTTATGCAAACAACTTTCTTCCTACTTCTAATCTTTTTCCTGCAGTTATCAAGCTAACCTTCGGGTTGTAGGCAAATTCCGACAGTACTTCTGCTTGGACTGTTGTACCCTGGGAAACAAAACGAGTACTCCTGGGAGACTCGGAATTTGTTTTAAGGGAAGCGTGTGATCACGTGCCTCAGCCACTCTGCTTCTACTCCATTCTTGTACTTTAGTTTATTTCAGTTGTAATCTGCATTGTATTTTTAGCTTTCTTATTTTGTATTGTAATCAGTGAATATAAATTTGTTTGATTTTATTTAAATTACGCGAACGGTTCCTACAGTTTGAACCTAGAATCCAGACAAGAAAATCATTCACATGGCATTAGAGATGTTTGTGTAAAAAAATACAAAATTTAATAGATTAATAGTTACCTGTGATGAGATTGTCTTTCGAAATTCCATAAATAGTCAACGATTGTTCTTCACCACACTGCAAGATGATACAGATTCTAAGCATAAAATAAAAACAGAACCAGTTTCTAGTTTCTGATCACAATACGCTTAATAAGACACTTAAATGCATATCTGGAAAACAGTGTTCCAAGAACACATGCATTAAGTGGACAACTTTATCGTTAAATTCATTAATCGAATACTAACTATGATAGATTTTGACAGATAAGCCGATATGATCTTCTTGTCTATGATTTCACAAAAAAGATAATGCATGTAAATACCTTGGTTTCATTTCGGTTTCGAATATTGAAAATTACAAAAAGATTTTAGGTGTGTTTTAATATAAAGTTTGAAAAATACAAAAAAAAATTATTTCTGGTTTCCATGAGTGGGCTTTATATTTTTAATGATACTCAAAAAGGGTTTTACAATTTTAAAACGGATTAAAAACAATCCGGTGAGGTAATTTAAAATAAGTCTTTTAATAAAAACAATGGGTCTTGCTAAGTTGGTCTAAGTGTGGATCTTCATGTGGGAAACCATGTTACAAGTTGGTAGAAATATTTTTAAGTATGTGTTACTTAAAAAATTTTTGAGCTTATATATGTTAACATAGATTGGTTTTGAAGTTCATTTGGGCTTTAATGGTTTCTAATGAAGTTTTGAGTTTGACAAGCTATTTCAGAGACTTGCTTGTAATCTGATGGAAGTTATGATGACAAATGCGGCTTCTCGAAGATTTGCTGAAGTTCTGCAGATCCCGCATATATCAAGGGGAAGTCGGTAAATGCACCTAGGCTTGATAAATGCTGGATAGTGCAACTAGAATGAACTTCAGGGACTTGCTTGCAATATGATGGAAGTTATGATAACAAATGCGGACAAGGAAATGTTATAAGAGTCGGCATTTTTGGTGAAAAAGTCATCCGAAGTTATATCTTTCATCATTTGTCCGAATTTGTAGTTTAGGGTTGTAAGAACTTGTAGTTCTTGCAAGGTTAGCTTGTCAGTACTTGTAATTCCTGCCCCTTTGTCCAAATTTGTAGTTCTTTGGTGTGTCATTACTTATTTGTTAAGTACTGACTAGGGTCTCAATTGTATGGACTTGTATGTCCGAATTTAGAATTGTATATATACTTTGTGGCTGTGTGCAATCAGCAGACTAAAAGGGAATTCAATGAAACAATGAATTTTGGAGAAAACTTCTTGTGCAAACAAACCCTAGCTTTGTGTATTTTTCATTTACTGTGTGATTGTTGATTGTCTATACTCAGTGTATTCACTGTTCTCTCATCTTCTACACCTTCTGTACGAGCTCTACGTTGCGGTACGAGACACGCGATGGTTTCGGTACATCGCGTGTGTATTCGATCGACCCGGTTCGCTTGTTCGTTGAAGGAAGACGACCTTACAGCCACTCATCCCAATGTTTTATAGCATATTCAAGGACCTGATCTGGAAGTCCCAGCACCACTTCACTACACTGTTGCGCCAAGGACCATGTTCTTGCTTATGATTCCTTGGGCCAAAATTAAAACCACAATCCCGGATTTTCGTTCACAACCTGACTCCCCCGAGCTTGTTGTGATGCAGATATCTCTCGCTTGTGCTTCAGATGAACAAGAAAACAACCAAGCAGTTATACACCGTTTATTCAACTTGTTACCTTCATTTATCAATAAACAACTTAGAATACCTGAATCACATGAGCCCGTTGAGATGACGACTCATTTGTGTGCTTCTTATGGGACTCATCCCAAAATTGTACAACCAGTAGCGAGGAGAGTTGTGCTTTTGAGTCAGGTCCTAAAAAGTTAAATAACATAGAATGTTGACTTGTTAGCACCCTTACATAGAATGCTACTTTTGTTCAAGTTTACAATCAACATTTTAAAAGCTTTGCAACAGTTATTTTTTTGGTTAATTAAGAGTATAGCCCAGCAAATGTAGTAGTAAACTTTGAACATTTAGGAATGGACCACTTGAAGGTTTATGTGTTAATGTGGATATTCTTATTAGATAACGTTCCAAAACATTTACGCATTTTTCATGGATTCTGTAAGCGATACATTACTTTTTTCCTGCATATATGGTTATTTTGATGTCTTGCTCACTAAACAAACCTAATATTGCCTTCAAATTTTAGATTCGATCCTATCAATTGTTATCTCCTAACTCAAGAGAGTTATAACTTTTATATGGATAAAAATTTTATTTTACACAATCAGGGATATTGTAGGTCCCTTCACGGAGGATGACGAACCTAAACCTTGTTATACAAACCCACTAGCGAGTGCGGAATCCAAGCTAGCAAGCAAACCGGGATGAAGCAAGTATAAAGCACAACACACAAGGTTCACAGATTAACACCACTGTATTAATACGTATGAAGGTTCCGGTTACAAGCACAATGTTTACAAATCTAACTTGCAAACTCTCAAAGTGTGTGTGTGTGTTTCGGACAAAATGCTCTCAAAGAATCTCTCTATCTTTCTATGTGCATCTATCTTTCTGTCTGTCTCTCCTTTTCTCACATACAATGCATGGGTATATATATACCCAGCCCAGGTTGACATATCCGAAGGATTCGATAGATGGTCGAAGGATCATCTATCGACTACCAAGCTTTCGAAGGATCAGTATTCACCTCGAAGGATGGTCTATCGATCATCCATTCGAAGGTTCATCTTTCGAGTTCATCGAAGGATCAGTATTATCCTTCGATGTGCATCCTTCGATCCAGACAAATGACAACCAATAACTAACAGTTTGACCAAGTCAATCCGGAGGATGGTTGACTCGGTCAACTTACAGACTAACTAGGACATCGTTTACATATAGACCGAATACAGACAAAGTACAGACACAAGTGCACCAACAAACTCCCCCTTGGCTGTAGCTTTGTCTCGAACTTCGATGGTCTTTGGTCTTCGAGTTCTCAAAACTCTGATGTCCTTTCAGGTCTTCAATGTCGGAGGATCTTCAAAGTCTTCACGTCTTGAAAGCAGAGAGTGTATCTACAAACTACCCGTATCATGTAGGAAGTGTGCTGACAAACTCCCCCTTAACATAAGCTCCCCCTTGAGTTATGCTCGTGAATGACTTGATCTTTATGAAGTGAGATCCTTGTGGTGTTGATGATGGCCAGCGGCAACTCGATCATCTTCATCTTTTGAGCGCCTTCTCGTCGTGTCTTCATTCCAAAGCTTGTCATCGACCATGTTCTCCTAGCCTTTAGAATCTGCACATGCAAGAAATCTAAACGCGTAATGAGAACAACTGCTTGGAATAGTTAGTATAACCAAGTGACACACGAATGACCATGTCATAATCAAACACCGTCCGACAGTTTGAAAGTTTAATAAATTTCTCAATTTTAGACTTAACTTTCAAAACTTGCAAATTTCGACCGTTTATGAAGATTTAGTCAATTCGGTTTTCGTTCAGGTTTCAGGTAACGAAGACTCGAGCTCCAACATCGTACGATCGAAAATAAAGTAGAAAGAAAATCTTTTTCGCTTTTATAAAGTTTATATTAAAACTCACCTAAAATCTTTTTGGTATTTTTGAAATTAAAAGGCAACAATTTTAATATCCTTTGAGTGTTATCAAACGACATCACCGCTAATGTCGTGCTGATATGCACCAAACGACCAAACTGTTTAAAAGAAAACAATAAAAGTTAAGCAGTAAATAAATAAATATATACAAACATTCTTTTTGCGAGTTTCGAGGGTAAGAGAATCATATCAGTGTACGGTCATGCCAAAACACTCTTGTTGTTCAGTTAGTTAACATTAAAATAAGCATCCTATAACAATTATCGGTATTGTTGTCCACTTAAGCTCTACTTATCAGATGTAATCATGGCGAGGGGATACGTTAAGGTATGATTTATACTTACCGACCGGTGTTCATCCACATCACGACACATTCCCGTATCAAGGTATGCACGAGAATTCATCTTACCGGTGAGTATACCGATTATCATCTGTTTGACCGTATAAAATGTGAGATACTCACTTATTTTGATTTGAAAACAAGCCCTATGTGATATAATCACTTATTGACGAGGAACTTGATTTTCATATGCATGAGGGCACAGGTGCAAGTCCGTGAACAGGTCAGTACTTCCGTACAGCAGAGAGACGAACTTGACACCCGGAAAAATGTGATATTTTATCACTTATTTGATTTGGACATGTGATTGTTTATCACTTATTGAGGTCGAATGCAGTATGTATTATGTACACGTATGTATAGTATCATGGAAGATCTAGACTTGCGTCCCCGTTATTTTTCGGTAAAAGATACAACCATGATACCCAGATGATAAGCAGCATAAAGACCGAATATCTCAGAACCACGGCAATCTATCAAACGAAATTTCGATACTAAGACCATATGCCAATGAGTGGTTCCCACCTGGTCTTCAGTCGATTAAGATTTATATCACCCTGCACACTTTAAAATGATTGTGAGCCTACCGATACATCTTATATAGAGCTGCTTATCGTTTTACATTTAAGGTTTAAAGAGGTTTGGATAGACCACTGATGTACTATCATTTTCTCTTTTGCTCGCCAGGAAACTCATTTTTGTTTTTCTATTGTTTTTGTGTTTTTGAAATTTTTCGATGTTTTTGGATTTTCAGATTTTCGGATTTACTCCCCCTAAAATCAATAAACTAAGACAAATTTAAAACACACAAAGATATTTACAAAAATGATTTTCCGATGTTGGTTTACTCTTGCTTGACCTTAATGCCGTTTACCAATAATAAGAAGTCAAATCTAGATTTGTCAAAAGCTTTGGTAAATAAGTCGGCACGTTGGTCATCGGTGTGGACCTTAACAACATCGATTAGCCTTTTCTCAAAGCAATCACGTATGAAGTGATATTTGATTTCGATGTGTTTGGTCTTTGAATGCTGCACAGGATTTTTAGTGATATCTAAAGCAGCAGAATTATCAACGTAAATAGGAGTAGTTAGGAATTCAAAACCGTAGTCCCGCAATTGTTGTTGGATCCAAAGAACTTGGGAGCAACAACTTGAGGCAGCAATGTATTCAGCTTCGCATGTTGATGTAGCGACGCATGTCTGCTTCTTGCACTGCCATGTGACTAGGCGATTTCCTAAAAACTGACATCCAGCCGTTGTGGATTTGCCGTCGATCTTGCATCCGCCAAAATCAGAATCACTGAAAGCTACCAATTCAAAGTTATTATCCCTAGGGTACCACAGACCGGTGTCAGGGTACGCCTTCAAATAACGAAAAATCCTTTTGACAGCTGCAAGATGTGAGGCCTTCGGGTTAACTTGATATCTGGCAAGCAGGCATGTTGGGTACATTATATCTGGCCTTGATGCTGTGAGGTACATAAGGGATCCGATCATTGCGCGGTAGTATGAAGGACTAACAGCTTCACCCTTCAAGTCAGGAGTAATTCCGTGATTAGTTGGCAATGGGGTACCAATGGGCGTTGCATCGGACATCTGGAACCGGCTCAAGATGTCGCCAACATATTTAGTCTGATGGATGAATATCCCAGACTCCGTTTGTTGCACTTGTAGGCCCAAGAAGAAATTCATTTCCCCCATAGCACTCATCTCGAATTTATCCTGCATAATGCGCTCGAAATTCCTACACAAGACATCATTAGTAGAACCAAAAATAATATCATCAACGTATACCTGAACCAGAAGAAGATCTCTATCTTGTTCTTTGATGAAAAGAGTACAGTCGATAAGACCTCTTCGAAAACCATTCTCCAGCAGATAGGTAGATAAGGTTGCATACCAAGCTCGTGGCGCTTGATGAAGACCATAGAGAGCTTTGTTGAGCAACCAAACCCGATCGGGATGGACAGGATCTTCAAAACCTAGAGGCTGTTTGACATATACCTCTTCTTCAACCACACCATGTAGAAATGCACTTTTGACGTCCATCTGGTAAACCTTGAATCCTTTGAATGAGGCATAAGCCAGAAAGATCCGAATAGCTTCCAGACGTGCAACAGGTGCATAGACTTCGTTGTAGTCGATCCCTTCTATCTGACGAAAACCTTGAACGACTAAACGAGCTTTGTTTCGAATAACCACTCCACGGTCGTCTTTCTTGCATTTGAAGACCCATCGAGTGCCAATCTTCTTGTAGTTCTCAGGATTTTCAACAAGCTTCCAAACACCAAGCTTTTGAAATTGCTGTAATTCTTCCTGCATGGCTTCAACCCAAGCACTATCTTTCAATGCTTCTTTCCACGATTTTGGTTCTTCTTGTGACACGTAACACGCGAAGGACCAGTCATTCTGTTGGCCAGATTCTCTTATAGCTGAATACAAACCAGCATTCCGGTTGTTTCTTAGCTGATTACGCGTCTGCACACCGCGATGGACATCTCCTATGATATTCTGCTGGGGGTGGGTATCATGAATCCTCATTTCAGGATTATCTGGCACACGAGCATTGATACCCAAATTGGTAAGATTAAGATCAACAACCAACTCCATGCCCGGAATGTGGGTAGAGGTGGATGCATTCCCTTCAGCAGTGTCTACATTCTGCATATGAGGTGTATCACCAGAGGCACCCTGAACAGGAGCAGCTGGAGCTGAAGATCCTTCAGCTGCATCATGATATTCATCATCTTCAGAAGAATCATTATAATCAGCAGCATCTTCATAAACCTCATTTTGAACCATATTGTTGACTGACAAAGAAGCTTGAGGGTCAACAACAATAGGTCTAACCAAAGGCGAGACAGCAGCGTTGTCACTTTCCAACAACATCCTAGCCGCTGCTGATTCTTCGTCAAAGGTTGGCAGATTGAAGGAGTCAAATAGTCCATCATAATCGAACATCCACGGATCACCCAGAGCCCTAACAGGACTCGTGTACCTTTGAACCCTAACTTCACTCCAAAGCTCAATCTTTTTGGTAGCTAGATTCCAAACACGAAAATTCGGAGTAGCATATCCAAGGAAGAAACCCTCGATAGCTCTTGCACCAAACTTTCCATCCGGCTCAATCATAGTACATGGAGCACCAAACGGTTCAAGGAAAGAAAGATCCGGTTTCCTTTTCTGAAGGAGTTCGAAGCAAGTCTTGCCATGTCTCTTTACTGTAAGAACTCTGTTTAACGTGTAGCATGCAGCCGATACAGCCTCCCCCCAGAATTGAATAGGGAGTTCCGACTCTACTAACATTGTTCTTGCAGTTTCTATAATCGCCCGATTCTTCCTCTCCGCGACACCATTTTGTTGTGGAGTATAACGAGAACTGTACTCATGAAGAATGCCTTTAGAAGTACAAAACTCATCCATAACTTGATTCTTGAATTCGGTACCATTGTCGCTTCGGATCCTCTTTACTTTCAACGAATAGAGATTCTCCAACATTGTAAGAAGATCCTTGAGGATGCCAGGAGTTGCACTTTTGTGTGCCATGAAGGATACCCAAGAAAATCTAGAATAATCATCAGTAACAACTAGACAATAGGCATCACCGAACGTTGTCTTGTGCTTCATAGGTCCAAAAAGATCCATATGAAGACGTTCGAGAGACATGCTGACAGTGTTGATTTTCTTCAAAGGGTGAGACTTCTTTGTTTGCTTCCCTTTTTGGCACGAGACACAGATATCCTGAAGATGAAAACTTCTCACAGGCACACCATTCACAAGATTATTTTTCACCAAATGGTTCATCTTTCTCAAGTGAATGTGTCCCATTCTTCTGTGCCAAGATATAGACTCCTTTTCTGTGGCTTTTGAGACAAAGCAAGTGACTTGTGCAGATGTTGTAATCGCCTGGCTCATGTCGAGAATATAAAGATCATTAACTCTCGGGCCGATAAGAGAATCCATTCTTGTGCAATTTTGAATCCAGGTTTCAGCACATAGCAGCCGGCATCATCAAAATGCACGGTGAATTTCTTATCGCAGATTTGCGACACACTGAGAAGATTATGATCAATTTGCTTCACATAATTGATCTTGTCAAAGCACACGATGCCATTGGAGATACTTCCCTCTCCAGTGATAAAACCTCCTTTGTCACCCGCAAAAGCAACATACCCTCCTCTAATATTTCTCACGTCGTATAGGAGCCGTAAGTCGCCAGTCATGTGCCTGGATGCTCCACTATCAACAATCCAAAGACTATTAATAGTTCCTCCTAGAACATCCTGCACATGTCAGAAAAACATCAGTTGAGGATGGGGACCCAAGCCTTAGTGGTCTTGGGTCGTCCCTGAGCATCACGAAACATGATATCAATCTCTTGATGGTTTTCAAGAACAATTGCTCCCCCTGAATTGTCACCTGACTTAGGTAACCAAGTTCGTTTTTGCCTACCAGTTTTTGAAGATTCTGGTTTTACAGGTTGTGACACACTTGGTTCCCTTTGAACTGTTTTAACTTCAGATTTTAAAGCCTTTTCAATAGTTTTCATGTTCTTACGTCGTTGTTTATTTTCTTGTTCTTTTACAGTTCGTTTATCATGTTTAGGTGAAACTGACCGACGTTGAGGATGAACTGTTTCAGGTGGAGCTTTCTCAACAAATTTACTCTTTGGACCATTTGGGCAGTTTCTGATGATGTGCCCAATTTCTCCACATTTAAAACATGTTCTCCTTTCAACAGATTTTGGAGAACTTGATTGACCACAAGATGTCGAACTCGTGGAACCCGAGGTACTAGCCTTTTCATCACACCCATTTGTCCGTTGAGTGTAATTGTTATCACTGTTACGTTTTAAGATTGTGACTTGTTTTACAAAATCTGTGTTAGATTTGTTCTCAAAAGTTTCAATCTTATCAGTACCCTTGGATGACACGAACTTGACATCTTTTGCTTTCTTTTGAAAACGAGCTCCTTTTGTTTCAGACTTCATCTGAGAGACTTTATGCTTTTGAGCTCGTTTGACTGGTTGTTTACCATTAGAAGCAGTACGTTGTTGAGTGGTTGAAGATTTTTGTTTACCAAACTGTTTTCTAATCTCAGCCTTAGGAATTGGATCACATTGTGTTACCACAATTCCCGGAAGTGTTTTTCCCAAAAATTTGTTTGTGTTGTCTTCAAAGACTTTGTCAATCAAAGATTTATTGACATTTTTAATTGGGAAAACATGATCTGAGTAGATTTTATTATCTCCAACCAATGTATACAACACGTCACTGCTTTTAACAGTAGTCACACCTGTCTTATCAGCTTTGACAGGATCAATCACTTGCTTCTTAACAGATGGAACATCAGGAGTATCAGGATCACAAAGAATGTGATTTTCTCGTGGAATAACTACTCCTTTCATCTTGTTAAGTGATTTATCCCGTTCACCTACATCCACTTCTGACTCATCATCCGATGTCTCATAGTCCTCGATAATTGGAGGACTTTGCTTCACGGATGATGAAGTTTCTTGTTGCTCAGAAGATGTAGTTGAAGAATTGTCCGATTTGAACCCTAGGCCAGTTGCAAATTCCTCAACATCTAGAGGCACACTGGGTTCATACCGAGGCATTTCCTCCTCATCAGGCATCTTGGTATAATTGTTCATCAAAGGGGGCGGACATTTCTTGTACCCTATGCCTTTCTGATTTCCCTTCGGTTGTTGAACATCGATGATGTGATCAAGCACAAATTGGGAGTTAGAATAACTATCCAATTTCTGTTTGATCGCATCATGCTCGCATTGGGCAATGGCTAATTGCTTTTTAGTTTCTTCCACAATGTTAATATATTCATTTATACTTACTTGCTTGTGGTAAACTACTTTGTTAACCTCGGACACATTTTTCTTTAATGTTTCTATTACAGATTTAAATTCTTTTTCATTCCGAGTTAAAGCCATGTTCGCCTCTTTGCATTTCGACAGTTTAATAACCAAATTCTGATTATGACTATGAAGCTTTTCTGATTCAAGCTTCATATCAGCACATGATTTACAAACACTAGGAGCAGGAGGTTCAGAATTTACCTGACTAGAAGAGGCTGAACCGTTTGCCATAAAGGCAGTTTGAAAAGAAAAAGCTCCATCTTCAGAAAATAACTTCTCCATTTCCTTTGATGCAGTAGCCGCCTTCCTAATCAGAATTGATTTCTGACATTTAAGCTCATCAGCTTCATTCAGTAGATCCTAAATATCATCACCTTCTTCCTCCTTCACATCAGACTCTGAGTGATTATCCCCAGAAACAGAGCCTTCTTCATCAGAACTTCCAGAATAACCAGAACTGTCATCACTTCCAGAAGACTCTTCTTTATGAGCATGCTCGATGATCTTTGCATAACAAGCTGTTCCACTTCTCTGATCATCATCACCAAATTGCACTGACCAGTCACATCCCTCATCTGCCTGAACAGCCAGAGCCCGATTGGGATTTGAAGTTCCAGGCTGGCCCTGATTGTTATTAACTGCCACTATCCTCCTCTCACGGTTCTCTTGCTGTGCATTCACATTTGTAGTACTCGTCTGGTTTCTGAAAGGGTTGTGATTACCATGTTTTGTTGGTAGAGTGCACTCACGTTTGAAGTGCCCTTTATTACCACAGTTGAAGCATGTCACGGCGTTGATATCAAACCCATACTTCGTATCTTTCTTTCCTTCCAACGAAGTTCTACCAGTAGGAGCCATGAAGTCTTTGGCCCTTCTAACCGCACTTGCAAAAGCCCACTTAATATCCATCAACTCCATTTCTTCCTTGTCGATCTGCTGATAATCTTCATTGGTCATGTTGATGTTTCCAAGCTGACCTGCTACCAATCCACAGTAAGCACTGACCATTGTATTGATAATTTCCATGTGCTCCTTAGCAACTTCAATGCTGAGGTGTGAAAGGTTTGAATTATCGACTCGGATTGTGTGAGGATTTTGAGGTTGAGGATTGTTTGTATAATGAGCCTGCTGTTGTTGTTGTGGAGGTTGGACTTGGGGCTGTGTTGGGACAGGAATGTACAACCTCGGATCGAATTGAGGTTGTGGTGGAGCAGCCGTTGACTGAGGAAACGGAAAGGAACTTGTGTTGGACACAAAAGCAGTTTGCAGTTTAGGTTGCTGTTGCTGAGCTGCAGCGGATCTTGCCAAAGCATCGAAGTCTGGAAGGTACATTTCTGTATTCTGAGGAGCGGGAGCACGCCTTGCTTTCCTGATTTCTTCATCATTTTTATGTTCCAGCTTCTGAATGAACTCGTAGATGTTAACTGTGTCTAGAGTTCCAGTGTGCTTCAACAATTCAATAAAAGAACTCCATTTTGGAGGCAAAGCGTCAGCAAACCTATTTACCATGTCTTGTTGAGTAGAAACAACCCCATAAGCACACATTTCACTGATCAGATGATAGAAACGGGTTGTCATATCATTTAGAGTTTCGTTTTCCAAAAACTGAAACGATTCAAACTCTTTCTTCAACAAATCATGACGAGACTTTCGAGCAGCTGCATTGCCTTCTCCTCTAGCTACTAAGGCATCCCACAACGTTTTCGTGGTCTTGCAATAGGAGAACTGATGATAGATATCTTTGTTGAGTGCTTGTGTAAGTGTAGCAAAGGCCTTTTTCTCCAATTCATAAGCCTTCTTGTCATTTTCCAACATGTTGGCATAACCTTCTGAAGTGGACGCACTTCAAGATTAGTATTGAACGCATTGATGAAGCACGTCCAAAGATCAGTGCTTTGCCCTTGAACATACGTGTGAAAACGGTTTTTCCATGATGGAAAATCGTTCATATGGTTCAACTTCGGTGGAGGATTGTTGCTTCCCGTTTCGCTTTCACTAATCAAAAGGTTTTGAATGCTTTGACTTTGATTGGATACCAAAGCCCATTGACTTGGACTGATTGATGGCGGTGGAAACATACTTTTTGCCCAAGCATCAGCAGAAGTTAGTTCTTGACTAGATTGTGAGTTCAAACTCCAATCCCAAGGACTTGTACAACTCATTTTGATCAAATATTAATAGATAACCTACACAAACACAAACTGTTAAATGCAAACAGACCCGAAATGAAAGATACAACCTGGTTCGAAAGATCAATACTTGTTCGAATGATCAACAATGTTCGAACGATCACTGTTGAGTTTCGAACAATGACTTCGAAAGATTGACTTCGAAGGACTGACCACACGAAGGATCCTTATCTTTCGAAAGATGATTTCGAAAGATTCTCCTTATATTTCGAACACAGATCTCGAAAGATTCACCAACACGAAGGATCCTTATCTTTCGATGAGTAATAGTAGCTCGAAAGATGTATCCTTCGAAAAGATTCCTTGGCTCGAAAGATAGAACACAGGCTTCGAAAGATATTCGAAGGATGGGTATCTGTCAAGCCTCCTTGATTGAAAGATTATCATCTTTCGATGTCGAAGGATGTCTTTCGAATGCTCTGACACACTGACAAAAAGTTGACGGGTAGGTGGGAAAGGTGATGGGTTGGTGCACGACTTTCGGCAGAAGGGATGTTCTGCACACGATTGTTCACCAACTTTTTGACTTTCAAATAAGATTTCCCATAAAGGCAAACCTTATCCAACAAGTCCAGTCACCGGAGATAACCGGAATCTTGGCCGGAAATAACCAAAACTTTTAGAACAAGATTTTTAAGTTACCCAACCCAACCTTGAACACTCCCGAAAGGTTTAAAACACGTTTTTCAGTTTAAAAAAGCAAGAAAAACTCCAAAAACGGGTGCTAAACCAAATGTCCAAACACACCAAGAACTTGAACAAACCCGGTTTTAAACAAGGTAAAGAGCCACGGCTCTGATACCACTTGTAGGTCCCTTCACGGAGGATGACGAACCTAAACCTTGTTATACAAACCCACTAGCGAGTGCGGAATCCAAGCTAGCAAGCAAACCTGGATGAAGCAAGTATAAAGCACAACACACAAGGTTCACCGATTAACACCACTGTATTAATACGTATGAAGGTTCCGGTTACAAGCACAATGTTTACAAATCTAACTTGCAAACTCTCAAAGTGTGTGTGTGTGTTTCGGACAGAATGCTCTCAAAGAATCTCTCTATCTTTCTATGTGCATCTATCTTTCTGTCTGTCTCTCCTTTTCTCACATACAATGCATGGGTATATATATACCCAGCCCAGGTTGACATATCCGAAGGATTCGATAGATGGTCGAAGGATCATCTATCGACTACCAAGCTTTCGAAGGATCAGTATTCACCTCGAAGGATGGTCTATCGATCATCCATTCGAAGGTTCATCTTTCGAGTTCATCAGTATTATCCTTCGATGTGCATCCTTCGATCCAGACAAATGAGAACCAATAACTAACAGTTTGACCAAGTCAATCCGGAGGATGGTTGACTCGGTCAACTTACAGACTAACTAGGACATCGTTTACATATAGACCGATTACAGACAAAGTACAGACACAAGTGCACCAACAGATATGAGCATAAACAAAAACAAGATGATGGTTCTTAAAAGCTACAATACACTATAAACACAAAATATAAACCATCAAATGAAGCCCTGATTTAACTTGAAGAAATATAAAAATTTCAATATCAATATAAAAACCAAGAAGATGATGGTTCTTGTCACGGCCCCCGACCCGGTTTTACCCGTTTCAGGACCCGCGGGACAGAAAGTCTGCGGTACTCTGTTTATTGTGAGTTTAGCAGCGGAAAATTTATTTCACAGGATCGGCTAAGTTAAAACTTTTCCCGATTATTTTTATTTCATAATTCGGGTTAAAATCCCGGGTAATTTACAATAACAAGTTTTTAGTAATAAAACACATTTCTTTATTTTATATCGAGCCACTATCTTAAGCTTGAAATGCTTCCCCTGCATTTTTCCTGAATTACAGCAGATCACCTGAAATAGATTTGAAAAAGATTTTGTCAGCGGGGAAATACTGAGTGAATTATTCTAGTTTCTGCAAATGACACATTTGTTATAATTCACAGTGATAAGATCTTTTACAATGTATCCTGATATCAACCAACTACCCACAGTACTTTACCACTCGATCCATTGGCCCATACGTCCAATGGTATCTGTGATTATGGTCATATCACCCAATGGCTGCCCCAATGGTGACGATTATCAAGTAATGTGCACAATACCCCACATACCGGCTGTAATTTGGTGATTCACATAAACTTAATCACTGTAAGTTATAATTCTGAAAATAATTTGGAGTATTGGAAATAGTCACAAACTGTGATAAAAGAATTTATAAAAAGAGAATAACTCACATTGCAGATTTAGTGTTGGTAGAATTTAGATTTAATCCCTGTTAACCTAATTTCACAATAAAGCACACAAAACAGGATTAGTGATCAATACAACGATTATGATAATTCCCCGAGATCAATTTTGACAATGAATATCCAAGTGCAATACTTCGGCTCATTTATCAAAATGACAAACGATAAAGTATAGTACTTCAACTCGTATATCGAATTATCGACAACGACAAAGTACAATGCTTCAGCTCATTATCGAATTATTGACAACGATAAAGCATAGCCCAATGTGGGCAGCACTTAGACATTCTTTGGGTATATTGATCCCGGAAACTGAATCGTAATAGCGATCGACTAATTACCCTGTTTTGCGGCAGCGATTCGATAATTATGTGTGTGTGTTGGACTGTTTTGCTTATAACTCGACCTACGTAACTCCGATTTTCGTCGTTCAAGTGCCAAAATTCAAGTCCCAACCCCTACTATTTATACTGAAATTTTGACACCGTCGCGTAGCGCGAGGGGTACCCCCTTAGCCGTCGCGCTACGCGAGTGACCACCCTATTTTCATAGAGTAGCCCTTCGTGCATGTAGGCTTGCTGTGTCGATGGTTTTATAAATTTCGAATTTTATAATGAGTTATGAAGATAATCGTTTCTAGGGTTTTGCCCCCCCTGAGTTTTAGGGGCCCAGATCCTGATTCTGATTGTTCTGGAAATTCTAGGGTTAGTGCAGAATTACTTGGGTGTCTCAATTAGGGTTTTCTTAATAGCTAATTACCATCCTAATTATTTAAATTTTAATGAGAGTTGTTACATCCTCCCCACCTTAGGAAAAATCTCGTCCTCGAGATTCACTGGAATAGATGAGGATACTTGCGCTTCATTTCTGATTCCAGCTCCCAAGTGTATTCTGGTCCTCTTTTTGAATTCCATTTGACTTTGACTAATACCAGTCGTTTGTGTTTGAGAAACTTGATTTTCCTGTCTTCTATTTGTAAAGGTTTTTCTATGAATTTCAGCTTCTCATTTACCTCTATGTCTTGAAGAGGTACTACCAGAGATTCATTTGATAAACATTTCTTGAGATTGGATACATGAAATACATCATGTACTCCAGCTAGTTCTTCTGGTAGCTGTAAGCGATAGGCAACTGGCCCGATTCGTTGAATTACTGGAAATGGTCCAACATATCGGGGACTCAGTTTCCCTTTCTTACCGAATCTTACAATACCTTTCCAAGGAGATACTTTTAAAAGTACCTTGTCTCCTATTTGGAATTCAAGCGGTTTGCGACGATTATCTGCATAACTCTTCTGGCGATCTCTTGCTGTTTTTAGTCTTTCCTTGATCTGAGTTATCTTGTCAGTAGTTTCTTGTACAATTTCTGGACCTGATAATTGACTTTCTCCGATTTCTGCCCAACATACTGGAGTTCTGCACTTACGTCCGTACAGTGCTTCGAATGGTGCAGCTTCGATACTTGAATGATAACTATTGTTATAGGAGAATTCAATTAATGGTAAATGGTTATCCCAATTACCTCCAAAGTCAATTACACATGCTCTGAGCATGTCTTCCAGAGTTTGGATTGTCCTTTCACTTTGTCCGTCGGTCTGTGGATGATATGCAGTACTAAGATTAAGTCGAGTTCCCATGGATTCTTGGAAACTTGTCCAAAATCGGGAAGTGAAACGACTATCTCTATCCGATACAATGGAGAGTGGAACTCCATGTAAGGATACTATTTCATCCACATATAGCTTGGCTAATCTTTCCATGCTAAAGGTTTCCTTGATTGGTAGAAAATGAGCTGATTTGGTTAATCGGTCCACGATTACCCAAATAGCATCATTACCTTTTCTGGTTGTGGGTAACTTAGTAACAAAGTCCATTGTTATAAGTTCCCATTTCCATACAGGCATTTCTAATTGTTGCAGTAAGCCTGAAGGTTTCTGGTGTTCAGCTTTAACTTGTGAACAAGTTAAACACTTAGATACATATTCAGCTATGTCCTTTTTCATTCCTATCCACCAGAAATGTTTCCTTAAATCTTGGTACATCTTATTATTTCCTGGATGTACAGTATACCTAGATTTATGAGCTTCTTCTAAGATTTTTGATCTTAAATCTCCTTGTTTAGGTACCCAAATTCTGCTTTGATGAAATTTCCAAATTCCATCATTTCCTTGTTTTAATTCTTTTAGGTAACCTTTCATTCCTTCGGTATCGTCCTTGATTGCCGTTTTCTGGATTTCTTTCACTTGTTCCCGTAAATCTACTTGTAGATTTATTCTAAGAGCACGGACTCGCTTTTGCTTTTCATGGAACTTACGACTTAAGGCATCTGCTACTACATTGGCCTTTCCTTCGTGATATTGAATATCACAGTCGTAATCACTCAGGACTTCCATCCATCTCCTTTGTCTCATGTTTAACTCTTTTTGCCCGAATATATACCTTAAACTCTTATGATCTGTATAAACAGTAAATTTACTTCCATACAGATAATGTCTCCAAATCTTAAGGGCAAAAATTATGGCTCCTAGTTCTAAATCATGAGTCGTATAGTTTTCTTCGTGCTTTTTCAACTGTCTGGAGGCATACGCAATTACCTTCTTGCGTTGCATCAACACACATCCATATCCTAATTTTGAAGCATCACAGTATACTTCAAAATCTTCTGTTCCTTCTGGTAAGGCTAGGATTGGTGCATTGGTTAATTTCTGCTTTAAGATTCTAAAGGCTTCTTCTTGCTTTGGACCCCACTCAAACTTAGTGGCTTTACAGGTTAGCTTAGTTAATGGTACAGCTATTTTGGAAAAATCCTTAATAAACCGTCTATAATAACCGGCTAAACCTATAAAACTTCTAATTTCCATTGCAGTTTGTGGAACCTTCCAGTTGGTAATTGCTTCGATCTTAGCAGGATCTACGTGAATACCTTCGTGATTCACCATATGGCCTAAGAATTGCACTTCTTGTAACCAAAATTCACATTTTGAGAATTTAGCATACAGCTTTTCTTTTCTTAACAAAGTTAAGAGTGCATGCAAATGCTGACAATGCTTGGCTTGACTTTTGGAGTAAATAAGTATATCGTCGATGAATACGATCACAAATTTATCCAAATATGGTTTACAGATTCTGTTCATCATGTCCATGAATGCAGCTGGGGCATTGGTTAATCCGAAGGGCATGACTGTAAACTCATAATGACCATACCTAGTTCTGAAAGCAGTTTTAGGTATGTCTTCTTCTTGAACTTTCAATTGATGGTATCCAGATCTTAAATCTATCTTAGAGAAATACCTAGCTCCTTGTAATTGATCGAAAAGATCATCAATCCTAGGTAATGGGTATCGATTCTTAATTGTAACTTTATTCAATTCTCTATAATCAATACACATTCTCATTGATCCATCTTTCTTTTTCACAAACAATACTGGTGCACCCCAAGGGGATGAACTAGGTTGTATAAATCCTTTGCTTAGTAATTCATCTAATTGCTTTTTCAATTCTAGCATTTCGGTAGGAGCTAATCGATAAGGTGCCTTGGCTATCGGTGTAGTTCCTGGAATTAGATGAATCCTAAATTCTACTTCTCTGTCTGGTGGTAACCCAGGTAATTCTTCGGGAAAGACATCTGGGTATTCTGAGACTACAGGAATTTCCTTGAGTTCTTTGCTTTTAGTACAAATGATTACGGAAATTATATATACTATTCCTTGGTTTCGTTCATAACTAGCAACTTTCATTACTGATATGAACTTCAATGGTTTCCGAGGTTTATCTCCTAAAATCTTAATTATCTCTCCTGTAGGTGTTTGAATTTCTATAGAATTCTTATCACAAATGATTTGCGCATGGTTGGCTACTAACCAATCCATTCCTAAAACCACATCGAATTCAGCTAATTTCATAGGTAATAGGTTTGCAATAAACTTATGACCTGAAAGTTCTATTTCTACTTTTTGCAAAACTTGATTAATTTCTATGGAATTTCCATCTGCAGTTTCGACTGTAAAGATTTGCCTAACTGTAGTTAATGGTAACTTAAGAGCTTGACAAAATGAAGTATTGATAAAACTTTGGTTTGCACCAGAGTCAAACAATACTTTGGCATAAACGTTGTGAACTAGAAACGTACCGGCGATCACATCTGGGATGAGTTCTGCTTCTTGAGTAGTTAGCTGAAATGCTCTAACATTCTTCTTAGTAGTTCCTTCAGCCGTCTTAGGTTTGTTATCAGTGACTTTGTTCAGTTTAGGACATTCGGTTTTGTAATGTCCCGTTTCTCCACACTGAAAACAAGTTACAGTTTTCTTCTTACAGTTTTCTTCATTATGTCCTATGGATTTGCAGAAGTTACAAACTGCATTGCATTTTCCAAAATGCTTCCTTCTGCAATTTCTGCAAAATGGCGGAATGGAAGGTTGTCTCGCTCCTTTCTTCCTGAAATTATTACTGTTACCCACCTTAAATCCTTGGGTAATTTTCTGAGCCAATTCTTTCTTCCTATCTTCATCTCGTGTGCGGATTAGTTCATCAGTTAAGGTGTTAGCTAATTCGACTGCATCGTCAATAGTGCGAGGTCTCGCAGCTTTAACGATATTGCGAATTTCGCTAATTAATCCCCAAATATATCGAGAAATGAGTACCGGTTCTGGCGAAGCCAAGTTAGGTACCACTCTCGCATATTCGAAGAATGTTGAAGTATAACCACGACAATCCACCCCGGTCATTCGATGATTTAGGAATTTATTTGCCATTTGTTCCTTCTCATACTCAGGACAAAATTTCTTTTCAACAAGATTCTTAAATTCTTCCCAGGTCATAGCATAAGCCACCCGTCTTCCTTTTGCCTGTAGCACCGTGTTCCACCATTCTAGTGCTCCTTCCTTAAATAGGTTTGAGGCATACATGACTTAATCTTCCTCAGCACATTTACTTATTGCAATTACTGCTTCGGTTTTCTCCAACCATCGCAGCGTTGCAGTTGCTCCTTCGTTGCCTGCAAATTCAGCGGGTTTACAAGCAAGAAATTCTTTGAAAGTGCAACCAGGCGTTGCAGACTTTCGCTTCTTAGGGCGCTGGGTGTGCTGAGATTCATTGTTATGATTTATATGGTCATTGCCCCCGTTGATACTATTACTGAAATTATCTTCAGTAGTATGTTTGCTAGGTACAATATGTTGCGGATTACTTGGATTTTTCATAGCAGCAACGAACATTGGAATTGCGTTGGCTATTCCTTGGGCAACCATATTTTCAATATCTTGTTTAGTCATATATTGATCTTCTGGTTGTTGCTCCGAGTGATTAACTTCATTTACTGGTTCGTTATCATTATTTGCCATCTGATGATAAGTTTTTATGAACAATTAGCAATTAATAATAAATTATTTAAACAACTTATAACACATAAAGCCAAAATTATCGATTTCTCGATTGCATTTCATATCAGTATAGTATGCATCAATACACACCGATATTTTACAATGTTTTATTTGTTATGTTACAACTGGTTTCACTATTTACTTTTACTATTATACAAGGATCATTTCACCACCCTCCTATTCGTCATCTCAGAAACGGAATTCCCTCTCGTCATATTTCCAGGCAATCTGTCCCCCTATTTCCCTAATTCTATTCCCTGCATCCATTAACTCTTCACCAAAATGGCGAAGTTCAGCCAGGTTTTCATTGCTCATCGGTGGATTAGGTAGGGGTTCTGGGTCGAATTGTGGAAGAAACGAGTAAGCGTTATTGACAATATTTTGAAATTGCCAATCATTGGTCCACCATTCTTCCATTTCTACAGGTTGGTTATGGATTATTGGTTCAGTGATGGTTGGTGCAAAATTCATAGGGATTGGGTTTTCGATAGGATAAGTAAAAATACCCGGACTGACAGGTTGCATAGTCTCACATTTTTCTAGTAAAATATCTATCTGATCCTGAAAAGTAACTCTTTTGGTTTGGTTAGAACTTTCTCCAACTTCTACTTGGGTTGGGTTAGAATCTTGCCCTATTTCTATTGCTATTTCCTGAGAATACTGATCGAACTGCTCCTCCATTTGCCTAACCTCATTAGCTTCAGTTTCCTGTTCTTGTGGATTAGGGTTTTCCTGAATTATAATTGCTTTTCCTTTGTCTAAGGGTTTACTAGTTTTAGGGGTTTTTGTAACTGTCCTTCTCTTACGTATACGACTTCCCCATACATAATTTTTCTTTGGCCTTCTTTTTGGTTTGGTTACTGGTGGAGTAGGGAGTTCTACAGGTTCATCCACATCAGCAACGTATCCCGTAAATTCATGAGAAACTTCAATATTTACTGGGTACAGATTGAGGTTCTGAAAAGCTTCAGAGATCTCGTTCATGCTGTGTAGCATATATGCAAAATGCACAAAATATCAAATTAAAACTTTGGAACAAAGTTTACCAAATAAACACAGAAGTTTTATTGCATACTTATTTGTACAAAATACAGGGAATACTCAATTTTATTTATCTACTTACTGAGAATTACTAGTACTGTATTCAAGATACTTTTTAAGGACTAGCATTTTCTGCTACAGTAGCTAACATATATAAATTAACCCATTTTTCATCAAGTTTATCCTTCCAAGGGGATTTCTTAAGTAATTCCAGGGTTTCCTTTTTAATTTTCCTTTCCTTGATTTGCTCCTTACTTTTCTTAATAATCATACTCCTTTTTCTAGGAGAAAGCGGATTTTCGTAATTCGCTTTTTGCACAAATATTCCTTCCTCAGGAATTGTAGGGAGCTTTGAAATTTTTGTTTTAGAAGAACTACCCTCTTTGTAAATTGATCTATTTAATTTAAGATGGATATCTTGCAACTTCTGTTTATCCATACTGTAACTAACAAATAATCAGTTAGAAGCATGTAAACACATAATCACATATAGTAATCAGGAAAAATTAAGTATCGTTTAAATACTTAATTAGCTTAACTTAGTGGCTCTGATACCACCTTGTTTCTGTCACGGCCCCCGACCCGGTTTTACCCGTTTCAGGACCCGCGGGACAGAAAGTCTGCGGTACTCTGTTTATTGTGAGTTTAGCAGCGGAAAATTTATTTCACAGGATCGGCTAAGTTAAAACTTTTCCCGATTATTTTTATTTCATAATTCGGGTTAAAATCCCGGGTAATTTACAATAACAAGTTTTTAGTAATAAAACACATTTCTTTATTTTATATCGAGCCACTATCTTAAGCTTGAAATGCTTCCCCTGCATTTTTCCTGAATTACAGCAGATCACCTGAAATAGGTTTGAAAAAGATTTTGTCAGCGGGGAAATACTGAGTGAATTATTCTAGTTTCTGCAAATGACACATTTGTTATAATTCACAGTGATAAGATCTTTTACAATGTATCCTGATATCAACCAACTACCCACAGTACTTTACCACTCGATCCATTGGCCCATACGTCCAATGGTATCTGTGATTATGGTCATATCACCCAATGGCTGCCCCAATGGTGACGATTATCAAGTAATGTGCACAATACCCCACATACCGGCTGTAATTTGGTGATTCACATAAACTTAATCACTGTAAGTTATAATTCTGAAAATAATTTGGAGTATTGGAAATAGTCACAAACTGTGATAAAAGAATTTATAAAAAGAGAATAACTCACATTGCAGATTTAGTGTTGGTAGAATTTAGATTTAATCCCTGTTAACCTAATTTCACAATAAAGCACACAAAACAGGATTAGTGATCAATACAACGATTATGATAATTCCCCGAGATCAATTTTGACAATGAATATCCAAGTGCAATACTTCGGCTCATTTATCAAAATGACAAACGATAAAGTATAGTACTTCAACTCGTATATCGAATTATCGACAACGACAAAGTACAATGCTTCAGCTCATTATCGAATTATTGACAACGATAAAGCATAGCCCAATGTGGGCAGCACTTAGACATTCTTTGGGTATATTGATCCCGGAAACTGAATCGTAATAGCGATCGACTAATTACCCTGTTTTGCGGCAGCGATTCGATAATTATGTGTGTGTGTTGGACTGTTTTGCTTATAACTCGACCTACGTAACTCCGATTTTCGTCGTTCAAGTGCCAAAATTCAAGTCCCAACCCCTACTATTTATACTGAAATTTTGACACCGTCGCGTAGCGCGAGGGGTACCCCCTTAGCCGTCGCGCTACGCGAGTGACCACCCTATTTTCATAGAGTAGCCCTTCGTGCATGTAGGCTTGCTGTGTCGATGGTTTTATAAATTTCGAATTTTATAATGAGTTATGAAGATAATCGTTTCTAGGGTTTTGCCCCCCCTGAGTTTTAGGGGCCCAGATCCTGATTCTGATTGTTCTGGAAATTCTAGGGTTAGTGCAGAATTACTTGGGTGTCTCAATTAGGGTTTTCTTAATAGCTAATTACCATCCTAATTATTTAAATTTTAATGAGAGTTGTTACAGTTCTAGAGAAATTAAATTTTAGATCACATGAGCCCTTTGAGATGAAGACTCATTTATGTGCTTCTTCTTACGGGCATGGTTGCAAAAATCGCGACTAGCCGGCGATTAATTGCTAACTAGTCGCTAGTCGACCATCAACTGAGTAATTTTCAGCTAATCAGTAAAAAAATCGCTAGTCGGCCTAGTCGGCCCTAGTCGGCCCTAATCGCGACTAGTCGGTCGGGAAAAATCGGAAAAAATCAGGAAAAAACTAAAAAATTGGAAAAAATCAGAAAAACTCGGAAAAAATCAGAAAAAATCGGAAAAAAACACATATTCCGGCCAAAACCTCCCAGATTCCGGTCAAAACTTGTCCACATAAAAAATTACATATAAAGATATATGTATATATGTATAAAAACTTAAAATTATACATAAAAAGTCCGATCCGATTAATCCCGAGTAATCCCGAGTAGTCGCTAGTACCTACCTCACCAACCCGCTAGCGACTAGCGAGTTCTCCAACCTTGCCTACGGGACTCATCCCGAAATTGTACAACCAGTAGCTAGGAGAGTTGTGCTTTTGAGTCAGGTCCTAAAAGTTTAAATAACATAGAATGTTGACTTGTTAGCACCCTTACATGGAATGCTACTTTTGTTCAAGTTTACAGTCAACATTTTAAAGGCTTTGCAACAGTTATTTTTTGGTTAATTAAGAGCATAGCCCAGCAAAATGTAGTAGTAAACTTTGAACATTTACGAATGGACCACTTGATGCTTTATGTGTTAATGTGGAAATTCTTATTAGATAACCTTCCAAAACATTTACGCATTTTTCATGGATTCTGTAAGAGATACATTTACTTTTTTCCTGTATATATAGTTATTTTGATGTCTTGCTCACTAAACAAACCAAATATTGCCTTCAAATTTTAGATTGGATCCTATCAATTGTTATCTCCTAACTCAAGAGAGTTATAACTTTTATCTGGGTAAAACTTTTATGTTACATAATCAGGGATATGAGAATAAACAGCAACAAGATGATGGTTCTTAAAAGCTACAATACACTATAAGCACAAAATATAAACCATCAAATAAAGCCCTTGTAGGTCCACCCAGAGGATCGAGTAACCTCTATTCCCTGTTTTCCGACAAACCCGAGAGTGCGGAATCCAAACGTGTAAGTTAAACCAAGTTACGAACACGTAAAACACAAGATTCACCGATTAACACTCCAATGTATTAATCTAGAAAACATTTACAAAGGAATGTTTACAAGATGCTCTCATAAACTCTGAGTGTGTGTGTGTTTACAGTGTGTTCGCTCAAAGAAATCTATTCAGACTTCTTAAGTGTTTCTGTCTGTTGTGCTGTATATATATAGTAACACCTCGACGAAATCAAGAAGCTGACGAAAACTGTTTGACGAACATGGAGCATCACGACGAAATCGTCCCATGATGTGTCTTCGTCACTTGTTTGTGCCCCTGATTTCGTCACATGCATGTTGACACATTAAAGGTTTCGGCCCAAAGGAGTTAATGCCCAAGGAAATGGCCCAACATGCTATAATGTACGAACACATGATGTCTCATATTCAGACTTGTAAATATTAGTCAACATGTGACATCATCGTGACATCATCATGATGATGTCATGATGATGTGTAAGCGGGAAACAGTTCGCGGCTCCGTGCTTCACGTGTCGAACTCTGGGGCGTACGACGGAGGAATGTCTCTACGTCGGGCTTGAGCCGAACCTAAGCGAGTAGAACCGAACCGAATCGAACCGAGTCGAGTCGAGTCGCGTCCACATAATATGTATCAACAAACTCCCCCTTGGACGCTACTCGTGAGGTTCATCTTCCACGTCTTCCATGTCGGAGGATCTTCAAAAGTCTTCACGTGTGGTAAGTAGAAAGTGTATTAACAAACTCCTGCTTTCATTTAGGAAGTGTATCAATAAACTCCCCCTTTGATTATGCTTGTGAATCTTTTGATCTTCAATGCTTTAGATCCTTGTGGTGTTGATGAGTGATTAGTGGCAACTCGATCATCTTTATCATTTGAGTGCCTTCACGTCGTGTCTTCATTCAGAAGCTTATCATCGAACATGTTCTCTTCGGCTTTAGCATCTGCACACGTAAGAAAGCTAAACGCGTAATGAGAACAACTGCTTGGAATATAGTTAACATTTTAAACAAATGACACACAAGTGACCATTTTTTTTTCAATCAACTACCGTCCGACAGTTTGAAAATTTAACAAATTGTTCAATTTTAGTTCTTCACTTTCAAAAACTTGCAAATTTGGACCGTTTATTGAAGAATCAGTCGTTTTGGTTTTCGATCAGGTTTCAGGTAACGAAGACTCTAGATCCAACATCGTACAATCGAAAATAAGATTGAAGAAAAATCTTTTTGGCTTTTATAAAGTTTATATTAAAACACACCTAAAATCTTTTTGGTATTTTGAATATTTCAAACTTAAAGACTAAAAGCAGTAAATAAATATATACAGAGTTACAGAAACTAAGAAAAATAAATATATACAAACATTCTTTTTGCGAGTTTGGAGGGTAAGAGAATCATATCAGTGTAAGGTCATGCCAAAACGCTCTTGTTATTCTTTTTGTTAACGTTTAGATAAACATCCTATAACGATTATCGGTATTGTTATCCACATAAGCTCAACTTATCAGAAGTAATCATGGCGAGGGGATACGTTAAGGTATGATTTATATTTACGGACCGGTGTTCATCCACATCACGACACATTCCCGTATCAAGGTATGCACGAGAATTCATCTTACTGGTGAGTATACCATTTATCATCTGTTTTGATGCATATGAACATGTGAGAAACTCACTTATTTTGATGAAAACAAGCCCTATGTGAGAAAACCACTTACTGATGAGGAACTTGATTTTCAGATGCATGAAGGGCACAGGAGCAAGTCCGTGAATAGGTCAGTACTTTCGTACAGCAAAGAGACGAATTTGACTCTCGGATAAATGTGATATATTATCACTTATTTTGTGAACATGTGATTGTTGATCACTCATTGAGGTCGTATGCAGTATATATGTACACGTATGTATAATATCATGGAAGATCTAGATTTCGTCTCGATTTGTTTCGGTAAAAGAAACAACCATGATACACAGATGATAAACAGCATAAAGACCACATATCTCAGAACCATGGCAATCTCTCAAACGAAATTTCAGTACTTAGACTATATGCCAATGAGCGGTTCCCACATAGTCTTTAGTCAATTTAAGTTTATATCACCCTGCACACTTTAAAATGATTGTGAGCCTACAGATACATCTTATATAGAGCTGCTTATCGTTTTTCATTTTGCATTTCAGTTTAAAGAGGTTTAGATGTAAGTCCACCAGGAGGATCGAGTAACTTCTATTCCCTGTTTTCCGACAAACACGAAAGTGTGGAATCCAAACGGGTAAGTTAAACCAAGTTACGAACACAAAAACGACAAACACGAGATTCACCGATTTAACACTCCATTGTATTAATCTAGAAAACGGTTACAAAACAATGTTTACAAATGGTCTCTGTAAACTCTCAGTGTGTGTGTGTTACAGTGTGTTCGCTCTCAAATCTATTCAGACTTGCACACATTGTTTGCCTTCTGTTGCTGTATATATACTGAATGAGACTGGCGAACCTTCACATATTGACGAAGGTTGATGACGAAGCTTCACATGTGAAGAAGGTTGTAACCTTCTTCATGGGGAACCTTCATCATGGGGAACCTTCATCATGGGGAACTTTAAAGTTCATCATGGGGAACTTTAAACTTCACCATGGGGAACTTTGTCAACAGCAAACAACTTAACAGTTAATGGACTAATATGCATACTGCACTGTGACAACTCGAATTTCCAAGATTTCCTATTTTGCATTTATTGCACGAGCATGTATTGTTTAGTTGTTTAATTGCACAAATAATTGGCTATGGAATTGTATACGTTTTGATACAATGAAGTGTATTGTGTATTGTGCATGGTTATGTGTTAATTGTGATAAAGTTTTTAAATGCATAAACTTGGTGGTGAAACTGTGAAATTGATGTGAGATGGTGTGCTTGTGTAAGATATAGTAATTCAGGGTGTGTAGAGTAATTAGTGAAACTTATATGATACTTAACCCTAATCCTTCACTAAACCTCACACAAGAAACCAAAGCACGTACTTCACATTCTCTGGCAATCATCACCATTATCATTGGCAAGACATTCATCACTTTTGTTTCCACATTCTCTCTAGAATCATTCAAGGTAATTGCTTATTGATTATTGTATACTTGTAAACCCTAATTGATTGTTTAATTGTATCAATTCTTGATTCTTGATTATGTGTTCATGAAAACCCTAATTCTTCATATGATGCTCTCTGTGATTATTGATTTGATTCTGATTAATATGATAATGTTATTGCTTAGTGTAGAATCGATTGCCTGATGATTTTGATGCAGGATATGTAGAAATATTGATTATTGTTTTGATCAGTACAATGCAAAGTATGTAATTAGGGTTCACGATCGTATGAGAACTAGAACGTAACTGTTACAATCAGTACAATGGAATCGAATATCTAAAGAAATATGTTTGTCAGAGTTTTGTGTGAATCATGCCTTGAATCCGAGCTTTGATTGTACAAGTTTGTCTGAGTTTTTGCATCATAGTCTTGTCCGAATTTTGATGAACATGGCATCTGGTCCGAGTTTTCTAATAACAAGCATGTCCGACCTTTTTGTATGTGCATATGTCCGAGTTTCGTGTGAGCCACACTCCCATGTCCGATCTTTAACCTTAGTTAAGGAGGGTCCGAGTTTTAGAAAGGGCAGCCCCTACCCTAGTCCGAGTTTTATATAAAACATCAAAAGGATCCGAGTTTCTTGTCAAGTATGCTGTCCGAGTTTTGTAATGATGCAAGGGGTCCGAGTTTGTGACCCACTACCTTGTCCGACCTTTACACTACATAAGGGGTCCGAGTTTCTTGGCCACACCCCATGGTCCGACTTTTAAACCCCCCCCCCCATGTTCTGTCCGACCTTTAACCCCCCTCACACACACATGGTCCGAGTTTTGAACTGGGGAAACCCCCCCAACACTTGTCCGAGCTTTTAAGAAGGGCAAGGCCCTGTCTATTTTGTGTATGATTAATATGAGGCCGTGTATTGTATGTTAATTTATGATTGGATCTGTTAGATGTGTATGCTACTGTGTTTAGCCACAAACTCTGATTAAGCTTGATAACGATGTTAATATGTTAAGTATGTTAACATTGGCAATTAGGTTAAATATCCACGATAGATTAAACAGTGAAAATCAAAGACGTGACGCATGAATTATGTGAATACGATTAACTGTTTACGTAATGTATGATTCTATATAATCGCATGATACTGAATGCAACTGTATGATCTCGTATGTATGAACATTCGATGTGATATCAGACTGTACACAATAATCACACAAAACACAGTTGCTTGAATGCCAATGATTTGCAAACCTTAATTTCATGCAAACACTTACATCGTATCATGTGCAACATATCCTAGGTCGTGTGTAACGGACTTAGACTTTTGATAAACCCTAGAGCATAGCATACCGAGCAAACCAAGGTGAGTTCATACAGCCAAGGCATGGGATTCCCGGGTGGGAATTGGGTTGGAAGAATTGAATTGGATAATTACTCGTACTTACACTATTGCTAGACTATAGACCATCGTCCTCAGGTTAGTCAGGACACTTACGTAAATCCTACGTAAACTAGTATCTACCATTGTCTCCCGGGTCGGGAGGACACTTACGTAAAACCTACGTAAACTAATACCCACAACTGCCTTCCGGGTCGGAACGACACTTACGTAAATCCTACGTAAACCCCACACGTACCACTGTCCTCGGGGAAGGGCACTCACGTAAATCCTACGTGTCCTTGTACGTATTCCTGTTCTCGGATTAAGAAGAACACATGGTCACAAATAGTCTAGTAAGTATAAACATGGGAAGCCCCCATTAGTAAGGTTAAACGTGGGAATCCCCCACTAGAAATAAATATATAATTATGGGAAACCCCCACTATTAGTACATGCATATGTGGGAAGCCCTCACCAAATGAACATACGTATTACTGTTACGAACTTACTTTCTGTGAACTCGCTCAACTAGTTGTTGACTCTCTGCTACTTGCCTTGCAGGTCGTTAGATATATGGAGCTTGCACAGGGAGGAGCAGGTCGTTGTGGAGCATGGATCATGAATGCTTAATTAAACACTTATGACATTTCATACATTATTATTTATGTTGGGTTTACTTACATGCTTCCGCTACTTAAACAATGTTTGGTTTTGAACATCAATCATGTCGTGATGAATTACATTATCTACTTTTATTATTAAATGTTGTGTTCGATATGATTGGTGGCTTGATCCTGGTCAGTCACGCTCCTAGGCGGTGATACTCCGCAGGTGGATTTTGGGGGTGTGACAGATTGGTATCAGAGCCGTTGGTTATAGAGAACTTGGTTTTAATATGGGAAAACGTTTTTTTATTAAAACCAGACTATAACCAGAACAGTGCTCTCAACGATCCACAACGACGCTTCGCTCCACGTGCAAGACTCAACATCCTAGGTAATAAGGTTTATATTTATTGCCTACATGCTAGAATTGCATAGAACTTTGCTCGTAGTATGCTTAGATTACATTGCTCACTACTTGATAATGCTTGAGAACATCTATGTGCTTACACTCTTCTGTCATCGCACTACTCGCGAACCATTCTCACTTACGCTACTTTAACTATGAAGATCATGTCTGGACGAATTAACATGACTCAAGCCCAGTTGACGGCTCTCATTAACGAACAAGTTGCTGCGGCACTTGCAGCCGCACAAGCAGGAGGTATATCCTGTAGTCATAGCACACACTAGGATCTTTAGGTCCTACACTCCTAAACCAACTCTCGTGTTTAGACTTTGTCCTATTCGTACACAATAGGTCAGCCCGCACAGCAACCTGTCTGCACTTTCAAGAACTTCATGGACTGTCGTCCAGGCACATTCAGTGGCACCGAGGGGGCAGTGGGACTCCTCCATTGGTTTGAGAAGTTAGAGTCGGTATTCGAAATGTGTGAATGCCCTGAGGAACGCAGGGTCAGGTACGCCACTGGCACGTTGGAAGGAATCGCGCTAACCTGGTGGAACACACAGGTTCAGATATTAGGGCTGGCAGCTGCTAACGCCACCCCTTGGAACGATTTTAAGGAACTCATTAAAAAGGGAATACTGCGTGCGTGATGACATCCACAAGTTGGACGTGGAGCTTTTCCATTTGAAAATGACGGGGTCAGAAATTGAAGCTTATACGAAACGGTCGAACGAACTGGCTATCTTGTGTCCAACCATGGTAGACCCTCCAATCAAGCGCATCGAGTTGTACCTCAAGGGTCTAGCCACAGAGATTCAGAGCCATGTGACATCGGCTAATCTCGACAACATCCAAGACATCCAGCGCCTTGCTCATAGACTCACCGATCAGGCAGTGGAACAGAACAAGTTGCCCAAACGCATCAGTGCTACCACATAAGCCGCTACTCCTACTACTCCGAGTGACATCAAAAGAAAGTGGGATGGGTATTCTAGCAAGGGTTCCGCTACCGTTCAGTCTCAAGCACAGCAGTAGCGCAGGAATAGTGATCACCAGAGCCCGGGTCAGCCAACTTCTGGTGGGCAGGGGCAGGGTGGATATCGGGGAATTCACCCACTGTGTAACAAATTCAACGGACACCACAGTGGTTAGATCAACGAGGGACGTTGCCAGAGGTCTCTCAAGATGGGCCATGAAGCTAAGGATTCAGGAGCCCACGGCCTACAAATCAGAATCTCCAGCAGCAACAGCAAGCAGAAATCCTATGCAAAGAAAAGATTGTTCGTATTCCTCATTCGGGTAAAGAACCTCTTGAAGTTCAGGGCGATAAGAGTGGTGCAGTGGTTGGCATCATTTCTTTCTTGAAGGCACAGAAAGGTTTACGGAAGGGGCACACTGCCATTTTGGCACTAGTTACTCATGCATCAACAAAAGAGAAAAGAATAGAGGATATCCCAGTTGTACGAGAATTTCCACAAGTGTTTCCTGAAGATTTACCTGGTCTGCCGCCTCATCGCCAGGTCGAGTTTCAAATCGAGCTAGCTCCAGGAGCAGCATCTATAGCTCGCACACCGTATCGTTTAGCTCCAACTGAACTGGAAGAAATTTCAAAGCAACTACAAGAGCTCTTGGATAAGGGCTTCATTCATCCAAGCTCTTCGCCTTGGGGAGCTCCAGTATTATTTATGAAAAAGAAGGATGGCACTTTCAGGATGTGCATCGATTACCACGAACTGAACAAGGTCACAGTGAAGAACCACTATCCTCTTCCACGCATTGACGACTTATTCGACCAGTTGCAAGGGTCAAGTTACTATTCCAAGATTGATCTAAGGCCAGGGTATCATCAGCTGAGAGTCCGGGATGAGGACGTCTCCAAGACAGCAATCAGAACTCGCTACGGTCACTACGAGTTTCTTGTTATGCCATTTGGGTTAACGAACGCGCCTGCAGTTTTCATGGATCTTATGAACAGGGTGTGCAAACCCTATCTTGACAAGTTCGTCATTGTCTTCATCGACGACATTCTGATCTACTCTAAGAGTCAGGAGGAACACGAACAGCACTTACGACTTATCTTGGAACTTCTTCGAAAGGAGCAACTGTACGCAAAGTTTTCAAAATGTAACTTCTGGCTTCGTGAAGTCCACTTCTTAGGCCATGTGGTGAACAGGGATGGGATTCATGTCGATCCATCCAAGGTAGATTTGATCAGGAACTGGCCTGCACCGCGTACGCCAACGGAAATACGCCAATTCTTGGGTTTGGCGGGGTATTACAGACGATTTATCAAAGACTTTTCAAAGATCGCACAGCCGCTTACAATGCTGACACAGAAAGGTGTTACCTATCGTTGGGGTAATACACAAGAAACGGCTTTCCAGTACCTGAAGGATAGACTATGCAGCGCACATATTCTCTCATTGCCAGAGGGCACGGATGATTTTGTGGTCTATTTTGACGCATCGATACAGGGGCTTGGTTGTGTATTGATGCAGCGGGATAAAGTTATTGCCTACGCTTCGCGGCAACTCAAAGTTCATGAACGGAACTACACGACGCACGATTTAGAGCTGGGAGCTGTTTTTTTCGCGCTTAAGATATGGCGACACTACTTATACGGTACCAAGTGCACTATTTACACCGATCACAGGAGTCTCGAGCATATCTTCAAGCAGAAGGAATTGAACATGCGTCAACGACGATGGGTCGAGTTACTTAATGATTACGAATACGACATCTAGTACCATCAGGCAAAGCCAATGTTGTGGCTGACGCTCTCAGTCGAAAGGACACTTTACCTAGGCGTGTACAAGCTTTGCAGCTCACTATTCAGTCTGATCTTCCTGCACAGATACGAAATGCTCAGGTTGAAGCATTGAAACCAGAAAACGTCAGGGCTAAAGCCTTACGCGGCTCAAGGCAACGATTAGAACAGAAGGAAGACGGCGCCTACTATGTAACAGGGCGTATTTGGGTACCACTATACGGCGGTTTACGAGAACTTGTGATGGATGAAGCACACAAGTCTCGCTACTCGGTACATCCAGGGTCAGATAAAATGTACCACGATATTAGAACTACATATTGGGTGGCCTAGCATAAAGGCCCACATTACAACTTACGTCGGCAAATGTTTGACTTGTGCGAGAGTCAAGACAGAGTACCAGAAACCCTCAGGCCTACTTCAGCAACCCAGGATACCACAGTGGAAATGGGAAGAAATTTCCATGGATTTTTTAACTGGCTTACCTAGATCCCAGCGTGGGAATGATACTATTTGGGTGATCGTTGATCGACTCACAAAGTCTGCACATTTCTTGGCTATCAAAGAAACGGATAAGTTTTCTACCTTAGCAGACATCTACTTGAAGGAAGTTGTTTCGAGGCACGGGGTGCCAACCTCTATTATTTCGGATCGCGATACACGATTCACTTCAGAACTATGGCAAGCAATGCACAAAGCTTTTGGCTCTCGTTTAGACATGAGCACAGCTTATCACCCTCAGACGGATGGGCAATCTGAGCACACGATTCAAACTCTAGAAGACATGCTTCGGGCGTGTGTCATCGATTTCGGCAACAGCTGGGAAAAAACACCTCCCTTTAGTGGAGTTTTCGTACAATAACAGTTACCACACCAGCATTCAAGCCGCTCCATTCGAGGCATTGTATAGACGTAAATGCCGGTCACCTCTCTGTTGGGCAGAGGTGGGGGATAGTCAGATTACAGGTCCAGAAATGGTAGTTGACGCTACAGAACGAATAGCACAGATACGACAACGCATGGCGGCAGCACGTGACCGTCAGAAAAGCTACGCGGATAAGCGTAGGAAGCCATTGGAATTTTAGGTCGGGGACCGGGTTTTACTCAAAGTTTCACCCTGGAAGGGTGTGGTTCGATTTGGTAAACGAGACAAGCTCAATCCACGGTATGTTGGACCATTCGAACTCACTGAAAGAATAGGCAAGGTAGCCTATAGACTAAACCTACCAGCTGAACTCGGGGCAGTTCACAACGTATTCCATGTGTCGAATCTGAAGAAGTGCCTGTCAGATGAGACCCTCATAATTCCATTGAAAGAACTCACTATTGACGAGCAGTTGCACTTCGTCGAGGAACCTGTAGAAATCATGGACCGGGATGTTAAGGTCCTCAAACACAAGAGAATCCCTCTTGTCCGAGTTCGTTGGAACTCCAAATGTAGCCCAGAGTACACCTGGGAACGCGAAGATCAGATGACAGAAAAGTACCCCCAGTTATTCGGAACCAATGCAACCACTACTGAGACTGAAGCTACTACTACGGAATTTCGGGACGAAATTCCAAATCAACGGGGGGATGATGTGACACCCCAGGAAAACCAGTGAACAATACAGCTTACCTAGCTTCCTCAGTGAGTGCGTACCAAATTTCGGGACGAAATTTCTTTTAAGTTGAGGATAATGTGACAACTCGAATTTCCAAGATTTCCTATTTTGCATTTATTGCACGAGCATGTATTGTTTAGTTGTTTAATTGCACAAATAATTGGCTATGGAATTGTATACGTTTTGATACAATGAAGTGTATTGTGTAATTGTGCATGGTTATGTGTTAATTGTGATAAAGTTGTTAAATGCATAAACTTGGTGGTGAAACTGTGAAATTGATGTGAGATGGTGTGCTTGTGTAAGATATAGTAATTCAGGGTGTGTAGAGTAATTAGTGAAACTTATATGATACTTAACCCTAATCCTTCACTAAACCTCACACAAGAAACCAAAGCACGTACTTCACATTCTCTGGCAATCATCACCATCATCATTGGCAAGACATTCATCACTTTTGTTTCCACATTCTCTCTAGAATCATTCAAGGTAATTGCTTATTGATTATTGTATACTTGTAAACCCTAATTGATTGTTTAATTGTATCAATTCTTGATTCTTGATTATGTGTTCATGAAAACCCTAATTCTTCATATGATGCTCTCTGTGATTATTGATTTGATTCTGATTAATATGATAATGTTATTGCTTAGTGTAGAATTGATTGCCTGATGATTTTGATGCAGGATATGTAGAAATATTGATTATTGTTTTGATCAGTACAATGCAAAGTATGTAATTAGGGTTCACGAACGTATGAGAACTAGAACATAACTGTTACAATCAGTACAATGGAATCGAATATCTAATGAAATATGTTTGTCAGAGTTTTGTGTGAATCATGCCTTGAATCCGAGCTTTGATTGTACAAGTTTGTCTGAGTTTTTGCATCATAGTCTTGTCCGAATTTTGATTAACATGGCATCTGGTCCGAGTTTTCTAATAACAAGCATGTCCGACCTTTTTGTATGTGCATATGTCCGAGTTTCGTGTGAGCCACACTCCCATGTCCGATCTTTAACCTTAGTTAAGGAGGGTCCGAGTTTTAGAAAGGGCAGCCCCTACCCTAGTCCGAGTTTTATATAAAACATCAAAAGGATCCGAGTTTCTTGTCAAGTATGCTGTCCGAGTTTTGTAATGATGCAAGGGGTCCGAGTTTGTGACCCACTACCTTGTCCGACCTTTACACTACATAAGGGGTCCGAGTTTCTTGGCCACACCCCATGGTCCGACTTTTAAACCCCCCCCCCCCCCATGTTCTGTCCGACCTTTAACCCCCCTCACACACATGGTCCGAGTTTTGAACTGGGAAACCCCCCCAACACTTGTCCGAGCTTTTAAGAAGGGCAAGGCCCTGTCTATTTTGTGTATGATTAATATGAGGCTGTGTATTGTATGTTAATTTATGATTGGATCTGTTAGATGTGTATGCTACTGTGTTTAGCCACAAACTCTGATTAAGCTTGATAACGATGTCAATATGTTAAGTATGTTAACATTGGCAATTAGGTTAAATATCCACGATAGATTAAACAGTGAAAATCAAAGACGTGACGCATGAATTATGTGAATACGATTAACTGTTTACGTAATGTATGATTCTATATAATCGCATGATACTGAATGCAACTGTATGATCCCGTATCTATGAACATTCGATGTGATATCAGACTGTACACAATAATCACACAAAACACAGTTGCTTGATTGCCAATGATTTGCAAACCTTAATTTGATGCAAACACTTACATCGTATCATGTGCAACATATCCTAGGTCGTGTGTAACGGACTTAGACTTTTGATAAACCCTAGAGCATAGCATACTGACCAAACCAAGGTGAGTTCATACAGCCAAGGCATGGGATTCTCGGGTGGGAATTGGGTTGGAAGAATTGAATTGGATAATTACTCGTACTTACACTATTGCTAGACTATAGACCATCGTCCTCAGGTTAGTCAGGACACTTACGTAAATCCTACGTAAACTAGTATCTACCATTGTCTCCCGGGTCGGGAGGACACTTACGTAAAACCTACGTAAACTAATACCTACAACTGTCTTCCGGGTCGGAAGGACACTTACGTAAATCCTACGTAAACCCCACACGTACCACTGTCCTCGGGGAAGGGCACTCACGTAAATCCTACATTTCCTTGTACGTATTCCTGTTCTCGGATTAAGAAGAACACATGGTCGCAAATAGTCTAGTAAGTATAAACATGGGAAGCCCCCATTAGTAAGGTTAAACGTGGGAATCCCCCACTAGAAATAAATATATAATTACGGGAAACCCCCACTATTAGTACATGCATATGTGGGAAGCCCCCACCAAATGAACATACGTATTACTGTTACGAACTTACTTTCTGTGAACTTGCTCAACTAGTTGTTGACTCTCTGCTGCATGCCTTGCAGGTCGTTAGATATATGGAGCTTGCACAGGGAGGAGCAGGTCGTTGTGGAGCATGGATCATGAATGCTTAATTAAACACTTATGACATTTCATACATTATTATTTATGTTGGGTTTACTTACATGCTTCCGCTACTTAAACAATGTTTGGTTTTGAACATCAATCATGTCGTGATGAATTACATTATCCACTTTTATTATTAAATGCTGTGTTCGATATGATTGGTGGCTTGATCCTGGTTAGTCACGCTTACATCGTACTTTACAAAGTAAACAACGTACCAAGTCAATCTAGGAGGATATCTTGACTCCGGCCTTCACTTCATAGCCGAGTCGAACTGGAACAACACCGGAACGATCTGTGTCCACACAATATGCATCAACAAACTCCCCCTTGGATGCTGATCGTTTCGAACACATCTCAAATAGGAAGTTTAACCTCAAACTCCCCCTTGGACGCTGCTCGTTCATCTACTCATTTCGTTCTTCATCTCGTGATGGTTCATTCATTTTTTTTCGTAGGATCTTCTAAGTCTTCACGTGTCGCAAATAGAAAGTGTATCAACAAACTTCCCTTTTCATTTAGGAAGTGCATCAACAAAGTCTCCCTTGAGTTATGCTTGTGAATCTTTTGATTTTCAGCACTTTAGATCCTTGTGGTAATGATGAGTGGCTAGCGGCAACTCGATCATCTTTATCATTTGAGTGCCTTCACGTCGTGTCTTCATTCCGAAGCTTATCATCGAACATGTTCTCCTCACCTTTAGCATCTGCACATGCAAGAAAGCTAAACACATAATGAGAACAAACGCTTGGAATATAGTTAACATTAAACAAATGACACATATGAGACCAATTCTCATTCAACTACCGTCCGACAATTTAGTTTGAAAAGTTAACAGATTTTTCAATTTTGATTAGTAACTTTCAAAACTTGCAAACTCTGTCCGTTTATGAAGATTCAGTAGTTTTGGTTTTCATCAGATTTCAGGCAACGAAGACTTGAGTTCCAACATCAGTTAATCAAAAGAAATTAGAAATAAAATCTTTTTGACTTTTATAAAGTTTATATTAAAACACACCTAAAATCTTTTTGACATTTTGAATATTTCAAACTTAAAGACTGAAAGCAATAAATAAATATATACAGAGTTGCAGAAACTAAGAAAAATAAATATATACAAACATTCTTTTTGCGAGTTTCGAGGGTAAGAGAATCATATCAGTGTAAGGTCATGCCAAAACACTCTTGTTGTTCTTTTTGCTAACATATAGATAAGCATACTATAATAATTATCGGTATTATTATCCACATAAGCTCAACTTATCAGATGTAATCATGGCGAGGGGATACGTTAAGGTATGATTTATACTTACCGACCGGTGTTCATCCACATCACGACACATTTTCGTATCAAGGTATGCACGAGAATTCATCTGACTGGTGAGTATACCATTTATCATCTGTTTTGACGTACATGAAAATGTGAGGAACTCACTTATTTTGGATTGAAAACAAGCCCTATGTGATAGAATCACTTATTGATGAGGAACTTGATTTTCAGATGCATGAGGGCATAGGAGCAAGTCCGTGAACAGGTCAATACTTTCGTACAACAAAGAGACGAACTTGACTCCCGGATGAATGTGATATATTATCACTTTTTGTGGACATGTGATTGTTGATCACTTATTGAGGTCATATGCAGTATGTACACGTATGTATGATATCATGGAAGATCTAGACTTCGTCTCCGTTTGTTTCGGTAAAAGAAACAACCATGATATCCAGATGATAAACAGCATAAAGACCACATGTCTCAGAACCTCGGAAATCTCTCAAACGAAATTTCGGTACTAAGACCATATGCCAATGAGCGGTTCCCACATGGTCTTCTGTCGATTTACGTTTATATCACCCTGCACACTTTAAGATGATTGTGAGCTTACCGATAGATCTTATATAGAGCTTCGTAACATTTTTCATTTTGCATTTCAGTTTAAAGAGGTTTAGACAGACCACTGATGTACTATCATTTTCTCTTTTGCTTGCCAGGAAACTCATTAATTTTTGTTTTTCTATTGTTTTTGAGTTTTGAAATTTTTCGATGTTTTTGAATTTTCAAATTTTGGATTTACTCCCCCTAAAATCAACAAACTTAGAATAATTTTAAAAACACAAAGATATTTACAAAAACGATTTTCTAATGCGGATTACTCTTGCTTGACCTTAATGCCGTTTACCAATAATAAAAAGTCAAATCTTGATTTATCAAAGGCTTTGGTAAAAAGGTCGGCATGTTGGTCATTGTTATGGACTTTAACAACGTCGATTAGCCTTTTATCAAAGCAGTCACGTATGAAGTGATACTTAATTTCGATGTGTTTGGTCTTTGAATGCAGCACAGGATTTCTAGTGATAGATAAGGCAGCAGAATTATCAACTAAAATAGTAGTAGTTAGGAATTCAAAACCGTAATCATGCATTTGCTGTTGTATCCACAGGACTTGAGAGCAACAACTTGAGGCAGCAATGTATTCAGCTTCACAAGTTGATGTAGCGACACAAGTCTTCTTCTAGCACTGCGATGTTACGAGGCGATTTCCTAAAAACTGGCATCCAGCCGTTGTGGATTTGCCGTCGATTTTGCATCCACCAAAATCATAATCACTGAAAGCGACTAAATCAAAGTTATCATCCTTAGGGTACCATAGACCGGTGTCTGGGCAACCCTTCAAATAATGAAAAATCCTTTTTACAGCTGCAAGATGTGAGGCCTTCGGGTTCACTTGATATCTCGCTAGCAGGCATGTTGGATACATTATATCTGGTCTTGATGCTGTGAGGTACATAAGGGATCCAATCATCGCGCGGTAGTATGAAGAGCTAACAACTTCACCCTTCAAGTCTGGATTGATTCCGTGATTTTGCTGCAGTGGGGTACCAATGGGTGATGTGTCGGACATCTGGAATCGATTCAGAATGTCTAGAACATACTTAGTCTGATGGATGAAAATCCCAGACTTCGTTTGTTGCACTTGCAAGCCCAAAAAGAAAGTCATCTCTCCCATAGCGCTCATCTCGAATTTATCCTGCATTACACGCTCGAAATCCCTACACATAACATTGTTAGTAGAACCAAATATAATATCATCCACATATACCTGTACCAGTAGAAGATCTCCATCTTGTTTTTTTATGAAGAGAGTGCAATCAATAAGACCTCTGCGAAATCCATTCTCCAACAGGTAATTAGATAAGGTTGCATACCAGGCTCATGGTGTTTGATGTAGACCATAGAGAGCTTTGTTCAGCAACCAAACCCGATCGGGATTGATATGATCTTCAAAACCTGGAGGTTGTTCAACATACACCTCTTCTTCTACTAGACCATGTAAGAATGCACTTTTGATGTCCATCTGGTAAACCTTGAATCCTTTGAATGAGGCATAAGCTAGAAAGATCCGAATTGCTTCCAGACGTGCAACAGGTGCATACACTTCGTTGTAGTCGATACCTTCAATCTGACGAAAACCTTTAACGACTAATCTTGCTTTGTTTCGAATAACGATTCCACGATCATCCTTTTTGCATTTATACACTCAACGGGTACCAATCTTCTTGTAATCAGCAGGTTTCTCTAGGAGCTTCCAGACACCAAGTTTCTAGAATTGTTGCAGTTCTTCCTGCATTACTTCAACCCAAGAGTTATCTTTCAAAGCTTCTTTCCAAGTTCTTGGCTCTTCCTGTGAGACATAACACGCGAAAGACCAATCGTTTTGCTGACCAGATTCTCGAATCACCGCATACAGTCCTGCATTGTTGTTGTTTCGCAACATGTTTCTTGTTTGAATGCCACTCTGTACATTACCGATGATGTTTTGTTGAGGATGGGTATTGTGAATCCTCGTTTCAGGGTTTTCCGGAACTGGAATGTTTGTACCCAGATTGTTGAGATTGAGATCAACAACCTATTCAATACCCGGAACTGACGAAGAGGATGATGCAGTAGCTTCAGCTGTTTTAGGGTTATCAACTGGAGCTGTAGCTTCCGAAGTACCTTGTACAGCTGTTGTTGGAGCTTCTTGATCTGCATCCAGAAATTCATCATCCTTTGAAGATTCGTTCAGTTCGGTTGCATCATGAAATCCTCATTGTCGAGAGCATTATTGTTCACTGAAGATGGTTCTTGATTGACAACAATTGGACGAACCAACGGTGAATCTGTTGCGTTGTCACTCTCGAAAAACATCCTTGCCGCAGCAGTTTCTTCAACTGCTTCAACATTGATTGAATTGAAAAAGTCATCATACTCAAACATCCATGGTTAACCTTGATCTTGACTGGCAAAGTGTGCCTTTGTACTCTAACTTCAGACCATTCCTCAACCCTTTTAGTCTCTAGATTCCAGACTCTTAAGTTCGGGGTGGCATAACCAAGAAAGTGACCTTCAAATTGAAGGCTTCAATAGCTTTTGCCCCAAACTTTCCATTAGGATCGATCATTGTGCAAGGAACTCCAAACGGTTCAAGATATGACAAATCTGGTTTCCGTTTGTGAAGAAGCTCAAAGCAGGCCTTGTTGTGTCTTTTGACTGTAAGGACTCGGTTCAATGTATAACAAGCAGAGGACACAGCTTTAGTCCAGAAGGGAATCGGCAATTGTGACTCTACTAACATCGTCCTAGCAGTCTCGATCAATGTACGATTTCTACGTTCAGCGACGCCGTTCTGCTGAGGAGTGTAAGCCGCACTAAATTCGTGAAGAATACCTTTTGATGTGCAAAACTCCGCCATGGCATGATTCTTAAATTCAGTACCATTGTCGCTGCGTATCCGTCTAACCTTCAACTTATACAAATTCTCAATCTGAATGATCAAGTTTTTGATAATACTGAAAGTTTCACTCTTGTGAGCCATAAACGAAACCCAAGAAAATATTGAATAATCATCGGTTATCACGAGGCAGTATTGATCATTCCTGATGCTTTTGTGCTTGACAGGACCGAACAAATCCATGTGCAAACGTTCAAGAGGAACTGCCACCGTGTTGATCTTCTTTGTCGGATGTCGCTTCTTAGTTTGCTTTCCTTTTTGGCATGAAACACAGATGTCTTGAAGATGGAAATTTTTAAGAAGAACACCATTCACTAATTCATTCGACACCAAATGATTCATTTCCGTAAGTGAATGTGACCCATACGTCTGTGCCAAGAGATTGAGTCTTTTTCAGTGGCTTTGGAAATAAAACAAGTTGCTTGTGTAGTCGTTGTTATTGCTTGGCTCATATCAAGGACATATAAATCATTTATCCTTGGAGCTGATAAGAAAATCCATTCTTTTGGAATCTTGAAGCCGGGTTTCAGCACGTAACATCCATTTGCATCAAAGTGTACTGAAAATTGCTTATCACAGATTTGTGAAACGTAACCTCCTTTAATAGATTTAACGTCGTAGAGAAGCTTCATGTCGCCTGTCATGTGCTTGGATGCCCCACTATCAACAATCCAATGACTGCTGAAAGTTCCTCCTAGAACACCCTGCACATGTACTTACATGATTAGTTGGAGATGGGGACCCAAGCCTTTGTGGTCTTGGGTGTTCCATTTTCATCAACAACGTAAGTTACTTGAACTTCTCGATGTTGCGGAAATTGTGATGTTCCCCCTGATTCAGTAACCGTTTTTGGTTTCCAGGTCTGTTTTGTTGTACCGGTTTTATCCTTTAAAATTTTAACTTCATGATTGTCTGAAGTTTTTGAATTTTCTGGTTTGACAGAAACAGATGTTTTGTTAACCACGTCGGTTTTAATCGCTTATTCAATTTTCTTGACCTATTGGCGTTTCTGTTTCTTTTCCCTTTCTTTTAGAAGACATGGATCTGGTTTTGATGAAACAGATTGCTTGCGGTCAATTTGGTCTCGGGGATCATCAACTTTGGCTTTTCGTTTATGAAGATATAGACAATAGCGAATAATATGTCCAAATGTGCCACATGAAAAACATGATCTTCGTTCTACAAACCCCGAAGTATCATGTGATTGTCTTGATGATGATGAACTTTGTGATCCCGAGGTACTTGGTTTTGAACTGTTTTGTTCATCTCTTTTCAAAATTTTCGCTTTATTAACAAAATCTAAGTTAGATTTGTTTTCAAATGTGTCAATTTTATCCGTTCCCCTTGATTTCACAAAGTTCACCTCCTTGTCCTTTTTCTGGGTCTGTTTCTTTTGACCTTGAGTCGGTGATTTACCTTTTGGTTTGGTGCGATTTTGCTGAACTTTCTCAGTTGGTAATCTTTGATTGCCATTTTGTTTGCGAATTTCAGCCCTTGGAATCGGAGGACACTGTGTTACCACAACGTGTGATCCTGTCTTTCCCAAGAACTTACTTGTTGAATCTTCAAACATTTTACTAATTAAAGATTGATTAACATTCTTAATAGGAAAATCTTTGTCAGAATAGATTTTATCATCACCAACAAGAGTGTACAGCAAATTCATACTCTCAGACTCTTGTGAGGAAGTGGACGTGGACTCGGTCAGAACAGTCGTAGCAGGTTTTGCGGGAGGATCACATAAAATATGATTCCTGGCTTGATTCTGCTGATTCACCTGGTTCCCATGTTGAGCTGGTTTTGTGCATTCATGCTTGAAATGGCCACGTTCACCACAGTTAAAGCACTTAACAGACTGCTTATCGAACCCATACTTGGTATCTTTCTTGCTTTCCAAGCTGGTTCGACCAGTCCTTTACATGAAGTCCTTTGCTCGCCTTACAGCAATGGCGAAAGCCCATTTGATGTCCATCCCATTTCCAACTCCTCTTTATCTATCTGCTGGTAGTCTTCTTGAGTCAGATTGATGTTCCCGATCTGACCTGCTATCAACCCACAATACGCGGTAACCAGAGTGTTTAGTATCTCCATATGATCCTTGGCCACTTCAACACTCACTTTTGAAAAGTTTGAAGTGTCTAGCCGTACTGTATTTGATGGCTGACCAGCTGATGATGTGCTACCATAACAGGCTTGCTATTGCACAGGTAGTGGATTGCCGTACAAATCTGTGGTTGGTAGAACAACCGTTGGTCTTGAGGAAGCTGGAAGTGGATTTCCATACGGATCTGTTGCTCCAGTAGATCGAACAGGTAATGGATTACCGAACATATCAGTTGCTACAATAGATCGTTGGCTTTGCTGTCGTGGAGCTGATTGTAGTGGATTTCCATACAAGTCTGTGGTTGGAGCTGGCTTAACAGGAACTTGTATCGGATTGCCATACAAATTTGTGCTTGTGACAAACGCCTTTTGGAGTGTAGCATGTTGAGCAGGTCTTGCAGAAGTGCTAGAAGTTCCATAATACATATCAGGATTTTGTTGTACCGGAACCTTTTTCGCCTTTAGAGTTTCTTCCCGATCTTTATTCTCCAACATGTGAACGAAATCATTGATTGAGGTTGTATCGGATTGCCATACAAATTTGTGCTTGTGACAAACGCCTTTTGGAGTGTAGCATGTTGAGCAGGTCTTGCAGAAGTGTTAGAAGTTCCATAATACATATCAGGATTTTGTTGTACCGGAACCGTTTTCGCCTTTAGAGTTTCTTCCCGATCTTTATTCTCCAACATCTAAACGAAATCATTGATTGAGGTTGTAGCCAATGTGCCATTGTACTTTAAAATTTCCAAGAAACCCATCCATTGAAATGGTAGCGCATCGGCCAACTTTGTGACAACCTCTGCAGCATTTGTTACTACCCCATAATGATTCAACTCAGTCAACAAGTGAAAAAATCGACTTGTCAAATCTCTTAAAGATTCTCTTTCCATACATGTGAAACCATCAAACTCTTTCTTGAGTAAGTCATGTCATATAACCGCTTTGTTGTCTTGAAGCTTACAAACTGATGATAGATTTCTTTGTTTAACGCTTGAGTTAGAATAGAAAACGCCTTCTTTTCTAAATCATAAATCTTCTTATCATCTGGAGAAAGATCTGCAAAAGACGCGGCTGTTGAAGCGGCAACATCAAGTGCTTGATCGAAGTCTGTAATGAATCGTAGCCACAACTCCGTGTTTTGCCCAAGAATATACGTATGAAATCTGTCTTCCCATCCCGGATATTCATTCATGTGCATTAGCTTCGGTCGACGATTATTGCTTCCGGTTTAATTTTCGCTCAAAAGTATACTTTGAATACTTTGATTTTGATTTGAAACAAACGCCCATTGACTTGACGAAATTTGAGGTGAAGACGATTGTGCAGGAGGTTCGGCCCACGATGGAGATAATCCCGTACTTCTATACTTACTTTCCGTATTAGACGGAGTACCCCACCAATCCGGATTCATTTTGAGTATTTAATGACGAATACCTGAATAAATCACACAAATCAAATAATTAAATATGAAATAGAATGCTTCTGTTAAAAACTCTAAGTATGATCGACGAAGGTTAAAAGGGTGACGAAGGTTGTTATGAGTGGTGAAGGTTGGAATGTATGGCGAAGGTTGTTTAGTGGCGAAGGTTGTTTGTATGGCGAAGGTTGTTTACTGGCGAAGGTTGATTGTATGGCGGGGTTTGTTTATATAGCGAAGCTTGTTTGCTGGCGAAGGTTGTCTTGTTGTGAGGAAGGTTTAAAGGTGAGGAAGGTTGAGGTGAGGAAGGTTGAGGTGAGTGTGACGAAGGTTGTGAGTGAGGAAGGTTGAGGTGATGAGGAAGGTTAAAGTGATGAGGAAGGTTGAAGTGATGAGGAAGGCTGAAGTAAGTCTGACGAAGGTTGAGGTGATGAGGAAGGTTGAAGTGACGAGGAAGGTTAAAGTGATGAGGAAGGTTAAAGCAGAAATGAGTCTGACGAAGGTTGAGATATTTTCGCACACGGTCTAAATCTTATCCTTTATCTTGTCACACCCCGATTTTCGGTTTATGCGGAAGCGTATGGCGAGGTGTGACGAGAGCGGCAATCGTTACAATCAATCGAGTAAACAACACATTTGAAACATAAAAGATGTTCATCCATACATTTGATTCGAAATCATAATTTACATTACATATTTCTTGTTTGAAACTTGAAACAACAACAACTTTAACCACATTATTCAAAGTTCAAAACATAACAACCGAAAACAGATGACATCACAAAAGCTTGCGTTCTTGATAACCACTTGAACATATTTTTCCAAAGCCGTCCACTAATCTCCTGTAATACATGTTAATTTTGAAAACGTCAACAAAAGTTGAGTGAATTCATGTTATTTTGTTTTTGCATCAAATGAGTCTCCAAAACATTTGAAGTAATAAAATTCGTTTTTGTATAGTATGATAAAAAAAAATTGTATGATCATTAGTGTGTTGCAAGGACACTAATATGTATGCCGAATAGGAGGCAACCAAACCTTGACAATTTATCGTGTGTGTCAACGACACTAGTTTGGACACAAAGGCACTCTTGACGATCGTGGTTATCGTTGTCGTTAAGAGTGGGGCTTGCCAAAACCCAAATAGATCTATCCGTTTGTTCCTCGGTACTTGTTTATTCATTAATGGCCCCTTTATTTTAAACACCTATCCGCATGTGATCAAAATAGTTTCATCGTATTATCATACTATTTGTAACATGTATACATCCCCGAAGTTTAAAACTATAAACATTCAAAGTAAAAGGGGAAGCATGAACTCACAGATTTGCGTTCCATGCAAATCTCTATTCGATTCCTTGTTCGCGGTTCGTTTCTCGACCTACAAGTGTTCTAATCTAGTTAGACACTTAGGTTTGTTTTTGTGTATCGTACAAATATTCTATCTTGTATTTTGTTTTTGTGTTTTCGTATATATATAACTTCCTTGTATATATATATATATTTATTTTATTTTATTTGTGTTTGAATGGGCTTAATTTATGTTTTAGAATTTAAGTCCATTTTGGGTATTTGGTGTTTATGGGCCTAGCCCAAATAACTTTGTTTAAAAATCCCAAATAACTTTGTTTAAAAATATGGGTCAATCCCAAATTAATTTGTAGGAGTGGGCCTTAGCCCAAAACAAGTAGGCCTAGCACAATTTAGTTTATAGTTGTGGACTTAGCCCAAATAACTTGTGTAAGAATGGGCCTAGCCCAAATTGTTTTCTAAAATATATCTAGTCCATAATATTTGTAAATATTGGGTTTTTAGCCCAAGTATTTTGTAAAGTGGGCTTTAGCCCAATTTTTACTAAAAATACATTTTAGTCCATTGTTTTGTAAAAGTGGGCCTAGCCCAAATTTTATTTATGAGAAATGGGCATTAGCCCAATTTTTAATTTATGGACTACTTTTTAAAATGCAAAACTTTGGGCTAGTGAAAAATAATAATAGTAGTACTTGTATTTTTATAAAAATCTAATTTTTATAAAAATCATTACTTATGCCATAGTTGAACATTTTAGTGCATAAACTTGTGTGACGGTTCGTATTTTATTCTAGTCATTTACTACTTGTAGGTTTTATTTATTCGTACCGTTTGTCCCGTTGTGTTGTCCGTCACGTTTTATCATTTGCTTTGTTTGTGCCATTTTTGTTTGTCCGAAAGTCCATATAGTCCAATAGTGTCCGAATCTGTCCGTTTGTGTTTTCGTGTCCAAGGATGGACATTTTATTTCGTTTTCAAGTTTATATATATATTTTGTAATTTTTTTTTATGGATGTGTAATAATTTTGCATTTGTTCCTACTAGAACTAACATATGATGTACACATCAAAATATATAAACTTATGATACTTGATGAATATTTTGTAAGTACACATTTTATCCAAAAATATATACTTGTCATTTTTGTTTAGAAATCTTTTTATAAAACATGGATTTATGGCTTTGTCCAAAAATTGTTTAACCATGTTTAAAGACCTCAAATAATAATTTTAGTCGCAAACTTCTTTGTTTAACAACTTTTAATACATCACAAAATTTATAAAAATTTTGCCATAGTTTTATTTGAAACATGGATTTTTCCCCAAGTTTATACAAAACTTGTTTTCAAATTATTTCAATACAAAACATCATCAAGTATCAATATCTATCAAAATTTGTTAACAAAAGTAGCATGAACATGATATTGTTCTTAACTTTCCCAAAAAGGAAACTTTATTCCTTATTTTTGCCAAAAATTTGTAAAACAAGATTTTATGAAAAACTCTTGTTTTAGATGTCTTACAAAGTCATTTAAAGCATAAATGTGCATTCAAAACGTTTACTACCAACATATTTCTTGATTTTGATCCTTTCCAGAAATGGAAATTTTATCCAAGAAATATTTCGAAAATTTATTTTCTTAGTTTTAAATGGTTTCTCATATTTTACTAACATGCATGTTCATAAAAATTCATGTTCATTCCTTTGTTGATGAATCTTGGTTGATCCTACATGCATGTATGTAGATCATATTTTTGAGTAAGAATAACCGAGATTCAAGTTTATTAGTCTAGATTTCTCCAAGTTCATCTCATAATCATAGAAAAATCATGGTTAAAAATAATGATTTTTAGTTGTTTCTTGTTGTTTTTCTTAAGTGATTATGATGAACTTGTAAAAGAAATCAAAAATAAAAGTAAGACTAGTGTAATGTTCTTACAATTTTTGCTAGGAAATAAGGATGAAGATAAGAAAAATCTTGATGATCTAGGGCTTCTAGTTCCACCAAAAATGCTCCAAATAGCTTTACTAAACTCCCTAGTATCTTGTTTCATCCATGAACTTCCATATTTGCATAAATTCTTTGAAAATTGAAATGAAAGTGATGTAGGGGGTGTTTGGCTTTAACGATTTTAGAGAGAGAGGGGTAAGAAGTTGGTAAAGTTTGATGGTTTTGGGGATATAGGAAGATGGTGGAGTGTTAGAAACAACTTGGCCTTGGAGAACACTAATCATCTCTTTAAGCTTCCAACACAACAATTAAAAGTGAGTAGGCATGTGGGGGTCCCACATGTCACGTGAACAAGGAAAGGGGGAAAGAAGTTTGCATTTTTTTTTTATAAAATCTTGATTAAATATATAGACTTTCATAACTTTGATATTTTATATAAAAATATCTACAAGGTTTTAAGCCTTCATATTTTAAAGTAGTGTGACACTAGGTAAAACTAGTCCACCAAAATTTTTAGTTTGTTGTTCGGGTGAAAAAGTCGGTTCGGGTCTTGTACCGGGTTAAATACTGACATCGTGTTTTGTTTGGATAAATACATGACAAAAATTATTTTTGCACTTGATTTATTATCCAAATAATTAAGTCAACTTTTTAGACTAAAAATTTTATTATTTTTGACACGGTTCCGGTACCGGCTTTGCTGACTGGCAGTTTACTGAACTAGCCGTGCAGCTTAACGCAATAAGATTCGATTGCGGATTTTGTGTCGTTTTTAATACCCATTATATTATTTATGTCAAATAATATTTATTTTTGGGTTTTTCGGACTGTTACTGTTTCATTCTACGGAATGCTGTATCTTTCCGTAGGATTGCTGTATTTATCTGCGGACTTGGACAATTTGGTTTTAATTGGAATTTTTGTAAATAATAAGGCACAAAAGTTTTTTTTTATAGAATATTTGTGTAGACATAACTGTATGTCTTGTTTTCATTGTGTCAGACCGTACCGCGACTAGTACTGACAAGTATCGTTTATTCGCATTCCTATTGTTAGTCTAGGATATTGTTTCTAATCGCAACGGATTCGTTATCATACTTCACTATGATTTTAGTAACTCCTAGACTCTCAAGACTTTAATTAATTAAAATTAAGTCAAATACGCGAAAATAATAGTCCAAATAGTTGTTCAAGTTGAACGGAATTACTGGAATTTTGCCGTTTGTCACATTCTCCCCCTGTTAAAGAAAATTTCGTCCCGAAATTTTTTTTTTAATCTGCATCCCTTGTTAGATGGGGCTTTCTTAAACAAATGTGGGTTTTTCTTTTTGATTTCATCTTTTTCGTTCCCGTGTGAACTCGGGTTCTCGTTTCGAGTTCCATCAGACTTTGATTAGTTTGATTCGACTTCTCCTCGTTTTGTGAATCTTTGAATCTAGAACCTTAACAGGTTCTTCGATGAAATGGAGTTTGTTTACATGGATTTCGTCCAGGGGAATAATAAGTGATTCATCCGAAAGACACTTTTTCAAATTCGACACATGAAAAGTGTCGTGAACGTTACTGAGTGATTCAAGCAGCTTTAACTTGTAGGCGACGTTTCCAATATTTTCCAAGATCTCATAAGGTCCTATGTATCTCGGGCTAAGCTTCCCTTGCTTACCGAATCAAGCTACGCCTTTCCATGGCGAGACTTTTAACAACACCTTGTCTCCAACTTCAAAAGACAACTGTTTGCGACGTCTATCCGCGTAGCTTTTCTGTCTGTCTCGAGCCGCCTTGATACGGTCTCGAATTTTGAATATTTTATCGGTAGTTTCTTGAACTAACTCAGGACCTAACATTTGTTTGTCGCCTAGTTCCGCCCAGCATAGCGGAGATCGACATTTACGGCCATATAACGCTTCGAATGGTGCGACTTTAATACTCGTGTGATAACTGTTATTGTATGAGAACTCCACTAAAGGCAAGTGAGTATCCCAATTTCCACCTAAATCCATCACACAAGCACGCAACATATCTTCTAGAGTTTGAATTGTGTGTTCACTTTGGCCGTCAGTTTGGGGATGAAAGGTCGTGCTCAAATTTAATTGGGATCCAAAGGCCTTTTGAAAAGACTGCCAAATCCTTGACCATCTCGGTCATAGATTATTGACACAGGTACACCATGTCTTGCTACAATTTCTTTGAGATAGATTTCAGCTAACTTCTCAGTACTATCTTTCTCACGGATAGGCAAGGAGTGAGCTGACTTGGTTAATCGGTCGACGATTACCCAAATCATGTCATGACCACGAGAATTCCTGGGTAATTTAGTTACGAAATCCATAGAAATATGTTCCCATTTCCATGTAGGGATTTCGGGTTGTTGTAGCAAACCAGAAGGTTTTTGGTACTCGGCCTTAACTTTAGCACATGTTAGACATTTTCCAACGTATGTCGCAATATCACCCTTGATATTAGGCCACCAATAAAATTCCTTGAGATCGTGATACATCTTATCTGTTCCAGGGTGTATCGAATACTTGGATTTATGAGCCTCATCAAGAATTAGGCCTCGAAGACCACCAAAATGAGAAATCAAAATTCTATTCATGAAATATAAGGTTCTGTTCTCTTTCGATTCTAATTGTTTTTCCATACCTCTAAGCATTTCTGCTTTGAAGTTTTCTTCTTGTTTCTCTCCCCATTCAAATTTCTTATCTTTTGAGTGAGAGAAGTAAGGGATTGTGCAATCTTCGAGAAGTTCTCAATGAATCTTCGATAATAACCGGCCAATCCTAGGAATTGACGTATTTCGGTCGGTGTCTTTGGTGCAATCCAATTCTTTATGGCCTTAATTTTCAATGGATCAACATGTATGCCTTTCTCGTTGACTACATGTTCGAGAAATTGAACTTCGCAAAGCCAATATTCGCATTTGGAAAATTTTGCATATAGTTTCTCCTTTTTCAACAACTCAATGATAGTTCTAAGATGGTGCTCGTGTTCGTCCTTGTTTCGTGAGTATATCAATATATCATCGATAAACACTATCTCAAATTTGTCAAGGTAAGGCGTGCACACGCGGTTCATTAAGTCCATGAACACCGCTGGTGCATTTGTTAAGCCAAAAGGCATAACAAGGAACTCGTAATGACCGTAGCGAGTTCGGAATGCCGTTTTTGGAACACTTTCTTCTTGAACTCTGAGTTGATGGTATCCTGATCTCAAATCGATCTTCGAATAATAGCTCGATCCTTGAAGTTGATCGAATAGATCGTCAATCCTCGGTAATGGATACCGATTCTTGATTGTGAGTTTATTCAACTCCCGATAGTCTATGCACATCCTAAAACTTCCGTCCTTCTTCTTCACGAACAGTACTGGAGCTCCCCAAGGTGAGTGGCTTGGTCTGATGAAACCCTTATCCAACAACACTTGAAGTTGTGTGGATAATTCTTGCATTTCCGAAGGAGCTAATCGGTATGGAGACTTTGCCACAGGTGCGGCACCTGGAATTAAGTCTATTCGGAATTCGACTTGTCGTTGTGGTGGTATTCCCGACAAGTCTTCTGGAAAGACTTCAGGAAATTCCTTCACAACTGGGATTTCTTCAAGTTTTAGCTCCTTGGCCTTCTTGTCAACAATGTGCGCTAAGAATGCTATACATCCTTTTTGTAGGCACTTTCGGGTTTTCATGCAGGAAATAATTCGCAACGGTATTTTGTTTTTCTCACCGGGAACAAGAAGTGTTTCATTATTAGGAAGGGGAATTCGAATGATCTTGTCGTAACATACGACTTCGACTTGGTTGGTAGATAGCCAATCCATTCCAACTACAATATAAAAACTACCTAGTTGAACATGTATTAGGTCAATTTTTGAATTTTCGTTTTCCTAGTTCTAAGGAACATCCTTTAACTAATTTATCGGATTCAATCACCTTTCCATTCGCTAATTCGATAGTGAATGGAATATCTAGTTTAGTTGACTTTAGTCCAAGTATATCTTTAAATTCTAAAGATATAAAACTAAAATTTGCACCGGTATCAAACAAAATAGAAGCGAAATAATCGTTGACAGGGAACGTACCGGTGATTACGTTGGGATCCTGTCGCGCTTCTTTAGCTCCAACCACAAAGGCTCATCCGCGGTCTTTGTTTTCTTTGGGACAGTCCTTCCGGAAATGTCCCATACCACCTCAATTGAAACAGCCTTGGTTTATTTTTCCATCGTTCGTTATCGTTTCCGCTGCCTCTTTCCTTCTTAACCACCTTGTTGTTACCCCAACATTTTTCTGTGCGGTGACCCATTTTCCCGCATTTATCACACTTGGTGGCTTGGCATCCGCCATAGTGGTGATAACCACACTGTTTACACTTAGGTGCATTTCCATTATATTTCTTACCACTCGTTACAGTTGTGGCAACGAATGCCTTGGTTTTTCTTACTCGTAGGGGTTTTCTTATGTTTGTTGTTCTACGTAGAACCTTTCTTGAAAAATGAATACTTTCTCTTATTGTTACTCGAAGTAGACTGACTCCACATGCGTCTCCTTTTTCACCGCACCTTTATTCAGTTTTCTGATCCTTACTACATCCTCCTAAGACTTAAGGCAAGAGTTATAGCCTGAGCAATTCTCAATATGGTTCCTCCAGTTCTGCCGTTGTTTGCAGTATGGTTTGCTTCATGTTGTACGATTGCTTCTGCAACTCGCTGGTTCAGTAGAGCATCAAGCTGAGCTCGTGTTATAGGTAAGGGTTCCGTTTGGGCTTAAAAAGTGCTACTTGGTTCTGGTGCCATGATCTTCATATATATATATAAAAATATATATCGAAGAGATTAGACATGAACGAAAATATAAACACATCGTCACGCACTATGATCATAAGGTCAAGATAGATCATATTGATACTTATGCAAATCTTTCGCACCATATTCATCACATCCTTGCAGGGATGTAAAAAAAATTACAACAATGTGTCAATAAGAAAATACCAACTTATATATGCCATGTCACCTTTTTACGATTATTTTTGTGAAGAAAACAAAAATAATCTCGGAGTTACATCACTTCCGTCGATACAAGACATATAGTAATATATAAAATAAGGTGAAGTATTTTCTTCACATTGTTCCTTGATTGATACTAAGTCTCCAAGTCTTCAACAGTCTTTAGTCTTTCACAAAATCAGGTATACTTCCCAAAAGTTAGTAATTGAACATAACTACCGTGGTGTGGGATGTGAATGTGAAGACATAGAAATTAGACCATGAAGGCACGTAACCTCCTCCTCGAGACAAAAAAATGTGCCTAATGGTGGCAGTCGAGTGGTTCTCAAGGGTATGAACGTGTTCCTCAAATGATAGAGGCGCTTTGTGGAATGTAGATTGTGGAGGTACTGGTAGGGGGAAAATGATAGTAATGGGGCATTCTAGGGGAGGTCGAGTAGCAGAAATCTGAGTCTCAAGATCATGGACTCATCGAAAAGGAATACTAAGATGAATCTTCGAAGATAAAACTCATAGTTTATAGTAATACGCGAAAAATAGCATGGACGATAAGGATTAGATGGGCTCATGTCCGGTGGTGGAGGTTGAGAATGTGCATCAGAATAGTAAGGTGGAGAGTCGTGGTTGATAGGATGTATGTGTTGTCCATATGCCTTAGCAGGACAACCATCTGTTCAGGAGGGGAAAACCAAGCAGTTGCCTCTATCCTTACAGTATGTATTCCATACTCTATGGACCTTGGTCGTCCAAAGTAAGGAAATCCTTCGTCGCATTAACTCATGTGACGAATACATTGGTATTGTTTGAGCTCAACAAGTTCCAACAAAGTTATTATGATTTCTATAGATGTCGAATGGAATATGGTAAGAGACTTGCGCCATGGCTCGTGCCATATTACCCTTTGAGACAAAACGAATGTCAAATAACGGATTTTATCGCAATAACTCCAATAAATATGATAAGGTGTTATAGGCATCGTGAGATTAACCCAAATGTTGGAGTTTTAGAATGTTTGAGGAAAATCCTTCCTGGATGGTTTTCCTAATTTGTTTGCTTAGATGACTTGTCTCAACTGACTTGTGACATAGATCGGATGCTAGGCATGAAATCAATACGTGTAGTTTTTAATGTATTGTGGGGAGTCATAGTAATCACCTTAGTTAGCGTTCTAAGAAATGGAAAAATTGAATTCTCAAGTAACAACTTCAAGAATTTTGAATAGGCAGTGATCATTAGTCTGACCCGCAGGGCCCACCAAGATTTCCATCCACTGCAAGTTATTATTACGTGGGCCCCCGTAATAATAAATTGCCTTGTATGGTCACCCTAGCATTCCCTCGTTCAAAACAGACGATCAGTTGGAGAGGGGAACATGACTGTCTATTTACCTTTAACATAGAATGGAACTTCATGATGGTCCACGCGTTAGTACTTGCAGCCATCGCTCGCGGAATGGCACGAAGTTAAGAAATAGAAGTAAGAGGATTCATAACAATAATGGCTGAATGGGTACCTTCAAGATGAGTGTTTCATCTTCCTTGTCTTGACAAGAATGCCACCAATCATGATTAATATGAACCATAGGGACCTCGTTCCTACTAATAGAGTATTCGTCCAAGGCTACCTCCTCCGCCTCATTGTCAACATCGAGGTCAGGCATTTTCCGTATCCGAGGGAAAACAACCGTCTTTTATGGAGTGTCGAGCTCAGGGTTTCACTTAGGGACTATGCCCTACCATAAGCTCATCAACAGATGCGAGGTCAATACGCTTGTTATGAGAGTCCAGAATAATAATAGAATTTGAATACTAAGATATCATGGTTGTGGCAAAATAATCCATACAACGTACACATGTGAACAACTTATAAATAATCGATTTTTGGACAATCGTACTTTTGTTTTCATCGTTGTTTATATCGTATATCGTTTCCAGTTCGACTTATTGTTATCGTGTCTAAACCCCATAGACTTGTACCAAATAAACTAGTCTTTGGTATCACCGTTTCGAACTATCGTTTAGTACTATCACATAGTATCCTTGCATTATCGTTTCGAATTCATCGTTTTGTATTAGTGGACGCTTTGTAAAAATATAATGTAGAACGCTTGTTGTAAAGAACATCATTTTGAAATTGTAGACCAGACTCAAAAAGAATCTTAGTTCACTACAATTGATGCTCTGATACCAGGTCTGTCACACCCCGATTTTCGGTTTATGCGGAAGCGTATGGCGAGGTGTGACGAGAGCGGCAATCGTTACAATCAATCGAGTAAACAACACATTTGAAACATAAAAGATGTTCATCCATACATTTGATTCGAAATCATAATTTACATTACATATTTCTTGTTTGAAACTTGAAACAACAACAACTTTAACCACATTATTCAAAGTTCAAAACATAACAACCGAAAACAGATGACATCACAAAAGCTTGCGTTCTTGATAACCACTTGAACATATTTTTCCAAAGCCGTCCACTAATCTCCTGTAATACATGTTAATTTTGAAAACGTCAACAAAAGTTGAGTGAATTCATGTTATTTTGTTTTTGCATCAAATGAGTCTCCAAAACATTTGAAGTAATAAAATTCGTTTTTGTATAGTATGATAAAAAAAAATTGTATGATCATTAGTGTGTTGCAAGGACACTAATATGTATGCCGAATAGGAGGCAACCAAACCTTGACAATTTATCGTGTGTGTCAACGAGACTAGTTTGGACACAAAGGCACTCTTGACGATCGTGGTTATCGTTGTCGTTAAGAGTGGGGCTTGCCAAAACCCAAATAGATCTATCCGTTTGTTCCTCGGTACTTGTTTATTCATTAATGGCCCCTTTATTTTAAACACCTATCCGCATGTGATCAAAATAGTTTCATCGTATTATCATACTATTTGTAACATGTATACATCCCCGAAGTTTAAAACTATAAACATTCAAAGTAAAAGGGGAAGCATGAACTCACAGATTTGCGTTCCATGCAAATCTCTATTCGATTCCTTGTTCGCGGTTCGTTTCTCGACCTACAAGTGTTCTAATCTAGTTAGACACTTAGGTTTGTTTTTGTGTATCGTACAAATATTCTATCTTGTATTTTGTTTTTGTGTTTTCGTATATATATAACTTCCTTGTATATATATATATATATATATATTTATTTTATTTTATTTGTGTTTGAATGGGCTTAATTTTATGTTTTAGAATTTAAGTCCATTTTGGGTATTTGGTGTTTATGGGCCTAGCCCAAATAACTTTGTTTAAAAATCCCAAATAACTTTGTTTAAAAATATGGGTCAATCCCAAATTAATTTGTAGGAGTGGGCCTTAGCCCAAAACAAGTAGGCCTAGCACAATTTAGTTTATAGTTGTGGACTTAGCCCAAATAACTTGTGTAAGAATGGGCCTAGCCCAAATTGTTTTCTAAAATATATCTAGTCCATAATATTTGTAAATATTGGGTTTTTAGCCCAAGTATTTTGTAAAGTGGGCTTTAGCCCAATTTTTACTAAAAATACATTTTAGTCCATTGTTTTGTAAAAGTGGGCCTAGCCCAAATTTTATTTATGAGAAATGGGCATTAGCCCAATTTTTAATTTATGGACTACTTTTTAAAATGCAAAACTTTGGGCTAGTGAAAAATAATAATAGTAGTACTTGTATTTTTATAGAAATCTAATTTTTATAAAAATCATTACTTATGCCATAGTTGAACATTTTAGTGCATAAACTTGTGTGACGGTTCGTATTTTATTCTAGTCATTTACTACTTGTAGGTTTTATTTATTCGTACCGTTTGTCCCGTTGTGTTGTCCGTCACGTTTTATCATTTGCTTTGTTCGTGCCATTTTTGTTTGTCCGAAAGTCCATATAGTCCAATAGTGTCCGAATCTGTCCGTTTGTGTTTTCGTGTCCAAGGATGGACATTTTATTTCGTTTTCAAGTTTATATATACATTTTGTAATTTTTTTTTATGGATGTGTAATAATTTTGCATTTGTTCCTACTAGAACTAACATATCATGTACACATCAAAATATATAAACTTATGATACTTGATGAATATTTTGTAAGTACACATTTTATCCAAAAATATATACTTGTCATTTTTGTTTAGAAATCTTTTTATAAAACATGGATTTATGGCTTTGTCCAAAAATTGTTTAACCATGTTTAAAGACCTCAAATAATAATTTTAGTCGCAAACTTCTTTGTTTAACAACTTTTAATACATCACAAAATTTATAAAAATTTTGCCATAGTTTTATTTGAAACATGGATTTTTCCCCAAGTTTATACAAAACTTGTTTTCAAATTATTTCAATACAAAACATCATCAAGTATCAATATCTATCAAAATTTGTTAACAAAAGTAGCATGAACATGATATTGTTCTTAACTTTCCCAAAAAGGAAACTTTATTCCTTATTTTTGCCAAAAATTTGTAAAACAAGATTTTATGAAAAACTCTTGTTTTAGATGTCTTACAAAGTCATTTAAAGCATAAATGTGCATTCAAAACGTTTACTACCAACATATTTCTTGATTTTGATCCTTTCCAGAAATGGAAATTTTATCCAAGAAATATTTCGAAAATTTATTTTCTTAGTTTTAAATGGTTTCTCATATTTTACTAACATGCATGTTCATAAAAATTCATGTTCATTCCTTTGTTGATGAATCTTGGTTGATCCTACATGCATGTATGTAGATCATATTTTTGAGTAAGAATAACCGAGATTCAAGTTTATTAGTCTAGATTTCTCCAAGTTCATCTCATAATCATAGAAAAATCATGGTTAAAAATAATGATTTTTAGTTGTTTCTTGTTGTTTTTCTTAAGTGATGATGAACTTGTAAAAGAAATCAAAAATAAAAGTAAGACTAGTGTAATGTTCTTACAATTTTTGCTAGGAAATAAGGATGAAGATAAGAAAAATCTTGATGATCTAGGGCTTCTAGTTCCACCAAAAATGCTCCAAATAGCTTTACTAAACTCCCTAGTATCTTGTTTCATCCATGAACTTCCATATTTGCATAAATTCTTTGAAAATTGAAATGAAAGTGATGTAGGGGGTGTTTGGCTTTAACGATTTTAGAGAGAGAGGGGTAAGAAGTTGGTAAAGTTTGATGGTTTTGGGGATATAGGAAGATGGTGGAGTGTTAGAAACAACTTGGCCTTGGAGAACACTAATCATCTCTTTAAGCTTCCAACACAACAATTAAAAGTGAGTAGGCATGTGGGGGTCCCACATGTCACGTGAACAAGGAAAGGGGGAAAGAAGTTTGCATTTTTTTTTTATAAAATCTTGATTAAATATATAGACTTTCATAACATTGATATTTTATATAAAAATATTTACAAGGTTTTAAGCCTTCATATTTTAAAGTAGTGTGACACTAGGTAAAACTAGTCCACCAAAATTTTTAGTTTGTTGTTCGGGTGAAAAAGTCGGTTCGGGTCTTGTACCGGGTTAAATACTGACATCGTGTTTTGTTTGGATAAATACATGACAAAAATTATTTTTGCACTTGATTTATTATCCAAATAATTAAGTCAACTTTTTAGACTAAAAATTTTATTATTTTTGACACGGTTCCGGTACCGGCTTTGCTGACTGGCAGTTTACTGAACTAGCCGTGCAGCTTAACGCAATAAGATTCGATTGCGGATTTTGTGTCGTTTTTAATACCCATTATATTATTTATGTCAAATAATATTTATTTTTGGGTTTTTCGGACTGTTACTGTTTCATTCTACGGAATGCTGTATCTTTCCGTAGGATTGCTGTATTTATCTGCGGACTTGGACAATTTGGTTTTAATTGGAATTTTTGTAAATAATAAGGCACAAAAGTTTTTTTTTTATAGAATATTGTGTAGACATAACTGTATGTCTTGTTTTCATTGTGTCAGACCGTACCGCGACTAGTACTGACAAGTATCGTTTATTCGCATTCCTATTGTTAGTCTAGGATATTGTTTCTAATCGCAACGGATTCGTTATCATACTTCACTATGATTTTAGAAACTCCTAGACTCTCAAGACTTTAATTAATTAAAATTAAGTCAAATACGCGAAAATAATAGTCCAAATAGTTGTTCAAGTTGAACGGAATTACTGGAATTTTGCCGTTTGTCACATATGTGACACAAATACCTTCTAATGGCTCAATTGTCAAACTCACCAATACTTTGATATAATATCCACTGACACAATGTATAGTTTGTCAAACACCTTATCTTTAAAGACTCCTTTTTCAACGTTCAATCAATATTTTAATCAATTTCAATAACTCAAATAAATCAACAAAGCAAACTCTAACTCAAATACCCAGAAATTTGAAGAACAAGATGAACTCAGATGAATATCCCGATGAGTTTATGAGTTTATGAGTTTACCGGCCACCGGAAAATTTTCCGAACACAATTTTCACGCAAATGTTCAATAAAAAATCCTTTCTTAACATGTATAAAAGAAAACTAACAAGATTTTTATAAGAACAATCAACAAAAACACAAGATTTTCAAAGATTTAAACCTGATTTTTCTAAAAATATAAACTTTTTTGTTTCAAAAATCAAGAACAAATCTGGAAACACATGAAAATCTACTTGGTTTTTACAAGGAATCGAGCCAACGCTCTGATACCAATTGTAGGTCCACCCGGAGGATCGAGTAACCTCTATTCCCTGTTTTCCGACAAACCCGAAAGTGCGGAATCCAAACGGGTAAGTTAAACCAAGTTACAAACACAAAAACGACAAACACGAGATTCACCGATTAACACTGCATTGTATTAATCTAGAAAACGGTTACAAAGCAATGTCTACAAATGGTCTCTGTAAATTCTCAGTGTGTGTGTGTTACAGTGTGTTCGCTCTCAAATCTATTCAGACTTGCACACAGTGTTTGCCTTCTGTTGCTGTATATATACTGAATGAGACTGGCGAACCTTCACATGTGACGAAGGTTGATGATGAAGCTTCACATGTGAAGAAGGTTGTAACCTTCTTCATGGGGAACCTTCATCATGGGGAACCTTAAAGTTCATCATGGGGAACTTTAAACTTCACCATCGGGACCTTTAAAATTCACCATGGGGAACTTTGTCAACAGCAAACAACTTAACAGTTAATGGACTAATATGGATACTGCACACACGCAGTTGCATTTACATCGTACATTACAAAGTAAACAACGTACCAAGTCAAGATAGGAGGATATCTTGACTCCGGCCTTCACTTCCTAGCTGAGTCGAACTGGAAAGAACCCGGAGCAATCCGTGTCCGCACAATATGCATCAACCCTTAGACAGGCCACTGATTTTTTTGAGTTTTGAAATTTTTCCATGTTTTTGAATTTTCAAATTTGGATTTACTCCCCCTAATCAACAAACTAAAAATAAATTTTAAAAACACAGAGATATTTACAAAAACGGTTTTCCGATGCGGATTACTCTTGTTTTACCTCGATGCCGTTTACCAAAATTAATTTTAATGAGAATTGATTTATCTAATTATGGAAAAAAAATCAGTTGGCATGACGGTAAACGGTGTGGACCAAAACAACATTAACATGTTTCATATTGAAACAATCACGTGTGAAGTGATATTCGAGATCAATGTGTTAGGTCAAAGAGTGTTGTACGAGAGGATAATAATTCATAAAGCAGCTTAAATATCGACAAGTATAGGAGAGATTAGAAATTCAAAACCGTATCCTACCTTCGTGCATTGCAAGGAATCTGAGTGCTCTCCTAAACTGGATATCCACCCGGTGTGGATTTCCGAGTCGATTTTTGTTGCTACTTCAACTAGCCCAGACATCTCTTCACAGCAACATGATCATAAACCTCCGGGTCCGGCTGGTCTTCCACATAGCACCAGCGAAGGGCTTTGTCTTTCTCTTTGAGAAGTAGTGTGCGGTTGTTCAATCCACGCCAAATCATCCGCACACCCGGTTGGTTTGATCAACAAACACATTTTCTTCAATCACACCGTAGAGAAAAGTACCCTACACATTCATCTTGTGGACTTGTGGACTTTGAACTTCTTGTGAAAGAAAAATCCATGAATCTTCAAAAAGCTTCAGACGTGCTGCAGGTGCGTACTTTTCATTGAAATCTTTCATGTCGACCCGATCAAAATCCATAACAACCAAATTTTGGCACATTTTTCATCTTGTCGAATTTTTCAACTTCATTCAACCACATTCTTTCACCATCATTCCTTCATCGGAATTTTGTCTTCTTTTCTTTTTCCTTTCTCTCCATAAATGGCAACAATATTCTCCTAGATGTAACAATATTTCGGAGCCTTATGTCGCCGATCTTGTGCATGGACGATCCACTATCAACAATCCTAAGACTATCAATAGTTCCTCCTGGAACATCCTGCACACTCATTCAGAGATTAGTTGGAGAGGGGGACCTAAGCCTTCACAGACTTGGGTCATCCGTCATCATCGAGAATTGTAACATCCATTTCCCGATGATTCGGTTGTGATGTAGGACCAAGTACCTCAAGATCACGAAGTTCATCATCAAGTTCTTACAGTTATGATACTCCGAGGTTTGTTGAGCGGAGATCATGCTTTGAATGCGGTGATTATGGCCACATTGTCAGAAATTGTCCATATCTCACGAAAGGAAAGGCAAAGGTTGATACCCCCGTGGTAACAATTACCATAAAAGATCTGTTTCACCAAAACAGGACTCTCGTCTTGTTAAACAACCAATTGTAGGTCCACCCGGAGGATCGAGTAACCTCTATTCCCTGTTTTCCGACAAACCCGAGAGTTCGGAATCCAAATACGTAAAACACAAGATTCACCGATTAACACTCCAATGTATTAATCTAGAAAACGGTTACAAAGCAATGTTTACAAGATGCTCATAAACTCTCAGTGTGTGTGTTTACAGTGTGTTCGCTCAAAGAAATCTATTCAGACTTCGTAAGTGTTTCTGTCTGTTGTGCTGTGTATATATAGTAACACCTCGACGAAATCAAGAAGCCGACAAAAACATGGAGCATCACGACGAATTTGATTTCCTCCCATGATGTGTCTTGGTCACATGGGTGTCTTCGTCACTTGTTTGTGCCCCTGACTTCGTCACATGCATGTTGACACATTAAAGGTTTCAACCCAAAGGATAAGGCCCAAGGAAATGGCACAACATGATTTAATGTACGAACATATGAAGTCTCATATTCAGATTTGTAAATATTAGTCAACATGTGACATCATCATGACATCATCATGATGATGTGTAAGCGGGAAACAGTTCGCGGCTTCGTGCTTCGTGTGTCGAACTCTGGGGCGCACGACGGAGGAATGTCGCTACGTCGGGCTTGAGCCGAACCTAACCGAGTCGAACCGAACCGAATCAAACCGAGTCGAGTCGCGTCCACATAATATGTATCAACAGCCCTGATTGAACTCGAAGGAATATAAAAATTCCAATATCAACATAAAAACCAACAAGACGATGGTTCTAGAGAAATTAAATTTTAGATCAACAAAACTGGCTCAAAATTTAAGTAAACGTCACATACAATAGATCTTATTAAAGGGCAGTTAAAACAAATATATTCTGAATATAAGTTACTATAGATGATTCAAATGTGCTTATTACTTGGTTTGCATATTCAATTCGAGGTGTAAATCCGCTGCATCTAGTGAGAAACAAATTGGTTTTGTTGTGATTCTCCTTTATCCATCAAAACCTCACACAACTTCTGGCAAATCCTTTCCTACTTTCATTCTTTAATCATCATGTTGCTTTATAATTAATCCTACAAACCGATGTGATAAGCTGATTAATGAAGAAGGATATATGTTCTTGCTTTAATCTGATTCAGTCAACCAATTTCGATAATTGAACTTCCAAATCAGTAGAGTTGTGAGTCCACCTTTTGATCGAGCAAACTGATTAGAAAATTAAATAGTGATGGTTTTCCTCAAATTGCCAATCGATGGTCCTCTAGTTGAAGAATAGTCTCCCCCGAGGCAATGTTCTTTAACAATTTTTTCAAATTCGGTAGTTAGTGGAACTATGGACGGCTGCAAATTCTTTTTTCTCAATTATGCTTCGACGCTACTTTATTGATTCGAACAAGAGGCAGCATGGCTAGAGCAACTGTAGCCGTTGTAAACCGTCTTAGAAACAACACTTTCATAACTGATCAGCAGCTGCAAAACGTATATACCAAAAATTTCTATAAAACCGGGGGGTCAAAACGTATATACTGAAAATTACTATACGAAAACTACATACTCTCCACTAACGAGCGAAAAGTTCGGGGGGCCGGCCGCCCCTTCCCGCCCCCACAAAGCTACGCCCTTGTGTCTGATAAGCATTTGTTCCTAAGGCAAATAAACGGGTCAGCAGAAGGGCTATTGACATCTGAATGAGCTGAAGATGCTTTAAGGAATATTTTAGGATCACTCTCTGTTGATTTTGATGATGATATGTGTTGGTACACTTTATGTGGATGCGACTCGGTTCGGTTCGACTCGGTTAGGTTCGGCTCAAGCCCGACGTAGTGACATTCCTCCGTCGTGCGCCCCAGAGTTCGACACGCGAAGCACGGAGAGCCGCAAACCATTTCCTGACCACACATCACCATGACATCACCATGATGATGTCATGATGATGTCACACATGCATATATTGAAATATTTGAATTGGACATGCATGACAATTGAAAACGCAGAACTAATTCACGTTGGGCCATTTGTTTCTGTTGGGCCTGTACATCATGTGACCAAACATCACATTACATGCTATTGACGAAACTCCTGCTCATGCCTTCCTGATGATTGACGAAAGTCCAGCCCGCATATGATCATGACAAAACACCTGTTGAAGAAACACATGTTTCGTCGAATATAAGGGTGTCACGAAAGTCCCCTTGAAACACCTGTTGAAGAAACACATGTTTCGTCGAATATAAGGGTGTGACGAAAGTCCCCTTGTTCACCGGAATAATTCACAGCGGAAGCGTTTGCATACATTGGATTCATTTGTGAACCGATTGAATGATCAAAGTGAAAGATAATTGAATAATGGACAATTTCTGTTAAGAAGGAAACTGTCTTGGTGCCAGCAAACATTGCCGGCCGAGTTCATTATATACATAAGGGGTGGCGGTTATGTGGTGGTTAGTTTTGGCGGGAATAACCGCCATATGAACCGATACCAACCACCAGTCACACCCATTCGAATACATCATCATACAGATACACAAAAATATACATATCCTAAGTTTTAATACATAAAATAGATACGAATTATGTTTATAAACTCTAATACTCTCCCCTAAACATAATTAGGCTTACGAGAGTTCTTGAGCACGCTGATATTTGCATCATCCACTGCACCCTTTGCACGGTTAAAGTCGAACCTCCTTCGCATGTTTAGCTTCTTCATTCCCTTCCAGTCGTTTCCGGCAAAAAAATGCATAGTGATCTGCATTTGTACTTGCTAATCCTGCATTCATTGAACAGCCATCTGAATTAATTTGATCTGCATCAGTCACCTCCACCTCGTCCGCTTCACTTTTGCTCTGTCTTGGATCCGCAACCATCTTCACTTCCTCCTTTTCGAGTGCCTTCTCTTGAGTTATTTTGAACTTGTAGTAATATACAAGTACATCCAGGTACATAGCATATATCAGACGCATGTACTCACCATCTTCATATTCGAATCCTGTATCCTTAGCTATCATAGCCCACATTCCGTTCTCGGTGATTCTCCGGTGACCACCTTCCCTCTTCACCACCATATACAAATCTAATAATCTCACTTTCCGATTGTTTGAAACGTATGCAGGCAGCGGCCTTGAACGTATTTCTAGTTTCTCCTTGAGAAACCATTCTATCATGTTGTTGAAGGCAACTTCGAGATAGTATTTGTATTTAATAAAATAATCTTCATCTTCAAGCATATCTAGCAGGGCCTTGCAATCTTTAAAATCTTTGAATGACATAGCTTGTAAAATCAGAATGTTCCAAGCCGGTTCATTCGTTGAGATATTTAGGTTTTCGAAATACTCATTTAAGAAATCAGATTTATACTTCTCATGTTCATGTCCCGTGCTTATCACATACTGTTTTTCTAATTCACCTATCTCCTCCTCTCTAGTCAGCCCTGTATGTCCGTTCCTTCTCTTGTTCAGAGGGACGCTAAAAGTGGGAAATAATTTGCATTTATCTTCGATAAATTTTATTGTAAAACCCTGAGTTATTAGTTGATTGAAACTCAAGACATTTCTGTCTATGTCCGAAGTATAAAACACACTTTCAACACGTATCTTTTCGGACCCGGATATAACATCAACTACACCAATACCTCTAACGAAGAAGAAATGATTTTCTCCAGTGATCGTTTCAACATAAGACATATTTTTTATTCGTTTAAACATGTCTATGTTACTAGAAAAATGGTGTTTAAGAGTTTTACTCACATACCATATGTCTAACCAACATCCTCCATCGGTCCCGTCCATAATGAATTCCATTCTTTGATCAGTCTGATGATTGGTTTCTTCACCAGGATAATTCTGCGTTCAAGTATCAACCGCTTTTCGAAGCAATTGACTTTCTTCATCCTTCTCTTTCTCTTGACATGAGGAAATTCGATGGTCAGGCATGTTGCAGTAGTAACAACGTCGCTGCATCCATCTCCGTTCACGTTTTTCTTCAGTACAGTGCGAACATGGCATCATTGTTGATGAGGGCCTGAGATCGTCATTACTTACATAACCGGCTCTCATACCACTTTCTTGTTCACCGGAATAATTCACAGCGGAAGCGTTTGCATACATTGGATTCATTTGTGAACCGATTGAATGATCAAACTGAAAGATAATTGAATAGTGGACAATTTCTGTTAAGAAGGAAACTGTCGTGGTGCCGGTAAACATTGCCGGCCGAGTTCATTATATACATAAGGGGTGGCGGTTATGTGGTGGTTTGTTTTGGCGAGAATAACCGCCATATGAACCGATACCAACCACCAGTCACACCCATTCGAATACATCATCATACATATACACATAAATATACATATCCTAAGTTTTAATACATAAAATAGATACGAATTATGTTTATAAACTCTAATGTTACCATCCCTACTCCTGTCTCTTCTTCTCCTATCGTTACCATCTTCATCTTCTGTTCCTGTATCTATCTCTTCTATGATACCCGTTTCTTGTTCACCGGAATAATTCACAGCGGAAGCGTTTGCATACATTGGATTCATTTGTGAACCGATTGAATGATCAAAGTGAAAGATAATTGAATAATGGACAATTTCTGTTAAGAAGGAAAATGTCTTGGTGCCGGTAAACATTGCCGGCCGAGTTCATTATATACATAAGGGGTGGCGGTTATGTGGTGGTTAATTTTGGCGAGAATAACCACCATATGAACCGATACTAACCACCAGTCACACCCATTCGAATACATCATCATACCAGTCACACCCATGGTGGGAAATCAATGAAGATCGATCGATATTATACGATTCCGGGCACATCCGGATGTAGAACAAAAACAGAGGATACGGAGACAGAGACGAATTCAACCCCGATCGCATAACTCCGTGATCACAAATGTTGTTGGTGCACCTTTTTGTGTCTGTAATTAGTCTTGTTTATTGTTATATTTTGTACGGTCTTTTGTCGTTTATCGAGTCTGTATTTGCTGTCGACCAAGTCGGATATTCTCCTATCCGCTTGTGTCCGACTTATTTTGTCTCCTTTTGGTATGTGATGATATATGAACAATGCATGTTGCATATAAGGGTAAAATTGTCTTTATGTTTGTGTTTGTATGAAGTTTGCTGCAACTGTCTGTTTGCAGGAAACATTTCAGTTTGTGCAGCCTTCGACGAAACACTTTTGTTTCGTCGAACACCTCACAACGAAACTCACATGTGTGCATTTCATCTTGTTTCGTCGTGATCAACGATGAAACTGACTTGTTTCTTCGACCATCGGGCTTCTTCAGGCCCAACGACTGGCCCAATGTTGTTTGGTCGAGGCCTCTTTGTGTTTCGTCATGGTTTAGGCCAAGGCTGCTATATAAACACATTCTGGTTTCACTTTGAAACAAGATGAGAGCATACCCTTGAAAGTTATTCTGTCAAACTGTGTGTGTATCAGTTGTTCATGGTTCTCATCCCATTTAATCAATAGATTGCATTTCATTGGTTATTTCGTGTTCTTACTTACTGTGTTTGATTTGGCATAGTTACAGGGATTCCACACCCGTGACATTGTTTGTTATAAACAAGGGTTTGGTTTTCGTTATCGATCCTCAGATTTCGGGACCTACAAGTGGTATCAGAGCATTGGCTCTTATCCTTGTTTAAAATCAAACATAGTTTGGTTTTTATCAAGTGTTAAAACCGGTTGTTCTTGATTTTCTTAAAATTGTTCTTGAAAAACTCATATTTTCTTGAAAAAGTGCTTAAAATCTGCTTAAATATTGGTGTTTGCCAAAGTTTTATCAAAAAACTTTGTTATATTGCATGTTCAGGTGATAAAACCGGGTTTTATTTGAAAGTTTGGGCAAATTTCGTGGTTCAAAAAATTGTTAAGTGACCGGAAAACTCATAATTTATGGGTTGTTCTTCATACCTTCAAAGCATCTTCAAAAGTTCTTCAGTGTTCTTGGAATTTATATAAGTGACCATGCCTGGGTTGGTAAGTTAGACATGTTGTCAGTTGTACTGTGTCAGTAAAAGATAAGGTTGTGTTTGAAAAATCTCACCAACTATTTCACCAACCGTCTGAGACCTTATCCACGAAGAAACGAGCAAGCGATGAAACACAAGTGTTTCGCCAAAAGCATCTTCGACGAAACACAAAGTGTTTCGTCATAAGCCATTTCGAAGAAACAGTGTTTCGTGGGAAGTGTTTCGTCAAGTGTGTTATCAATTTTAAACAGAAGGTTTGTAAAGGTGTGATAACATTGTGTTTTCAAGTATTTGATCAGGTATTCTACTTCATACATCAAATATGAGCTGCACAAGTCCGTGGGATTGAAGTATGGACCCACAACCAGGTCAAGATCAAATTTCGGCAGCCGCGTGGGCAAGAAATATGTTTCCTCAACCATCCATAAGTGCAAGTCAATGGGCATTAGTATCGAATCAAAATCAAAGCATTCAGAATCTCTTGCTTAGCAAAAGTGAAACGGGCAGCAACAATAGCCCACCAAAGTTGAATCACATGAACGACTTTCCATCATGGAAAGGTCGTTTCCAGACATACGTTCAAAGGTAAAGTACCGAACTTTGGACGTGTTTCACTACTGCATGCAACCCTGCCCTCAAAGTAGCAGCATCAACTGCAGCGGGTTTTACTAATATGCTTGAAGATGACAAGAAAGCCTATGACTTAGAGAAAAAGGCGTTTGCTATTCTTACACAAGCACTTCACAAAGAAATCTATCATCAATTCTCTTACTGTAAAGACACGAAAACATTATGGGATGCCTTGGTAGCGAGAGGAGAAGGAAATGCAGCTACTAGAAAGTCATGCCATGATCTATTAAAGAAAGAGTTTGAATCATTTCATTTCTTGGAAAATGAAACTCTAAATAATATGACTACATGTTTTTATCATTTGATTAGTGAAATGTTTGCTTACGGGGTTATGGCAACTCAACAGGAATCGATTGCAAGGTTTGCTGATGCTTTACCCCCAAAATGGAGTTCGTTCATTGAGTTGCTAAAGCATACGGGTACTCTAGATACTGTCAATATCTACGAATTCATTCAGAAAGCTGGAGCACAAGAATGACGAAGAAATCCGGAAAGCTAAACGAGCTCCTGTTCCTCAAAATACTGAAATGTACCTTCCAGGTTTCGACTCTTTAGCTAGATCCAGTGTAGCTCAGCAACCAAAACTACAAACAGCGTTTATGTCCAATACAAGTTCCTTTCCGTTTCCTCAGTCAGCTCCTCCTCCGGTTTTCGATCCAAGGGCTTATATTCCTATTCCAACACCCCAACCTCCACCTCAAGTTAATACTACTCAACCTCAGTTCGATCCAAGGGCTTATATTCCTGTTCCATCACAACCACAAGTCCAACCACAACAACAAGCCCATCCACAACAACAGTAAGCTCATTATACCAATAATCCTCCACCCCTAAACCCTAACACGGTCCGAGTCGATACTTCAAACCTCTCACAAGTTCGCATCGAAGTAGCAAAGGAGCATATGGAACTCATTAATACAATGGTCAGTGCATACTGCGGTTTGGTCGCAGGTCAAATTGGAAACATCAATATGACCAATGAAGATTATCAATAGATCGACCGTGAGGAAATGGAGTTGATGGATATAAAGTGGGCGTTTGCGAGTGCAGTTAGAAGGGCAAGGGATTTCATGAGTCGAACAGGAAGAACTTCATTGGAAGGTAAGAAGGATACGAAGTACGGATTTGATATAGATGCGGTTACATGTTTCAATTGTGGCGAAAAGGGCACTCCAAACGTGAGTGCACCTGACCAAGCAAACAAGGCAATCAGAACCCATTCAAAAATCAGACGAGTACTTCCAATGTCAATGTCAATCAAGACAATCGTGAAAGGAGGACGGTAGCAGTGAACAACAATCAGAACCAGTCTAGACCATCAAACACCAATCGAGCATTGACCGTTCAAGCTGACGAAGGGTGTAATTGGTCTGTACAGTTTGGGGAAGGTGATCAAGGAGGAGGAACAACGTGTTATGCAAAGATCATCAATCACAGCAAGCACGTTCACAAGGAAGAATTTTCTGAAAGTGACGACAGTTCGGGTTATACCGGGAGTTTTGATGAAGAAAGTTCTATTTCGGGCGATTATCATTCTGAATCTGATGTGAAGGAAGAAGCAAGTTCTGATGTTGATGACTTATTAATTGAAGCAGAGGAGTTGAAATGTCAGAAATCAGTTCTGATCAAGAAGGCTGTTGTAGCATCTAAAGAAATGGAGAAGTTCTTCTCTGAAGACCGATCTTTTTCTTTTCAAACTGCCTTTATGGCAAATGTCTCAGCCTCTACGAGTCAGGTAAATTCTAAAACTCCTGCTCCTAGTGTTTGTGTTTCTTGTGCAGATTTGAAGCTTGAATCTGAAAAGCTTCATAGGCATAATCAAAGTTTGGTTATTGAACTGTCAAAGTGCAAAGAGGCAAATATGGCATTAGTTAGAAATGAAAAGGAATTTAAATCTGTAATTGAAACCTTAAAGAAAAGTGTTTCCGAAGTGAACAAAGTTGTTTATCATAAACAAGTTAGTATTAATTATTACATTAACATCGTTGAGGAAACCAAAAAGGAACTAGCCATTGCCAAATGCGAGCATGATGCAATCAAGCTCAAGTTGGAGAGTTATTCTAACTCCTGATTTGTTCTTGATCACATCATTGACGTTCAACAACTGAAAGGAAGCAATAAAGGCGTAGGATATAAGAAGTGTACGCCCCCTTTAAGACCTAATTATACTCATATGCCTGATGAAGAGGATATGCCACGGTATAAACCCAGTGTGCCTCTTAATTATGAGGAATTCTCTACTAGCCTGGGGTTCAAACCAGACAATTCTTCAAGAACATCATCTGAGCAACCAGAAACTTCAACATCTACGAAACAAAGTCCTCCAATCATTGAGGACTATGAGTCATTTGATGATGAATCAGAATGAGATATAAGTGATCAGGATAAATCACTTGACAAGATGAAAGGAGTAGAAATTCCAATTGAGAATCATATTCTTTGTGATCCTCCTACTCATGCTGTTCAACCAGTTGTCAAACAAGTGATAGATCCTGTCAAGAATGACAAGAAATCTGTGTCTACGATTAAGAGTAATAATGTGTTCTACACTTTGGTTGGTGATTCTAAAATCTATTCAGATCACGATTTTCCAATTAAAAATGTCAATGCATCTTCGATTGATAAAGTTTTTAAAGATAATACAAACAAGTTTTTGGGAAAGACAATTCCAGGAGTCATCATTACTCAATGTGACCCAATTCCAAAAGCTGACATCAGGAAACAATTTGGAAATAAAAAATCCCAACAAAGCAACAACCTATTGCTTCTAAGAGTAAACAACCAGAAAGGGCCTAACATTTCCCATTCAAAATTTGAAAAAAAAGGAGCTCGTTATCAGAATAAAAACAGTAATGTCAGATTTGTAGCATCATTGGGTACGGATAAAATTGAGACTTTTGAAAACAAATCAAACACCGATTTTGTACAACAAGTCAAGATTTTAAAACGTAACAGTCAGAACAATTAAACTCAACATACAAACGGGTGTGATGAGAAAGCAAGTACCTCAGGTTCTACGGGTTCGACATCTGTTGGTCGATCAAATTCTCCTAAGTTTGTGGAAAGGAGAACGTGTTTTAAACGTGGGGAGTTTGGGCATAACATTAAGAACTACTCAAACACTCCAAAAGATAAATTTGTTGAGAAAGCACCACCTGAAAAGGTTCACCCTCAACGCCGTCCTGTTTCACCAAAACATGATAATAGAACTGTTAAGGAACAAGAAACGAAACAACGACGTCAAAACATCAAAGCTGTCGAAAAGGCTTTAAAATCTGAAGTCAAAACGGTCAAAAGGGAACCAAGTTCTTCACAACCATTAAAACCAGAAGTTTCAAAATCTGTTTACAAAACTCAATCTGGTAAACAAAAACAAACTTGGACACCTAAGACGGGTGATAGTTCAGAGGGAGCTGCTGTTTTTGAAAATCATCAAGAAATCGAGATCACTTTTCGTGATGCTCAGGGACGACCCAAGACCACTAAGGCTTGGATCCCCATCCTCAACTGATCATTGGATGATATATGCAGGATGTTCCAAGAGGAACTTTTAATAGTCATTGGATTGTTGATAGTGGAGCATCTAGGCACATGACAGGCGACTTACGGCTTCTATATGATGTGAGAAATATTAGAGGAGGCTATGTCGCATTTGCTGGAGACAAAGGCGGATACATCACTGGAGAGGGAATGATCTCCAATGGTGTTGTATGTTTCGATAAGATCAATTATGTTCGTCAAATTGATCATAATCTTCTCAGTGTGTCGCAAATCTGCGATAAAAAGTTCACCGTGCATTTCGATGATGCCGGTTGTTATGTGCTTAAACCTGGTTTCAAAATTCCACAAGAATGGATTCTCTTATCGGCTCCAAGAGTTAATGATCTTTATATTCTTGATATGAGCCAAGCAATTATGAAATCTGTGCAAGTAACATGTTTTGTATCAAAAGCTACAGAGAAGGAGTCTATATCTTGGCACAGAAGAATGGGGCACATTCACTTGAGGAAAATGAACCATTTGGTGAAAAACAATCTTGTGAATGGTGTGCCTGTGAGAAGTTATCATCTACAAGATATCTGTGTTTCATGCCAGAAAGGGAAGCAAACAAAGAAGTCTCACCCTTTGAAGAAAATCAACACTGTTAGCATGCCTCTCGAACGTCTTTACATGGACCTCTTTGGACCTATGAAACATAAGACAACATTCGGGGATGCTTACTGTCTGGTGGTTACTGATGATTATTCTAGATTTTCTTGGGTATCTTTTATGGCACATAAGAGTGATACTCCTGGCATCCTTAAGGATCTTCTTACAATGTTGGAAAATCTCTACACGTTGAAAGTTAAGAGGATCAGAAGCGACAATGGAACTAAGTCCAAGAATCGTGTGATGGATGAGTTCTGTACTTATAAGGGCATTCTTCATGAATACAGTTCTCGCTAAACTCCTCAACAAAACAGTGTCACGGAGAGGAAGAATCGGACGATAATTGAAACTGCAAGAACGATGCTGGTAGAGTCGGAGCTCCGTGTTCAATTCTGGGGGGGGAGGCTGTGTCGACTGCTTGCTACACGTTAAACCGTGTTCTTACAGTTAAGAGGCATGGAAAACTTGTTTCGAACTTCTACAGAAAAGGAAACCGGATCTTTCTTACCTAGAACCTTTCGGTGCTCCATGTACTATGATTGAGCCGGATGGAAAGTTTGGCGCGAAAGCTATCGAGGGTTTCTTCCTTGGATATGCGACTCCAAATTTTCGCGTGTGGAATCTAGCAACCAAAAAGATTGAACTATGGAGTGAAGTAAGGGTTCAAAGGTACACAAATCCTGTTAGAGCTCCGGGTGATCCTTGGATGTTCGATTACGATGGGCTATTTGACTCCTTTAATCTGCCAACCCCTTTTACGAAGAATCTGCAGCTGTTAGAATGTTATTCGATAATGACAATGCTGCTGGCTCGCCATTGGTTAGACCTATTATCATTAACCCCCAAGGTTCTAATTCCTTTAATAATACGGTACAAAATGAGGTATTTGAAGATGCTACTGATTACAATGAGTCATCGGAAGATGATGAATATCATGATGCGGCAGAAGGATCTTCAGCTCCAGTTGCTCCTGTTCAAGCTGCTTGTTTAGAAACTCCTCATGTGCAGAATGTAGATACTGCTGAAGGGAATGCATCCACTTCTACACATATTCCCGGTGTGGAGTTGGTGGTTGATCTTAATATTAACAATTTGGGTATCAATGCTCGTGTTCCTGAAAATCCTAAAATGAGGATTCACGATACCCATCCATAGCAGAACATTATAGGAGATGTCCAACGCGGTGTGCAGACGCGTAATCAGCTGAGAAATAACCAGAATGATGCTGGTTTATATTCAGCCATTAGAGAATCTGGTCTTCAAAATGATTGGTCCTTTGCGTGTTACGTTTCACAAGAAGAACCGAAATCTTGGAAGGAAGCCTTAAAAGATAATGCTTGGGTTGAAGCCATGCAGGACGAACTACAACAATTTCAAAAGCTAGGTGTTTCGAAGCTTGTTGGAAAACCGGAAAATTACAAGAAAATTGGCACACGTTGGGTTTATAAATGCAAGAAGGATGATCGTGGAGTAGTTATTCGCAACAAGGAGAGATTAGTTGTTCAAGGATTTCGCCAGATTGAAGGCCTTGACTACAATGAAGTTTATGCACCTGTTGCACGTTTGGAAGCTATTCGGATCTTTCTAGCTTATGCTTCTTTCAAAGGATTCAAAGTCTTCCAGATGGACGTCAAAACTGCTTTTCTTCACGGTATAGTTCAAGAAGAGGTGTATGTCGAACAACCTCCAGGTTTTGAAGATCCTATTCACCCCGATCGGGTCTGGTTGCTAAACAAAGCTCTTTATGGTTTACATCAAGCACCTAGGGCTTGGTACGCAACCTTATCCAATTATCTTCTAGAGAATGGATTTCGATGAGGTCTTATTGATTGCACACTCTTTATCAAGGAACAAGATGGAGATCTTCTGCTGGTGCAGGTATACGTTGATGATATAATATTTGGTTCTACTAATGATTCTTTGTGCAGGCAATTCGAAAGTATTATGCAAGAAAAGTTCGAGATGAGCGCTATGGGGGAGATGAATTTCTTTTTGGGCCTACAAGTTCAACAAACCGAGTCTGGGATATTCATCAATCAAACTAAATATGTTGGTGACATCTTGAGCCGGTTCCAGATGTCAGATGCAATGCCCAATGGTACCCCACTTCCGCAGAATCACGGGATTACTCCGGATTTGAAGGGTGAAAGCATCAACTCCTCATACTATCACGCTATGATCAGATCTCTCATGTACCTCTCTGCTTCGAGGCCTAACATCATGTATCCAACGTGCCTGCTTGCAAGATATCATGCCAACCCGAAGTCCTCTCATCTGTCAGTTGTTAACAGGATTTTTCGCTATTTGAAGGGTTAACCTGACACCGGTCTTTGGTACCCTAGGGATGATAGTTTTGACTTGATTGCATACAGTGATTCTGATTTTGGTGGTTGCAAAATTGATGGCAAATCAACAACAGCAGGATGTCAATTCTTAGGAAATCACCTGGTTACGTGGCAGTGCAAGAAGCAAACGTGTGTTGCCACATCAACTTGTGAAGCAGAATACATTGCTGCCTCCAGTTGTTGGTCCCAAGTCTTGTGGAAACAATAACAAATGTGCGACTACGGTTTTGAATTCCTATCTACTCCTATTTTTGTTGATAACAATGCTGCCTTACAGATCACTAGAAATCCTGTGCAGCACTCCAAGACCAAACACATCGAAATTAAATATCACTTCATACGTGATTGTTTTGACAAAAGATTAATCGATGTCGTTCATGTCCCCACCGATCACCAACGTGCCGACCTGTTTACAAAAGCTTTTGATAAATCACGTTTTGATTATCTGCTTTTGGTCAATGGCATTAAGGTGATACCCGAGTAAACTTCTTTGGCTAATCGTTTTTGTAAATATTTTCTTTAAAAACTCTAAAAGTTCAAAAAGATTTTCGTTTTCGTAACCTTTAAGCATTTTAGGGGGAGTAAATTCAAGAAAATAAAAAAAAAATTGAAAAACCAAAAATCCAAAAAGATGTCTTTACTTTCTGTCTTTTCGTTTCAAAATTCAAAACTAAAAAAAATAGAAAATCAAAAATGAGTTTCTTGGATAAAGGAAGATGATTGTACTCACTCGTGTGGTCGGTCAACGTGTTCAAAAATGTAAAACAAAAAAATTGATGAGAAATGATAAGTATCTCTACTAACGATGTATCGGTAGGCTCACAATCAAAACTAAAATATGCAGGATGATACAAACCTAACAGACTTCAAGTCATGTGGGAACCGCTCATTGGCATATGGTCTTAGTACCGAAATTTCGTTTGATTGATTGCCGAGGTTCTGAGATATTCGGTCTTTATGCTGCTTATCATCTAGGTATCATGGTTGTATCTTTTACCGAAAAATAACGGAGACGAAGTCTAGGTCTTCCTTGATACCATACATACGTGTACATATTGCATTCGACCTCAATAAGTAATCAACAATCACATGTCCCTCAAATAAGTGATAATATATCACATTTATCCGAGAGTCAAGTTCGTCTCTCTGGTGTACGAAAGTACTGACCTGTTCACGGACTTGCTCTTGTGCCCTCATGCATCGAAAATCAAGTTCCTCATCAATAAGTGATTCTATCACATAGGGCTTGTTTTCAATCAAAATAAGTAAGTTTCTCACATTCTTTTATATGGTCAAACAGATGATAATCGGTATACTCACCGGTAAGATGAACTCTCGTGCATACCTTGATACGGGAATGTGTCGTGAGTGGATTCACATCAACTTGTAAGTTTAATCGTTACCGTAAATCGTATCCCCAAATTGTGATTACATTTGATCAGTTTGAGCTTATGTGGACACCAATATCGATAATCGAGGTAGTATACTTATCTAGAGCTTTAAACAGAAATCAAAATCATGTTGACTAAGACCGTAAGCGGGTATGATTCCTTATCCTTGAAACTCGCAAAAAGTTTGCGCTTGTACAGTTGTTTATTTCTTTCAATTACTTTTCGTTTAGTTTTCCGCGCTTTAAATTCGTTTTTAGTGCATTTTATAAAGTTCATTTTTGATTAAGCCGAAGTTGTTGCTTCGTGTTTTCTGCCGAAAGCCTGAAACCTACTTCATAAAACTTCATAAAACATCCTTGCATTTGAAAACTCAAACAAAATGGAAAAGTGTTCAATTAATCAAAATCTGCAGTGTGCAAAATTTTCATGCCTTAGTATTTTTGAAAAATGATGTCGACGAATCAAAGTATGGTCGACGAAACAAATTTGTATGGACGAAACGAAGCCTGGTCAAAGTCAAAGGTGTCAACTTGGTCAACTTTGGTCAAACTTGTTTTGGTAGTCGAGGAAACACTTAGTTTCGTCGAGGTTACGACGAAACGCAAATGGCCCAGTTTTGTTTTGTAGTGGGCTAAATTTTAAGGCCCAAGTCCAGCCCAACTTATCTGTTTCGTCGAGCCCACAATCTGTTTTGTCGAGATGTGTGTTACGCCTAAGTAAGGTGGTGTATTTAAAGGGTCCCGGGTCAATTATTTGATCACTTTTTCAAACATAACCTCTTCATCTTCTCCAAACACTCAACTACCATACCCTTCGCCATACCCATTCACCATCTCTCAAAACCCTCATTTTACCTTCAAAACTCACCAAAATCAAAGGTACAAAAACGTTCATGATCATGTTTCTAACATAATGAACCGTCTGTTTTTGTCCGAAACTCTCAGAGACCCTATTTACTTGTTGTGTTCATGCTCTAATCATGTGTGTGTTTTGTTTTCTCGTAAAGACATATAGGTTTAGATGTTTACCTTGTTTAATCTACGATTTGGGTTTGGGTTTCATGTAACACAAAACAGGGGTTGGTCATTGTTGATGTTGTTAACTGATTACGGTGGTTTTCGGACAAAATTCATGTTTACATTACCTTTTGGGTGCGTTTCCTACTTGGGTTGGGATAAACAAAGTGTTGATTTTGGCTTGTAATGATATGTTCCTTGTTTACACCCCATACGGTGAAACACCCAAATGTCTGAAACCCTAACTGTTCAAAAACCCCCCATTACGTCGAAACAAACAGTGATGAAACACCCCTTGAGATAGATCCGTTTCATCGAGGTACTGTCGACGAAATGAACTGGTCAAAGGTCAACTTTGTTTCGTCGAACATCATTCTGTTTCGCCGTCCATGCCTTAGCAAATTTTTCTTGTTGGTTCTTGTTCACAGAACATGTGCAATTGTGTGTCAACTGTCCACTTGATGTTATATCTTGTACACACACATGTCTAATACACATACTGTATCTCAATTACATATTGTGGACGTTTTTAGTTTCAGATAGCACCCAAAGAAGGCAAACGGAAACCCGCGACAAAGAAAGAGAATAAGTCCGAGGAGGAGATTATGTCTGAGAAGCGTCATAATCAAATTGCTTTTCTGGATCAGGAAGAAAAGATCGCTGAACTGAAAGATATCACTAAATGGATAATGGAGTCGAGGATTAATTATGCTGTTACTTTCTCGACGCCTGTTTACAAATCTCTTATCAAAGCTTTCTGGGATTCCGCAAGTGTTGTGCAAGTGGATGGAAAGGAAGTTATCAAGGGTCGTGTGAATGATTTGGATGTCATAGTCTCTCTGAATATCTTGAGCGAGGTTTTACAACTACAAGACCATCCGGATGCTCCAGATTCTATACCTATCATGTGTACACGAGGCTGCTTGTTACGAATGAAGTGTACATGAGACATCTTCAGCACTCAAATCAACAAGGGTGATCTGCCGTTATGCTACAAGTTTCTACTACATGTTCTCATTCAGTATCTTAGCAATAGACGTGCCAGATACGATATGGCTGGCAATGATCAAGTTGGTTTCATGGTGGCGTTGGTGCTAAACAAACCGTTTACCATATCAAAGTACATCTTCGCCAATATGAAGTAAAATATGACGAGGACTGGAAGTAGAATAACCGGGAACAAGTTCTGGATGTATCCGCGGTTTCTTCAAATGATCATGAATGTTCAACATCCTAACATCCTGGTCTTCCTAAAGCCGACAACGACATTCTAAAGATAGAAGCAATGAACTTCAATTCATTGAGGATAATCAAGAACCTTGCTGCCAAAAGATACAAAGAAAGCGATCCTCCAAGGAAGTTGATCGGTGCGCTAGGAAATCCTAATTACATTGCTCCTGAAGATGACAAATGGCATCATAATGATAGCCAATCAGATGACAAAGAGCCTGAGTTGAAGAGAAAAATGGTTGAAATGTTTGGTCCAGATCCAGTTGATTCTGATATATGGGAGAGTGATAGTGATGACGACGGTGATGGTGGTGGTGATACTGGTGCTGTTGGTGCATCTAGTGCTGGTGCAGCTGGTGGTACATCAACAGGTAGCGATGATGAGTCTGATTCTGATTCGGATGATCATCTAATCGAGCCCGGATACGAAATGTATCTCGAAGAACGTGGTGGTAAAAGATACAAGAAGATTAGACAGGAAGATGATCCAGAATACGTTCCTTCAGATACTGAAGCGGAACGTTTAAAGAAAAGGAAAGCTGAGAAAGCTGCTGAACATCAGAAGAAGAAGAAAGCTAGAAAATACTTGAGTACCTCTGCTCGGCAATCTGTTCCTCAAGAGCCAGTTCAAGAATCTCCTGTGGTATCTTCAGCTCCTGAAACTCTTGTGGTATCTTCAGCAGCTGCTGAAACTCCAACAGTAACTCCTCAGGCTGTTCCTCAAAGATCAATGGCTGCTGCAATTAGAGCAACTACTTCTCAGCCTAGTGCTGATTGTCAAAGGATATTCTCTGAAATGTCTCAAGACCAGAAGAACAACTTCTTATTCTCTAAAATTTGAAGTGGCGGCAGATCGTATTCAGAGGGAAACTAATTTCATTAGGATCACGAAAAATGATCAGATCAGTCAACAGGTGGAAATAAATCAGTTGAAGTCCACTGTTGGTCAACAACAAACTGTGATAGAGCACCAACAAGCTGAGATTGATCTACTCAAAGCTGAAAATGTACGCTTGAAAGCTGCAAACGGAGAGAGAGAAGGAAGTAGTTCTATACTTCAAAAGTTGGCTGAAGACCTTAAAGGAAGATGTGACTTTATGAAAGAATGGTACGAGTCATGAAATACAACGATAGCTGAAGGAGATAAGAAGATAACTGCTGGCTATGAGTTTCTTCGAAATCGAATTGCTACGCTATGGGATGATAGATGTAAGCAAGAAGAAGTTATGAAGAAAAGGGATGATGATCCTGAAGATCAAGGGAATCCTGATACTTCTACTACACAGCAGCCGACAGCCGCTACATCTTCTGCAATCGTTGTTGTTCAGCCGCCAGCGATCGAATCTACTCAAGGAACCTCTTCTGGAACAGTTGAAGAAATACAACAGATTGAAGGTACATCTTCTGTTCCTAGCAGTGCTGATCTTGCATTGCAGGTTATTCATCCAATCACTGGGAATTTACTTGAAGAAGGTGAAATTATCGAGGATCTTTCACATGAGCAATTGATTCCTCTAAACACAATGAGAGAGATTGATGATGCAGAGATTGATCGAATGCCTAGTGAGCCCGAATCTACTGATGTTGAAATACATTGAAGAAATTGTTTTTGAGGGAAATGATAAGAAGTCCACGTATATGCGACAAGACGGGACTGAATTCGCCCCTTTCGATGAAGAATGGCTAAAAGAAAATGTGGAAATCATTGATGAGAATTTAAAGAACCGTGATACATCTGAAAATGCCACAGATGCCTTCTCCGAGTAGCAACAACAGTTCTTATCGAGGGTTTCCAAGCCGGTGCCAGATGCTGCTCAAGTTGATTACTTACGGTTCGAGAAAGCGAAGCCGAGTGGGAGAATCCTCTGTTGGATGTTCGTCAAAGAAATACATTGCGTCGCCATCAAACGGGAATTTGGAATTCAATACTTTCGGTCGTTGTTGAGCATACTATCTTTAACTTTTTATGATGTGGCAGCATTGACGATGATTGAGCTCATAAATCGCTCAAACTTTGATGGTGCAACTTTATTCGAACGGCTGATAAAGATGAATAAGAAGTCTGGCTGGAAACACGAGTCGTACAAGCCTCAGTTCCCTATTTATCAGGAAATCAAGTTTAATCTTGATCCAGCAACAAACACCGGGCGCTAAAAGCTTGTGTATCAGCCCGCGAAAGTCGTAGATAAAATCCCCTTGATGCCGATGAAGCAAAACTTTCTTGGAGAAATGAGGTTATGGTGTTATGACTCCGATACGCACGAAGCAGTGATTGTTTTTGATGGCGATCGTGAAAATTTCAGAGTGTTGGATCCGATGTGGATCGTTAACATGTCCGCGTCCGACATTAACAAGTTATATCGGCATGACATTTTCTACGAAGACAAGGACGTGCATCAAGCGTTGAAATTTCAGCGCGTCGCTTGTTTCTGCTACTATCGGGGAATTCATGCGGGCAGTTCGTGGTCCGAACAACACTGAAGAAAGAAGATTCGAAGACCGAAGACGAGTAACACACAAGGGGGAGTTTGTTGGTGCACCTTTTTGTGTCTGTAACTAGTCTTGATTATTGTTGTATTTTGTATGGTCTTTTGTCGTTTATCGAGTCTGTATTTGCCGTCGACCAAGTCGGATATCCTCCTATCCGCTTGTGTCCGACTTATTTTGTCTCCATTTGGTATGTAATGATATATGAACAATGCATGTTGCATATAAGGGTAAAACTGTCTTCATGTTTGTGTTTGTATGAAGTTTGCTGCAACTGTCTGTTTGCAGCAAACATTTCAGTTTGTGCAGCCTTCGACGAAACAATTCTGTTTCGTCGAACACCTCACGACGAAACTCACATGTGTGCATTTCATCTTGTTTCGTCATGATCAACGACAAATCTGACTTGTTTCGTCGACCATTGGGCTTCTTCAGGCCCAATGACTAGCCCAATGTTGTTTCGTCGAGGCCTCTTTGTGTTTCGTCATGGTTTAGGCCCATGCTGCTATATAAACATATTCTGGTTTCACTTTGGAACAAGATGAGAGCATACCCTTGAAAGTTATTCTGTCAAACTGTGTGTGTATCAGCTGTTCTTGGTTCTCATCCCATTTAATCAATAGATTACGTTTCATTGGTTATTTCGTGTTCTTACTTACTGTGTTTGATTTGGCATAGTTACGGGGATTCCGCACCCATGACATTGTTTGTTATAAACAAGGGTTTGGTTTTCGTTATCGATCCTCATATTTCGGGACTTACAAATGTTTTAAGAATGAAGCGAGAGATTCTAATGAAATTAGAACGCGAAATCGAGTTACTGGAACGAGAACAGGAATGGTCGAAAAAGAAAGAGAACCGAGATATAAAGAGAGAAACGAAGGATGAAGATATGAAAGGAATGGAAATAGAGGATCATCAAAAGGATGAAGAAAATGACGAAGAAGAGATGGTTGTAGCGACAGAAAAACGAATGTTAGCGATAAAAAAGAAATTACAATTGACATCAGATGTTAAAATGAAGAAAAGAATGATGCAGAAACGGCGGGAACAAAAAAGAAAGAAAGGATATCCAGATTTAGCGACAGCAGTTAGTGACAAAAGAAGAAAGACAGCGACAGAAGACAGATTAGTGACAGAACGATTATTAGTGATAGAAGACAGATTAGCGACATAACGATTATTAGCAATAGAAAACAGATTAGCGACATAACGATTTAGCGGCACTGAATTGGCATTAACGACGATTAAAAGACTTTCAGTGACAAAATGGGAAATGAGCAATACATTACCGTACTCGGCATCACAAAACAATTCATGGTAGATCTTTGGACGCATTATGATAAATTCAAAGAGAAGACATTTTATCATCGACGAAGACGGGATGAGTCTTTACGGATGCTAAGTTTAGGGGATGGTATTAGTATTTAACCTTAACATTAGGAATTTATTAATATCATTATTATTGTTATGTAATATTATAGTTATCATAGGTTTATTACCGTTATGGCAGTTATCCCCTTAACCGCCAATTAGATAGGTATATATACAAACATTCATGTATCATTTATGGTTACCAAGATATTTTTTCCAATACAATATCCATATGCAAACTTTATTAGAGTTTATAAACATAATTCGTATCTATTTTATGTATTAAAACTTAGGATATGTATATTTATGTGTATATGTATGATGATATATTCGAATGGGTGTGGCTGGTGGTTGGTATTGGTTCATATGGCGGTTATTCCCGCCAAAACTAACCAACACATAACCGCCACCCCTTATGTATATAATGAACTCGGCCGGCAATGTCTATCGGCACCAAGACAGTTTCCTACTTAACAGAAATTGTCCATTATTCAATTATCATTCACTTTGATCATTCAATCGGTTCACAAATGAATCCAATGTATGCAAACGCTTCCGCTGTGAATTATTCCGGTGAAAAAGAAAGTGGTATCATAGAAGAGATAGATACAGGAACAGAAGTGACGATGAAGATGGTAACGATAGGAGAAGAAGAGACAGGAATAGGGATGGTAACATTAGAGTTTATAAACATAATTCGTATCTATTTTATGTAGGAAATTTGGTTTTTAATAAACCAATCTTTGCCCCATTGGTAAATAATAATCTTACTTACGTAATTGGTATACAATAATCCTACCTATCAACATGTTGGTACTCAATGAACTTTCGTTAATTTTTTTAACTGAAGTTAGTTTTTAAGTTTTATTTATTACACAAACAGTCCCTGTAGTTGTAATTTACTGGTTTTTACTAGTACACATATGTATATATAAAATTTAATTACATGACCCTTGATGTTTTTTTGTTTTACAAAATAGTTAAAACTAGTAAATTATAACTACAGGGTTGTTTGTGTAATAAATAAAACTTAAAAACTAACTTCAGTTAAAAATAATTAATGGAAGTTCATTAAGAACCAACATGTTGATAGGTAGGATTATTGTATACCAATTATGTTGGTAGGATTATTATTTACCAACGGGACAAAGGTTGGTTTATTAAAAACCAACTTTCCTTTTATGTATTAAAACTTAGGATATGTATATTTATGTGTATATGTATGATGATGTATTCGAATGGGTGTGACTGGTGGTTGGTATCGGTTCATATGGCAGTTATTCCCGCCAAAACTAACCACCACATAACCGCCACCCCTTATGTATATAATGAACTTGGCCAGCAATGTTTACCGGCACCAAGATAGTTTCCTTCTTAACAGAAATTGTCCATTATTCAATTATCTTTGAGTTTGATCATTCAATCGGTTCACAAATGAATCCAATGTATGCAAACGCTTCTGCTGTGAATTATTCCGGTGAACAAGAATGTGGTATCAGAGCTGGTTATGTAAGTGATGACGATCTCAGGCCCTTATCAACAATGATGCCATGTTCGCACTGTACTAAAGAAAAAACGTGAACGGAGATGGATGCAGCGACGCTTTTACTACTGCAACATGCCTGGCCATCGAATTTCCTCATGTCAAGAGAAAGAGAAGGATGAAGAAAGTCAATTGCTTCGAAAAGCGGTTGATGCTTGAACGCAGAATTATCCTGGTGAAGAAACCAATCATCAGACTGATTAAAGAATGGAATTCATTATGGACGGGACCGATGGAGGATGTTGGTTAGACATATGGTATGTGAGTAAAACTCTTAAACACCAGTTTTCTAGTAACATAGACATGTTTAAACGCATAAAAAATATGTCTTATGTTGAAACGATCACCGGAGAAAATCATTTCTTCTTCGTTAGAGGTATTGGTGTAGTTGATGTTATATCCGGGTCCGAAAAGATACGTGTTCAAAGTGTGTTTTATACTTCGGACATAGACAGAAATGTCTTGAGTTTTAATCAACTAATAACTCAGGGTTTTACAGTAAAATTTATAGGAGATAAATGCAAATTATTTCCGACTTTTAGCGTCCCTCTGAACAACAGAAGGAATGGACATACAGGGCTGACTAGAGAGGAGGAGATAGGTGAATTAGAAAAACAGTATGTGATAGGCATGGGACATGAACATGAGAAGTATAAATCTGAATTCTTAAATGAGTATTTCGAAAACCTAAATATCTCAACGAATGAACCGGATTGGAACAATCTGATTTTACAAGCGATGTCAATCAAAGATTTTAAAGATTGCAAGGCCCTGCTGGATATGCTTGAAGATGAAGATTATTTTATTAAGGACGAATACTATCTCGAAGTTGCCTTCAACAACATGATAGAATGGTTTCTCAAGGAGAAACTAGAAATTCATTCAAGACCGCTGCCTGCATACGCATCAAACAATCGGAAAGTGAGATTATTAGATTTGTATATGGCGGTGAAGAGGGAAGGTGGTCACCAGAGAATCACCGAGAACGGAATGTGGGCTATGATAGCTAAGGATACAGGATTTGAATATGAAGATGGTGAGTATATGCGTCTAATATATGCTATGTAATTGGATGTACTTGTATATTACTACAAGTTCAAAATGACTCAAGAGAAGGCACTCCAAAAAGAGGAAGTGAAGATGGTTGCGGATCCAAGACAGAGCAAAAGTGAAGCAGACGAGGTGGAGATGACTGACACAGATCAAATTAATTCAGATGGCTGTTCAATGAATGCAGGAGCAGCAAGTAGAAATGCAGATCACTAAGCATTTTTTGCCGGAAACGACTAGAAGGGAATGAAGAAGCTAAACATGAGAAGGAGGTTCGACTTTAACCGTGCAAAGGCTGCAGTGGATGATGCAAATATCAGCGTGCTCAAGAACTCTCGTAAACCTAATTATGTTTAGGGGAGAGTATTAGAGTTTATAAACATAATTCATATCTATTTTATATATTAAAACTTAGGATATGTATATTTATGTTTATTTGCATGATGATTTATTCGAATGGGTGTGACTGGTGGTTGGTATCGGTTCATATGGCGGTTATTTGTTGGTACACCTTTTTGTGTCTGTAACTAGTCTTGTTTGTCGTTGTATTTTGTACGGTCTTTTAACGTTTATCGAGTCTGTATTTGCCGTCGACCAAGTCGGATATCCTCCTATCCGCTTGTGTCCGAGTTATTTATCCCCTTTTGGTATGTAATGATTTATGAACAATGCATGTTGCATATATGGGTAAAACTGTCTTTATGTTTGTGTTTGTATGAAGTTTGCTGCAATTGTCTATTTGCAGCAAACATTTCAGTTTTTGCAGCCTTCGACGACACATAACGACGAAACAGAACTGTAACCATTTAATCTCGTTTCGTCGTGATCAACGACGAAACTGACTTGTTTCGTCGACCATTGTGCTTCTTCAGGCCCAATGTCTGGCCCAATGGTGTTTCGTCGATCCCATGTTTGGTTTCGCCGATGTCTTATCCCAGGCTGCTATATAAACACGTTCTGGTTTCACTTTGAAACCAGATGAGGGCATACCCTTGAAAGTTATTCTGTCAAACTGTGCGTGTATCAGTTGATCTTGGTTCTCATCCCATTTAATCAATAGATTACGTTTCATTTGTTATACGGTGTTTTCTTGCTTACTGTCTTTGATTTGGCATAGTTACGGGGATTCCGCACCCGTAACATTGTTTATTATAAACAAGGGTTTGGTTTTCATTATCGATCCTCAGATTTCGGGACCAACAAGTAGTATCAGAGCAGTGGCTCTTATCCTTGTTTAAAATCAAACATAGTTAGGTTTTCATCAAGTATTTGTGGTTGTTTTTCTGAAAAGTGTTCTTGAAAAACTCATATTTTCTGGAAAAAGTGCTTAAAATCTGTTTGAATATTGTTGTTTGCCAAAGTTTTATCAAAAACCTTTGTTATATTGCATGTTCACGTGATAAAACCGGGTTTTATTTGAAAGTTCGGGCAAATTTCGTGTTTGGAAAATTGTTAAGTGACCGGAAAACTCATAATTTATGGGTTATTCTTCATACCTTCAAAGAACCTTCAAAAGTTCTTCAGTGTTCTTGGCATTTACAATTAAAAGAGAAATTAAAAAAGGACTAAAATCGATTAAAATATAAGTGACCATGCCTGGGTTGGTAAGTTAGACATGTTGTGAGTTGTACTTTGTCAGTAAAAGATAAGGTTGTGTTTGAAAAATCTCACCAACTATTTCACCAACTGTCTGACACCTTATCCCCAATGAAACAAACAAGCGAAGAAACCAAAGTGTTTCACCAATAGCATCTTCGACGAAACACATTGAGTTTCGTCATAAGCCTTTTTGACGAAACAGAAGTGTTTCGTGGAGAGTGTTTCGTCGAGTGTGTTGTCAATTTTAAACAGAAGGTTTGTAAAAGTGTGATAACATTGTGTTTTCAAGTATTTGATCAGGTATTCTACTTCATACATCAAATATGAGTTGCATAAGTCCGTGGGATTGGAGTATGGACCCACAACCAGGTCAAGATCAAACTTCGGCAGCCGCGTGGGCAAGAAATATGTTTCCTCAACCATCCATAAGTGCAAGTCAATGGGCGTAGTATCGAATCAAAATCAAAGCATTCAAAATCTCTTGCTTAGCGAAAGTGAAACGGGCAGCACCAATCGCCCACCAAAGTTGAATCACATGAACGACTTTCCATCATGGAAAGGTCGTTTCCACACATACGTTCAAGGGCAAAGCACCGAACTTTGGACGTGTTTCACTACTGCATGCAACCCTGCCCTCGAAGTAGCAACATCAACTGCAGCGGGTTTTACTAATATGCTTGAAGATGACAAGAAAGCCTATGACTTAGAGTAAAAGGTGTTTGCTATTCTTACACAAGCGCTTCACAAAGAAATCTATCATCAATTCTCTTACTGTAAAGACACGAAAACATTATGGGATGCCTTGGTAGCGAGAGGAGAAGGAAATGCAGCTACTAGAAAGTCACACCGAGATCTATTAAAGAAAGAGTTTGAATCATCTCAATTCTTGGAAAATGAAACCCTAAATGATATAAGTACACGTTTTTATCATTTGATTGGTGAAATGTTTGCTTATGGGGTTTTGGCAACTCAACAGGAAATGGTTTCAAGGTTGGTGAAATGTTTGCTTATGGGGTTTTGGCAACTCAACAGGAAATGGTTTCAAGGTTTGCTGATGCTTTACCACCAAAATGGAGTTCGTTCATTGAGTTACTAAAGCATACGGGTACTCTAGATACTGTCAATATCTATGAATTCATTCAGAAGCAGAAGCTGGAGCACAAGAATGACGAAGAAATCCGGAAAGCTAAACGAGCTCCTGTTCCTCAAAATACTGAAATGTACCTTCCAGGATTTGAATCTTTAGTTAGATCCAGTGCAGCTCAGCAACCAAAACTACAAACAATGTTTATGTCCAATACAAGTTCCTTTCCGTTTCCTCAGTCAGCTCCTCCTCCGGTTTTTGATCCAAGGGCTTATATTCCTATTCCAACACCCCAGCCTCCACCTCAAGTTAATAATACTCAAGCTGAGTTCGATCCTAGGGCTGATATTCCTGTTCCATCACAACCACAAGTCCAACCACAACAACAAGCCCAACCACAACAACAGCAAGCTCATTATACCAATAATCCTCCACCCCTAAACCCTAACACGTTCCGAGTCGATACATCAAACCTCACACAAGTTAGCATTGATGTAGCAAAGGAGCATATGGAACTCATTAATACAATGGTCAGTGCTTACTGCGGTTTGGTCGCAGGTCAAATTGGAAACATCAATATGACTAATGAAGATTATCAACAAATTGACCGTGACGAAATGGAGTTAATGGATATAAACTGGGCGTTTGCCAGTGCAGTTAGAAGGGCAAGGGATTTCATGAGTCGAACAGGAAGAACTTCATTGGAAGGTAAGAAGGATACGAAGTACGGGTTTGATATAGATGCGGTTACATGTTTCAATTGTGGCGAAAAGGGCACTCCAAACGTGAGTGCACCTGACCAAGCAAACAAGGCAATCAGAACCCATTCAAAAATCAGACGAGTACTTCCAATGTCAATGTCAATCAAGAAAATCGTGAAAGGAGGATGGTAGCAGTGAACAACAATCAGAACCAGTCTGGACCATCAAACACCAATCGAGCATTGACCGTTCAAGCTGATGAAGGGTGTGATTGGTCTGTACAGTTTTGGGAAGGTGATCAAGGAAGAGGAACAGCGTGTTATGCAAAGATCATCAATCACATCAAGCACGTTCACAAGGAAGAATTTTCTGAAAGTGACAACAGTTCGGGTTATACAGGGAGTTCTCATGAAGAAAGTTCTATTTCGGGTGATAATCATTCTGAATCTGATGTGAAGTAAGAAGCAAGTTCTGATGTTGATGACTTATTAAATGAAGCAGAGGAGTTGAAATGTCAGAAATCAGTTATGATCAAGAAGGTTGCTGCAACATCTAAAGAAATGGAGAAGTTCTTCTCTGAAGACGGATCTTTTTCTTTTCAAACTGCCTTTATGGCAAATGTCTCAGCCTCTACGAGTCAGGTAAATTCTAAAACTCCTGCTCCTAGTGTTTGTAATGCTTGTGCAGACTTGAAGCTTGAATCTGAAAAGCTTCATAGTCATAATCAAAGTTTGGTTATTAAATTGTCAAAGTGTGAAGAGGCAAATATGGCTTTATTTAGAAACGAAAAGGAATTTAAATCTGTAATTGAAACCTTAAAGAAAAGTGTTTCCGACGTGAACAAAGTTGTTTATGATAAACATGTTAGTATTAACGATTACATTAACATCGTTGAGGAAACCAAAAAGGAACTAGCCATTACCAAATGCCAGCATGATGCAATCAAGCTCAAGTTGGAGAGTTATTCTAACTCCCGATTTGTGCTTGATCACATCATTGACGTTCAACAACTGAAAGGAAACAATAAAGGCGTAGGGTATAAGAAGTGTCTGCCCCCTTTAAGACATAACTATGCTCATATGCCTGATGAAGAGGATATGCCTCGGTATTTAACCCAGTGTGCCTCTTGATTATGAGGAATTTTTTGCTGGCCTAGGGTTTAAACCGGAAAGTTCTTCAAGAACATCATCTGAGCAACCAGAAATTTCAACATCTACGAAACAAAGTCCTCCAATCATTGAGGACTATGAGTCGTCTGATGATGAATCAGAATCAGATATAAGTGATCAGGATAAATCACTTGACAAGATGAAAGAAGTAGAAATTCCAATTGAGAATCATATTCTTTATGATCCTCCTACTCCTGTTGTTCAACCAGTTGTCAAACAAGTGATAGATCCTGTCAAGAATGATAAGAAATCTGTGACTACCATTAAGAGTAATAATGTGTTGTACACTTTGGTTGGTGATTCTAAAATCTATTCACATCACAATTTTCCAATTAAAAATGTCAATCCATCATCTATTGATAAAGTTTTTGAAGATAATACAAACAAGTTTTTGGGAAAGACAATTCCAGGAGTCATTGTAACTCAATGTGACCTAATTCCAAAAGCTGAAATCAGGAAACAATTTGGAAATCAAAAATCACCAACAAAGCAATAACCTATTGCTTCTAAGAGTAAACAACCAGAAAGGGGAGCTCAAAAGCCTAACGTTTCTCAATCAAAATTTGAAACAAAAGGAGCTCGTTATCAGAAGAAAAATAGTAATGTCAGATTTGTAGCATCAAAGGGTACCGATAAAATTGAGACTTTTGAAAACAAATTAAACACCGATGTGGAAAACATTGAAGAAATTGTCTTTGAGGGAAATGAGAAGAAGTCCGCGTATGTGCGTCAAGACGGGACTGAATTCGCTCCTTTCGATGAAGAATGGCTAAAAGAGAATGTAGAAGTCATTGATGAGCATTTAAAGAACCGTGATACATCTGAAAATGCCACAGATGCGTTCTCCGTGTGGCGACAACAGTTCTTATCGAAGGTTTCCAAGCCGGTGCCAGATGCTGCTCAAGTTGATTACTTACGGTTCGAGAAAGCGAAGCCGAGTGGGCGAATCCTCTGTTGGATGTTCGTCAAAGAAATACGTTGCGTTGCCATCAAACGGGAAATTGGAATTCAATACTTTCGATCGTTGCTGAGCATACTATCTTTGCCTTTTTATGATGTGGCAGCATTGACGAAGATTGAGCTCATAAATCGCTCAAACTTTGATGGTGCAACTTTATTTGAGCGACTGATAAAGATGAACAAGAAGTCTGGCTGGAAAGACAAGTCGTACAAGCCTCAGTTCCCTATTTATCAACAATTCACGTTTACTCCTGATCTGGCAACCAACACTGGCAGATACAAGCTTGTTTATGAGCAAGCGAAAGTGGTGGATAAGATACCCTTGATGCCGATGAAGCAAAACTTTCTTGGAGAAATGAGGTTATGGTGTTATGACTCCGATATGCACGAGGCAGTGATTATTTTTGATGGCGATCGTGAAAAATTCAGAATGTTGGATCCGATGTGGATCGTTTACATGTCCGCATCCGACATTGAAAAATTGTATAGGCACGACATTTTCTACGAAGACAAGGACGCGCTGTTGATACACTTTGTGTGGACGCGACTCGGATCGGTTCGACTCAGCTCGGTTCGACTTGGTTTCGACACGGTTAGGTCCGGCTCAAGCCCGACGTCACGACATTCCTCCGTCGTGCGCCCCGGAGTTCGACACGCGAAGCACGGAGCGCCACAAATCATGTCCCGCTGGCACATCTCCATGACGTCATCAATGTGATGTCATGATGATGTCATGGTTGACTAATCTTCATAGTTGTTGAATTTGGGAAAAACAGTCGTCGACGAAACACACTGTTGGGCCGAAAATCATACTGGGCTTTGACTCCATGGGGGCTGAAGATTAACATCGACGAAACATGCAATTTGTCACTTGCATGTCGACGAAACAGAAAGTGTTTCGTCAACTTTAGTGTTTCGTCGTGTCAGCTTTGCGTTTCGTCATTGTCTGTGTCTGTTTAGTATTAATACCTCTCATAGTTTCTGTGTGAAACTGGACATAAGAGACGAGAGCTGTGAGACTTTGAGAGAGAGTCTTAAACATTGTTTGTATATGTTTGTATCCATTCTCATCCCTAATCAATAGATATTGAATCTTTTGGTTACGCGTGTGTTCTTGTTAACTGTGTTTGGTTTGCACCGTCACGGGGATTCCGCACCCATTACCGTGTTTGTGATAAACAAGGATAGGTTTTCGTTATCAATCCACCGGAAAAACGGGACCAACAATTGGTATCAGAGCAGTGGCTCTAAGGCTCTAATCCTTGTTAAAACCAAACGTTGTTAGTGTTTTAACAAGTGGTTTTTAGTGATTTTTCAGATTTCGTTCTTGAAAAGTTTATATATTTTCTGAAAAAGGTTCAAAAATCAGTGTTTATCTTGTTGTTTTGCTAAAAGTTTGTTCAAAAACCATGTTTGTTTGAGTGTTTACATATTAGCATTTGGCTTTTGTTGAAAGTTTTAAGCAAAATCGTGTTTCGGGAAATTGTTCGGTGACCGAAATTATCATAATTTCGCCGGAAACTTCATATCTTCAACAAACTTTCATAGTGTTCTTCACTTGTTCATAACTGTTCTTCAAATTTTCCATCTTTGATCTTATGTGAAGTACTGAATAAGTTGTTGGTGATTTTAAAAGTTAAAGGATAAAAGCTTTTTGAATAAAATATTAGAACACCATACGGATTGGTAAGTGTGAAGTTTGAAAACTATGGCTTTGTGTCAGAAAAGGATAAGATCGCGTTGAAAAATCTCACCAAACTCACCAACTCCAAACCTTAATCGGTATGTGTGAAGTTTGAAAATTATGGCTTTGTGTCAGAAAAGGATAAGATCGCGTTGAAAAATCTCACCAAACTCACCAACTCCAAACCTTATCCAAATCAGTTTCGTCATTCACACTTTCAGAATCTTAATCTGTTTCGTCAATTATCAAACATCTGTTTCGTCAAAAAGAATCCTGTTTGGTCGGACTTTCATCATGTGAGTTTCGTCGGTTGTTCATCTTTATGTGTTTCGTCGTTCACAATTAAACCATCAGTTTCGACATCAAAGTCACTTCAATTAGTTTCGTCGCTCAAACTCTTTCAGTTTCGTCGTCACACATAAAGATCCCAATCAGTTTCGTCGATTCATAAACTCCAATCAGTTTTGTCGCTTCTCCTATCAAGCAGTTTCGTCGAACAACATCAAATCTCAGTTTCGTCGCACTCATTCTAAAACTGTTTTAGTCAAACAAAATTACGGCCCAATAGGATTATTAAAAGAACTATACTTGTCGGCCACAAATCTTGTGACCCACAACCCATGTGATTACTGAACTTGCTGAGTTATCATATGATTTGATTAGATTGCATAAGAAATCTATTATCAAGTGTTTGAGTTTTGAGGTCCAACAAAAATTGATTTTAGTGGCAAGTGTCACGTGAAGTTTAATAAGATTTGCATGTGAGATTATATTGATAGTTAAATTTCATTGTTGAGGACAAAGAGAGTGAGGAGACTTTAACTAATTCATTTTAGGCCTCTCAGATTTATTTTTGTGGTGATTTGGGCCTATATTCTTCGTGTGGGCTCAACAATTTAAAGTTGATTGTTTTTCTCTTGGGGTCCATCAGTTATCAGCCCTTATCCATTATTCTTACTAGACAACTTCCAGCCCAACTATTTTTTATTTTTCGTGGAAGGTGGTTTGGGCCTTGTCGTTCATTTGGGTTTCGCATTTGGTGTTTCAAGTAATTACTCATAAATAACAATCCAATGTCGAGCTTGAAGTAATTATTCACAAATAACAATCCAGGAGTCTTAAAATTGAGTTTCGTCGCATTAAGTTCAAATTACATCTTGTTTCGTCACAAGCAACAAAGGTTTCGCCAATACTTAAGCAGTTTCGTGGTGTATCAAATATAATCCAGTTTCATCGTTTATCACATACAAATCAAGTGTTTCGTCAAAACTTGTTAAATTTTTAACAGAAGTGTTGCAAAACTAATTTTAACTGTCTGTTTCAAGTGTGTGACCAGATTTTTCACTTCTATACACCAATCATGAGTTGCACAAGTCCGTGGGATTGGAGTATGGACCCACAACCAGGTCAAGATCAAACTTCCGCAGCCGCGTGGGCAAGAAAAATGTTTACTCAACCATCCATAAGTGCAAGTCAATGGGCTTTGGTGTCGAATCAAAGTCAAAACACACAGAATCTTTTGGTAGCGAGAGGAGAAGGAAATGCAGCTACTAGAAAGACATGTCATGATCTGTTGAAGAAGAAATTCGAATCATTTCATTTCTTAGAGAATGAAACCCTAAATGATATAACTACTCGTTATTATCATTCTATGAGTGAAATGTATTATTTTGGTGTTCTTGCATCTCAACAAGAAATGGTAGCACGGTTTGCTGATGCTCTACCTGCAAATTGGAGCCCATTAATTGAGCTTTTAAAGCATACGGGCGTTCTAGATGCTGTCAATGTTAATATCTATGAATTCATTCAGAAGTTGGAGCACAAGAACGAAGAGGAAATTCGGAAAGCTAAAAGGATTGCACCTACTCAAAACACAGAAATGTATTTGCCGGGTTTTGGTCCTTCATCTAGTTCTAGTTCCATTTAGCAACCGAAACTTCAAACGGCGTTTGTGTCAAATATAAGCTCATCTCCGTTTCCACAGTTCAATCAAAGTGCTTATCTTTCACAATCTAAACCCCAACCTCAACCTCAAGTTTCCACAACACAACCTCAATTCGATCCAAGTGTCGATTGTGGTCCGGCCATACAGTTGGAAAACGGTGATCAAACAAGAACTGCGTTTTACGCTGAAATTGTCAAGAATGTCAATGATGGTGAATCTTCAGGAAAAGATGATAGTTCGGGATACAGTGGCAGTTCAGATGAAGAACCGAATTTGAATGAAAGAACTGATTCTGAAGCTAATAATTTGTCGAATGATGCAAACAAGAAATCTGACTTGATCAAGAAAGCTGATGGTAGAAGAAATGGAGAAGATTCTCACTGAAGATGGATCTTTCTCTTCTCAAACTGCCTTTATGGCTAATGTCACAGTTTCTACAAGTCAGGTAAAATCTGAAACTCCTAGCATATGTAGTGATTGTGCTAATATGAAACATGAGGGTGCAAAATTGAAGGAGGAATTTGAAAAGGTTCACAGTCATAATCAAAGTTTAGTGATTGAGCTGTCAAAGTGCAAAGAGGCAAACATGGCTTTAGTTCGAAACGAAAAGGAATTTAAATCTGTAATTGAAACCTTAAAGAAAAGGGTTTCCGAAGTGAACAAAGTTGTTTATCATAAACAAGTTAGTTTTAACGATTACATTAACATCGTTGAGGAAACCAAAAAGGAACTAGCCATTGCCAAATGCGAGCATGATGCTATCAAGAAAATGTTGGAGAGTTATTCTAACTCCCGATTTGTGCTTGATCACATCATTGATGTTCAACAGCAAAAAGGGAAAAGAAAAGGCGTAGGGTATAAGGCGTGTCCACCCCCTTTGAGACACAACTATACCAAAATGCCCGATGAAGAGGATATGCCTCGTTTTGAACCATCTGTACCTCTCGACTATGAGGATGTTACAACTGGTTTAGGTTTCAAAACGGACAATTCATCGGGGGGCTCATCTGATAGCAAAGAAAAGTCATCATGTGCTTCAAATCAAAGTCCTCCAACCATTGAGGACTGTGATTCGTCAGATGATGAATCAGATGTGAGTGACCAGGATGAATCACTTGATGAGACGAAAGGAGTAGAGATTCCAATTGAGAATCATATTCTTTGTGATCCTCCTACTCCTGCAGTGCAATCTGTTGCCAAGCAAGTGATAGATACTGTCAAAGCTGTCAAAGATGTCAAGAATGACAAGGAACGTGTGTCTGCTTTTAAAAGCAATAACTTGTACACTTTGGTCGGAGATGTTAAAATTTATTCAGAAAAAGATTTTCCAATTAAAATGTAACACCCTTAAAAATTTTACTAGAATTAATAGCTATTTTATACCAAAGATGATAGATTAACATAAGTTTCAAAATATTACACACCTTAGTCTACTAAGACTAAGGTAGAACGTAATTAAGTCGTTTAAGAAATTGTTTACAACAAAAGAACAACTAATTAACAAGTTCAAAACATAGCGGAAGCTTCGAAGTGGAGTGTTCGGTTCATCATCAAGTCGCTTGATCGCCATCCATGTGACCACCTAATTACCTATGAATCAGCAAATAATTCATTAGCTTTGACGTTTATGAATGATAAGATTTCAAGGTTTAACATCACTTTGAAACAACAAAAAATAAAAAGTTTTCCAGGCTCCACCGTAATTTACGGTGCCACCGTAAATTACGGTGAGTGCTGGAAATTCTTGGATCCACCGTAACTCAGTAGAAAACCACCGTAAAACATTAATCTCTACCGTAATTTACGGTGACACCGTAAATTACCGTAGCACCTGGGAATTCATGTTTTTGTTTGGTTTGAGCATTTCAACCAAAATCCCAACTCTCGGGTTTCAACATTCTGCATTATCAATGTAATAAAAGTCTGATATTTCTAGTACGTCATAATATAACCACTACATACATCAATTTATCATGTTTGGAATGTAGATCATGTTTTACTTGATTATTTGACCCGTTTGGCTTGTCTATGGAATTCCTTCCTTTATGACAACTACCAACGAGTTTAATTCATTATTCAAACAAGTATTCAATACAACAATGCCTTCGCTTCAATTCAAAATAACTAGAAACTTTGATAATCAACTACAATGATCTAATTTCACATAATGTAACGAGTCATGTTACATACCTTAGCGCACGCCCTTCAAACGAGGATCACCACCGGCTTGTCCGCTCGATGTCCCGGTATCTTGTCCTATAGATTTCATTTTCAAGACATGTTTAGAACCCTCTTTAGGCATCAATTTTCGCATAATATACCCAAACATCTTAATTAGGCGTTAAAGCTTCAAATTTCTATTTATCAGCCTTCTTTGAGGCATTTCTACAAACGCCTTGAGGGCAGAATTTTCATATCATTATATTCAAGTTCTTAGTTCACTTTTTGGCTAACTCATCATCAACGAAACTCTCATAAAGCATGTATATATCTTACTCATACTGGAAATTACTTTCTATGATCAATTTACACTAGGATAACCATCTAAACCCTAGTGTTCATCATCATCATGTAAAACCCAAAACCACCTTCAAGGTGTTCATGAAATTTTCCTGAATTTGGTCATGGTTTAACATGAAATCAGTTAGGTTTCACTTCTAAACACCTTATCAATTCTAATTAAACCCAATAACACACATGCAACATCAATTTTCAGATTTTCTAAAATCATGAGAATTTCAAACGAAGAATTAACACGAGTTTTTACATACCTTGGAATCCTCTCGCGATGAGGATCACTAATCTATGTTTAGATTTCGTTTTTGATGAGATTTGAGCCTTCAATTTGATTGTTTTTGTGAGTTTAGGGTTTTGGAATGGGGGTGTCGCCCCCTGCTGCTTGTCTGGTCGACCAACACTCCAATTTTGGAGTGTTTGGTTACTAATTGTGACTTAGTTTTGATTTTTGACAATTCAGGCCCCTCTACTTTGTTCTACACATTATTTAGTAGGTTTTAACCCTTCATGAGCTATTTCTAGTCTATCAACTAACTAGGTTAGAAGTTTCTAGTTAGTAAATTTCCGTTTATTTATAATTTATAATTTTAACATAAAGTTTTATATTTTCGGGGTGTTACATAAAAATGTCAATCCATCTTTGATTGATAAAGTTTTTGAAGATAACACAAGCAAGTTTTTGGGAAAGACGATCCCGGGAGTTACTGTAACTTAATGTGATCCAATTCCAAAGGCTGAAATCAGAAAACAATTTGGAGAACAGAAATCACCGACAAAGCAACAACCAATTGCTTTTAAGGGTAAACAACAACAAAGAGCTCCAAAGCCAAAGGCTAAGGTTGATTCAAAAGGAGCTTGTTACAAGAAGAAAACAAAAGACGTTAAGTTTGTGGCCTCCAAAGGTACTGATAAACTGGAGACTTTTGAAAATAAATCAAATACTGATTTTGTACAAAAAGACAACATTTTGAAACGTAATAGTAATAACAATTATACCCAACACACAAACGGGTGTAAAGCTAGTACCTCTGGGTCTACAACTTCTACGTCAGGTCGTCGATCAGATTCTCCTAAGTTTGTTGAAAGGAGAACTTGTTTCCAATGTGGGAGGTTTGGGCACATCATTAAAGACTGCACAAACTCGCCCAAACCAAATTTTGTTGAAAGAGCCCCCTCTGAACAAGGTCACTCACAACGTCGTCCTGTGTCACCAAAAACTGACAAACGCACTGTTAAAGAACAGGAAACAAAACAACGGCGTCAAAATTTGAAGGTGATTGAAAAGGCTTTAAAACCAGAAACTATTAAAAGGAAACCAATTTTGTCACAACCGTTAAAGCCAGAGATTTCTAAATCTGTAAATAATACACAATCCAGTAAACGGAAACAAGCTTGGAAACCGAAACAGGTGAGGATTCAGGGGGAGGCTTGCAATTTAAGGACCTTCAAGAAATTGAAATTACATTTCTTGATTCTCAGGGGCAACCTAAGTCTATGAACGCATGGGTCCCCCTCTCCAACTAATCTCTTAGCGAGTGTGTAGGATGTTCCAGGAGGAACTTTCGATAGTCGTAAGATTGTTGATAGTGGAGCGTCCTTGCACAAGATAGGCGATAGAAGAAATTGTTGCCTTTGATGGAGAGAAAAAGAAAGGGGAAACAAAGTTGTCTGTTGAAAGAAGTTGATAACTTCGACAAAATGAAAATCATTTCAAAGTTTGATTGTTAATGGCTTTGATCGGGTCCCCGGGATAGATTCAAATCAAAGTGTCGCACCTGCAGCACGTCTGAAGTTCACAATCAACAAAATGAATGTGCAGTGTACATTTCTTCGCGATGTAATTGAAGAAAATGTGTTTGTTGAACAAACCAACCGGGTGTGCGGATGCCTTGGCTTGGATTGAACAACCGCACACTACTTCTGAAAGAGAAAGACAAAGACAAAGACCTTCGCTGGTGCAATGTGGAAGACCAGCCGGACCTGGAGGTTTCTGATCTTGTTGTTGTGTAGAGCTATCTCGGATTAATTGAAGTAGCTGCAAATTCGACCTTGAAATCCACACCGGGTGGATACCAAGTTTGGAAGAGCACTCAAATTCCTGGCAATGCACGAAGCAGTTGCAGGATACAGTTTTGAATTTCTAATCTCTCCTATACTTGTCGATTTTTAAGCTGCTTTATGAATTATTATCATCTCGTACAACACTCTTTGGCCAGACACGTTGATCCCGAATATCGCCTCACACGTGATTGTTTCACTATGAAACTCGTCAATGTTGTCATGGTCCACACCACGTACCGACGTGCCAACTCATTTTCCCAAAATTCGATAAATCACTTCTGATAAAAATTAATTTTGGTAAACGACATTGAAGTAAAACATGAGTTAACCGACATCGGGAAATCGTTTTTGTAAATACCTTTGTGTTTTTAAAATTTATCGTAGTTTGTTGATTTTAGGGGGAGTAAATCCAAAATTCAAAAATCGAAAAACATCGAAAAATTTCAAAAACAAAAACAATAGAAAAACAAAAATGCGTTTCCTGGTGAGAAAAAGAGAAAATGATAGTAAATCAGTGGTCTATCCAAACTTCTTTAAACCTAAACTGAAAAACGATAAGCAGCTCTATATAAGATGTATGGGTAGGCACACAATCATTTTAAAGTGTGCAGGGTGATATAAACCTTAAATCGACTGAAGACCAGGTGGGAACCATTCATTGGCTTATGGTCTTAGTACCGAAATTTCGTTTGAGAGATTGCCGAGGTTCTGAGATATTCGGTCTTTATGCTACTTATCATCTGGGTATCATGGTTGAATCTTTTACCAAAAAAAAACGGGGACGCAAGTCTAGATCTTCCATGATACTAATCCTACGTGTACATATTGCATTCGACCTCAATAAGTGATCAACAATCACATGTCCAACAAAATAAGTGATAAAATATCACATTTATCCAGGAGTCAAGTTCGTCTCCTTGCTGTACGAAAGTACTGACCTGTTCACGGACTTGCTCCTGTGCCCTCATGCATCGAAAATCAAGTTCCTCATCAATAAGTGATTCTATCACATAGGGCTTGTTTTCAAATCAAAATAAGTGAGAATCTCACATCATATACGGTCAAACAGATGGTAATCGGTATACTCACCGGTAAGATGAACCCTCGTGCATACCTTGATACGGGAATGTGTCGTGTGTGGATGAACACCAGTCGGTAAGTATAGATCATACCTAATCGTATCCCCTCGCCATGATTACATCTGATAAGTTGAGCTTATGTAGACGACATTACCAATAATTGTTATAGGATGCTTATCTAAATGTTAACTAAAAGAACAACAAGAGCGTTTTGGCGTGACCGTACACTGATATGATTCTCTTACCCTCGAAACTCGCATAAAGAATGTCTGTAAATATTTATTTATTGCTTTCGTTACTGCATCTTTGTATATATTTATTTATTGTTTTCCGTCTTTACATTTGAAAAATGAAAAATACCAAAAAGATTTTAGGTGTGTTTTAATATAGACTTTATAAAATCCAAAAAGATTTTACTTCTAGTTTATTTTTGATTGACCAATGTTGGAACTCGAGTCTATCCTACCCAAAATCCTGATCGTAAGCCAGAAAACAATTGCGTCTTCATAAACAGTCGAAGTTAACAGATCTTGAAAGTTAAAGGATTAAAATTGATCTTTTTTTTAATCTTTCAAACTGTTGTCGGTCGGTGTTTTATTGAGGTATGTTCACATACCAAGCGGTTGTTCTCATTATGCGTTTAGATTTCTGGCGTGTGAGGATGCTAAAGGCGAGGAGAACATGTTCGATGACAAGCTTTGGAATGAAGACACGACGTGAAAGCACTCAAAGGATAAAGATGTTCGAGTTGCCGATGACTCTACATCAACACCACAAGGATCTGAAGAATTAAGGATCAAAAGATTCACGAGCATAACTCATTGGAGAGTTCATTCTAAGGGCGAGTTTGTTAACACACTTCCTAAATGAAAAGGGAGTTTCTTGATACACTTTCTTCTTACGAAGCGTGAAGACTTTGAAGATCCTCCGACATGAAAGACACAGAAGACGAACTATCACGAGTAGCGTCCAAGGGGGAGTTTGTTGATACACTTTGTGTGGACGTGACTCGGCTCGGTTCAACTCGGCTCGGTTTGACTTGTTTTCGACACGGTTAGGTCCGGCTCAAGCCCGACGTCATGACATTCCTCCGTCGTGCGCCCCAGAGTTCGACACGCGAAGCATGGAGCGCCACAAATCATGTCCCGATGACACATCACATGACATCATCAATGTGATGTCATGATGATGTCATGGTTGACTAAGCTTCATAGTTGTTGAATTTGGGAAAAACAGTTGTCGACGAAACACACTGTTGGGCCGAAAATCATACTAGGCTTTGATCCATTTGGGCTGAAGATTAACATCGACGAAACATGCAATTCGTCACTTGCATGTCGACGAAACAGAAAGTGTTTCGTTGACTTTAGTGTTTGGTCATGTCAGCTTTGCGTTTCGTGATTGTCTGTGTCTGTTTAGTATAAATACCTCTCATAGTTTCTATGTGAAACTGGACATGAGAGACGAGAGCTGTGAGACTTTGAGAGAGAGTCTTAGACATTGTTTGTATATGTTTGTATCCGTTCTCATCCCTAATCAATAGATATTGAATCTTTTAGTTACGCGTGTGTTCTTGTTAACTGTGTTTGGTTAGCACCGTCACGGGGATTCCGCTCCATTACCGTGTTTGTGATAAACAAGGATAGGTTTTCATAATCGATCCACCGGAAAAACAAACGGTACCTACACGCGCATCAAGCGTTGAAATTTCAGCGCGTCGCTTGTTTTTGCTACTACCGGGGAATTCATGCGGGCAGTTCGTGGTCCGAACAACATAGAAGAAAGAAGATTCGAAGACCGAAGACGATTAACAGACAAGGGGGAGTTTGTTGGTACACCTTTTTGTGTTTGTAACTAGTCTTGTTTGCCGTTGTATTTTGTACGGTCTTTTAACGTTTATCGAGTCTGTATTTGCCGTCGACCAAGTCGGACATCCTCCTATCCGCTTGTGTCTGACTTATTTGTCACCTTTTGGTATGTAATGATATATGCACAATGCATGTTGCATATAAGGGTAAAACTGTCTTTATGTTTGTGTTTGTATGAAGTTTGTTGCAACTGTCTGTTTGCAGCAAACATTTCAGTTTTTGCAGCCTTGTGTTTCGTCGAACACATAACGATGAAACAGAACTGTGACCATTTAATCTTGTTTCGTCGTGATCAACGACGAAACTGACTTGTTTTGTTGACCATTGGGCTTCTTCAGGCCCAATGTTGTTTCGTCGAGCCCATGTTTGGTTTCGTCGATGTCTTAGCCCAAACTGCTATATAAACACATTCTGGTTTCACATTGAAACCAGATGAGAGCATACCCTTGAAAGTTATTCTGTCAAACTGTGTGTGTATCAGTTGATCTTGGTTCTCTTCCCATTTAATCAGTAGATTGCGTTTCATTGGTTATACCGTGTGTTCTTACTTACTGTGTTTGATTTGGCATAGTTACGGGGATTCCGCACCCGTGACATTGTTTGTTATAAACAAGGGTTTGGTTTTCGTTATCGATCCTCAGATTTCGGGACCTACATTATTCCCGCCAAAAGTAAGCACCACATAACCGCCACCCCTTATGTATATAATGAACTCGGCCGGCAATGTTTACCGGCACCAAGACAGTTTCCTTCTTAACAGAAATTGTCCATTATTCAATTATCTTTCACTTTGATCATTCAATCGGTTCACAAATGAATCCAATGTATGCAAACGCTTCCGCTGTGAATTATTCCGGTGAACAAGACAAACATCACATTACATGCTATTGACGAAACTTCTGCTCATGTCTTCCTGATGATTGACGAAAGTCCAGCCTGCATATGATCATGACGAAATACCTGTTGAAGAAACACATGTTTTGTTGAATATAAGGGTGTAACGAAAGTCCCCTTGTTTTGTCACTCTTGGTGTTTCGCCATGAGTGTTTCGTCGCCTGAGGATGTTTCGTCAGCTGCACAAGTATTTCGTCGACCTTGCTGCTTATATATACAGCAACCGAAGACAGAACATAATAGAGAACACAAAAGAGAAGTGAGAGACACAAGAAAGAGAACTGAGAGTATTTGTTTTAGAGAGTTTGTTGTTTTTTACTTCTTGTATTATTCTTGTAACAAACTCCGTTGAATCAATTCAAGTGTGCATTTAAACGTTGAATATTTGTGTCGTATGTTCATCTCTCGCTCGGTTTGTGTCGTAACAGGGATTCTGCACCTATTCCGGCATCTGAAACAAGATCTCGTAGTTGTCCGACGATTCGCAAACGGGCCTACAATATGATTGAATAGTTTGCTCAAAACACGGATTTAGTAGCCATTTCAAATGCTCACAGTGGGTCGAAGGAAGAAGGGGTTATCTCATTGAATATAATCATCTTGGTTTCTAACTGACTGACTAAGGGAAAATTACTGTTGTAGGTCCGGCTAGGAGGATCTAGTCGCCTAATCCTTGTGTACAAACCAACCCGGTTGTGCGGAATCCAACTGGAAAGGCACACCGAGATAGAACACGCAAATACACGACACACAATATTCACCGATTAACACCTCTGTATTAATACGTACGAAAGGTTCAGTTACAAGCTCAATGTTTACATTGTACTCTATAAACTCTCTCAAACTCTCGTGAGTGTGTGTTTTTGCTCTATGTGTGCTCTCCTTGTGTCTAACATTTTCTTATCCACAGACTGACTATTCATAGTCATAGCACCACGAAACGGAACTTGGCGAATCAGAACTTGGCGAAACATAAAGCTCATTCGACGAAACACAAGATCAAACAACGAAATGGATCATGGTCGACGAAACACTTTGTTTCGTAGACATTCTTTCCTGTTTCGCCAGTAGTGGGCTTTAGCCCAATGGTTGAGGCCCATTTCTTTGTTTCGCCAACTTTAGTTTTAGCCCATGTGTTTCTTCGTGTAGATATCAGCCCATGGATCAATGTTCATGATCCTTTGATGGTTTGGACAGTTCTTGATCTTGATGTACATGACGGAGGAAAGTCATGTCATCAACCGACATGCGCCAAGTCGAGTCGCGTCCACAAACATGTATCAACAAACTCCCCCTTGGATGCTACTCGCGTGATTCGCCTTTCATGTCTTCTATGTCAAAGTCATGTCATCAACCGACATGCGCCAAGTCGAGTCGCGTCCACAAACATGTATCAACAAACTCCCCCTTGGACGCTACTCGCGTGATTCGCCTTTCATGTCTTCTATGTCGGAGGATCTTCAATGTCTTCACGTCTTTAAAGAAGAAAGTGTATCAACAAACTCCCCGTTTCATGTAGGAAGTATGTTGACAAACTCCCCCTTAACATAAGCTCCCCCTTGAGTTATGCTTGTGAATGACTTGATCATTAGCGCTTGAGATCCTTGTGGTGTTGATGATGGACAGCGGCAACTCGATCATCTTCATCATTTGAGTGCCTTCACGTCGTGTCTTCATTCCGAAGCTTGTCATCGACCATGTTCTCCTTGCCTTTAGAATCTGCACATGCAAGAGATCTAAACGCGTAATGAGAACAACTGCTTGGAATATAGTTAGTATAAACAAACGACACACGTATGACCATATTTCAATCAAACACCGTCCGACAGTTTGAAAGTTTAATAAATTTATCAATTTTAGATTTTAACTTTCAAAACATGCAAATTTTGACCGTTTATGAAGATTTAGTCAATTCGGTTTTTCGTTCAGGTTTCAGGTAACGAAGACTCGAGCTCCAACATCGTACGATCGAAAATAAGATAGAAATAAAATCTTTTGGCTTTTAGAAAGTTTATATTAAAACACACCTAAAATCTTTTTTGGTATTTTTGAATATTTGAAATGTAAAGACAGAAAGCAGTAAATAAATATTTACAGACATTCTTTTTGCGAGTTTCGAGGGTAAGAGAATCATATCAGTGTACTACGGTCATGCCAAAACGCTCTTGTTGTTCAGTTAGTTAACGTTAAGATAAGCATCTTATAACAATTATCGGTATTGTTGTTCACTTAAGCTCAACTTATCAGATGTAATCATGGCGAAGGGATACGTTAATTTATGATTTTTACTTACGGACCGGTGTTCATCCACATCACGACACATTCCCGTATCAAGGTATGCACGAGGGTTCATCTTACCGGTGAGTATACCGATTATCATCTGTTTGACCGTATATGATGTGAGATTCTCACTTATTTTGATTTTGAAAACAAGCCCTATGTGATAGAATCACTTATTGATGAGGAACTTGATTTTCATCTGCATGAGGGCACAGGAGCAAGTCCGTGAACAGGTTAGTACTTTCGTACAGCAGAGAGACGAACTTGACTTCCGGATAAAAGTGATATTTTATCACTTATTTTTTTGGACATGTGATTGTTTATCACTTATTGAGGACGTATGCAGTATGTACACGTATGTATAGTATCATGGAAGATCTAGACTTGCGTCCCCGTTATTTTTCCGGTAAAAGAAACAACCATGATACCCAGATGATAAGCAGCATAAAGACCGAATATCTCAGAACCTCGGCAATCTATCAAACGTAATTTCGGTACTAAGACCATATGCCAATGAATGGTTCCCACCTGGTCTTCAGTCGGTTTAGGATTTATATCACCCTACACACTTTAAAATGATTGTGAGCCTACCGATACATCTTATATAGAGCTGCTTATCGTTTTTCATTTAAGGTTTAAAGAGGTTTGGATAGACCACTGATGTACTATCATATTCTCTTTTGCTCGCCAAGAAACTCATTTTTGTTTTTCTATTGTTTTTGTGTTTTTGAAATTTTTCGATGTTTTTGGATTTTCAAATTTTGGATTTACTCCCCTTAAAATCAACAAACTAAGATAAATTTAAAACACAAAGGTATGTACAAAAATGATTTTCCGATGTTGGTTTTACTCTTGCTTGACCTTAATGCCGTTTACCAATAGTAAAAAGTCAAATCTTGATTTGTCAAATGCTTTGGTAAAAAGGTCGGCACGTTGGTCATCGGTGTGGACCTTGACAACATTGACGAGTTTCATAGTGAAACAATCACGTGTGAGGTGATATTTAAGTTCAACGTGTCAGGCCAAAGAGTGTTGTACGAGATGATAATAATTCATAAAGCAGCTTAAATATCGACAGGCATAGGAGAGATTAGAAATTCAAAACCGTATCCTGCAACTGCTTCATGCATTGCAAGGAACCTGAGTGCTCTCCCAAACTGGATATCCACCCGGTGTGGACTTCAAGGCCGATTTTTGTAGCTACTGAGAAATCTCTTCACAGCAACAAGATCAAACACCTCCGGATCCGGCTGGTCTTACACATTGCACCAGCGAAGGCCTTTGTCTTTCTCTTTCAGAAGTAGTGTGCGGATGTTCAATCCACGCCAAGGCATCTGCACACATTTCATAGTATTCTTTCCTGAGGACCCGATCAAAAACCATAACAACCGAATTTTGGCACATTTTTCATCTGGTCGAATTTTTCAACTTCATTCCTTTTTCACCAACATATTCTTCTTCTTTTCTTTTTCCTTCTCTCTCCATCAATGGCAACAACATTCTCCTAGATGTAACAATATTTTGGAGCCTTATGTCGCCGATCTTGTGCATGAACGCTCCACTGTCAACAATCCTAAGACTATCAATAGCTCCTCCTGGAACATCCTGCACACTCATTCAGAGATTAGTTGGAGAGGGGGACCCAAGCCTTCACAGACTTGGGTCGTCCATCATCATCGAGAATTGTAACATCCATTTCCCGATGATTCGGAATTGCGGTAGCTCCCTCTGAAACAGTTACCGATTTTGGTTTCCAAATCTGTTTCAGTTTTTCATGTTTAACATCCGATTTGACAGATTTTGTTTGGATAACCTCCGGTTTTAACACCTATTCAACTTCTTTGTGTTGTTTCTTTTTCTGCTTCATTTCCCGTTGTTTAACAAGACGAGGATCCTGTTTTGGTGAAACAGATCTTTTATGGTAATTGTTACCATGGGGGGGTTCAACCTTTGACTTTCCCTTGGTGAGATATGGACAATTCTTAATGATGTGTCCATACTCACAGCATTCAAAGCATGATCTCCGCTCAACAAACCTCGGAGTATCATAACTGTAAGAGCTTGATGATGAACTTCGTGATCTTGAGGTACTTGGTCCTACATCACAACCGTTTGTTTGTTGTGTATAGTTATTTTGATTGTTTCTTTTCAAAATTTTACTTTGTTTAACAAAAACCGAGTTGGATTTGTTTTCGAAAGTTTCAATCTTATCAGTCCCTCTTGAATTCACGAAGTTTATCTTCCGAAACTTATTCTTGTTTTGGTTCTGTTTGCCTTTTCCATGTTCTTGGGAGGCATGATTTTGTTCACGGAAATCATCAACCTTTGCTTTCAACTTATGAAGATATGGACAATTTCGAATTATATGTCCAATTGTACCACATTCAAAACATGATCTTCGTTCAACAAGCCCCGAAGTATCATGTGATCGTGTTGCCGATGATGATGAACTTTGTGATCCCGAGGTACTAGGTTTTGAATTGCTTGGTTCATTTCTTTTTAGTACTTTTGCTTGTTTAACGAAATCCAAGTTAGATTTGTTTTCAAAAGTTTCGACTTTGTCCGTTCTCTTTGATTTCACAAAGTCCACCTGCTTGTTCTTCTTTTGGGTTTGTTTCTTCTGACCCTTAGTCGGTGATTTTCTTTTTGGTTTGGTATGATTTGGCTGCCTTTTCTCTGTTGGTAATTTCTGATTGCCGTATTGTTTTCGAGTTTCGGCCTTTGGAATAGGAGGACACTGTGTAACTGTAACATGTGGTCCTGTCTTTCCCAAAAATTACTTGTCGAATTTTCAAAGACTTTACTGATTAAGGATTGATTAACATTCTTAATAGGAAAATCTTTGTCTGAGTAAATTTTATCATCACCAACAAGAGTGTACAGCAAATTCACACTCTTCGACTCGTTTGCAGACGAGGACTCGATTGCAATAGTCTTAGCGGGTTTTGCAGGAGGATCACATAAAATATGATTCTCAAAAGGTATGTCCTCTTCTTTGATTTCCGCATCAGACTTTGCTGGATTAGTATCATCGGATTCATCATCAGAAGAATCAGCATCCTCAATAATAACAGGAGGATCCTGATTCGGTTCAGCAGAAGACACACATGCATCTGCTGATACCTCTGAATCTGATGATACTTCTTTCCTGTATCCGAGTCCTATTGCAAATTCTTTAATGTCTAGAGGCACAGATGGTTCAAAGAAAGTTCTATCCTCTTCATCAGGCATTGCATCATAATTGTGTCTCACAGGTGGTGGACATTTCTTGTAACCTATGCATGTGACATCCCGTTTTTCTTTCTGAACGTCAATGATGTGATCCAACACATAGCTAGAGCTGAAATAACTGTCTAGCTTGAGCTGGATCGCCTCACTTTCCGTTTTCACACAAGCCATCTCTTTTTGCATTATCTCAAGGCGAGTTATATACAAATTAATGTCAGTTTGTTTTCTGGAAACCATTTTAGTTAATTCGGTTTTATCTTTCTTTAATTTCTCAATTACCGATTTAAACTCCTTTTCATGGTTTTCATAAAACACGTTGGCTTCAGTGCACTTTGAAAGATGTTTGCTTTGTGTTTGCTTTGCAACTCACACCACTTATCATTCAATGTAACATGTTTGTCTTGCAAGTCAAACAAACTAGCTTGTAAAGCATCATGTTTGCCTTGCAACTCAGACATGTTTGCCTCTAAATCAGCACATTTAACACTCAAACTATCACAATTATCACAGATAACAGCAGTGGGTTCATCGACACTTACCTGACTTGATGAACTGTCGACATTAGCCATAAAGGCTGAATGGAGAGAAGATGAAGAATAAGCAGCTTGATCCACCAAAATAGATCTTCTTTGAGTTCCTGCTGCAGCTTCTTCCAAAAGCTCATCAATATCTGCATCGACTGACGCACTTGATGTGTCATCCACCTGATCATCGCCTGAACTCGAGGATTCTTCATCTGAACTTCTACTGTACCCAGAAGAGTCTTCATCCTCAGAAGATTCACCACCATTGGCGGAAGATTCTCCACCACTGGCGTGATTTAAAGCCTTGACAACCTCAGGAAAACACGCTGTTCCATCCGGAGCATCACCACTCAACTGGATTGACCAATCACAACCTTCATCTACTTGAACCACGAGTGCCTGGTTGGCATTTGATGGTCCTGCTTGGCCTTGGTTATTGACAGGTATCAACGTACGCTCAGTATTCCTGTTCTGACTTTAATGGCTGCCTTGGTTTCTGAAAGGATTCTGGTTCTCATGCTGTGCTGGCTTTGTACATTCCCTTTTGAAATGACCCCGTTCACCACAGTTAAAGCACTTTACTACCTGTTTATCGAACCCATACTTGGTGTCTTTCTTGCTTTCCAAGCTGGTTCTCCCAGTTCTTTCCATGAAATCCTTTGCCCTCCTCACAGCACTTGCAAAGGCCCACTTGATGTCCATTAAATCCATCTCTTCCTTATCTATCTGCTGATAGTCTTCTTGTGTCAGATTAATGTTGCCAATCTGACCTTCCACTAACCCACAGTATGCGCTCACCGAAGTGTTAAGCAGCTCCATATGCTCCTTAGCTACTTCCACACTGACTTTTGAAAAGCTTGATGTGTCGAGCCGTACTGTATTTGGCTTTGATTGCTGACCAGCAGATGATGTACTTCCATAACAAGCTTGTTGCTGAGCAGGAAGTGGATTCCCATATAGATCAGTTGCTATAGTAGATGGCCGATAGGCTTGCTGCTATTGAGGAACTGGCTGTAGAGGATTTCCATACAAGTCTGTTGTCGGTGCTGGCTTGACAGGAACTTGTATTGGATTCCTATATAAATCTGTGCTCGTGACAAATGCCGTCTGAAGAGGAGCATGAGACACTGGTCTTGCAGAGGAGGTGCTTGAGGTTCCATAATACATCTCTGGATTCTGTGGAACTGGAACCTTCTTTGCCTTTAGAGTTTCTTCCTGATCCTTGTTCTCTAAAAGCTGCATGAAGTCGTTGATGTTTGTGGTAGCCAAAACCCCGTTGTATTTCAGAATTTCCAAGAAACTATTCCACTGGGTGGCAATGCATCAGCAAACTTCTTCACTACCTCCACTGGAGTCATTACAACCCCAAAATTACCCAATTCGGTAAGCAAATGATAAAACCGACTTGTCATGTCTCCCAAAGACTCCTTATCCATACACGTGAAGCCATCGAATTCTTTCTTGAGTAGATCATGTCACAATTGACGTGTTGCTTCATTTCCTACCCCTCTGGTCTTCAACGCGTCCCACAACTTCTTTGTTGTCTTGAAACTGAGAAACTGATGGTAAATATCTTTGCTTAACGCCTGAGTAAGAATGGCGTATGCTTTCTTTTCCAGATCATACGTCTTTTTCTGATCTTCAGGAAGATCGGCAAACGTAGCAGCAGATGAAGCGGCAACCTCTATTGTTTGGTCGAAATCTGTGGTGAAACGTAACCACAACTCTGTATTTTGACCCAGCACGTACGTGTAGAACCTATCAACCCATCCCGGATATTCCTTTAAATGCATCAACTTTGGAGGTCGATTCAAACTTCTGGTTTTGCTTTCGCTTAAGAGAATACTTTGAATACTGGGCATCTGATTTGATACGAAAGCCCATTGACCGGTTGAGATAGCGTTTGTTTGCGAAGAAGTGGATACGGGAGATTCGGCCCATAATGGGGATAGACTAGTATTCCTGTACTTTCCCTCATCCGGAGACGGAGTTCCCCACCAACTTGGGTTCATGATTGATAAAGAAAAGTAAATACCTGAAAATCACACCTCAAACAGACAGTTAAGTCACAATTTCACACCTTCTGTCTAAAATTAAGTGTTTCGACGAAAGCAAATTTTGTAAACTTGTTTGACGAAACAAGAAAGTCTTTGACTATTCGACGAAACAGGATTGAAGTATGATTGACCAACGAAACAGATTTTAATTATTGGGCTTTTAAATTGACCAAACAGAAGCCCAAAAGATTGATTATTCTTGTTCAACGAAACTGTTTTTGGGCTTCTTAGACGACGGAACAATATAGGCCCAACAAATCGGCGAAACAGATTCTCGGCCCAAGCGACTAAATGACCCACTACGTGACGAAATAGGGAGACCTTGACAGTTTTGACAAAACAAGATTAATGAGTATGATTATCCGACGAAACAGTGGCCCAATCTGAGTTCGACGAAACGAATTTTGGGCTTTCAAAACAGGCCCAAGCAGACTTTTGTTTCGTCAAAGAACTAGTCCACTTTTCAGTTTCGTCAAGGCTGATTTTGACGAAATGGAAATTGTGTTTCGTTGAATGTCTGTTTCGTCGAAAAAGGTGGTTCTTGACTTTATCCTTATCCTGACACAACAGTCCTGCTTTCGGCTAAGACATGCCTCTTTTCACCAAACAAGTATGGTTTGAATATTATAATCAATTTCAACTTCCAATACACAAACACTTTTCACAAATAATTTCTAAGGATCAAAAAGTTGTTTTTATGAAGAACAACTTAAAGGTATGAAGAACACAACCTAGAAATATGAGTTTTCCGGTGAACTCACAAACTTCCGAAACCCGGTTTTGCTAAAATGTTTAATAAAAACCAAAGACTAACATATAAGCATGAGAATAACACGGTTTTTAACAAAACATAAAGCAAAACACAAGATTAAACCCGATTTTAAGATGTTTTCCAGAAAATATAAACTTTAAAACTCGAAAAACAACCAAGAACACCTTGGTTTTAACAAGGAGAAGAGCCAAGGCTCTGATACCACTTGTAGGTCCGGCTAGGAGGATCTAGTCGCCTAATCCTTGTGTACAAACCAACCCGGTTGTGCGGAATCCAACCGGAAAGGCAAACCGAGATAGAACACGCAAATACACCACACACAATATTCACCGATTAACACCTCTGTATTAATACGTATGAAAGGTTCAGTTACAAGCTCAATGTTTACAGATGTACTCTATAAACTCTCTCAAACTCTCGTGAGTATGTGTTTTTGCTCTCTGTGTGCTCTCCTTGTGTCTAACATTTTCTTATCCACAGACTGACTATTTATAGTCATAGCACCACGAAACGGAACTTGGCGAATCCGAAACTTGGCGAAACATTAAGCTAATTCGACGAAACACAAGATCAAACGACGAAATGGATCATGGTCGACCAAACACTTTGTTTCGTCGACATTCTTTCCTGTTTCGCCAATAGTGGGCTTTGGCCCAATGGTTGAGGCCCATTTCTTTGTTTCGCCAACTTTAGTTTAAGCCCATGTGTTTCTTCGTGTAGATATCAGCCCATGGATCAATGTTCATGATCCTTTGATGGTTTGGACAGTTCTTGATCTTGATGTACATGACGGAGGAAAGTCATGTCATCAACCGACATGTGCCAAGTCGAGTCGCGTCCACAAACATGTATCAACAACTGTTTTTGGAAATAATTTGTTCTAGGCTTTAAAAATAATTTTTTGCTTCCAGATGTTAAATTTAGTTTCACTCTTTGTTATCCGTCTAAAATTAATTTGTTATTCTTTTGAAGTTTTATTTTGTTTCAGTTTTTAACTTAAATGTTTATTGTTCTTTAAATTAAGTTAATTTTGAATATTTTAGAACTTAATATGAACATAAACAGGAAATGCCATTACAAAGAAAAACTATAGGTAAAAATTAATCACAAAAGTGAATAGAAAATTAACGGTTTTCATTATCAATCTAAAGATTCAACAATATCTATCATAGAAAGTTTGAAAGGATTCGATAATACGATTTTTCATTTATGTGCTACAAAGATTCAGAAATCTTTCAAAAAAAAAAATAAATAAATATAACTAACTTTTTTTAAGAATCTTCAAGATTCATTTGTGTGCTTGTTAATCAACTAAAGCTTAGAAAAAACGCCGTTGTAACTGTTGTGATTCTTTTGCGGATCATGGGACCGGATTTGGAAGGCCCAACACCACCACACTAGCTACATTTCTTCATTCTGAGATACTAGATCTGTTGTTCAAAGTAGTCTTCTATCATGAAACTGGAGAAATTCATGGAAATCTCAACACCCTTTGAACTTTGAGAACATTCCATATTCCGATTAGGCAAGTGGCTCTAAATTTCCCAATTTAGTGCACTACTCTCAAAATTTCCACCATTGAGTTCTGATCAAATTCGACTGGACTTCGGCTTTTCTCATAGAGATCGTCATACATGCAATGTCGCATAGGACCCGAAAGCTAAAGATTGAATTCTTGAGTGACAAGCAAACAAGGAGTGAACTTGATTTATCTTTGTTTCGATCTTGTTATCTTGAAAACTCTTTTTGAACATTGACTTTGGGCTTAAAACAAGTCCATCTCCAACATGCGATTTCTGCGCTGGCCACATTGAATGTTGAGCGCATTACATTTACCTTGCAACATCCTAATGAACGTCAGTTTGTGATCTCCGCACCAAGGATCGACTCTTGTGTCGGATCGCTAGGTTTTCATTATCTGCCAAAGATCTTCATTCATTAAAGATATTCCGCCGTAAATCTCTTGAGAAGCAACCCAAGTTTATCGAATTGATGATCAACACATTCCAGCAACTCTATAAGGCAGATATAAAAAGATAAAAAAAGGCAGATAGAAGTCAGGATCAATTCAACCAAAACATTATACAACTTTTTCATGGATTCCAAACCAGATTCGTATAATGGTTTTTACATCTTGCTGACTCAATCAATCACAAATATGCCTTAGAATTTTAGGTTTGATCATTTTCTAATTCAAGAATGTTAAAAAGAGTTTCTTGGCCAAAGCCGGTCCCGAGACTCAAGGCGTATAGTTTGATCATATTCTAGGCGAGAAGCGCAAAAAAAGCGCGGGCCCCAGAAAAAAAGCGCATTTAAAAAACCCTAAAAAGATATATATTCGGTATTAAAAAATAATTCTTTTATTTTCTCAAAATACTAATATATTGGAATACCAAAACTTGTATGATAACACCTTTTTCATAATTTGAATTGCATAATCTACTAAATAAAGTACCAAAACATTATAATACAAAATTTCTTCATTAATTATCAAACGCATCAGATGTGTTAATTATTATTAGATTAGTGTGAGCTAATTTAAAAAGGATTCATTAACATTCATTAACAAAAAGTTCAAAAAGTAATTATTATTTTTTTTAAAAAAAGTAATTAGTTGTAAACTAGAAAAGCTTCTTCATCGATCATCAAAACCATCATGTGTGAATTATTATTAAATGTGCATGGGTTAATTAAAAAAAGGTGTTTAATTATTATTAAATGCGCTTTAAATACCGAAGCGCATCCACTGAATATCTCGCCTAGGCATCCATATCAGTCGCTTTTGAAAACTATCATAATATATATAAATAATTTAACTCCATAAAAACGCCTTGGCCGGGATTTGGCTCTCCAACCCCTTGGTGTGGCCCTATAAACAGCAAAAGATAATGTTCTTAAAAATCATGATAAATTTGTTTGGTAAGATAAGTGATTAGCAAGCAATTAAAACCACACTTAAGCCCAATTGAACTTGAATTAAGATGTAAGGGATAGTTAACAGTTACCAGAAAGACTTAATCAACTCATTTGTAGCTACACTAGTCTCACTATTCTGAAACTTATAGAATATATTCTGCAAAGCCAGAGGAATGCTACCCGATGACATATCATTCTCAGTTGTCGGAATATGATATACAACCTGATTCAAAAGTTAAACATGAGTGACCATATTATACTTTTAGTGAGAATTGAATGATGGGCCATAATGTGAAATCACCAACCTTTCTGAAGTAAGCTGTATGGTATAATGTCTGTATCAGCGAATTCATATAGCAAGTAACTCCTTCATTTTTAAGTCCAGCATAATCCGTTTACAACTTTTAGTATATATATTAAACTGCAGATCCACAAAATCGGCTCAAAATTTAAATTGAAAATGTCCTTAAATTACAATAGATGTAAGGGGTAGCTTTAACAGTTACCTGGGTCGAGATTGTCTTCGAAATCCAATGAGCAGTCAACGATCGTTCTTCAACACCCTGCATGATGATACCAATTTTCTGTTAAGCTTATCAGGTCATGATAAAATCGAATGGATGCTGTAAATTAAACCGCTGCCTGTTTCTAATCACAACCAACGCTTAATCCAAACAAGATAAAAATACAAACTGAAGAAAAGAATTTAAATTAAATGCAATTCACCGATTTTGTGATATCAGGAGGCTTGATTTCATCAAACCCAGCCGATAAAGCAGTGGCCATATAAGGTTGTTTGACGCTGCGCGGCCGTTTGTTGAATATTACCTGATAAAAGAATAGGAGAGATGCTAGGGTTTTTATAATGGGGTTGTCGTTCTAGAATTACAATTTTAACCCCATTATTTTTTTTTCATTCTACTCCTTGAATTTAGTTTAATTGTAAAAATCCTGCCGTTCATATTTAATGAAATATCAGATTTGAGATATCAAAATAAAGACCAACAAGATGAAGGTTCTAGAGATATTAAATTATGGGGCTACCCTACAAACATTAACAATTTCAACCGCATTTATTTTCATCCCCCCCCCCCACTTGTTTATTCCTAATAATAATGTAAGCGTTCATATTTAATAAAGTAATTTTATATCTTCCTATTTTTTAACCTAAGTGTCTTTGTATAGGTGAACAAATCAACAAACCGATGATAAGAATTATTGTTTTTGAAATTGCTTATATTGTCAAAGAATCCTAGCAAAAACTCTCACTGTTTCAGTAGGCTCAATAACAATATTCATTGACAAGATACGAGGTTTTAGTGATAGTTATTTTTTTATTTAGATAACTTCTTTAGTTACTCGTGTCAGAGAAGTAATTTTCTTAAATTTATTCGTTTTCTGACCTATCTCAAAAATAACTATTGCTTTGTGTGATAAAGTTAGAATAATCTTCAAACGCAGTGACCATAGTAATATTCAAACAAGTTCTTTCGAATAAGTATGGTAGTCCATCTCATCAAATATGTTTTGGTGATTTATGTTCACTTTTAACTTTCTTAATTATTTTGCTTTCAGGTTTCATGTGATCTTGCCTTGTGGAATATTACCTGCAAGGATGGAAGTCGTTAAGTCCCTTAGATGAACAAGATACAATAGGAGTGCTACAAAATTGGAAAAACTAAAAGGTAAAAATTTGTCATACAAGCGAATAGACAATTAACCGTTTCCGTTATCAATCTAAAGATTCAACAATCTATCATTGAGAGTTTAAAAAGGTTAGACAAATAAGTTTTTTCATCATTATACTACAAAGATTCAGACTATCATAAAAAATAGATATAACTTCTTTTTCCAAAATAATCTTCAATATTCATTAGTATGCATGTTAATCAATTAAAGCTTAGAAAAACCACCACTGTTGTGATTCATTTGCGGATCATGGGACCATATTCCGATGGCCCAACACCACCACACTAGCTACATTTATTCATTCAGAGATACAAGTTCTATTGTTCAAAGTAGTCTTCTATCATGAAACTGGAGTAATACATGGAAATCCCACCACCATTTGAATTTTGATTAGGCAAGTGGCTCTAAATCCTAATTTTTGCATTGCTCTCTATCTATGCATGATGACGTTGCGATACCTTCAACCATTGAGTACTGACCAAATTTCATCGGTCTTCTGCTTCTCAAAGAGATCATAATCTATGCAATGTCGCATATGACCCTAAAGCTAACGTTTAAATTCTTAGGTGATAAGCAAGCAAGAAGGGGTGAACTTGATTTATCATTGTTTAGATCTCTATAGCTTGAATACTCTGTTCAAGCATTGACTTTTGGCTGAAAACAAGTCAACCTCCAACATGCGATTTTCTGGTTCTGGCCACTTTGAATTTTGAACGTTTTACATTCACATTGCAACTTCCAAATGAAAGAAAGTTTGTGGTCTTCGCACCAAAGATTTCATCATTTACCTATAATGGCATTGCTCAGTTTTCGTTATTTGCCAAAGATCTTCTTTCATTAAAGACAATCCGCTGTAGATCTCTTGAGAAGCAACCAAAGCTTATTGAAATGATGATTGTCACACCCCCAAAATCCACCTGCGGAGTATCACCGCTTGGGAGCGTGACATGACCAGGATCAAGCCACCAATCATATTGAACATGTAGTTAAATCGTAGAAGTTATCCATCAATACGAAAGGTGTTTATCAAAAAAACCAACATAAGTAAATGTAGCGGAAGCATAATGTATAAACCCAAACATAAGTGTTAATGTTTGAAAAGTAATAAGTGTTTATTCACGATCCAAATCCCACAACGACCTGCTCCTCCTAGTGCAAGCTCCTTTAGTACCTAAGGCCCTGCAAGGCATGCAGCAGAGAGTCAACAACTAGTTGAGCGAGTTCACAGAAAGTAAGAGCGTAATAGTAAGTTCATGAGTATCAGGTGGCTCTACTGGGCCGATATAGGTTTCCATTGGTGGGGCTTCCCATGTTATTAATCCACTAGACTATGCGTTACCATAAGTGTTCTACATATCCCGAGAACAGTAATACGTACAATTTACGTAGGATTTACGTAAGTATCCTTCACAACCGAGGATAGGGGTACGTGGGGGTTTATGTAGGTTTTACGTAAGTGCCTGACACAACCGAGGCAGTAGTGAGTATCCGTTCACGTAGGTTTTACGTGAGTGTCCTTCGCAACCTGAGGACAGTGAGTAGCTTAGGTATACGTAGGTTTTACGTATGTATCCTGCACAACCGAGGACGATGGTATGGTAGTCTAGTAATGGTACCCGTATGAATCTATTCAACATTATCTTTTCAATCCCATTCCCAACACCCCGGGAATCCCATGCCTTGGTAAGAGTGTGAACTCACCTTGGGTTTGCTCGGCAGATACACAAAGTTCGGTTAAGCTATATAGTGATCAAACACGTCCTAGCATGGTTATCATACAAGTCAGGTTCGTATTCGAATATAGCACACAGGTTCTACACGTATTGTGGCAATTATAATCATGGCATGCACAAGTATTCATAGCAGTCCAATAGCAGACACGTAACAAGTTTCAAGTATCCGTCCCAATCAATTGGGCTCGTGACAGTGCAAGTCCAAACAGTGTGCATGTGTAGCTGGTCTCGAGTCGAGACTAGGGATCTCGAGTCGCAACAAAAGGAGGTCTCGACTTGTGCCTAAATCACTCGAGACTAGGTGGTCACGAGTCAGGTCTCGAGTCGCAACGGGACTCGCAAATGCAGGTCTCGGGTTGTCATGATCAGGTCGAGATCACACGGTCTCGAGTCGCAACCGGACCCGCAACCGTGGTCTCAGTTTGTGTTGTTTGTGTTGATAAGGTGGTCTCGAGTCGAGACTGAGGGTTCTCGACTCGCAACCCTGGTCGAGACAACGTGTAACAGATTTCCATCTTTTGCAGCTCAATCAAATCCTAAATATCAGCAAACATCTTGGCAATTTCGAAAAACAGATCAATCAACACAATATCCAAACATACGGTTAACCTAATATCGATCAAACAGGCCATCACATCATGAACTCGTATGAACCCTAACCCAATCAACATGAACAATATTCACATGAACAATAATCTATCCATTTATATGAACATCAACCTATATACGCATAACCGAATTTTTTGTGCATAATTTTCCATCGTTTACTAGCATGCATAACCCTAATGTAAACATATACAATCAAAACAATCACAACGTCATCTAATATAAACTAACCGATTATATCATCAACATCACCAAGCATGAAATCGGTAAACATATACTAACCGGGTTAGAGGATTGAAACAAGTGAGGTCTCGAGTGAACAAGGGTGATCCGAACAAGGAATGATCTTCGATCGCCAAAGGGTTGTTGCCGTCGGTTTGAGAGAGAGAATGAGAAGCTAGGGTTTTGTGTGTGATAGTGTTTTTGTGTCACACCCCGATTTCCACGTGTCACCGGTGGGCCCGGTGGGGGAGTATCGTGACGTGGTTGGCAACGTAATAGTCAAACAACACAATTTAATAATGCACAGCGGAAGCAAATTTAAAATAAGATACAACCGAATTTATTTATTGTAATCAAAGTCACAATATCCGGTGTTTATCCACAGCAGGATCGAAACAAAATAACATTTATAGTTCAACAGACTTCTGGCATCCTAAGCTTGCGAGACTTTTTATTGATGCTTAAGAGACAATCCAGCCAATTTCGCTTAGTACCTGCATTCAGTCTTTTTGGGAAAATACGTCAGTTTACACTGGTAAATACAATCAACCGACTCATTTTGGAAAATGATTAAAAATTGGTTTGGATGCGCAAGGCATAAACATTTATTTAACTTGGGAGAATTATTTAACATTATAATCTTGTGAACGAATTACATGTTACTTATGCGTTCAGTAGCCCGGATCTTGTCCGGGTTAAAGATCAATAGACACACCACTTTAAGTGAGTTATACACGGGAGTACGCCTACACCCCGTGCTCAGGTCGTGGCCATCTCGTAAGATGATGCCAAGGATATCCGGGACATGGTCATTAACCCCCCAAAGGCTGTAAAGTAAACAAGACTGTTTAAACGAGCCGATCAAATTATTCAACTACCCACTAAGCGTGGAGATTCGATGCTCGATCAAGCGGCACGCTATGTACCGTAACCCAAGCCCGTATAGGGAAAATAAGTTGAGAGTATTTACCTGATGCAAGTATTAATCACAATAAGCAAAATGCACGTAGCTTTTACTGGTTCTCCTAATCTGGAACGAAGGTTTAATATAACCTATTAGAATACTAACGGGTCTTTAATCAAGCTTAAGCTTAGACCGGTCAGTTTTAACGATACGGTTCGTACGCACGATTAAGCGAAGACCGGATAGAATATGATTTAGACCCGACAAGTTTGATGACTTGTTTAATATGAGTTTACTATTCACATTCTGGGTTTTGAGATAAAAATGATATCGTTTGACCCGTTTCGGCTAGTTTATGCAAACTAGTTACATAAACCGAACCGAACGCGTATAATGCATAACGGGTAACCGAAAGGGTCGCGAACAGGTTTCCTAAGTTAATACGCTTTAATTATGTTGTGATATCATTATGATATCTTCCATAATGCCCATAACGAGTTTAATCCCTAAGTATGCCCCGTAGGGGTATTTCGGTCATTTTAAGGGTTATAAAAGAGATTTATAATACTTCTGAGATACGGGTCTGATTTAATCAGCAAAATTATTAATTTTAACAGACCACAACAGTTGGTGAAGAGTCTCATTTCCCAAAATGGCTTTAAACCCAAATTATGCGTTTAATACGCGTATGAAGCCGTTTTAAGCGACGTACGGTTTAGAATACCATTCTGAGTTTTCTGATCAGCAAAACAGGCTCAAAACACTCTATTTATTATTTTAAATCAGTGGCAATTGGATTGGTATCAAACGGATTCGTAAAACTCGTTTTATGGCCTAAAAGGGCATATTCGGTATTAACCGAATTAATGCGATAAGCCTAGCTTAAGATCAGTTTAAAAATAATTAAAAATCTTCAAAAATCTCAAAATATTATTTAACATCAGTGGGTAAAAGTTTTTGGTACCGAAAATCGGGTTTAGATAGGCTATGCGCTAATCGCGCCGTTTAATTAATAAAAAGCTTATTATTTACGCTAATGCGCATATCTCTTAATCTAGACTTCCGATTGACGTGAAAATTTACGTACATGTTTAATGATCAGTAGCTAAGATTATTGTACTTCCACATTTTCAAAATTCTCGTTGTATGGTCATAAGGGCATTATGGTCCAATTTAAGCGATTAACGGGAACGTGTGCATGCATCGGATAATCAACGAAACAAGTACAGAGACTTATCCTATCATGCAACCCTACCCTAATGAAGCACTAAGGCATCTTCGAATCAAACTAAAGCGGGTCAGAACCGAAGTCAAAGCAAAAGTCAAGGTTTTGCGCCTTTCGGTTCCGAACCGGGTTTAAACAGAAATTTGTCGAGTCGGGCAAGCGTAGACAAGTTTTTATACTTATTACCATGTTATATTAAGGTTAAAACAGGTTACACACCTCTCGGATCATTAATCGTGCATTAAATCGTATTTTGTAATTCTGTTGACTTTTTCGGTCAACGTTTGACCCGACAAACGACCTAGTTAGGTCTGGAATTGGTACTTGCCCTTATAAGGGTTTGATACCCATATAATTACCTATCTAACGGTACATTTAATTTGACATACGACTGAGCTATCGACACTTAATCACGAAGTCAACCGTTAAGCACGATATATTGACTTTTAAGCTATTTATAAAGCTAGAATTAATTTAGAAGGGTTAGGCAACTTACTAGATGATTAATGGTTGATTAGGAAGGCCCTTGATCTGCTTGTAAGCTCCTCCAATGCTCAGATTGCTTGTAAATGGTGTGAGGAAAGGTTGTGACTTGAAGGTCCTTTATATAGTGGATTAAGACACCATAGATGATTGACAAACATGTCTAGGACACCCCACAACTTATTGACACATGCCCTAGTGTTCTAGGGGGTGTTTTAGGGGCCAATGGGTGAAGAATGATCGATCAAAATGGAGTAACATGGCTGTGGCAGACAAGGGATCAAAAAAATAAAGTTTCGGACCAGATGTAGCAGTCGCGTAGCGCTACTGCATGAGCAGTTAGTGCTCGCGCTACGCGAGCCCCTAGGGTCATCCAACAAAACTTTTATTATTTGCAGTTTTGGTCCCTGGCTCTTCAAACTTTGACTAGGCACTTGTTTATTGCAGTTTGAGCCCTCGTAATTGATCTATAAGGGCCTCAAGACATATACCCACTTTGTTAAGTCCCCGGGTAACTTTATTGTTACCCGAAAAGGCCTAATTTTCAATGTTGACACTTTAACCCCTCGCACACGAATCAGATCACAACTTTCTCATACGTTATCGAAACTTTACGAAATTTAAACCGTGTATTCTAGTGAGCATAATTAACCGTTACAAGGCTTCGGGTTTGTCAAAAGGTCACTCAGAGGTATACTTTAAACATGTTGACACATTTAGCCCCTGTAATTTGAACTCTCTCACTTTTAGCTTCGTATGATCCATGATTTATTCGTTTGAAGGTATGAGCATCGTGTAGGGTTAATGTACATTATGTTTATTCACAGTTGACACTTAGAATACGTATATTCACATACTTTGCATGTTTGTCAACTTTAGTCCTTCTATAATATTTCTTCCACACGTTTAAACATTTGACACGTGTCTACATATTATAGGACGTGAATTTCCGAGGTGTTACATCCTCACCCCCTTAAAATAAATCTCGACCCGAGATTTACTGAAATAAGTAAGGGTACTTTTCTTTCATCGTGGATTCAACTTCCCACGTGTATTCGGGACCTCTACGAGCATCCCATTTGACCTTTACAATAGGTACGTGCTTCCTTCTAAGCTTCTTCACCTGTCGATCTTCAATCGACAAAGGTTTTTCAACAAATTTTAAGCTCTCGTCTATATGCACATCTGAGTGTGGTATGATTAGTGACTCGTCAGCGGTGCACTTCTTCAGGTTGCAGATGTGGAACACATTGTGAATCCCACTGAGCTCTTCAGGTAAGTTTAGCTTATAGGCAACTGATCCGACACGTTCGATAACCTCGAAAGGCCCTATGTATCTCGGGCTTAGCTTGCCTTTCTTACCAAACCGCATCACCCCCTTCCAGGGTGACACTTTAAGTAGGACTTTGTCACCTACTTCGAAGTGAAAATCCTTACGCCTTGGATCAGCGTAACTCTTCTGCCTATCCCGGGCAGCCTTGAGACGGTCACGAATCTGGACAATCTTATCCGTTGTTTCGAACACTATCTCTGGTCCTGATAACTGGACATCTCCAACCTCCGCCCAACACACTGGCGATCTACACTTTCTACCGTACAATGCCTCAAAGGGTGCAGCCTTAATGCTGGTATGGTAGCTATTGTTGTAGGAGAACTCGATTAATGGTAGGTTCTTATCCCAACTATCACCCAAATCGATCGCACATGCACGCAGCATATCTTCCAATGTTTGAATAGTACGTTCACTCTGACCGTCAGTCTGAGGATGATAAGCCGTACTAAAATTTAGACGTGTGCCCAAAGATTGTTGGAAACTCTTCCAAAAATGTGACGTGTATCTGGTATCTCTGTCAGAGATAATAGACACAGGTATGCCATGCAAGGCTACAATCTTATCAACGTATAGCTGGGCTAACATATCTGAGCTATAAGTCTCCTTGATGGGTAAGAAATGTGCTGACTTAGTCAGTCGATCAACTATAACCCATATTGTATCATTTCCTTTCCTCGTCTTGGGTAACTTGGTAATAAAATCCATAGTTACGCACTCCCACTTCCACTCGGGAAGTTCAGGCTGTTGTAGCAAGCCTGATGGCTTTTGATGCTCAGCTTTGGCTTGTGCACAAGTCAAGCATTTGGCTACATGGGCGGCTACCGACTTTTTCAAGCCTATCCACCAATAATTTGCCTTCAGATCTTGGTACATCTTATCAGCTCCAGGGTGAATGGAATATTTGGAGCTATGGGCTTCCTGGAGGATAACATCTCGTAGTCCTCCATGAACTGGAACCCATATTCGTCCGTTTAATCTTAAAATTCCGTCTCTGCTAAGAGTCAACTGCTCCTCAGTTACTCCTAACTTTTCATTCGGGTAATTGGCTTCCAACACAGCTTCCTTCTGTGCAGCTAACAACCTTTCCATTAGGTTGTTCCTCACTTCTATGCTTTTGGCATTGATTCGGATGGGTTTCACCCTTTCCTTACGACTCAAGGCATCGGCGACTACATTCGCCTTGCCGGGATGGTATCTGATTTCACAATCATAATCATTCAAGGTCTCCATCCAACGGCGTTGCCTCATGTTTAATTCCTTCTGGTTAAACAAATGCTGGAGGCTCTTGTGATCAGAATAGATCACAAACTTGATTCCATAAAGATAGTGCCTCCACAATTTCAGCGCGAACACGACGGCACCCAATTCCAAATCATGGGTGGTGTAGTTCTTTTCATGCACCTTTAATTGTCGTGACGCATAGGCAATAACCTTGCCTTTCTGCATAAGCACACACCCCATACCGGTGTGTGAAGCATCGCAGTAAACTACGAATTCTTCAGTGCCTTCAGGTAAAGTCAGTATAGGAGCGTTGCTCAACTTCTGCTTGAGAATATCGAATGCTTCTTGCTGCTTAGGGCCCCAAACGAACTTAATCTTCTTCTTAGTTAGAGAAGTTAGGGGTGCAGCAATCCTTGAAAAATTTTCGATGAAACGCCTGTAATATCCTGCCAATCCCAGGAAGCTACGTATCTCCGTAGGCGTCTTTGGCTCTTGCCAATTCATAACAGCTTCTACTTTAGCGGGATCCACTTGGATACCACTCTTACTGACCACATGTCCAAGAAATTGGACTTCTCGTAGCCAAAATTCACACTTAGAGAATTTGGCATAGAGCTTCTCCTGACGTAGAAGTTTGAGAATACAACGAAGGTGTTTCTCATGGTCAGCTTGGTTCTTAGAATAAATAAGAATGTCGTCGATGAAAACGATGACAAATTTATCCAAGTATGGCTTGCAGACGCGATTCATGAGATCCATGAACGCGGCTGGTGCATTAGTGAGCCCAAAAGGCATCACTAGGAACTCGTAGTGTCCGTAACGAGTCCTAAATGCAGTTTTGTGAACGTCTTCATCTTTGACCTTCAATTGATGGTAGCCTGACCTCAAATCAATTTTTGAGAAGTAACTTGCCCCTTGCAGCTGATCGAACAAATCGTCGATTCTGGGCAGAGGATACCTATTCTTGATCGTGACTTTATTAAGCTCGCGATAGTCAATGCACAGACGCATCGACCCATCCTTCTTCTTGACAAACAAAATTGGCGCTCCCCAAGGAGATGAACTAGGTCTAATGAAACCTTTAGCCAGCAATTCATCTAGCTGCGTCCGCAACTCCTTCATTTCTGTGGGTGCCAACCTGTATGGTGCTCTAGCAACTGGTGCCGCTCCGGGGATGATATCGATCCTGAATTCGACTTGTCTATCTGGTGGTAGACCAGGTAGATCTTCAGGAAACACTTCTGGGTATTCAGAAATGACAGGGATGTCTTCTAACTTTGGTTTAGGCTCGTCAATGATCACTTGCGCCATGTAAATGACACACCCCTTCTTCAAACACTTGGAAGCCTTGAGCATAGTCACCTGCTCAGGCAGCCCATACTGGGTATCTCCCCGAATGGTAAGGGGCTCTCCAGACGGAGTCTTTATTACCACTTGCTTCTGGTTGCAGACAATTTGGGCCTGGTTATGAGATAACCAGTCCATACCCAGAACTATGTCAAAACCAGCCAATTTAAACGGAAGTAGAGACAGAGGAAAAGAATGGTTCTTAATGGATATAACACATCCATCTAACATAGTTGAGACGGGTTCTATGGTTCCATCTGCTAACTCTACCTCATAATTTACTTTTAAGGCTTTGACAGGTAATTTCAGCAATTCACAAAATTTATGATCTACGAAAGACTTATCTGCTCCTGAATCAAAAAGTACTCTTGCAAAGACATCATTTACAAGGAATGTACCTGTTATGACATTATCGTCTTGCACAGCCTCTTTCGCGTCCATTTTGAAGACTCTAGCATTAGTCTTCTTAACCTCCTCGGGCTTCTTGTTGTACTTTGGGCAGTTGGTCTTGATGTGCCCCTTTTCATTGCAACGGTAGCACGTTGCGTCTTTTATCTTTTTGCAATCCAGGGTTTTGTGATCCGTGGACTTGCAAATTCCACAAGCAAAGGGTTTTGACTGAGTCTGAGAGTTTGACTCCAGTCTGCACTTTCCATAGTGCTGCTTCTTGCAAATTTTACACTTGGGCTTTTCACCAGAATTATGCCCATCCTTCCTCGACTCCGACCCTTTCTTGTTGTCACCGCTCCCACGGTGCTTCTTGTTCGACTTCCGCGAACCATCGTCTTCACGCTTCCTTTTCTCGGCCTCCTTATTCCTCAGCGATCTCTGCCTGACCGCATCCAGAGTGAGGGATAAGGAAATGTCAGCTACAGACCTGAAGGTAGCTGGCCGAGAAGCTTTTACGCTTGCCTTGATTTCCGGGGCTAAACCTCCGATAAAGCGAGCGATTCTTTTTGGTTCCGGGGTTACCAGGTAAGGAACCAACCGGGACAGCGTATTGAAGCTTGTCAGGTAAGCTTGACAGTCTAGGTTCGTCATCACCAACGATAGAAAGTCAGATTCTATCTTCTCCACCTCATGTTGAGGGCAGTAGTTATCCTTGATTAGGGCGACAAATTGATCCCACGACATATTATACAATGGGATTTTTCCGGTGGCCTCAATCAGAGATCTCCACCATGCTAACGCTTCACCCTTGAAGGATTGTGACACAAACTTAACTACATCCCTTTCAGCGCACCCGCTGATATCTACCACCGTGTCCATCTCGTCCAGCCAAGTCATACAGTCGACGGCCCCCTTTTCCCCAGTAAAATCCCTGGGCTTGCAAGACACGAAGTACTTATAGGTGCAACCCTTGTTACGGGGTTCTTGATGCAGTACTAATTGTTGAGATGGGTCACTTTGATGGTTGGTGGACTGACGGTCATCACCATCTTTCTTGGGTCCATTCTTTTTGGGAGGAGGCTTGCTATGAGCCTCAGAATGTGCCTTGGGCTCTGAATGTGGTGCAGAGTGGGTCCTACTTCGAGTACCACTATATTCCTCATATTGCCTTTCCAAAGCCTGTGTAACAGCGCCGTCTATGATCGCTTTTAATTCAGCACCCGTTAACGTAATCTGGCCGTTCCCATTTTGCTCCACTGGATGGCTATTTATTTCATTTGAGTCAGCCATTTGGATTGAGCTGTTGCAGAAAACAAGGACAATGTTTTATTTGGGAGTTTTTAAGGAATTACCCCTTAGGGTAACTCGTTAACCATGGTAATCAGAGACCATATTTGGTTAACTTATTAATCGTATTAATTTAGGATTTCAATTAAAATTTATCCTAATTGTAAACAATAACAATATATATTAGCACATAAGGCTTAGTCACATGGACAATTTGAATTTTAAGCTATGATTTCAGAGAATCAAGACTTTTAAGGTTTGAACCAAGTTCTTTACCCTCATCAGACAGGGAGTCATAGCTACCTCTGCCTTATGGCTCATATGGAAGTGAGCTGGGTTCGTAGGCACCATATTACCATGTATGGTAAATTATGACCATCTTAATTGATGCTCTCAACCCATGATTCAGAGATCATATAATTGGGTTTGGAATCTTCTAAAGAATCCTTATATATATATAAGAATGACATATGATTTTAACGAATCACTTCTGCCAGGAGTGTTAACATGTTTTAAGATGTTAACAGGGATTTGAATCTTTTAAACGGGTCTTACCATCTTGGCCCGGTCTTTCAATTGACTCGAGGGCTAGGTTTCACACTTAAGATTCTTAATTAATATTTAAATAGGCAGATTATTTTCAAAAGGAATGAATATAAATTAATTATGCACATAAGGCAAACATGAATTTTTTTTTTTTTTTTTTTATAACACAAACATTCCATTAATTATACATAGGTTACACGCTGCCCTAAACGGGTCTTTTCAAACAACATTTACCCACGCAGGGGTTTAAACAAATACTTGCCCACGCAGGGGCTCAATAACACACATACCCACGCAGGGGTTTAATAGCAACACATGCCCACGCAGGGGCCTAATAACATAATAGTCCACGCAGGGACTTACACAATAAAATACCCTCGCAGGGGTTGACAGAAAGATAGACCCACGCAGGGGTCAAATTAAACATACATACCTACATACATACCCACGCAGGGGTTTATACAATAAGATATGCCCACGCAGGGGCTTAACAACAGTTGGAAGGAGTCAGCGGTCCTTCTTGCTCTTCCCTTTGATCAAGCTTGTCAGTCCCTGGAAGAACGTTTCTCGCTCCCTTCGCTCCCTGTGAAATTCTCGCTCTACATAGTCCAATCTTTGCAGAATTTCTTCATGCTCTGGTGGGGAGAACCTTGGTGGTTGCGATTGTGCCCGAACAATAGGTCTGGGAGGTATCGGGTACCCACGAGTTGGGTATCCTACTCCCCATGGATCTCCATAGGGTCCTTGAGTGTTATAGTTAGCCGTTACCATGTACGGGTCTGCTTCGGCATAGTTGTAGTTGTTGTGCACTGGCGGTTCGAACGGGTTATACGCCATGGAACTCGTGTATGCCGGAATTGGGTTATCAAAACCCATAGGCGGAGGTTGCGGTGCAACTGGTTGCGAAGGCCCACCCATTTGTGGATCTTCTTGATGTGGCGGGTAGTGGCTGGCACTTGATTGGCGTGGAGAACTAAAATGAAAGTCTCCTGTTCGCACAGACATGCGCGCTCCGGTTCTCCTACGCCTTGGTGGTTGCGGGGGTGCCGGTTGAACTGGTGGCGGAGGAGGTGGTGGCGTGACTGCCACGAACCTTGGATCCTCAGGGGAATCTTGTTGCTGCTGTTGCTGCTGCTGAGGCGGCGAATGGCGAGGAGGCGTATAGTACCATTCGTGCCTGGTAAACATGGCTTGAAAGCTATCAGGACCAACATAGGGCGATCCGTGAAAGGAAGATCCGTCAGAGATCTCTATCGGGTGGTTTGGTGTGCCACTGGCAGGCTCGACAGGGTCCGTATCCTCGTCCATGTCGTCCGCATGATCTCCAGAGAAATGATCTTCTGGACCTAATGGGTTAAAATTTCCTGGTTCTTGTAGGAAGTTTGCCGGGTTAAACCGGCCCCTAAAAACTGGTGTAGGGTCACCGAAGGAGTTGTGCGATAAGGATCGCTGTAATGGTATGTATGAAGGTTGAGGGTTGCTGGCCTCGTAATCCGATCGTGGCCCATAAGGGTTAGGAGGTGTTGAACTGTGTGAGACCGACCGTCGAGCTGGCTCAAAGAGGTTCCTCCGGTTCTGCTGGGGATCGTCACTCTCCGTGGTGGATGGAGCTCTCGCATTCGAGGGTCCAGCTTCATTATTATTGGGGGCGGTGATTGGCCCCTTGCCCCTTCCTCTTCTCCTGAAGAATCTTGGCGGCATTTTGGTAATTCCTGTCAATATGGCATGAGATAACCAAACAAAATATATGCAAAAATAAAGGTCAAATTAATAGCAGAATTTGTCCTAGGTTTTAAGTCTAGACTCGAAATTTAGGGTTGTGCAATTGTGTAACTGAGATTAAACACAAAAGGCTAGTGTTTAATTCACTCAGCGTTGGCTCTGATACCAACCTGTCACACCCCGATTTCCACGTGTCACCGGTGGGCCCGGTGGGGGAGTATCGTGACGTGGTTGGCAACGTAATAGTCAAACAACACAATTTAATAATGCACAGCGGAAGCAAATTTAAAATAAGATACAACCGAATTTATTTATTGTAATCAAAGTCACAATATCCGGTGTTTATCCACAGCAGGATCGAAACAAAATAACATTTATAGTTCACAGACTTCTGGCATCCTAAGCTTGCGAGACTTTTTATTGATGCTTAAGAGACAATCCAGCCAATTTCGCTTAGTACCTGCATTCAGTCTTTTTGGGAAAATACGTCAGTTTACACTGGTAAATACAATCAACCGACTCATTTTGGAAAATGATTAAAAATTGGTTTGGATGCGCAAGGCATAAACATTTATTTAACTTGGGAGAATTATTTAACATTATAATCTTGTGAACGAATTACATGTTACTTATGCGTTCAGTAGCCCGGATCTTGTCCGGGTTAAAGATCAATAGACACACCACTTTAAGTGAGTTATACACGGGAGTACGCCTACACCCCGTGCTCAGGTCGTGGCCATCTCGTAAGATGATGCCAAGGATATCCGGGACATGGTCATTAACCCCCCAAAGGCTGTAAAGTAAACAAGACTGTTTAAACGAGCCGATCAAATTATTCAACTACCCACTAAGCGTGGAGAATTCGATGCTCGATCAAGCGGCACGCTATGTACCGTAACCCAAGCCCGTATAGGGAAAATAAGTTGAGAGTATTTACCTGATGCAAGTATTAATCACAATAAGCAAAATGCACGTAGCTTTTACTGGTTCTCCTAATCTGGAACGAAGGTTTAATATAACCTATTAGAATACTAACGGGTCTTTAATCAAGCTTAAGCTTAGACCGGTCAGTTTTAACGATACGGTTCGTACGCACGATTAAGCGAAGACCGGATAGAATATGATTTAGACCCGACAAGTTTGATGACTTGTTTAATATGAGTTTACTATTCACATTCTGGGTTTTGAGATAAAAATGATATCGTTTGACCCGTTTCGGCTAGTTTATGCAAACTAGTTACATAAACCGAACCGAACGCGTATAATGCATAAACGGGTAACCGAAAGGGTCGCGAACAGGTTTCCTAAGTTAATACGCTTTAATTATGTTGTGATATCATTATGATATCTTCCATAATGCCCATAACGAGTTTAATCCCTAAGTATGCCCCGTAGGGGTATTTCGGTCATTTTAAGGGTTATAAAAGAGATTTATAATACTTCTGAGATACGGGTCTGATTTAATCAGCAAAATTATAATTTAACAGACCACAACAGTTGGTGAAGAGTCTCATTTCCCAAAATGGCTTTAAACCCAAATTATGCGTTTAATACGCGTATGAAGCCGTTTTAAGCGACGTACGGTTAGAATACCATTCTGAGTTTTCTGATCAGCAAAACAGGCTCAAAACACTCTATTTATTATTTTAAATCAGTGGCAATTGGATTGGTATCAAACGGATTCGTAAAACTCGTTTTATGGCCTAAAAGGGCATATTCGGTATTAACCGAATTAATGCGATAAGCCTAGCTTAAGATCAGTTTAAAAATAATTAAAAATCT